>NC_065448.1:154075853-155275853 GCF_917563875.1 Diabrotica virgifera virgifera | reverse complement strand
AGTCTCCCAAACACAATTTTATTCTTTTTGTCTCACTTCGTTTGTTGAGCGTTAAAGTTTAAGCTTTATTTTAGCTACGAGGAGAGAATGAACGGATCAGCATATGGCCCCTTGATATGATCTGAACTGTTTGGACTGACGATCTCCAGCGAATAGTGATAAGGATGTAATCTATTTTATTTCTACACCTATCTCCATAGGGTTACCCTAATTTATTAAGGCCAAATCCGGACAGGGGTAGTCCAAGGGGTTGTAGACAATGTAAAATATGAATTTGACTTCGTTGCTACCTCTACATTGTACATATATGCGAAATGCATATGGCAGCATTAAAAGTACAGCTGTTTCGCTACAATATGCAACTAACATTGAAAATCTCTGCCAGTTTAAAATACATATATGTACCATTAGACCTAAGGTGCTGCGCAAAATGAAATTTCCCACCGTTGGGCCTAGTATTTACCATTTTTTTAGTAAAGCAAAAAAATCCGGACATTTCTCATATCCGGACCCAATCCGGACATGTCTTTCAAATCCGGACTGTCCGGACGAAATCCGGACGTATGGTAACCCTATATCTCCAGGACTTTTCCAAATATGAAGTCGACGTACATGGGGTCTAAATCGAATATTCATGAACATACTTCAATGTAAATAAATTCTTCGGCATTTTTGATTTTAGACGTATATTTAAGATGTCCTTTGATTAACTACGGTGCTAGAGAAAAATCAAATAAAATGCTCTTTTCTTCTTTTTTATTTTTTTGAACCTATCCTTAATATATTAACGTCGATTGTATTAGGTATTAATCAATAACTTTAAAATCTCCATCCTTAATCACGAATATTCGAAGCGTATGCACTCGTTTTACCTGCTATCAAGAGTTGTTACTCATTTGCGAGTACTAGAGAGGACGTGAATTATGGCGCAAACGTCCCTTTAATTAAGTTCTACAACTGAAACAAGACCTTAATGTCTTAACTTCCATTTTTTCTACCACAACTAATCTTACTTTTATTAAATAGCACTGCGGGCAGCAGGGGCCCATGGGTTGAAATTTTTCAACTGTCTTTCTCCACTTTACTCTATCCAGGGCTGATGTCTTTCAATTTACAACACCTGGTCTTTGTAGATCCTCTTCGGCTACTTCCAGCCACTTTTCCACGACCCCCTTCTTCTTCCCTCATCTCTTAGCAATATACTCTACGCTCATCTGATATCCTTTCCATATATTCCAGCCAGCGAATCTTCTAGTTTTAACCATATGGCTAACTACTCGCTTCCCAAAGAGTTCTTGAACTTCCGTATTCGTCCGTCTTCTCCATTCGTTATCTCCCACTTTCACACCACCGAAAATCTTCCTCGGGACGCTTCGTTCTCATATTTCCAAGTCATTTTCTTCTCTCTTATTCACAACTCAACACTCACTACTATCCAGTACTGTATGTTGTATCACCGTACCGTATAACCGCAAATTTGCAGCTCTTGAGATAAGACTATCTTTTACAAGTTTTCTCAATTCTCCAATCGCTTTCCTTCCTTTTGCAATTCTTTTTTTAATTTCTGGAACTTCTTCTCCTTTCTCTGTTACAGTCGCCCCTAGGTATTCAAAGTATTTCATTTTCTCGAAATAATATTCTTTTCCACCGTTATCTATTCCAATTTTCAAAACCTGTTCTTCATTTAGTGTATGCTCCATTTCCATAAATTTTGTTTTGTGTTTGTTAATAGTTAGACCGTACTGCTTTGCTTTTCTTTCAAAAAGGTTAAATAATCTTGGCAGTTCTCTTTTTGTTTTTGTTATCAACACCAACACTATGTCGTCTGCATATGCCAGTACCTGAGTTCTTCTATCGTGGATCGTACCTTGCATTATGATCCCGCTTTCCCTGAGTATTACCTCTAATACACAATTGAAAAGGACAGTTGATAGATGGTCTCCCTGCTTTAAACCCTTTCGTAATTTGAACTTTTCTGAAATATCCTCTTTGGCTACTTCCAGCCACTTTTTCCGCGGTCGACCCCTTCTTCTTCTTCCCGCACCTATTAACAATATACTCTATGCCCATCGGTCCCCTGGTATCCTTTCCACATATTCCAGCCAGCGAAGTCTTCTAGTTTTAACCATATTGCTGACTACTAGCTTCCCAAATAGTTCTGCATTCGTCCGTCTTCTCCATTCGTTATCTCCCACTTTCACACCATCGAAAATCTTCCCCAGGACGCTTCGTTCTCATATTTTCCAGACATTTTCTTCTCTCGTATTCAGAATTTAACACTCACTACTATACAGTACTGTATGTTGTGTCACCATACTATATAACCGCAATTTTGCAGCTCTTGAGATAAGATTACTTTTTACAAGTTTGCTCTCCTTCCTTTGCAATTCTTTTATCAATTTCTGGAACTTCTTCTCCTTTCTCCGTTACAGTCACCCCTAGGTATTCAAAGGCTTTCACTTTCTCGAAACAATATTCTTTTTCACCGATATCTATTCCAATTTTCAAAACCTGTATTTCATTTAGTGTATGTTCCATTTCCATAAATTTTCTTTTGTGTTCGTTAATAGTTAGACCATACTGCTTTGCTTTTCTTTCAAAAAGGTTAAATAATCTTAGCAGTTCTCTTTTGACAGTTGACAGATGGTCTCCCTGCTTCAAACTCTTTCGTACTTTGAACTTTTCTGAGAGGCTGCCCAACAGTGTTAGTCGATTTTCTGTTCTCTCCAATGTCATTTTCACTAGTTTGTCAAATTTCTCTGGTATCCCAATTAACCTAAGAGCACGATAGAGACGTTTTCTTACGATTGTATCGTAGTATATCATATGCATGCTTGAAGTTTATAAACAGGAGCTTCATGTTTAGCTGTTGTTCGTAGGTACCACTCTGGAACATCTTTAGTACGAATATCTGATCGATGGTAGATCTTCCTTTTTTAAACCCATCTTGATATTTCCCTACCTGCATACTAACATATCTGTCTAATTTTTTCTTATAACCTTGGTAAGGACTTTATAAATTAAATCAAGCAAAGCGATTCCTCTGTAACTTACACATTGAGATTTATCTCATTTTTTAATTATCGGACATATTACAGTCTGACTCCATTGTTTTGGCATTTCTGCCTGATGACATATCATCTTTAGTATGCCACATATTCTCTTTTCTAATCGCTACTACTGTTTCGCAAATAGCCAGTTTGACCGATGCGATTTGCTTAATAAAAAAAGTTCTTCGGCATTTTCAATTTTAGACGTGTCTTTAAGATGTCGTTGGCTTAATTAAGGTGCTAGTACAAAATCAAATAAACTGCTATCTTCTTCTTTTTTATTTTTTTTTAAACCTATCCTTAATATATTAACGTCGATTGTATTAGGTATTAATCAATAACTTTAAAAGCTCCATCCTTAATCACGAATATTCGAAGCGTATGCACTCGTTTTACCTGCTATCAAGAGTTGTTACTCATTGGCGAGTACTAGAGAGGAATTGAATTATGGCGCGAACTTCCCTTTAATTAAGTTCAACAACTGAAACAAGACCTTAATGGCCTAAGTTTAATTTGTTCTGCCCCAACTAATCTCACTTATATCAAATATTTTATTTTATCATTGACCGCTCTAACCCCTTTGTAGCTGTTCAAACATTAACGATGTAGGATTCAGGTTTAATTTGTAATTGCAGAGATAAATGAGTGCGAGGGGGAAATATGCGACGAGGAAAGGAATAGATTGGCGATGGGGGTTTGAATTTAAATTGTTAATTAAATAGGGGAAGGTGTTTGTGTCACCGTTCTAGGAAAAGTTTGCAGACGACAAATAGCGGTTTGAGTTTCGTTGCAGAGTTTAGGAAAATTTAGTCTTTGTGGTAAGTTGAATAGAGACTACATTAATATTCTGCTAATTATATCACAATCTTCTCTATAAAAGCGTTTCACTTTAAGAACAGAACGTTGTTTAGATAGGCCAATGTATTTCTTATGGACGATGAAAGCGTGCCGATGCAACGGCTTACTGATTAGAATGAATCGTATATCGGCAGTCGAGTAGCCACTCGTGCCCGAGAGGTTTGGCAACATTGATCTACATAAGCGCAATTTTCCGTTCCTAACGTGAAACAAAAGTATTTTTTTATTAAAAAGAAATATTATATTTTCTTCCTACTTCTTTTCAGGAAATTATGTCCATCAAATACTATTCTACAATGGAGTTAAGAAGGATGCTCGAGCTTAGGCAGAAGCAGCAAAACTATTTGACAAGAAATTTGAAAACGGCATAAAAGAAGTTAAATATATATTTTTCTAATTGACGTCCCAATTTAATACACTCTGCCGTTTATTACAAAGTATTAAGCATTAAGTAATATTATTGACGGTTAAAGTATTGACAGGTGGCGAAAATATCCCAATCCTATCCTAAAATATCTTAATATGCTCTTAATGTTAGTCTATTAAACTGGTAGGTACCTATTGGTTCTGGGAAAAACATGAATTAGCACTACACTTTTTGTTTGCTCACACTAGATCAGCGATACTCAACCTTTTTTTTCCCTGGGCCACATACTAGCTATTGCCACAGCTTGCGGGCCGCATAGGTGGAGTAGTATACAGGGTGTTTCATTACGAAACGGAAATATTTAATGGTGAGTAGAGGTCACTGAGGCGGGTTTAGATATGTCACATTTATTGCCCCACCGATTTTTATAACCGAGTTTTTGTGTTTTTATCTATTTTGCCCATTTTTGTCTGGATCCATAACTTTATAACCACCTTGTATATTTTTTGATATTTGATACAAGTATGTCTTATTTAGAACCCAAACGAAAGAACTACTAATCAGAAGAAAAATCCAGGTCCGGATTAAAAAAATTATACTTAAATTCATTGTGACCTTGAAACAACATCCTGTATGTATATTGAAATTTTTAAAACTCGTTTGCACATTTGAAAAGAGCACAAAAAATTAGCTTATAGGTTTGCTTTAATGTTTTCCGTAGAAAATTTAACCACTTTGGTTTTGAAATGAACTATATTGAAATTTTTAAGAACTGTTACATTACAAAGCAGGTTTTTGAAGCACTTTTACTAATAAATTATCGAATTTAATTTAATTCAATTCAATTCAATTCAGTTTATTGATGTCAATATACAAAGTATTTACATAATGAATAAATTCTCATTTTAATACTAATCAATACTTAGTTACTATATTGGAACGGCCCACGTACTACTACTAATCACAACAAAAATACAGGTCCAGATTAACAAAAAAATATAAAGCTATTGTGACCTTGTAACAACACCCTGTATATTGAAATTTTCAAGACCCCTATGCACATTTGAAAAGACCACAAAAAACTAAGTTTAATGGCTCACCTTCATTTTTTGCGCAGACAATTTAATGACTACAATTAATTTTGAAATTATATCGAAATTTTTAAGAACTCTGAGAACTCATAACAAAAATTTCGATTTGTTTCAATTAAAATTGGTTTTTGTACTCTTTTCAAATGTGCAAACAGATTTTGCCAATTTTAATTTACAGGGTGTTATTTCAAGGTCACAATTATTTTATATTTTTTTGTTAATTCAAACCTGGGTTTTTCTTGTGATAAGTAAGTGTCATTCCAATGTAGTATATAATTGTGGACTATTTTTAAGATGAGTATTTATTTATTAATTTTAATAATTTATTATTCAAAGTGCTTTAAACAGCTGCTTTTTAATCTTAGAGTTCTTAAAAATTTCAGTATATTTAATGTCAAAATTAAAGTCATTAAATTTTTTGTGCCCAAAATCAAAGCGCACCTGTAAAATCAGTTTTTTGTGCTCTTTTCAAATGTGCAAATGAATCTTGAAAATTTAAATATACATGGTGTTGTTTTAAGGTCACAATGATTTTATATTTTTTTGTTAATCCGGATTTCGATTTTTCTTGAGATTACTAATGGGTTGTTCCAATGTAGTAAATAAGTGTTGATTATTTTTAAATTGGGTATTTGTTCATTAATTTTAATAATTTAGTATTAAAAGTTAATAATACCTTCTTTTTAACCCCAGAATTCTTAAAAATTTCAATATAATTTCACAATTAATGTCATTAAATTGTCTGCCTCAGGCACAAAAACGCTTTAAATACAGCGGCACACTATCAAATAATTTCATAAACACATGAAATTTGACAAATAATTTGATCGTTTACAGGGCCTTTTAGTGAGCCTTCGGGCCACATGAAAAACGCTAGAGGGCAGCATGCGGCCCGCGGGCCGCAGGTTGAGTATCACTGCACTAGATCATAAGGCACTTTATGTTTAAACCTATGCAATGCACGCATCTGCATCAAATTCCTTGCTAGGTTATTTGGATGTTCTCGCAATCGGTTCTTGTATTTTTTTATTCGATATGTAATTTCTTCCTTTATATAAGGTATTTCTGCATCTCGATGTACGGCGTTGTTGGTGATGTTATATTATATGGTATATTTAAAATCATCCTTGGCATTTTGGATTGGAACCTTTGTATAAATATTTCTATATTAGAAGTTGTCGCTGTTCCCCACAGTTGTAGGCCATAGGTCAGTACTGGCGTCAACACCGCTTTGTATAGGGGTAATTTATTTTGAGGTGTTACCTGGGCTGGGATTGTTTTCCTATTAGCCAGTATACAGGGTGTTTGGTAAAGAATGGGCCATAGCTTAACCTTAGAGTTCTGAGGTTAAAATAGGTTGATTTAAGCTAGCTTACCTTTGTACAAAAGTTGAAAATAATCGAAATACATGGTGTCAAAGTTAAACTTTTATTTTATTTATTTTTGAATATTTCCTGACTGGCATGGGACAACAACAGGAAAATTTGTTAAGTGGTGCTGGTACTGTACACCCTACTAAATTATGGTAAACAGACGTTTTCGGCTACTACCAGAGGCGTACGACGGGGGAACGTGAATGGTTGACCCTTTTCAAATTCTACGCCACTGGCGGAATTGCCATTTTAGTGCAATTTTTTGATTCTCCAATACTTTCTATGTAAATAACATACTCTTCATTCCTAACGATAAAGACATTAGCTTTCAAGATATTTTAAGCTAAAAACGAAGGAGCATAATGTATTGATCAAGATAAGTGTGCCTTTTCATTTTTAACTCAAATATCCCAAAAACTAATGACTTTCTATCATTACGAATAAAGAGTATATTACTTGTATAGAAATTATTGGAAAATCTAAAAATTTTGCTATAATAGCAGTTTCATCAGTGGTGTAGAATTTTGTGGGAAAGCTCAACCATTCACTTTCCCCTGTCGTACGCCTCTGATAGTAGCCAGAAACGATTGTTTAACATAATTTAGTAGGGTGTACAGTGGCTACATTTCTGCCAAGTATGACACGGATAAGTCAAATTATTTTGAAGTATTCTTTTTTTTTTAATAATTTATTATTTATTTAAAACTTTAAGAACTATGAATGTAGGTATTGTACACCCTACTAAATTATGTTAAATAATCGTTTCTGGTTAATACTATAGGCGTACGACAGGAGAAAGTGAATGGTTGACCCTTCCCAAATTCTACGCCACTGATGAAACTGCAATTTTATCACAATTTTTGGATTCTCCACTACTTTATATGCAAGTAATATACTCTTCATTCGTAACGATAAAGTCATTAGTTTTCGAGATATCTGAAGTTAAAAACGAAAAGGCACATTTATTTTGATTACAGTATAACCTGCCATATCCGGACCTGTCATATCCGGACCTCCCCATATCCGGACGGTTCTGCGCCGTCCGGATCTACCGAAATCTACCGAGAAAGGCAGTCCTGCTGTTGGACAACGCACTAAAAGACGAACTAAAAGATGGCGAAATAATGTATTATAGAATCTATAAAACGTGTCTATCGACGAAAGTTATTGACGGCGTTGATTACTGGAATGTATGAAGGAGAAAACGTTTCAGAGACTGTAAAAGAAGTAGTGGTCTTGATATCCGGATTTTTTCATATCCGGATCGGTCTGTCGCCACATTGATCCGGATATGGCAGGTTTTACTGTAATACATTATGCTCCTTCGTTTTTAACTTAAAATATCTCGAAATCTAATGGCTTTATCGTTACTACTGAAGTGTATGTTATTTACATAGAAGGTATTGGATAGTAAAAAAATTGCACTAAAATAGAAATTCCGCCAGTGGCGTAGAATTTGGGAAATATCAACCATTCACATTCCCCGTTGTACGCCTCTGGTAGTAGCCAGAAACATTTGTTTAACATAATTTAGTAGGGTGTACAGTACCAGCACCACTCACCAAATTTCGTGTTGTTGTCCCATGCCTGTCAGGAAATATTCAAAAGTAAATATAATAAAAGTTTAACTTTGACATCCTGTATTTCGGTTATTATCAACTTTTGTACCAAGGTAAGTTAGCTTAAATCGACCTATTTTAACCTCAGGAATCTAAGGTTAAGCTGTGGCCCATTCTTTACTAAACATCCTGTATGTCTCTCACTTTATGGCCCAGTTGTTTTCTTTTGGAAAATATGTTTTTTGTCCAGGTCAGTTTTCTACCCAGGTGAATCCCAAGGTACTTTACATCATCTTTCTGTGGTATTTGTTTGCGGTTGATACATACAGGTGGACAGGTTTCTCTATGGGTTGTAAATGTTACATGTATCGACTTTTTCTCATTCGGTTTAATTTTCCATTTTTTTAATTATTTTTCGTTTTAATTTTTATGTTATTTTGCAGCAGTTCTGCTGCAATGTGTAGATTATTGTTGGAGCATAAGATCGCAGTATCATCTGCAAATGTAGCTGTTGTTGTGGCAGGTGATGTTAACCCAGGATGTGGAGCCCAGTTTTCAATCAGCCACACAGTTACGTCGTCGGGATAAAAGCAGACAGTTCGATTTAGAACATAAAGACGAACCGATTTTGGATCCTAAAATGTCATACAAAGTTCATTTCTTTTATTGTGTTCTCGACCAAGCATTAATTTCAGCATATTGGAAAATCATGTTGATTCTTTCAAATGTTTATATAATTTAAACGACAGTACAGAACACTCACGATTAAAACTTTTTTGTAGAAATTTGTAAAAAACTGAGATTTAATGATCATCTAAATATAGGGGGAGATGGTTTAATTGAAGAAATTATACAGCTTTAGCCTTTGCTAAAAGAATTAAGTAATGTTTGTAAAATTTTAAAATTTATATTTTTAAACGAATTTACTGCAGCTAACCCAAATTTAGTAATAGCTCTTTGCATTCTGGTCACTCTGCCCATATCTGATGCGCCACTGCTGCTGAACGATTTTTTTATAAACTGAAACTTCAAATTATTTGAGATCGACCATCAGTCAAGCCGGTTAACTGATTTATTTACCATCTCTATAGAGTCGTCAGTATTAAATCAAATTGATATTCACTATATTATAGAAAGATTTTTCGAACTGCAGACGCGAAAAGTATTTTTTTTTTATAAAATAGCTAAAGTATTTCATGTTTTCCTATATCTTTAGTTTTTTAATGCTGTTACGCCAAAGATTTATTTTTATTTATTTATTTTAACTTACTTTATTTTCCTGTTGCATGTGTGAGAATTTTTAGTTATTTTCTTTTTGTTACAATAAATAATTGTTCATTTTGGGCGCCGTTAAATGTTTTGCACACAGGCGCTACCACGTGCTGGCGCGGCACTGGGAATATGCTAAGAGAAATAAAGAAGAAAATAAATTAGAAAATTCAAACAAACATTATAAAGCTTGAAACCTGGGCATAATACTTCGATAATCTGTACAATTATACCAATGTGTAACTCTTTTTGGAAATTACTAGAAGGGTCACCAAAGCAGGTTTCAGAGCGAAAGATCTATGGATCGACTTATATTGCGTTATGCAACTGATAGAAAGGAAAACCTAGGAACCAAGAGGTATATTTTACAAGAATATCTGGGGCATATAATGAGAGGTAGCATTTACAGGATACTGCAGTTAATAGTCAACGGAAAGATCGACGGAAAAAGAGGAATTGGTAAGAAGAAATATTCATGGCTCCGAAACTTTCGTCAATGGACTGGTTTATCAGCAGATGAATTATTACATGCCGCGCAAGATCGAGAACGATATCAGCAAATTGTCAGGGAAGCTACTTATGCCTAAAATTTGGTCACGGTACTTAAAGAAGAAGAGGTACATTTACTATACGTCTACGTTCAAAAATCGGACGATAGTGTCTCTTACGACTCTGGAAAGCCTTAGAATTAGAACCATACAGTTTGATGCAAAAGTATGGAATAAATTCATTCTTTCAGAAACAGACAACTTAAAAAAACCTTAAAACACTTGAATTTCAATTTATAAACGGTCATCATTTGCTATACCTATATGTGTTGTACAGTCTCAGTGTTAACGTAATGACGTAATCGACAATTTTTTAAATAATACAAACCGAGGTCAGGAGACACGTCATTTAAAAGATCTTCTAATCGGCTTTGCAGTAATAAACAGATTTTGTTAACCTTTAAGAAATAAATATTCAAATATTTGCATCCAGGATTACTTTATAAAATCAAAAAATCCCTAGCCAACAAATACTTTGACTTATTAAAATCATATCTACATCACAGAGAATTTGAAACTAAAGTGGAGGATGAACTATTAAACCGTAACAAAATTCAATCAGGAGTCCCACAAGGTAGTATATTGGGTCCACTTCTTTATGTACTGTACATATCCGATTTAGCAACCTCTCCACAAACCACCATTGGAACTTTCGCTGATGACACAGCAATATTTGCAACTGAAGAGGATCCAAGAGCTGCAGTATTAAAACTTCAAGAACACCTAGACCAAATTGGACAGTGGTTAAAGAAATGGAAGATAAAAGCTAATTGAACTAAGTCAACACATATAACTTTCACACTAAGGAAAGACCAATGCCCAAACATTAGCCTTAATCAAGTCAACATATCACAACAGAACATCGTCAAATACATGGGGCTTCATCTTGATTCTAAATTAAACTGGAAACAACACATTTTAAAGAAGAAGAAACAAATTGAGTTAAGAGTGAAAGAAATTAATTGGCCTATAGGTAGAAAATCTCGACTCTCAATTGAGAACAAACTGCTGATTTATAAAACAGTCATCAAACCTATATGGACGTACGGTATAGAACTATGGAGTTGTGCCAGCAAATCAAACACAAAAATTATCCAAAGAACTCAATCAAAAATTCTACGCACCATCGCAAATGCCCCGTGGTACATTTCCAACCAAACCCTTCATACAGACCTAAACATCCCGTTAGTCAGCACAGTAATTCAAGAAAGAGCCAACAGACACCACGAGAAATTGGAAGGCCACCTTAACCAATTAATAGTACCATTACTGCAGCCACTAAACAACAGAAGATTGCCAAGATTATGGCCCATAGATCTTCGCTGCAACTGAGGTGAAAAGTAGAAATGCAAGGCCGGTTCTACTATCAAGATAGGGAAATCAATGTGTTAGAGAGAGAAATACCTTTCCAATGAGTAAGAGTGAGATAGATGCTGACGTCACAGCGATGGAATCTACCATAGTTATTTTCCGCTAGATGGCGCAACCAATTCACCATTTTTATTCCATTTCAATATTTTTAGATGGCGGCATAGCCAAAACGGCACTAAAGCATATCTCCGTTGTTATTGGTCCGATCGTGACATGTGAGGTATCATAGGAAAGGGGAGGGGCTAACGAATACGTTAACATAAAAACAAAGATGGCGGCATAGCTAAAACGGCACTAAAGCATATCTCCGTTGTTATTGGTCCGACGTGTGAGGTATTGGAAAGGGGTGTGTTGGATCGTGACGTACAAATGGATCGGTGGAAAGGGGCACGTTGCATATACTATATTTTATCTACGACCATAACATAATATGTTATTTAAACCAATCACGTGCAGAAATCTAAGCATTACGAGTTGTATACTATATTTTATCTACGACCGTAACATATTCGGCATTTTTATTCAAATTCGCCATTTTTATTCAAATTCACCATTTTTAACCCAATTTTCCTTGACATTACGTCGAAGAAATCTACCATAGTTTACCTATTAGCCGCTGAATGACGCCATTTTTAGTCAATTTTTATTCAAATTCGCCATTTTTATCCAATTTTCCTTGACATTACGTCGAAGAAATCTACCATAATTCAGCTATTATCCGATAGTTGGCGCTATACATCTCGTTAGCATTGGTCTGATTGGAGATTGTGGTACGTTAAAGGTGTGGGTAGTAACGAATATATTCATCGATATGAAAAAGAACTTCGACTGAGTTGACAAAGACAAAAAAAAATCTAGAAGGAAGATATTTAATAGAAAAAGATTGCAAATTTTCAAAGCAAAAGTCTTTTAGAGTAATTCGATTGAGAAAATTATATATACACAAGTAAAAAGAGAGGCATAGACAATAAAAGTTGTAGGTATGTAGTACCTAATGACAAAGACAAAAAAAATCTAGAAGGAAGATATGTAATAGAAAAAGATTGCAATTTTTCAAAGCAAAAGTCTTTTAGAGTAATTCGATTGAGAAAATTATATATACACAAGTAAAAAGAGAGGCATAGACAATAAAAGTTGTAGGTATGTAGTACCTAAACGGCTTAACGTAGAGAGGCATATATTTTATCTACGACCGTAACATAATTTATGTGTAAGCGATGGTGACATCTCATTAGCATTGGTCTGATTGGAGATTGTGGTACGTTAAAGGTGTGGGGAGTATCGAATATGTTATTTAATCCATAAACTAACCGTTACGAGCTGCATACTATATTTTATCTACGGCCATAACATTTGGTGCCACCAATTCGCCATTTTTATTCCAATTCACCATTTTTATTCCATTTCAGTATTTTTAGTTAAACTCGCTATTTTTATTCCAATTTGTCCTGATACAGATATTACGTTGAAGGAATCTACCATAATTCGTTCTAAATGTGATCTCAAAATCCCATACATAAAACAAATTGAATTCATCGATATGAAAAAGAACTTCGACTGAGTGCATTATAAATGACAAAGACAAAAAAATCTAGAAGGAAGATATTTAATAGAAAAAGATAGCAAATTTTCAAAGCAAAAGTCTTTTAGAGTAATTCGATTGAGAAAATTATATATACACAAGTAAAAAGAGAGGTATAGACAATAAAAGTTGTAGGCATGTAGTACCTAAACGGATTAACGTAGAGAGGCATAGACGTAAGGAGAGACGTGGACAATAAAAGTTGTAGACATGCCTAAATGGCGTAACGTAGAGAGGCATAGACAATAAAAGTTGTAGGTATGTAGTGCCCAACGGTATGGGCGCACAAAAAATTTCCTAGATCTACTGACAAACTGGGCATTTCGCAACATCTAGCAACAGCGCCTCCCATAAGAGTCTGTGTATTAGAGTTAGATAGAAAATCAATTTTTCCCCAGATGCTGGGGGAAATTAAAAAAAAATTTAAGGTCCATTCTGCTCATTTTTGTCTCGTTTTGTGGTGGAGGCCCGACTTTTACGTCACGATTGGACCAATAAAACAGAAGATATAACTAATGCCCTTTTGGCTGTATCCTGAAAATACGTAACTAATGCCCCTGATAACGTATAAGATATAATAGAAGCAGTATTTTGATATGTCCAATCCATCCCTCTCTGAGAGATATGCGAGGTATCATGTGATTTAACAAATTGAATAATATAGAAAAAATAAACATAACATCATGCCATAAAGACATTAGATACAAATGATTTAACCACCAGACACAGAAAAATCAAATAGAGCAGAATGTTAAAAAGGAGTTCTGTATCTTCGGTCCTCTTGGTGCAATAGGGACATACGAATTCTCAAATGATACGATTTAACCAATAGAGTTCAGTGACAGAAAAATAAAATACATCATGTCAAAAGGGTCTTAGATACGTATTTTCCGTCCAATCGTAACTTACAGTACCTCAACCAATAAAATACAATGGCATAAAAATCAAATACATCAGCATGTCAAAAAGGCTTTAGTATTTTCTTTTCTACTGAGAAACATCCAAATCTTTCGTAAAATATTATACACGGGCGTTCTTTCTATATGTCCAAACTAGTAAACCTCTTATTTTTAACACGCAACTCTCAATATTTACATTATTTCTTCCTAGAAAATATCAGTGTATCAAAATGGAATACAAATATATGCAAACCACCAATTGCTAAATCTATCATTATATCGCTAATACCTAAAATACATATCAGATAAATTCTTTCGCTAAGTCCAAACCACCGATATTTCTCACATTATTTTCAAACCAGATTTAGAGTTCTAGTCAAGCATAAAAATCAAATACATCAGCATGTCAAAAGGGTTTTAGTATTTTCGTTTCTATTAAGAAACATCCAAACTTTTCGTATACTATCGTGTTGTATACTTTTGTACACTATTGGTTTTTATAATTTGTTTAAATTTTTTTAATAAATGTAGCAATAACTTCGAAATTATGGCATTTAGTTGTAGGGAAAATAACATGAAAAATAATCAGTATTTCTTTAGGACTTCAAAACTCAAATAACGACTTCTTGTCCTATTAGAAATACGGAATTGGATTTCCAGAAAAACGGAAAATCTGACAACAATGTAATTGTCACTATAATATAGACCGCCTCAGAAAATTAATACCCATCAAAATCTATAAAAATCTTGCAAGCCGTTTCCGAGATAATTGAGTGTTTCCATACATAAAACTCACTCTGTATGCAAACCAGATTTAGAGTTCTAGTCAGACATAAAAATCAAATACATCAGCATGTCAAAAGGGCTTTATTATTTTCGTTTTTACTGAGAAACATCCAAATCTTTCGTACTCTATTATACACAGGCGTTCTTTCATTATGTCCAAACTAGTAAACCTCTTATTTTTACCATGCAACTCTCAATATTTACATTATCTCTCCCTAGGTGCAAAATGTCAGTATATGAAGCATAAATATATGCAAGCCACTAATTGCTAAATCTATCATTATATCGATAATACCTACAATACATATCAGATAAATTCTTTCGCTAAGTCCAAACCACCGATATTTCTCATATTATTTTCAAACCAGATTTAGAGTTCTAATCAGTTGGAGAATACAAATTTTTGTTATAAAGTACGTTTTAAATGTGATCTCAAATAAAATCCCATGCATAAAACAAATTGAATTCATCGATATGAAAAAGAACTTCGACTTAGTGCAATATAAATGACAAAGACAAAAAATATATCTAAAAGGAAGATATCTAATAGAAATAGGTCGCAAATTTTCAAAGCAAAAGTCTTTTAGTATAATTAGAGTAATCCGATTGAGAAAATTACTTATTATGGGTATACACAAGTTAATAATAAGCAAAAAATCGAACTTCTATTGATCCAATCAAAAAAATCAAATACATTTGTACTATGAGAATGATCTCCGAAAGGGAAATCGATAGGTCAAAATAAACTAATTTTAAAGTAAAAATGTGGCTTATTCACAATAAAAATAATAAATAATAAATTTTCTTGCGCTCCTTATTGTTTTACGAAAGATACAAAAAAAAACACGAAAAATACACGATACGTAGGTAGAAAATAATGTCATTATTAATTATGACTTAATCATTCTTTCGAATGTTTTTAGTACGCATGACTCTAAGAATTTACCCTGGTATGATTCTGGTTTCGAAGGATCTTTGGACGGTTTTAAAATAATTCGAACTAGGTTTCGAAGGATCTTTGGACGGTTTTAAAATAATTCGAACTAAATATATTCTTACCAACCATCTGGAAACTTAAGGTGTGTGTCGATATAATTCTTTATTTACACTAACGCCATTACTACAATCGGAAATTTTCTTAATCATTCTATAAGTACAGTATTTTAATTGCATTTTAAACAGGTTTCTAATTCACTTATGGAAAAATTAGAATTAGAATCAGAATCAGATTAGAACTTTCATATTGTGATACATTTGTATATGGAAGAAAATAATACGGTATGTATAAGATACAAAATTCAAGCATTGGAAAAGCCATACAAGAGGCACACCAAATTCAAAAATCTTGACTATTTCGTCTAAACATGAATTAAAATTTCTAGTTCTATCTTCTAGCTTCTCATCCAGCTTGAAATAGGATATTAGTATTCATATTTATTATTTCAAAAAATTTTAAGATATCGTGTCTTTTGTTGTAGGTATACTGTCACATTTTCAATACATATTACCCAATTTTTACTTACCCATCATCGAGTTAATTTATAAATGCAATAAGTAACTCCTTAAGATATTATGCTTTCAAAAAACGCTACCAACCAATCTCCTTCATATTGGCTAGTTTCAAATGTATTTCTACAATTACACCATTATTTGCCGAAATATTTTAAAGCAGTGTTGACAACGTCTAAAAAACTGTACATAATTTGGTACATAAATATCAAAAATGATGATCAAAATTGCTTTTATTAGATGATTATTAGCTCTCTTTATCCAGCTTAACAAAATGAGAAAAGTGCTCTGCACAAGAGATCTAAGGTTAGAGCTAAGAATAAGGTTGGCTAGGTGCTACGTTTTCTCGACTCTGTTTTACGGAATGGAAGCTTGGACCTTGAATGCTGCATCAATGAAAAAACTGGAATCATTCGAGATGTGGGTATATAGAAGAATTCTAAAAATATCATGGACAGAACACGTCACAAACAAAGAGGTTCTGAGAAAGATGAACAAAGAAATGGAAGTCTTAAATACAATTAAAACCAGAAAATTGGAATATCTCGGACATATTACACGTGGAAAGAGATACAACTTGCTCCAACTCATTATGCAGGGAAAGATTCAAGGAAAAAGAAGCATAGGGAGACGCAGAATATCGTGGCTGCGCAACCTGAGAGAATGGTACGGATGTACATCAAACGAACTTTTCAGAGCAGCTGTCTCCAAGGTCCGAATAGCTATGATGATTGCCGACCTCCGTCGCGGAGATGGCACTTGAAGAAGAAGATCCAGCTAAAATAAAATAAATAAAGAACTTACATCGTCATATCCATATACTGTTTTGAAAACCGAGGACTTGGAAGCTCCAATAAGTCATAACTCGAAGTTTGAAATAGTAAATAGTATATCAGTGAATGTTTATGCTTTGGAATTAAATCAAGTTAAGGAAAAATAATTTTACGAATTAGTGCCTGCTTGCCTAAACAAAACAAACTTGATAGACATGTAAATTTGAATCTTATTCAGGATAAATATTTTCTAAAATTAAATGATTACCTACGACTCTCATCGTAGTGACGATGGAAATATTGAAATAAAATATCATTACTTCTGGAAAAAAAGGTGTCTAGGTTGTTACACTATATAACCAAAAAAGAAAACTAATTCACCCAGATTTATTGGAAAAATTTACTGTTTCACCGTATCATTAAAATCTTACAAAAAAAGAAATATCGAATTAAATAAACAATACATAATAGAGCTAAGAAGTAAATTACGAATATCAGAGTGCATGAGATACGAAATAAACATCTTACAAGCAAAACTATCGATACAACAAATACATATTATATACATTATTCACTTGAAAATTTTAAAGTAATGTTGGCTGAATGTCCAAGAAACTGAGTATATTTAGCCTCTTTTACAATATTTCTGAAAAACTTCAACGAATTTGTCTATTTAGCGAAAAAAAAATCTAATTCACGCAGTTTTATCGGAAAACTTTGCTATTTACCATTTTTATTCACTGTCTTTTTAATCTGTTGAGTAACATCTTTAATTTATTTTGATTTTTAAGAAGTTTTCTAACCTCCTCTAATTACGATTTTTTGTAGAATTTGGACTGGTTGTATTGAATTATGATAGGTATGTGTATCTGATTACGCAATAATTTCAAAGAGACATTCTTTGTAGCTTAGTATAAATTGGTCTTCTAATACTAAAATATTATAAAAAAATAATAGAGTAAAGCAATACAGGAGACTTAAAAAAGGTTTAAAATCTCATGAAATCTTGTTTATTTAGTCTAAACATGAATTAAAATTTATATTGTTCATACTTATTATTTCAAGAATTTTAAGATCGTTTCTAATTATCCATCATCCAGTTAATTTATAAATTATGAAATAGGTATCACTATGATATATTATGCAGCAATAACTATGTTTTCAAAAACTATACCAACCAATCTCTTTCATTCTGACGATGTATTTATACAATTACAACATTATTTACTTAAAAAGTTTAAAGCAATGTTGGCTGAATGCCCAAAAAACTGAGTATATTTAGCCTATTTTACAATATTTCTGAAAAACTTCAACGAATTTTTCTATTTACCGAAAAAAAAATCTAATTCACACAGTTTTATTGGAAAAATTTACTATTTCACCATTTTATTCACTGTCTTTTTAATCTGTTGAGTAACATCTTTAATTTATTTTGATTTTTATGAAGTTGTCTAACCTCGTGTAATTACGATTTTTTTGTAGAATTTGGATTGGTTTTATAGGATTATGATAGGTATGTGTATCTGAAAACACAATAATTCCAAAGAGACATTCGTTGTAGCTTAGTGTAAATTGGTCTTCTAATACTAAAACATTATAAAACATAATAGATTAAAGTAATACAGGAGACTTAAAAAAGTGTTAAAATCTCATGGTACAAAAAAGAAAATGTCTCGAGTGTGAATTTAAAAATGGAGTTACTACAAAAAAGAAGATGGTACATACCTTTGAATATTAAAAAATATTTGAAAAATTTTAATTTTTTTTTGTAGATTGTGTAGTTAATACTAAAAATTAGTAAGGAAATAAAAATGATTATAAATTAAAAAAATCTTCGACGTTTGTTCTTAGAGCATGTGAAACATTAATAATTACCAAAAAATTTCAGTAGGTACCTTTAAATATTAAAAGTATTTGAAAAATTTTAATTTTTGTAGATTGTGTAGTTAATACTAAAAAATTAGTATGGAAATAAAAATACATATCAATTAAAAAAAATCTTCAGCGTTTGTTCTTAGAGCGTAGTTCGAGTATGCCCGAACTTTCCCGATCCCCAATATATCTACTTCTTCTTGTAGTGCTCATCCATTTTGGATGTTGACGATTATCCTAGAAATATATACTTTGCATACTAATGTACTGAAAAGATTTGTAGTTGTTGTGCTGCACCACATATATAGATTTTTTAGCCAGAAAATCCTTCACCTTCCTGGTTTTCTTCTACTTTTCTCTGTAAAATTAGTTGCAGCAGTTCATATCTTCGCTCTTTCTTACAATGTGTCGGATGTATTCGATTTTAACTGTTTTATTTTGGGTACCAGCTCTTTTTCTTTTTTAATTCTTAATAAAATAATCTAATTAGTTATGTGATCTGAGTAAGATATATACAAAAATAAGAAAAAAATGTTTTATTTCTTTGGAATAAAATAAAAAAGCCAAGTTGGTTGACTGGTTTAAAGTATTGCAGTGCAGGGGATTTGAACCTATGATCCAACACTTACTTATTTTCAATGCAATGTAACAAAGTCTTAAATCGCTCGACCAACGTGGCTTTGGAACTTTGCTCTAAAAAACAACGATGATATTCACATGTTATGACATTCCTATTGACAATAAAAAGAAATGAAATGTTTTTCAAATAATATTTTATTCAAAATACTGTTATTTAGAGTGTGAGCTTTATGATTATAAATAAAAAAATCTTTGACGTTTGTTCTTAGAGCATGTGAAACATTAATAATTACCAAAAAATTACGGTACCTTTAAATATTAAAAGTATTTGAAAAATTTTAATTTTTGTAGATTGTGTAGTTAATACCAAAAATTAGTGTGGAAATAAAAATAAATATCAACTAAAAAAAAATTTTCAGCGTTTGTTCTTAGAGCGTAGTTCGAGTATGCCCGAACTTTCCCGATTTCCCAATATTAGCTGTGAGTTTTGGCTTAGGATACCCATATAAAAAGCATGGAAAACGAAAAGTTTCAGCGTTTGTTCTTAGAGCGTAGTTCGAGTATGCCCGAACTTTCCCGATTTCCCAATATTAGCTGTGAGTTTTGGCATAGGATACCCATATAAAAAGCATGGAAAACGGAAAGTTTACCTTGGACAAGTGACGCCGTCACTTGTCCAAGGTAAACTTTCCGTTTTCCATGCTTTTTATATGGGTATCCTATGCCAAAACTCACAGCTAATATTGGGAAATCGGGAAAGTTCGGGCATACTCGAACTACGCTCTAAGAACAAACGCTGAAACTTTTCGTTTTCCATGCTTTTTATATGGGTATCCTAAGCCAAAACTCACAGCTAATATTGGGAAATCGGGAAAGTTCGGGCATACTCGAACTACGCTCTAAGAACAAACGCTGAAAATTTTTTTTTAGTTGATATTTATTTTTATTTCCACACTAATTTTTGGTATTAACTACACAATCTACAAAAATTAAAATTTTTCAAATACTTTTAATATTTAAAGGTACCGTAATTTTTTGGTAATTATTAATGTTTCACATGCTCTAAGAACAAACGTCAAAGATTTTTTTATTTATAATCATAAAGCTCACACTCTAAATAACAGTATTTTGAATAAAATATTATTTGAAAAACATTTTATTTCTTTTTATTGTCAATAGGAATGTCATAACATGTGAATATCATCGTTGTTTTTTAGAGCAAAGTTCCAAAGCCACGTTGGTCGAGCGATTTAAGACTTTGTTACATTGCATTGAAAATAAGTAAGTGTTGGATCATAGGTTCAAATCCCCTGCACTGCAATACTTTAAACCAGTCAACCAACTTGGCTTTTTTATTTTATTCCAAAGAAATAAAACATTTTTTTCTTATTTTTGTATATATCTTACTCAGATCACATAACTAATTAGATTATTTTATTAAGAATTAAAAAAGAAAAAGAGCTGGTACCCAAAATAAAACAGTTAAAATCGAATACATCCGACACATTGTAAGAAAGAGCGAAGATATGAACTGCTGCAACTAATTTTACAGAGAAAAGTAGAAGAAAACCAGGAAGGTGAAGGATTTTCTGGCTAAAAAATCTATATATGTGGTGCAGCACAACAACTACAAATCTTTTCAGTACATTAGTATGCAAAGTATATATTTCTAGGATAATCGTCAACATCCAAAATGGATGAGCACTACAAGAAGAAGTAGATATATTGGGGATCGGGAAAGTTCGGGCATACTCGAACTACGCTCTAAGAACAAACGCTGAAGATTTTTTTTAATTGATATGTATTTTTATTTCCATACTAATTTTTTAGTATTAACTACACAATCTACAAAAATTAAAATTTTTCAAATACTTTTAATATTTAAAGGTACCTACTGAAATTTTTTGGTAATTATTAATGTTTCACATGCTCTAAGAACAAACGTCGAAGATTTTTTTAATTTATAATCATTTTTATTTCCTTACTAATTTTTAGTATTAACTACACAATCTACAAAAAAAAATTAAAATTTTTCAAATATTTTTTAATATTCAAAGGTATGTACCATCTTCTTTTTTGTAGTAACTCCATTTTTAAATTCACACTCGAGACATTTTCTTTTTTGTACCATGAGATTTTAACACTTTTTTAAGTCTCCTGTATTACTTTAATCTATTATGTTTTATAATGTTTTAGTATTAGAAGACCAATTTACACTAAGCTACAACGAATGTCTCTTTGGAATTATTGTGTTTTCAGATACACATACCTATCATAATCCTATAAAACCAATCCAAATTCTACAAAAAAATCGTAATTACACGAGGTTAGACAACTTCATAAAAATCAAAATAAATTAAAGATGTTACTCAACAGATTAAAAAGACAGTGAATAAAATGGTGAAATAGTAAATTTTTCCAATAAAACTGTGTGAATTAGATTTTTTTTTCGGTAAATAGAAAAATTCGTTGAAGTTTTTCAGAAATATTGTAAAATAGGCTAAATATACTCAGTTTTTTGGGCATTCAGCCAACATTGCTTTAAACTTTTTAAGTAAATAATGTTGTAATTGTATAAATACATCGTCAGAATGAAAGAGATTGGTTGGTATAGTTTTTGAAAACATAGTTATTGCTGCATAATATATCATAGTGATACCTATTTCATAATTTATAAATTAACTGGATGATGGATAATTAGAAACGATCTTAAAATTCTTGAAATAATAAGTATGAACAATATAAATTTTAATTCATGTTTAGACTAAATAAACAAGATTTCATGAGATTTTAAACCTTTTTTAAGTCTCCTGTATTGCTTTACTCTATTATTTTTTTATAATATTTTAGTATTAGAAGACCAATTTATACTAAGCTACAAAGAATGTCTCTTTGAAATTATTGCGTAATCAGATACACATACCTATCATAATTCAATACAACCAGTCCAAATTCTACAAAAAATCGTAATTAGAGGAGGTTAGAAAACTTCTTAAAAATCAAAATAAATTAAAGATGTTACTCAACAGATTAAAAAGACAGTGAATAAAAATGGTAAATAGCAAAGTTTTCCGATAAAACTGCGTGAATTAGATTTTTTTTTCGCTAAATAGACAAATTCGTTGAAGTTTTTCAGAAATATTGTAAAAGAGGCTAAATATACTCAGTTTCTTGGACATTCAGCCAACATTACTTTAAAATTTTCAAGTGAATAATGTATATAATATGTATTTGTTGTATCGATAGTTTTGCTTGTAAGATGTTTATTTCGTATCTCATGCACTCTGATATTCGTAATTTACTTCTTAGCTCTATTATGTATTGTTTATTTAATTCGATATTTCTTTTTTTGTAAGATTTTAATGATACGGTGAAACAGTAAATTTTTCCAATAAATCTGGGTGAATTAGTTTTCTTTTTTGGTTATATAGTGTAACAACCTAGACACCTTTTTTTCCAGAAGTAATGATATTTTATTTCAATATTTCCATCGTCACTACGATGAGAGTCGTAGGTAATCATTTAATTTTAGAAAATATTTATCCTGAATAAGATTCAAATTTACATGTCTATCAAGTTTGTTTTGTTTAGGCAAGCAGGCACTAATTCGTAAAATTATTTTTCCTTAACTTGATTTAATTCCAAAGCATAAACATTCACTGATATACTATTTACTATTTCAAACTTCGAGTTATGACTTATTGGAGCTTCCAAGTCCTCGGTTTTCAAAACAGTATATGGATATGACGATGTAAGTTCTTTATTTATTTTATTTTAGCTGGATCTTCTTCTTCAAGTGCCATCTCCGCGACGGAGGTCGGCAATCATCATAGCTATTCGGACCTTGGAGACAGCTGCTCTGAAAAGTTCGTTTGATGTACATCCGTACCATTCTCTCAGGTTGCGCAGCCACGATATTCTGCGTCTCCCTATGCTTCTTTTTCCTTGAATCTTTCCCTGCATAATGAGTTGGAGCAAGTTGTATCTCTTTCCACGTGTAATATGTCCGAGATATTCCAATTTTCTGGTTTTAATTGTATTTAAGACTTCCATTTCTTTGTTCATCTTTCTCAGAACCTCTTTGTTTGTGACGTGTTCTGTCCATGATATTTTTAGAATTCTTCTATATACCCACATCTCGAATGATTCCAGTTTTTTCATTGATGCAGCATTCAAGGTCCAAGCTTCCATTCCGTAAAACAGAGTCGAGAAAACGTAGCACCTAGCCAACCTTATTCTTAGCTCTAACCTTAGATCTCTTGTGCAGAGCACTTTTCTCATTTTGTTAAGCTGGATAAAGAGAGCTAATAATCATCTAATAAAAGCAATTTTGATCATCATTTTTGATATTTATGTACCAAATTATGTACAGTTTTTTAGACGTTGTCAACACTGCTTTAAAATATTTCGGCAAATAATGGTGTAATTGTAGAAATACATTTGAAACTAGCCAATATGAAGGAGATTGGTTGGTAGCGTTTTTTGAAAGCATAATATCTTAAGGAGTTACTTATTGCATTTATAAATTAACTCGATGATGGGTAAGTAAAAATTGGGTAATATGTATTGAAAATGTGACAGTATACCTACAACAAAAGACACGATATCTTAAAATTTTTTGAAATAATAAATATGAATACTAATATCCTATTTCAAGCTGGATGAGAAGCTAGAAGATAGAACTAGAAATTTTAATTCATGTTTAGACGAAATAGTCAAGATTTTTGAATTTGGTGTGCCTCTTGTATGGCTTTTCCAATGCTTGAATTTTGTATCTTATACATACCGTATTATTTTCTTCCATATACAAATGTATCACAATATGAAAGTTCTAATCTGATTCTGATTCTAATTCTAATTTTTCCATAAGTGAATTAGAAACCTGTTTAAAATGCAATTAAAATACTGTACTTATAGAATGATTAAGAAAATTTCCGATTGTAGTAATGGCGTTAGTGCAAATAAAGAATTATATCGACACACACCTTAAGTTTCCAGATGGTTGGTAAGAATATATTTAGTTCGAATTATTTTAAAACCGTCCAAAGATCCTTCGAAACCTAGTTCGAATTATTTTAAAACCGTCCAAAGATCCTTCGAAACCAGAATCATACCAGGGTAAATTCTTAGAGTCATGCGTACTAAAAACATTCGAAAGAATGATTAAGTCATAATTAATAATGACATTATTTTCTACCTACGTATCGTGTATTTTTCGTGTTTTTTTTGTATCTTTCGTAAAACAATAAGGAGCGCAAGAAAATTTATTATTTATTATTTTTATTGTGAATAAGCCACATTTTTACTTTAAAATTAGTTTATTTTGACCTATCGATTTCCCTTTCGGAGATCATTCTCATAGTACAAATGTATTTGATTTTTTTGATTGGATCAATAGAAGTTCGATTTTTTGCTTATTATTAACTTGTGTATACCCATAATAAGTAATTTTCTCAATCGGATTACTCTAATTATACTAAAAGACTTTTGCTTTGAAAATTTGCGACCTATTTCTATTAGATATCTTCCTTTTAGATATATTTTTTGTCTTTGTCATTTATATTGCACTAAGTCGAAGTTCTTTTTCATATCGATGAATTCAATTTGTTTTATGCATGGGATTTTATTTGAGATCACATTTAAAACGTACTTTATAACAAAAATTTGTATTCTCCAACTGATTAGAACTCTAAATCTGGTTTGAAAATAATATGAGAAATATCGGTGGTTTGGACTTAGCGAAAGAATTTATCTGATATGTATTGTAGGTATTATCGATATAATGATAGATTTAGCAATTAGTGGCTTGCATATATTTATGCTTCATATACTGACATTTTGCACCTAGGGAGAGATAATGTAAATATTGAGAGTTGCATGGTAAAAATAAGAGGTTTACTAGTTTGGACATAATGAAAGAACGCCTGTGTATAATAGAGTACGAAAGATTTGGATGTTTCTCAGTAAAAACGAAAATAATAAAGCCCTTTTGACATGCTGATGTATTTGATTTTTATGTCTGACTAGAACTCTAAATCTGGTTTGCATACAGAGTGAGTTTTATGTATGGAAACACTCAATTATCTCGGAAACGGCTTGCAAGATTTTTATAGATTTTGATGGGTATTAATTTTCTGAGGCGGTCTATATTATAGTGACAATTACATTGTTGTCAGATTTTCCGTTTTTCTGGAAATCCAATTCCGTATTTCTAATAGGACAAGAAGTCGTTATTTGAGTTTTGAAGTCCTAAAGAAATACTGATTATTTTTCATGTTATTTTCCCTACAACTAAATGCCATAATTTCGAAGTTATTGCTACATTTATTAAAAAAATTTAAACAAATTATAAAAACCAATAGTGTACAAAAGTATACAACACGATAGTATACGAAAAGTTTGGATGTTTCTTAATAGAAACGAAAATACTAAAACCCTTTTGACATGCTGATGTATTTGATTTTTATGCTTGACTAGAACTCTAAATCTGGTTTGAAAATAATGTGAGAAATATCGGTGGTTTGGACTTAGCGAAAGAATTTATCTGATATGTATTTTAGGTATTAGCGATATAATGATAGATTTAGCAATTGGTGGTTTGCATATATTTGTATTCCATTTTGATACACTGATATTTTCTAGGAAGAAATAATGTAAATATTGAGAGTTGCGTGTTAAAAATAAGAGGTTTACTAGTTTGGACATATAGAAAGAACGCCCGTGTATAATATTTTACGAAAGATTTGGATGTTTCTCAGTAGAAAAGAAAATACTAAAGCCTTTTTGACATGCTGATGTATTTGATTTTTATGCCATTGTATTTTATTGGTTGAGGTACTGTAAGTTACGATTGGACGGAAAATACGTATCTAAGACCCTTTTGACATGATGTATTTTATTTTTCTGTCACTGAACTCTATTGGTTAAATCGTATCATTTGAGAATTCGTATGTCCCTATTGCACCAAGAGGACCGAAGATACAGAACTCCTTTTTAACATTCTGCTCTATTTGATTTTTCTGTGTCTGGTGGTTAAATCATTTGTATCTAATGTCTTTATGGCATGATGTTATGTTTATTTTTTCTATATTATTCAATTTGTTAAATCACATGATACCTCGCATATCTCTCAGAGAGGGATGGATTGGACATATCAAAATACTGCTTCTATTATATCTTATACGTTATCAGGGGCATTAGTTACGTATTTTCAGGATACAGCCAAAAGGGCATTAGTTATATCTTCTGTTTTATTGGTCCAATCGTGACGTAAAAGTCGGGCCTCCACCACAAAACGAGACAAAAATGAGCAGAATGGACCTTAAATTTTTTTTTAATTTCCCCCAGCATCTGGGGAAAAATTGATTTTCTATCTAACTCTAATACACAGACTCTTATGGGAGGCGCTGTTGCTAGATGTTGCGAAATGCCCAGTTTGTCAGTAGATCTAGGAAATTTTTTTGTGCGCCCATACCGTTGGGCACTACATACCTACAACTTTTATTGTCTATGCCTCTCTACGTTACGCCATTTAGGCATGTCTACAACTTTTATTGTCAACGTCTCTCCTTACGTCTATGCCTCTCTACGTTAATCCGTTTAGGTACTACATGCCTACAACTTTTATTGTCTATACCTCTCTTTTTACTTGTGTATATATAATTTTCTCAATCGAATTACTCTAAAAGACTTTTGCTTTGAAAATTTGCTATCTTTTTCTATTAAATATCTTCCTTCTAGATTTTTTTTGTCTTTGTCATTTATAATGCACTCAGTCGAAGTTCTTTTTCATATCGATGAATTCAATTTGTTTTATGTATGGGATTTTGAGATCACATTTAGAACGAATTATGGTAGATTCCTTCAACGTAATATCTGTATCAGGACAAATTGGAATAAAAATAGCGAGTTTAACTAAAAATACTGAAATGGAATAAAAATGGTGAATTGGAATAAAAATGGCGAATTGGTGGCACCAAATGTTATGGCCGTAGATAAAATATAGTATGCAGCTCGTAACGGTTAGTTTATGGATTAAATAACATATTCGATACTCTCCACACCTTTAACGTACCACAATCTCCAATCAGACCAATGCTAATGAGATGTCACCATCGCTTACACATAAATTATGTTACGGTCGTAGATAAAATATATGCCTCTCTACGTTAAGCCGTTTAGGTACTACATACCTACAACTTTTATTGTCTATGCCTCTCTTTTTACTTGTGTATATATAATTTTCTCAATCGAATTACTCTAAAAGACTTTTGCTTTGAAAAATTGCAATCTTTTTCTATTACATATCTTCCTTCTAGATTTTTTTTGTCTTTGTCATTAGGTACTACATACCTACAACTTTTATTGTCTATGCCTCTCTTTTTACTTGTGTATATATAATTTTCTCAATCGAATTACTCTAAAAGACTTTTGCTTTGAAAATTTGCAATCTTTTTCTATTAAATATCTTCCTTCTAGATTTTTTTTTGTCTTTGTCAACTCAGTCGAAGTTCTTTTTCATATCGATGAATATATTCGTTACTACCCACACCTTTAACGTACCACAATCTCCAATCAGACCAATGCTAACGAGATGTATAGCGCCAACTATCGGATAATAGCTGAATTATGGTAGATTTCTTCGACGTAATGTCAAGGAAAATTGGATAAAAATGGCGAATTTGAATAAAAATTGACTAAAAATGGCGTCATTCAGCGGCTAATAGGTAAACTATGGTAGATTTCTTCGACGTAATGTCAAGGAAAATTGGGTTAAAAATGGTGAATTTGAATAAAAATGGCGAATTTGAATAAAAATGCCGAATATGTTACGGTCGTAGATAAAATATAGTATACAACTCGTAATGCTTAGATTTCTGCACGTGATTGGTTTAAATAACATATTATGTTATGGTCGTAGATAAAATATAGTATATGCAACGTGCCCCTTTCCACCGATCCATTTGTACGTCACGATCCAACACACCCCTTTCCAATACCTCACACGTCGGACCAATAACAACGGAGATATGCTTTAGTGCCGTTTTAGCTATGCCGCCATCTTTGTTTTTATGTTAACGTATTCGTTAGCCCCTCCCCTTTCCTATGATACCTCACATGTCACGATCGGACCAATAACAACGGAGATATGCTTTAGTGCCGTTTTGGCTATGCCGCCATCTAAAAATACTGAAATGGAATAAAAATGGTGAATTGGTTGCGCCATCTAGCGGAAAATAACTATGGTAGATTCCATCGCTGTGACGTCAGCATCTATCTCACTCTTACTCATTGGAAAGGTACTTCTCTCTCTAACACATTGATTTCCCTATCTTGATAGTAGAACCGGCCTTGCATTTCTACTGTGAAACCGCTGGGTGATGTACCTCATAACGCCATTTTAGTGTACGATACTACATTGATAAAAGTTATTGTACTTGTTATCAAATTAACTCATAGAATATGTAATTCTGATTGTTAATAAATGCTTACAAGACAAAAAAAAATAATTGCATCGTGTCAAACGCTATTAGGAGACCTTTCAAATGAGGGATTCCGTGACATAATATCCACCACATAAGCAATTATTGATGGCCATTAAAACATTAAAATTTACGTTTTTCAAATATTGTTTAAATTTGATTTTTTCATACTGGACTCTATCATACGTACTTTTCATACATTTATTCGAATAATTTCTGAGCATTTTAAAAAGCATCTTTGTCCACCCACGTTGTTATTTCAACTTTATTCCATTTTGCTTTCCTAAAAAATAAACCATATTTCAATTTGCCGCTTTCAAGTCTGGAATCAAATCAAAATTCTTTCTGGATCCGCACTTCGAACTCACCTGAACTCAAGAAGCGACAAGTCATATGGACGAGTATCCATCAATTTCAAATGGTCCAATAGTTTCGTGTAATTGAAACTCCATAAAATGACTCCCAGATTTTTTAGCTGAGAATTCAATTTATCTAGTGACAGGTTGATATATGGTAAAAGGTAAGCGCTTGGAAACAGGATAATAATCTCTTATACTACATGGCTTATTCTTTTTCCAGGAAACAAAAACTAAATTGAACTCTGGAATTACGACAATCTTTGATGTTTTTAATACTTGTTTCACTTGATTTTTTACAAAATGGTTGTAATTTGTTAGTTGATTTTAAAGCAAAAACAAAAGTGTATCAATCATAAAATGAAATTGGTGGACTTTAATATTTTTTTTAAATTAAGTTCATATGGTAAGGTTCACCAACCACAAACATTTAGAAGACTTTAGGGACGACACAAAAATGACTATAGAACAAGGAAAAGAACTAAACAAAAGATGGATGAATACTAAAAATATAGAAGATCATAAAAGTTACAGCCAAAAAAATAAAGAGGTCAAGAAACTCGTTTCTAAAGAAAAAAATATGTGGGAATAAAAAAGTGGGAAAGTGCATGAACTGAACATAGAACACAAATTAGGCGGTGCTAGAAGCACAGAAACTTGGCAAACAATGAAGTCATTAGGAACAAATAATAATAGAGAAAGAACTAGAATAACATTCTTCAAAGAAGAGCAATGGTAAGAGTATTATTAACAGCTATTGACTGGGGACAGGCCTAGCTTATTCATAATGCCACATGCAGATAACAAAAATACAGACCACCAAAATTTATTAACGATAAATTATTTCTCTTGCTGATCACCATGGTTTTTGTTTTCTTTCTGTTTATTGTTAAACCGAACTTTTCCCCAGTATCACAAATTGCGTTTAGAAACATCTGCAGGTCTTTCTTACTTTCAGCGATAATGACTGTATCGTCTGCATAAGAGTAAAGATCTAAGAAAAATTCTTCTAGAATTCAACGATGCTTATGGAATCGGTGCAGATGAAGTAGACGCTGATCTTGCTGCTTTTAGGTCTTTTCTCACTTCGGAAAGAATTATTCACCTGCAAAAATCAAGGGAATGTCACCGAAATTATTATTCCACTAGCTCTCCAAGACGAAATTTTTAAATAATACGACGTGTTCTGAGGAACTAGAAACCTCGAATAATTTTAGTGATGACAACTTTAGTATGGTTCTGATTAATATTCGTTCTATAAGAAATAAAACTGACGAATTGCTTTTGTTTCTAGAGGTATTAGGATTTGTTTTTGTTTCTAGAGGAATTAGGATTTCCCCAGATAGTTGCTGTTACAGAACACTGGCTTGCAGTCAACGAGCCTTTTTTTGTAGAGAAATATACCACAATTGCTAGGTATGATCCTCCAAACTCAGCTCATGGAGGCACCCTGATTCTTTCTGCAAACAATGATTTTTCTCTGATAACAAAATATGACTTTTTGTTGAATGAAGCCTTCTTTGAATTTTCCTTAGTTTTTAATAAAAATCTTAATCTATACATTATTTGCATCTATAGATTACCTGACTCTTCCGTGGAACTATTTTTTCAGAACCTGCTAAATTTGTTAGATGACTTGCCTCACAAGAGCAGAAAAATTCTATGCGGAGACTTCAACATAAATTATGCTGCTGCTTGTGCTACCCAAATGTTCTTGGTCAACATATTTGAATCATATGGTCTCTCAATGCACGTTAATTCTCCTACAAGGATTACAAAAACTACATCTACCATAATTGATTATATTGTCTCCGATTTCTCACCCCTTGATGTTTGCTCTAGAGTTATTAATGCGGAACTATCGGATCATGAAGCAGTATATACGAAATTTAACATCTTCAGCAAACCCTCCTCGAAAACCCGACGTTTAGGTAGGATTTTTTCCGCTCGGAATTTTCATAAATTTCAAAATTTATGTTTAACTTCTGACTGGCATTTTCCTTCTACGGACGTGGACTATAATTTCAGTGATTTTTTGGAGAAGCTTGTCTGTATCTTCAATAAGGCATTTCCTTTAATTACGATTAAGCCAAAACGTCGCAAACCCTGGACTACCAAAGGTATCCGCATATCAGCAAAAAATATGCGTTCACTACTTTATATCAAGAAATTTACTACCAAGGTCTCTGTCACTCAATATATCACCAATTACAGAGTCACATACCTAAAACTCATCAAATCAGCTAAAAAAGCCTACTATCAAAATCGCCTGGGAAGCTCCAGAAGTGTTGCAAAAGAAACTTGGTCCATAATAAACGATCTTCGAAATAAAACCCACGCAGCTCAAACATTTGCCCTTCCAAACACTGAAAATCTAAATAGACAAGGCGAAAACGGCGGGTTCGAAGGGAAAAATATTCCCATGAGATTTTTTTGCATAATCACATTCGTGAGACATCCCAGAATAAGGTTCAAGAAGTCGCCCAAGTGAAAAGTGGCCCAATTTTTTTTTAACATTTTTTTTTAATCAAATTGCAAGAATCAATATTTTGGCCCGAACAATTTCTTCTTTAATTTTTTGGACCATTCTGGACAAAAAAGGTCTCTTATAAGTTTTCTCTAAAGTTGATCGTTTTCGACTTATAAGCAATTTAAAATTGAAAAAAACGAAAAATGGCGATTTTCAAGGCTTAATAACTCGGTTAAAAGTTATTATTATGAAAGTCAATATATGACTAAATCAAAGTTTGAAGCCCCCCATACAAGATCCTGAAGAAATTTCTGTCATTATTTTATTATTAAGCTGTTATTTTTAAGTAATAATAATAAGCGCCATGCCCGTGTGCGGGGCTGTAAATGCTGAGTGCGAGAGAGAAGCTATTCCAGCAGTCCAATTGTGCATCTTACTCGCACTCACATTTACAGCAGCGTCAATACGATACAACCACTCATTGTTATTAATTAAAAATAACAGCTTAGTGGTAAATTAATGACAAAGATTTCTTCAGGATCATGTAACGGCGACTTTAAACTTTGATTTAGTCACTTTCTGACTTTCAAAATAATAATTTTTGACCGAGTTATTAAACCTTAAAAATGGCCATTTTCGCGTTTTTCAAATTTTAACTTGCTTATAACTCGAAAAAGATCAACTTTAGAGAAAAATTATAAGAGACCTTTTTTGTCCAGAATGGTTCAGAAAACCTAAAAAAAAGATAGTCCGGGCCAAAATATTGATTTTTGCAATTTGATTAAAAAAAATTGTTAAAAAAAAATTGGCCCACTTTTCTCGTGGGCGACTTCTTGAACCTTATTCTGGGATGTCTCACGAATGTAATTATGCAAAAAAATCTCATGGGAATATTTTTCCCAACGAACCCGCCGTTTCCGCCTTGTCTAAAACGAATATTTCATTAACGTGAGTAAAAATATAACATCAACTATTCAGTCTCAACAAGATCCCATTTCCTATCTCCCTAATTCAGAAATTGTCTCGAATTCATTCTTTATAAGACCAATCTATAAATCTGAATTGATCCAAACGATCAATAGTATCAAAATCAAATCATCTTGTAGTACTGATGGACTATCCATAAAAATCTTCTCAAATCTCACAGAAAATGTGTTAGAACTCCTCGTGTCAATAATTAATGATTCCTTTGAAAACGGTAAATTTCCAGAGTGCCTAAAGACAGCCATTATTATTCCTCTTCATAAAGGTGGCGAAAAATCTAATGCCTGCAACTATAGACCTATTACCCTACTACCGGTACTCTCCAAAATTATTGAGAGGCTCATAAAAACCCGATTTATGTCCTTTCTCTTTGATAACAATATTTTATCACAAAATCAGTTCGGCTTCTTAACTAATAAATGTACAACTGATGCCATGTTTTCTGTACTTCACGAGGTTTACCAAGCACTAAACAATAATGTTTATACTGCCACTGTTTTCTGTGACTATTCCAAAGCTTTTGATTGTGTAAATCACATTTTGATTAAAAAACTTAATTACTATGGAATTCGAGGTATTTCTTTGAATTGGTTCAAATCTTACTTAGATAATAGGAAACAATTTGTTAGAGCAAATGATACTGACTCTAGTCTCAAAAACATTATATGTGGGGTACCACAAGGTTCAGTATTGGCTCCTCTACTTTTCCTGATCTTTATAAATGACATCACCAATTTAAAAATCGATGGAAAAATTTTTCTTTTTGCTGATGATACCAGTATCACTTGGAGCAACTCAACTATTGCAACTCTTCATGCAACTATAACTTCTGATCTTCTTACGATAAAAACCTGGTCTGACTCTAATTTACTCTCCTTTAACGTGGATAAAACGGTAGCATTATCATATAAAGGTGCTCTTCAACCCCTGCTTGTGAATAGCAGCCAGATCTCTACCGTTGATTCTGTAAAATTTCTTGGTATTCTTTTAGACAGCAACCTCAAATGGTCCCTTCATATCGATTTGTTAAGTAAGAAACTCGCCTCGGCTTGCTATGCCATAAGATCTGTTTCGAAGGAACTCAATTTAGCATCTTCTAAAATAACATATTTTTCTTTATTCGAGTCTAATCTTCGATATGGTCTTCCTTTTTGGGGGTCTAGTACAGCTGCCCAATTTGATGTTATTTTCAAATTACAAAAAAGAGCAATAAGATACCTGTTTGGCCTCAGAAGAACAACCCATTGCAGAAGTTACTTTAAAGATCACGAAATTTTAACTCTTCCATCTTTGTATATTTTAGAAACTGTTTGCTGAATTCGTAAACACATGCATGTCTTTCCAGCAAGGCCTCATCATGACTACTCCACCAGAAATTCAACTTTTGATGTCTATTTACCGATCCCGTCTTCTGAGTTAGTAAAGAAATCTATACTATATTCCGCAAAAAAACTATTCAACCATCTCCCTTTACAACTCAAATCTGCAACATCCTTTCTCAAGTTCCGTAAAATGACAAAAGCTCATTTATCTAAAAGACCATATTATTCAGTAGAAGAGTTTCTTAATGACTAACTAAGAAATCACAGTAATGTACAAGTAACTAAAGTGTATTTATATATATTTGGGTGTCACATAGAGCAGCTTAAACTTATTAGTTCTTTTGTTTGTGTTTTATTATATTATGTTGTATGTTCAATTTTGCAATTCATAGTAATTTTGCAATATATTGGTTTTTGTTTTTTTACTTCACTTTTTTAACTTGTTTATATTTTTTTATTGACGATTTATCTAATTTTATAAAATTGTATTTGTTATTGTTATGTATATATTTAGTCCTGTCGCCAGGGGGGGTACAACGGCCTTCTTAATTCAGATGGACTTACCCAAGTTTTTTTTATGTATTTTGACCCGTAGAACACGAATTTTTTGGGTAACAGTTGATCCGGATGTCGATAAGATTGTTATAAACAAAGAAGTTGAGGAATTACATAACAGCGATTTCTCGCAAAACAAAACATTTTTTTGTATTTTTTGGGTCATTCTAACCAAAAAATGTTCCTACAAGTTTTTTCGTAGGATGCATAGTTTTCGAGATAAACGCGGTTGAACTTTCAAAAAATGGAAAAATTGCAATTTTTGAACCCGAAGAACGTTTGAATAAAAAATAAAATAGCAATTCTGCTTACCGCCTTTAAAAGTTTAAGTCAAATTATATCTGTTTTGAATATTTGTATTGCTACAAATTTATTTTTTGATTGTTAAAAAAAGCTATAAACACATACTGTTTCCCGTGCCTAATACATGCGTTTTATTGCATGCTACTTAGAAATAGCCCCGCTTGCACTTTTTCCTCCTCTACGTACTCGTTCGATTTTAAATGAGAAATCATTGAAACATCACTCAAGCACTAGTTGTTTATAGCTTTGTTTTAACAATAAAATAATACATTTTTGGCAATACAAATAATTAAAACCGATATAATTTGACTTGAACTTTCGAATGCGGTAAGCAGAATTGCTATTTTATTTTTTAATCAAAAGTTTTTCGGGTTCAAAAATTCCAATTTTTCGATTTTTTGAAAGTTCAACCTCGTTTATCTCGAAAACTATGCATCCTACGAAAAAATTTGTAGGAACATTTTTTGGTTAAAATGGCCCAAAAAATACAAAAAAATGTTTTGTTTTGCGAGAAATCGCTGTTATGTGATTCCTCAACTTCTTGGTTTATAACAATCTTATCGACATCCGGATCAACTGTTACCCAAAAAATTCGTGTTCTACAGGTCAAAATACATAAAAAAACTTGGGTAAGTCCATCTGAATACAGGAGGCCGTTGTACCCCCCCTGGCGACAGGACTAATTTTTCGTGAATCTATGTTAAGCTTTGTCCATAAAATTGTATAATTTTCAGTGACAATAAAGCATATTTCTATTCTATTCTATAACTTGTATTCCATTTCATTGAATTTTATTTATTTTCTTTTAAATTTTATTTAAATTTAATCAACACATATAAGGTTGAAACCACCCTTTAGCCAGTCATGAACAGAAAATTCGGAATCCATATTTAGTTGTAGTATAAAATCATATGTCGCACTATATTTTTTGTAACAATTGGACAAATCACCCATATAGGGGTTAAATCACCCCAAACTCAGTCAATAATTTCAAATTCGAGATCTGCAGGTACTTGAAATCACGCTGAAAGCAGTCAAACACTAGAAAACTCGGGATCTGTACTGATAATAGTTTATCGAGATAGTTAAAATAAGTGTATAGATATGTATATTACGGTAAACCGCAAGGTTACTACTCGCGTCACGATTTTTGATTATGCCAAATGCGATTTTAGTCACGTCCAAGTTCCATACCGAGCGATAAGGAGTATTTACTTTAAAATTCAAGAGATAATTATTTAAGAATTTTACAATTTCCAATTATCTACGTTAAAAATCAAATCTTAATCTAAAAGTGAAACCTTAATAAAAATGTAGCTTTCCGTCTTCGGTGGCGAAGAGAGTCAATGAAAAATACATTATCCAGTTCATTACTTTTTACGATGTACACAAAAGGATTTTGATTAAATCCACGCAAACATCAGTGCAAGTCGAGAATCTCCCCCACAAAGAAAAAGCGCAAGGGGATGAAAAATTAAATGGCAACAACTGGCCTTTCTAAAAAACCATTAAAATGCCATAGATCTTTGATTCCCCCATATATTCCACTTGATGAAACTCATAAGTTAGAATGCTACTGTAATATCTCTCCTGTCGGTAATGCCAAAAAAGATCGTATATAAGCAAGTGTGTCCCTAAGGATAGCGAGAAAATGTAGTCTCCCTACTTTATTCTCAAAATAAATAAATCTTTACAGTACTTCAAACAGAATGTGACTCTTAGATTAATGTCTGTTATGAGTTAGGCAATGAGGGTGATTTGTTTGTTTGTTATTAATATAGTTGATTTTGTGTGCTACTCTTTGATAACATTCCTTTTAGGTTGCGTTTTGAACAATGTCAATATCATTTATTTTTACGAAAAAAGCTTAGTATGTTTCTTAAATAATTAAAATGAAATATTTTTTATCCAAGACTAATTTATAACTGACTCATTATACAGGAGTTATTATATACGTACAAGATAAATTGCAAAACTGGCTATGAAACGTCAAAAAATCCAGAAGGAAAATAAAATTCCTGTAGCTGGCTGTATACCATAAATCACAAAAAATACAAGATCCTTTGTAAAAGGTATATTTAAAAGACCCCAATAAGGGGTCAAAACCCCACAAAACAAAACGTTTTCGGATTAATAGGTAATCATTCTATCTATCCAATCAATCAAATAGGTCCATCATCAGTGTTAAGCCCTAAAATAGTAAGTATAACCTAATTAATAAAAGACAATGTTATAAAATGTTGACTAAGGTTAAGAATTGACAGAGGCCATACTTACAATAGCATGCATGCGTGAGCCACCAAAAAGTAATGGCTAAGAACCCTTTAAAAGTTTCAAGATCTTAAATTATACTACATATTTTTATTAAAACAGATGGATTTTGCAAATATTCCTGGATATAACCCAGAGCAACACAGGACTCTAACCCACGTGGACGTAATATGCAAGGAATGAACCTCACATATTGAAAATTGAGTGTCAACGGAACTGAAAGGTGAAAGAACTTTAAAAGTATACCAGTGACAAATTGTCATAAAGTCGCATTGATAAAAAAACAAATCGAAGTCACTTTTCACTGAGCAAGAACAAAATCAACATTCCAACTTAGATCTCTTGGTCACTCCTGAACCAATAAAAGACTTTATCAACAACCATTCCTCACATTTGCACTAAACCTTTTACAGCTTTGTCTACTTCTTGACTGTGTGGTAGTCCTATAGTCACTGTCCAGGAATATACACCTAACTTGTCTTACCTATTCCTTATGATAAACAAAATATATGCTCTTAACTTTTAAAAGAAAGATCTCTAAATATAAAGATAAACAAACTTATCAAAAAATTCTTCAATTATATCACCGAAAAGACAGTTACGAATACTTCCGATACTGAGAGTGATATAACCCAATCCTAATTCATTTCCAAATAAGCTTAGAAAATTGGTATGGATCCCATCACACATCGGCATTGAGGGCAACGAAACAGCAGATAAAAGTGCGCGGAGTGCAGCAATGGATAAGGATAGCGAAACACTAAGGGAATAATACATACTCACCATCTGACTTAAAATCATCGATTTAGCGCATAAAAATACTATGAAAAAGACTACAAACTTGCTGTAGATAACGCATTTCGAGCTTTTCGGCGAATAAACAATTATTTTGTTATCAACAAAATAAGAACATATTTTGAGGAATCGCGACTAGTCGCATTCGATTCAGCGACCAAAAATACACCAGAGAAGACCTTAACACTATCAATTTATTTACAGCGCTTCTAATAATTTCTGAAAAAACCTAATTTTACCATAATTTGTTAATAACAATTAACCGCACCACATTTGGGCTTTCAGACCACTTCCATTGGATTCAGCGCCCCAAAAAACCTATAAACAACCATCAAATCGCGGCGACCTAAAAGTGTCCACGTGACCCCCTATGTTGCGACTAGTGACTAGTACCTTGGTTCCTAAGAACAGACAACTGCCGCGCGCTGCCTTAAAACAGTGCTAACCAGAATCTAAGAGACTATCTTAAATCTGTACGTAAATTATGTATCATAATATAATAACTTATCTTATGTACCGGGTGTCCCAATAAGAATGGCTCTCGGCCATATCTCAGGAACCGTTTATAGTAGAGCTTTGAAATAAAAAATTTTATAACAAAAGTTGCCTCAGCAAAAGCCTGGAAATTATTTTCATAATTGTGGGTCCACCGCTAGAGGGCGTAATTGAATATCAAAAATAAAAAAATCTAAATTTTACAAAATTTTCCTAATAAAAGGGCACTGGAAATCCGATTATTGTATTCCTCATCAAATTCTGCGCATATTTGATTTAACAAGTTTAACTCTACCTTTGCAAATAAGAGGTGGGGGTGAGTGGGAACCTTGTTATGAAAAAATGGCTGTAAGTCCGGTTCTGCTAAATCAAATTTTGAAAACTGGGTCTTGTTGAAGACAGATCTTTTTCTTCAATGTAAGCGTGATATTTTTGAACCATCCTAATAAGTAATAAGCGAGCTGGGAGGCGTTATTTAATTTTTTTCAGAAATCTAGTTTTCTTTGGAAAATATTAAATACAAGTATGCATTTTTAATCATACTTTATAAAATTAGATTAAATTAGCAATAGAATAGCGAAAACCGCATGTCGATACCTTTTTTCTATCTCAAGATATCTCGAGAAACGTGTAAATTTTATACATAACTGTTACTATCACCGGTAAACTAAGTTAATGAAAAGTAGTGTGCTGTGGAAAAAAACAAAATAACATTTTCCAGATGTCAACGTATAAAAATATAATTAATTAAAACAACAATATAAAGAGAAGCAATACTATTAAAATTAAATAAAACACAGAACAAAAAGAACTACTTAGTGACGACCTAAATATTCAAATTGTTGCCCATCATACACTACTCTAGAATACATTATCCAGAGAATACTAAACGCCATTCAAAGCATATCGAGAGCAGAAATTGAGACTGCTGTTCAATCTACTCTTGAAAGAGTAAATGTTTGCAACGAAAATGATGGGCAAAAATTTGAATGTTTATGTCATCACTAAATAGTTGTTTTTATTTCTTTGTAATAGGGCTTTTCAACGCTTCTCATTTGTTTCGAGCCTCTGTCATATGCCGTATAATCCGTGTATAATATTAATATACGAGATATGAACGAGGCTCGAAACAAATGAGAAGCGTTGAAAAGACCTAATATACGTTGAGAGCTGGAAAATGTTTCTTTGTTGTTTCCATAGCACACTACTTTTAATGAATTATTTCGTTTACCGGTGACAGTAACAGTTATGTTTTTAAATTTACACGTTTTGTAAGATATCTCGAGGTAGAAAAAAGGTATTAACATGCGGTTTTCGCTATTCTGTTGCTAATTTTGTCTCATTTTGTAATATGGTATTAAAAATGCATGTTTGTATTTAATATTTTCCAAGGAACACTAGATTTCTGAAAAAAATTAAATAACGCCTTCTAGCTGGCATATTACTCAGTAAGTTGGTTCTAAATCATAACTTTTACATTGATGAAAAAGATCTATCTTCAACAAGACCAAGTTTGCAAAATTTGATTAAGCAGAACCGGACTCACAGCCAGTTTTTCATAACAAGGTTCCCACTCACCCCAAAGGTTATTTCCAAAGGTAGACCTAAACTTGTCAAATCAAGTATGCGTAGAATTTTATGAAGAATACGACGATCGGATTTCCAGTGCCCCTTCATTAGGAAAATTTTGTAAAATTTAGATTTTTTAATTTTTGATATTCAATTACGCCCTCTAGCGGTGGTCCCACAATTATGAAAATAATTTCCAGGCTTTTCCTGAGGCAACTTTTGTTATAAAATTTTTTATTTTAAAGCTCTACTATAAACGGTTCCTGAGATATAGCCGAGAGCCATTCTTATTGGTACATAGTCGCTAATAACCTATGGTTGATGCGACATTTTTTTAAATAAATAAAAAAAAAATCACATGAAAAGAACGAAGAAAAATAGACTACCAAAATTGCTCTAGAGGATTTACCGATCTACAAGGCAAATTTGAAATATTGAAGCAAGTAATATACAGTATAAAGTCGAACTCGCTTATTAGAATACCGCTTATAGGAATATACCGCTTTAAGGAATATAAATTTTCCCAATATGCTTCTACTAGCCACCAGTGACCGATTATTAGAATATCCCGATTATAGAAATACTTTTGCTTGGGACGAAGCGGGGATTTTTGTAGTTACTCGAGCTCGTCAGATTATCATATGGGGAGAAACCTGGTGCCCTGCAGATGTACCTCTACCATATATTAGCTCTTAACACAGGTGAGTTCGTTAAAGGGGCCCCGAAAAAAAATCTATCCTTAAAAATACTCGAGATTGTCAGATTAAGATAGGGTAAGTTAAGGACATACAAAACAGTGTATATTTCAAAAATCTGACGATTTGAGCGGGGCGTAAGGAAATGGGCAAGTTAAAAAGTTTCACAAAAAAAAGCGAATAATTCGCGAAATGAACGTTAGATCGAAAAACTAAAAAATACGTGTCCAATATTTTTCAAAAATCTATCGAATGATACCAAACATGACCCCCCACGGAGAGGGGTGGGGGTAAATTTAAAATTTTAAATACAAATCCCGAGAGATTTTGCAAAATAAACATTAGATCGAAAAACTGCAAAATAGATTTAATCAATATTTTTGAAAAATCTATCGAATATTACCAAACACGACCCACATGGAGGTGGGGTGGGGGTTACTTTAAAATCTTAAATGAACCCCAAATTGTTATCCCAGATTTGGATTCTTTACGTAAAAATAAGCAACTTTTATTCGAAACATTTTTTCTAATTATGGATGGATGGAGCTATAAGCGGAAAAAACGATTGTTGGAAATGGAAAATTAAATTAAAAATGGAAAGTCCCCACTGAAATGGAAAACTTTACTTAACTTTTTTGGTTTTAGGACCTACTCTTCACAACCCAATAGGTCCCCGAAGCGCTCGAGTGACTGCACATTTAGCATACTTCGCTACCCTACTATAAAGCAACTGGTTATACTCCAGTAATGCTATTAACTGATCGAGAGATGATACTGCCCATCGATCTCCTACAGTCCTACATGGTAATCTACCAGATGGAGAGGCAGGCCAAGAGACACTTCCCGAGTATATCAGCAGTCTAATGGATCGACTAGTTAAGGTCCACAATTTTGCCAGGAAAAGCTACATGAACAAAACGTATTGTGTCGAGTGGAGGCCACGAGAAGAAGCACTACGGAGTAGAGGACGACCACCAACCAGATGGGTTGACGATCTGAAGCGTATTGTCGGCAACTGGATGCAAGCCGCACAAAACAGAGAAAGATGGAAAGCGCTGAGGGAGACCTATGTCCAGCAGTGGACAAGTACGGGTTGATGATGAAGCTACAACTCATCAATGACCGGATGAAGCTTAGGTTTCAAAAGAAATCCACTCTTGTTAGATTCAAGGAAGGTGATGCAGTTTGGTTCTACCAACCAACGAGAAGGAAAGGTCTAAGTTCCAAGTTGCAATGGCCCTGGAAGGGACAGTACTTCGTTGATATTATATCTTAATTCATTACATACAGAAACCCTTATAATTTTACAGTTACAGGTATATCTTAAACCATTTCTTAACCCTCGTAAGGCGGTGCTTAGATTCTTACGTAAACAATGGTGCTGGGTGCATTTGCACCCCATCTGCATATCCATTTTTTTTATATGTAAACGTTGAAAAAAATTGATTTAAAACATAATTAGGACTTGTTTATTATCCTATGAAACATAATTTTACAAAAAAAAGTACTCATTTCTTAAAAAAAATATTATCGTTGCAAGACAAGCACATGAAATTTTTCACAGAGTGAGCAACACAAAGTTTTTACACACAACACAGTTATGCCGGGACTTTCGGTCTTTTTTCTCTGACATAAGTAACACCGACGTTGTTCTTTAGCTCTCTAATTAACTCCAGGTGGAACATCAGAAACGTCCAATTCAGGATATGAAATTTTCATCATTTGTACCCTACAGTCATTTTTCCAAAAAAGCATTAAACGCTAAGAGTTTTAAACGGTGTAATGGGTGGAATGCGTTTAGAATTGAATGTAATGCGAATAAAAAAATGGAAAAAATCAAAAAAATTTATTAAAAAAGATAGGTGAGAAAAACGAGGTCTGCCTTACGAGGGTTAAATATACAATGACATCCTCATTTTAATTGATATTATCATCATTTATAAGAAACTAAAATTTCCTATTTATTATTTCCCAAGTAAAATAGTAACTTTCTCTTATAAATAATGATACATTAGTAATCAATCCAGGGCCACGTTTAGGTCAGTTGACGCCCTAGGCAATTCTCTAGTAGCCGCCCTTTAAACATCTACCATTTTTGGGAAAAAGGCAGAATTTTTATTTAAATATAAATACACTAAAAATGGATTTAAACTACGATGTTTATATATGTACATATAACAGAACAAATTGCCATTCCATTTCGATTTCTTTCTTGATTTCCTTTGACAAAATCATCTATAATGTCGTCATAATTTATCGCCTTTGTTACGTCACTTTCTATGGACAAAATCCACAAAATGTTAAGATATTTTCGAAAATGGCCTTTCAGCAAGTATACACAAATAAATCCGCAAACCAATGTCAAAATTAGGGAAAATATCTTTCAATCCACTCTTCTTTAAATATTTAGATATATCAATTTTTTTTTATTTAGCTAATGCCTGGACAACTAATGGCCATTAGGATGGTAGGTACGGTGAATTTTTGCAGTTAGGTACCTAGTAACATGTGTAGTGTGTATGTTGAGTAAGTGTCTTGTTACTTTGCAAAGTCGACGTCATTGTCTTGGCAAAGAGACGCATATTGTATCCGAACGTCTGCAGTCCCTCCGGTGAGTACCGATCCCACAAAGACAGAAACTATTTTCATTTATTAATTTATAATAAACGAAAAATTCCTTACCATGGTGAGATTCGAATTCACGACCATTCGGACCTTTCAATCCTAAAGTAGGCGCTGTTAGGGGGGCTTAGATATATCAATTATTGGTGGTTTTATTGTGGTATCCAAATGACCCTTTTAAGTGAATGCATTCATGTATGAATGATGTATCTAGGTCGTCTTTATAGATCTGTATTAGATTTTCAGCTTCTTTAATAATTTCTTCATTGTTTAATTTTTGCAAATCTGTTATAACACGAAAACCTTGATAAATAAGTCGATAAGATTCCAGGCGTCTATTCAGATATCTTATCAGAGTGTCGATTTATAGAATGTGTGGATTTTCATCTCATCACTAGCTGAAAAGTTCGTTCGTCGGCCCCCTCGTCAAATTGAATTTTTTTTTCTATTTCTTATTTCTTTATACCTATGTTTTATTTGGGCATACTTTTTTGGCTTCCTCTTCATAAATGGCAAAATTATTTCTGATTGAGGTAAAGTAATTTGAAAGAGTTTCATACTCTTTAACGACAGAACCCAGATCCATTGCAGGACTCTGGACATACTTGTTGGATTTTTGCAACACCAAGGAAATAATTTTACACTGGTTTTACACTTCTGAAGCTAGGAATAACTAAAGACACTTTTCACAACTAATATTTTATTACAATAACACAAACTTTTGGTATTAAAGTAATTTTTGTGTGGGATCGGACACACGCCCTACTTTCCCGTTTTTTATTATCTTATTATGCTATATAACAACACCTTGGCAACGAACTTTTTTTTTTGAATATTGCGCCTTTGTGTACACTTTGAATTATAGAACATAAAAACATAGAAACATCTTTGTGAAGTGTACACAAGGCGCAAACCACTAAATAAAATATTGAAACAAAATATAGTTTTACTAAATATTAATGTTGGGAATTTATTTCTCCAACATGCTGGGGGGCCTTGGTTTTGATACCAAAACAATATATTCCACCCCTTTTTTTACACATTTTTTAAAGAATTTATTGCTTATATAAGTATAAAACTTTTACAAAGTTTTAAATTTAAATAGAAATAGTTATAAAGTTAAATTTTATTTATTATTATAAATTAAAAAAAAAAAAAATAATTTAAATTTGTTCATCGTTAATTGGAAGAACAGCAATTTTTGTGACAGAACGTAAGTATGTTCCCTTTTTAGTTTTTACTTCCACCACTCTTACCTTTCCGTCTTTACCAGGAATAACTTTATTAATCCTTGCTATAGGCCACCCAAAAGAAGAAACATTGTCCTCCTTTACAAGCACAAGCATGCCTTCTTGTAAATTTGGCAACGATTTTCTCCATTTAGGTCTGTTTTGAAGTTGTGTTAGATAATCTTGGTACCACCTTTGCCAAAAATGCTGCTGCATTTGAACACACAACCTCCAAAATTTTAATCTATTTTCAGGAATCTCAGTTAAATTAGTTTCAGGGAAAGTTGTCAAAGGAGCACCTATTAGAAAATGACCTGGGGTCAAATATTCTAAGTCAGAGGAATCATTATTAATTGCCATAAGAGGCCTTGAATTTAATATTCCTTCAACTTGAGTAATCAAAGTATTAAACTCCTCATATGTTAAAATATTATTTCCCATCACCCTTTTTATATGATATTTAGCACTCTTCACCCCGGCCTCCCATAGACCCCCAAATACTGGAGAATAACTTGGGATGAAGCAAAATTCAATTTTATCATCAAGGCAAAAGTTGTTTAACTTAATGTTGTCGTTTAGAAGTTTTTGAAGTTGATTATTTGCTCCCTTGAATGTGGCACCATTGTCACAAAAGATCTTGGATGGTTTACCCCTTCTAGAAATGAATCTTTTTAATGAAGCAAAAAAAGTATCTGTTGTTAGATCAGAGAGTAACTCCATATGAATTGCCTTCACAGAAAAGCAAACAAACAATGCTATATATGCCTTTGTCGTTATAGACTTTCTAATCCGTGACTGTTTAATTTGGAAGGGACCACAGAAGTCTATACCAACATTCTGAAAGACCCTCGATGAACGTACCCTTTGTTCAGGAAGAGATCCCATTAACTGTTCACTGCACTTGGCCTTACATTTAAAACAGGTTACGCATTTGTGCAAAATCCTTTTAATTTCTTTAGTGGCACTAATAATCCAAAAATTTTGATTTAATGAACTTAAAACTTGTTTCGGACCTGCATGTAAAAGTCTTAAGTGCTCTCTGTGAATCAAAAGATCAGTGATATGATTGTTTTTGGGAACGATCAAAGGATGTTTTTTATTAAAAGAAATATCTGAGTTCTCCAGTCTACCACCAACTCTTAACAGTCCCTGAGAGTCCAAGAAAGGATATAAAGAATTTAAATTAGACTTAATTGCTGTGTTGTTGGTTAGACATTTTATTTCCTCAGAAAAATGAAAACTTTGTTCATACTTAATAATGGTTTTAAGGCTATTTTCTAGTTCTACAACTGTTAAACTTCCAGTAATCTTTTTATTTTTATTTTTTATATTATTTACAAATCGTAGGCAATAAGCCACTATTTTTTGAAGTTTTGTTAAGCTAGAGAATTTTATGAAGAAAGATTCTGGTTTGACCTTAGCTAAAGTGACAACTTTATATTCAGGCAAATGGTCTGGAGTAGAAAATGGAATTTCAAAGTGCAAGAATTCAATATTTGAAAGAATTTCAGGACCATTAAACCAAAGATTGTTTGAATTAATTTCATGAGGTTCAAGTCCACGAGAAAGACAATCTGCTGGATTTTCCTTAGTGTTTATATACAACCATTTAAATTCGGATGTCATTTCTTGAATTTTAATAATTCTATTGGCAACATAGGGATTCAATTTCAAAGGTTCGGATTTTATCCAAGCTAAGACAATGTTTGAATCTGAATATAAAAATACCTTACTGACTTTATCTTTTAACAGTTCAAAAACCTTGTGAGATAGTTTTGAAAGCAACAAAGCACTGTTCAGTTCAAGTCTTGGCATAGTTAGTTTTTTGTTTATAGGAACAATCCTAGATTTGGAACAAATCAAATTTACATGTACTTTATTTTCAAAAATAGTCCTCGCATAAATAACAGCTCCATATGCAATCAAGGAGGAGTCACAAAAGCCAACTATTTCAATATGAAGAGCACCAGTAAAGTTTAAATTTCTTTGGACAGTCACTGTGGGCATGCTCATTAAGCTTTCAACAAAATTTTTCCAAGTGTCAAGTAACTCACTGGAAATTATAGCATCCCATTTGACCTTACTTAACCAAAGTTTTTGCATAATTACCTTAGCAGCTACTAAAACTGGGCCCACTAATCCCAAAGGATCATAAAATTTGGAAACAAAACTGAGAATCTGTCTTTTAGTTACACATTCATTTATATCAACTTTTGGACAACTAAATTTAAAATTATCTGTTTTTGTATCATAAGTCAATTCCAGAGTCTTTACCGTTAAATCGTTTTTGCTGATGTTAATTTCATCAAAATTTTGTTTATTTTTAGGAATATCATTTAAAATTTGTAAATTATTTGAGCACCATTTGTGCAACTCGAAGGACCTTAATTTGAGCAGCGAGATAAGTTCATTTTTTAGTTTTATCGTTTCTTCGATTGTGTCACACCCACACAAAATATCATCAACGTAGGTGTTATTAAGAAGAGCTTTAGAAGCCAAAGGATAGCGTTTACCTTCAGTTCGGGCTAATTCTACCAAACATCTGGTAGCTAAAAAGGAAGAACTTCTTAAACCATATGTTACAGTTTGAAGTTGAATACATTGTAAACTGCCATTTTTCTCTCGCCACAAAATATTTTGTAACTGGCAATGGTCTGGATGTACCAAAACCATTCTATACATTTGTTTAATATCTGTCAAAAGGACGTAATTATATTTTCTAAAAAGAACAAGAATATCGAAGAGCTCATTTTGAACTACAGCACCATTATAGAGATAATCATTGATGCATTTTTTCTTTTTTGATTTCATGCTGCCATCAAAGACTACTCTTAATTTTGTTGTTTTTTTGTCTTCACGTATCACTGGATGGTGAGCCATGAAGTATAAAGAACCACTATTTAAGTCATATGTACTAAGACTTACTATTTTTGCATGCTTTAGAGCTAAATATTCATCAATAAAACTTTTGTATTGAGAGTACAGCTCAGGATTGACTTTAAATCTTTTTTCTACATTTTCAAAGCATTTTAATGCTACAGAAAATGAATCTCCTAAATCCAAATCAGGTAGATTTTGTTTTAATGGTAATTTAACTTGGTATTTATTATTTATTACTTGCAAAGAATTTTCAAAATTAATCTCACAAGCTTCCTGCTCTGTCGAATATTCCGGAAAAATTTCTGGAACCTTCTCGGTTTCCCAAAATTGAGAAACAATATTTTCTAAATTATTTTTCATGCTTAAATGAAAAGCAGAAAAATTACAAATTTGTAGTGATGGAGCAGAACCACTAACTATGAACCCAAATAGAGTATTTTGTAATATAATCTGGTCTACTTGTATTTTATCGGAGAGCAAAATATGAAATGAAATATTTGCCCCAAACAATATATCAATTGTGCCAGATTTATTGAAGTCATCATCAGACAATTTAATATCTTTAGGAATATTTAAATTTGAAACATTGAAATTTGTTTGTGGTATATCACTAGTAATTTTATCAACCACAGAACATTTTATATTTGTGCTATAATCAAACACACATGACTCAATTTTTAAATTTACAGCCTTTTGCACATTGGTAATATTCTCAGAAATACCTAAGATATTGACATTATTATTAAATGTTTTTAAGTTTAATTTACTTACCAATCTACTTGTTACTAATGATATTTGAGATCCTGTATCCAGGAGACCTCTGGCAGTGATATAATCACCCCTTTTTGTTCTAATTTTTACCTTCACTGTTGGTAACAGAACATTATTAATGTTTTCATTTATTGAACCAAATGTAGTCACCCTATCGTCTGCATTACCACTGTTACCCTGTCCAGTGCTGTCTAATGGAGTTTGTCTGTCCACATGCAGAAGAGAATTATGTTCTTTTCGACAAACTGAACACCTGAAACTCATTTTACACCTACCAGGATGATTATTCAAACAAATTCGACAAGCCTTATGACTGTCTATAAAAGACACTCTATCATTTACTGAAACAGATTTGAAACTGGAACAATTAAAAATTTTATGGCCTGAGGATGAACAAAAGCTACACCTGGTTTCTAATTTGACTTTACTTGTAGCCAAGTGAGTTTTTTGATACCTTTCTTTGTTAGTGCTACATTTTTTATCTGGAGTGGTTACAGTTTCTAAAGCTGTAGCCCTATTTTCAATATAAGATAAGAAATCTTTTAAATTTGGCAATTTTGAGTTGTCCCTATCAATTTGAAATGATCTATTAGTATAGTGATCTAGTTTTTTAGTTAAAATGCAAATAAGGATCATATCCCAACTTTCTACGGGTTGCTTTAAGTTTTTTAGTGCACCCAACTGCTGTCTCACTTTACTAATGAACTCACGTAAGGCGGTGGAAGTTCCTTTTTGAATGGAGGGAATGTCAAGTAGTGAATAAATGTGAGAATTTATTAATATTGTTTCATTGTTATAACGGTTATCTAACATTCTCAATGCATCATTATAAGAGTCATTTGTTAGAGGTAGATCATTTATTAGGCTTCTTGCCTCTCCTTCCAAATAATTCTTTAAATGAAAAAGTTTTTCAACATTTTGCAGTGACTTATTTCTATCAAAAACAGCTAGAAATAAATCTATAAAAGGTCTATAACTTGTTAAATCTTTGCCGTCATAACAAGGAATTTCTATTCGTGGAATATTTGAAGAATAAAAAGAATTATTTACATCTTGTGGATTAGTACTTACGCTCTGTATTACTGTTTTTGAGAGTTGACTATTAATTTTAGCTAATGTGTCAAAGTATTCCTCTCTAATATTATCAATGGAATCTGCATACCCCTGTTCACAACATAAAATTTCACAATGAAGATCTTGAAGTTTATTAAAATTTTCTATTAGTAAGTCTTTCCTAGTTTGTAATTGATTAATTATTAATACTTTTTTGGCTTCCTCTTCATAAATGGCAAAATTATTTCTGATTGAGGTAAAGTAATTTGAAAGAGTTTCATACTCTTTAACGACAGAACCCAGATCCATTGCAGGACTCTGGACATACTTATTGGATAGGTTCACTCTTTCTAAAATATTTTGCCAAATGACAGCTAATAATGTCATTTCAAAAGTGTCCATTTTTTCAAATATATAAAGTGATTGATGTTTCACAGCTGCAGTTTGACATTCGTCTTTAAGATATTAAAAAGCGCAGTTTTTATATTTTAAAGCGCGATTTTAAAACAGGCGATTTTAAGTTGTCAGTCAATATTTTCCATCTATATGTGGAAGCCGAACAACATGTATGTATATCATCATCATCATCTTGGTACTACAGCCCTTAGAGGGCATCGACCTTCTCAAGCGTTCTACGCCATTCTGTTTTGTTCCTTGCTTGCATTTTCCAGTTGCCGAATCCGATCTTCTCGGCATCCTGTGTTACTCTGTCTATCCACCTCTCTTCTCATTCCCACGGGTTGCGCTGTTAGAATATTTTTTATCATGTTCGATTCAGGGGCTCGGGCTACATGTCCTGCCCACTGCAGGCGGTTTCGCTTAATTATAGTGATACTATCTTTTCCACCAAACGTATGCTTGTAGATATTCTGCAGTTCAAAGTTATATCTACGCCTCCATATTCCGTTCTCACAGACCGCTCCGAATATCTTACGTAGCACCTTTCTTTCAAAAATCGACAGAGCGGATTCATCTGTTTTAGTTAGCGTCCATGCCTCTGATCCATATGTGAGAACGGGGACTATCAATGTTCTATACAGCCTTATACGAGTTTTTTGAGACAGACGTTTGTTAGCTAAGTACTTTGATAGACTATGATAACACCTGTTTGCAATTAATATTCGTCTTTTTATTTCCTCTGATGTGTTATTATTGGGGTTAACCGATGTCCCTAGATATATGAACTCTTTGACGGCTTCGAAGTTTTGATCCTTAATGATTAGATCTTCGTCAACATTTCCAGCTCTTGTGTTTGTGTTAGTCGCCATGAATTTTGTTTTATTTCGATTTATATGTAACCCCATTCGTTCTGCTGTTGCTAATAGCTCGATTAGGATTTCCGCAGTTGTCGCTCTGGTTCTTGTTATAATGTCCACGTCATCTGCATATGCTAGAATTTGGACAGATCTATTGAATATTATTCCCCTGCTATCTATATAAGCGTCTGGTACGACTTTTTCTAATGCTACATTAAAAAGTTGACAAGCCAGTGCAACTCCCTGCCTTAACCCCCTATGTATTTCAAATGGGGTTGACGAGTCGTTTTTGAATTTTTACTGCTGATGTCATCTTCGCCATTTTTTGGGATTCCTAACTCATTCATAGCGTTGTAGAGACTTGGTCTTAATACACTGTCATAAGCAGCTTTAAAATCGACAAAAATATGGTACATATCTATGTTAAACTCTTGCGCTTTTTCCAGAATCTGTCGTAGTGTAAAGATCTGGTTAATGTTTGAACGTCCACGCCTGAATCCTGCCTAATATTCTCCTAGAAACGTTTCGGTATAAGGCTTCAATCTCTCGTGCAAAATGTTTGACAATATCTTGTATGCTGTATTTAGAAGAATTCCGCGAATATTGTTATTCCGCGGTAATTATTGCATTCCAGTTGGTTTCCCTTTTTGTGTAACGGGCATATTAAGCCTAAGCTCCATTCTTCAGGCATTTGCTCCTCGGACCAAATTTTACAAACAATTTCTCGCATAACCTTGGTGAGCTGCTCTCCACCGTGCTTAAATATCTCTGCTGGGATGCCATCGCTGCCTGGGGATTTGTGGTTTCTTAGTTCTTCTATAGATATTTTCACTTCTGCTACCGAGGGGGGTTCCACGAGTTCCTCATTTCGGTATTCCAGCTCTATATTGTTAGTAGGTTCCCCTTCCAGTAACTCTCGAAAGTGCTCTACCCATCGTAACAAGATATCCTCTTTGTTGGTAAGTAAGTTACCTTCGTTATCATTACAATGGTTGATTCTCGGTTTGAATTCTTTTCTAATACATACATGTATGTATATAATTCTTGTAAAAAAAATGAAAAAGGAAGTGGCGGTCAGACATGATTCTGCCGCTAAAGATCCTACCAAATTGAGAGAATGTCCAGGGTACGTTCTCAGCAAGTTTATTGTGATTTTTTATTCTGGCTTGCAGTCCTGAATATTTGCCAGACATGTTGGATGCGTTATCATATGACTGCCGCGAAAATCACTTAAATCAATCGTACATTCCTCTAAAGTCGAAATCCCTGTCGATTCCAAAGCAGCAGATTTGTGACCTTCAGATGAAATATATTTGGAATATATTTAAAAAATCTTTCAGTCGGCATACCATCACCAGAAACATAGCGAACTAAAAATGCTAGCTGATCACCGTGAGAAACGTCTGGTGTGGAATCAACTATTTTTAGTATTTTTCTTGCTTTAATTCGCCAACAATCGTTCTTCTTACTTTTCTTCCCATCAAAACTATTAGTTCCTCGCTTATAGTGTTTGACAGATAATTACAGTTCCCTTGACCAATATTTCCAAATTTAGTAATAGGTCTGGATCCCGCGTATGAAGAAAAAGTTGATTAATAGCAAGCTGAAAATTTGTTAATAGCTTAAGGGTGTCTAGTCGGATAAATTTTGATATATGGGAACACTGAAACAGGGGCAGTTTTAATTGTGGAACAGGTTAAAAATTTGGAACGGTCACAACACGAAAACGGCACATTTATTTTGTCCGACAGAACAGACTTAAACTCTTCGAACAGAGATTAAACTCTCATGCAAAAATCAGACTGCTATTTATCACCAAATGGGCGTTTTAATGTGTGGAACATGTAGAAGATGTCAAATGACAGGAATTATGACAGGTGATAAATAGCAGTCTGATTTTTGCATGAGAGTTTAATCTCTGTTCGGAGAGTTTAAGTCTGTTCCGTCGGACAAAATAAATGTGCCGTTTTCGTGGTGTGACCGTTCCAAATTTTTAACCTGTTCCACAATTAAAACTGCACCTGCTCCAGTGTTCCCATATATCAAAGTTTATCCGACTAGACACCCTTAAGCTATTAACAAATTTTCAGCTTGCTATTAATCAACTTTTTTTTCATACGCAGGATCCAGGCCTATAAGGTGCTCGCGTAAAAAAGGATCAAATTCTGCTATGAGTACTAATAAAAAGTTGCCGTTTTGAACTAATCCTCTAACTGAATTATCTCCTCTAATGGCAACTCCCCTTGTGGCCAGTGTCACAGCAACCTTTACTTTACCCAGTGTAATTACTGTTGCAACAACACGTTGCAAAACGTTGCGCCAGTATTGTACTTCGCTTTTGAATGTACCGGGTGTCTCAATAAGAATGGCTCTCGGCCATATCTCAGGAACGGTTTATAGTAGAGCTTTGAAATAAAAAATTTTGTAACAAAAGTTGCCTCAGGAAAAGCCTGGAAATTAATTTCATAATTGTGGGTCCACCGCTAGAGGGCGTAATTGAATATCAAAAATAAAAAAATCTAAATTTTACAAAATTTTCCTAATGAAGGGGCACTGGAAGTCCGATTATTGTATTCTTCATCAAATTATGCGCATATTTGATTTAACAAGTTTAACTCTACCTTTGCAAATAAGAGGTGGGGGTGAGTGGGAACCTTGTTATGAAAAAATGGCTGTAAGTCCGGTTCTGCTAAATCAAATTTTAAAAACTGGGTCTTGTTGAAGACGGATCTTTTTCTTCAATGTAAGCGTGATAATTTTGAACCATCCTAATAAGTAATAAGCCAGCTGGGAGGCGGTATTTAATTTTTTTCAGAAACCTAGTTTTCTTTCGAAAATATTAAATACAAGTATGCATTTTTAATCATACTTTATAAAATTAGATTAAATTAGTAATAGAATAGCGAAAACCGCATGTCGATACTTTTTGTCTATCTCAAGATATCTCGAGAAACGTGTAAATTTTATACATAACTGTTACTATCACCGGTAAACTAAGTTAATGAAAAGTAGTGTGCTGTGGAAAAAACAAAATAACATTTTCCAGATGTCAACGTATAAAAATATAATTAATTAAAACAACAATATAAAGAGAAACAATACTATTAAAATTAAATATAACACAGAACAAAAAGAACTACTTAGTGACGACCTAAATATTCAAATTGTTGCCCATCATACAGTACTCTAGAATACATAATCCAGAGAATACTAAACGCCATTCAAAGCATATCGAGAGCAGAAATTGAGACTGCTGTTCAATCTACTCTTGAAAGAGTAAATGTTTGCAACGAAAATGATGGGCAAAAATTTGAACGTTTATGTCATCACTAAATAGTTGTTTTTATTTCTTTGTAATAGGGCTTTTCAACGCTTCTCATTTGTTTCGAGCCTCTGTCATATGCCGTATAATCCGTGTATAATATTAATATACGAGATATGAACGAGGCTCGAAACAAATGAGAAGCGTTGAAAAGACCTAATATACGTTGACAGCTGGAAAATGTTTCTTTGTTGTTTCCATAGCACACTACTTTTAATGAATTATTTCGTTTACCGGTGACAGTAACAGTCATGTTTTTAAATTTACACGTTTTGTAAGATATCTCGAGATAGAAAAAAGGTATTAACATGCGGTTTTCGCTATTCTGTTGCTAATTTTGTCTAATTTTGTAATATGGTATTAAAAATGCATGTTTGTATTTAATATTTTCCAAGGAACACTAGATTTCTGAAAAAAATTAAATAACGCCTTCTAGCTGGCATATTACTCAGTAAGTGGGTTCGAAATCATAATTTTTACATTGACGAAAAAGATCTGTCTTCAACAAGACCAAGTTTGCAAAATTTGATTAAGCAGAACCGGACTCACAGCCAGTTTTTCATAACAAGGTTCCCACTCACCCCCACCTCTTATTTCCAAAGGTAGACCTAAACTTGTCAAATCAAATATGTGTAGAATTTTATAAAGAATACGACGATCGGATTTCCAGTGCCCCTTCATTAGGAAAATTTTGTAAAATTTAGATTTTTTAATTTTTGATATTCAATTACGCCCTCTAGCGGTGGTCCCACAATTATGAAAATAATTTCCAGGCTTTTCCTGAGGCAACTTTTGTTATAATTTTTTTTATTTCAAAGCTCTACTATAAACGGTTCCTGAGATATGGCCGAGAGCCATTCTTATTGGGGCACCCGGTACTTGTTATGGAACAGTCTATTCTGTTTTTTAATTTACCTCGATTGAATAAACTCAAGACATTTGCCGTGTGGTCCTTTGATTCTTCATATTGTTTTAATCTGACGCCAGCATTCTTCCAGTCATTGAAACCTGTAGTGAAAGAAGTCGGTTGCGCTTGAAATAGACGGCAACGAATACAAAATACACTCTTATTAGATGTAGAATAAAGTAGCCAATTCTTGAACTTCATTTCACCGTTCAACGTTTTTCTGGAAAAATGATTCCTTGTTAAGGATCTGTTTGTTTGTACATTTTGTACATTTGTTGTTAGAAATGTTTTCTAGAAATTAATGTCCACTTCTATTAAATTGATGGATGTACTTAAATGTTATTCGATTTTAATATTTATATACAAATATTTTTTGTACAGTATTTTTGCCGCCCTCTCATAATTTGCCGCCCTAGACAACTGCCTATATTGCCTAATGGATAAAGCAGCCCTGAATCAATCAGGATTCAGTTAGTCTTTGGTCTATTGGATACCACCGGCTAAGTCGGTGGTCACTTCAATTCACCTCGTAATTTGAATTTGTTTTAGAGTTACTCTTTTTTAACTATTTTCGGTAGTAAGATAGTTTTTTTGCTTCAAAGTTTATTAAAAGTAACGAGAATGAACAATTTTCCTACGGCGTGACGTTGTACGCAGCCTACAGCGTCTATTAGAGACCACAGCCTTAGAATGTACAATAACACTCCATTGTAATCTTTTTTGAATTTAACTTCAACTGATATATAAATTAAAAATTTTTCACCATCATATTGAAGTAATAGTTATTGTAAAAATAAAATAAAAATTCCATTTTTATTCAGTTGCAATACGAAGGCAAAACAATCTTATTTTTATTTTTCACTTAGAATACGGATCGCAATCCAGCACTCTGAATCGACGATTTTCGACACTTCTTGGAGTCTCATCGGAGAGAACGTAGGCTTGCTGCTCCATACTCTAAGTGACCAACACCGAGAGTTTATCCCCACACCGCAACTGACGTGAATGGACTAGGTGACTAGCGTCATCTGGCAATTGAAAGATGAAGTAATTTTCAATTCTAATAGCAGTATTAATAATATTTAAAAATATTAAAATATTACTAAAAGATTTTTAAATTGAAAACCTATTGGTCCATTTTCTTGGTAACACCTCCAAGGCTTCTAAAATTTGCAAGCCAGATGGATGCTGAAGCGAAAAAGACAAGAGGCAATTCAAAAATCTTACAATTCACGACGCCGTCTCTTCAGCTGGTAATTTTCAACAGAAAATGGACCTAGTTACTCAAAGAAGTAACGACCAATATAAAAATAAAATAGAAATTCCATTTTTATTCAGTTGCAATGCGAAGGCAAAACAATCTTATTTTTCACTTAGAATACGGAGCGCAATCCAGCACTCTGAATCGACGATTTTCGACTCTTGTTGGAGTCTCATCGGAGAGAACGTAGGCCTGCTGCTCCATACTCTAAGTGACCAACACCATGGGCTGCGAACTCAATGGAAAAAATTGGTTCCATATATATAGTGAGCTTCCAGAATTAGAGATGGCGACACATAATGTGGATCGCTAATATATGTGGTACAAGGCTAATTGAAAAGAAGAAGAATATTTGACAATTGAATTTTGAGTTGGACAGTTGTGTTTATTTTGTAACAGCGTTGCCACATTCAGCAGATTTCTACTTTTTGGATAGATTTTTGATATATTTTTTTTTAATTCTAGTAGGCAATATTTTTTAGTAGGTTTTTGGTATACAGTGATGAGCACGCTAACAACCGGCAAAAAAGCTCAAAAGATGGAAAACATAATACATTGCGAAACAAAAAGAGATGAAACTAGTGGAGGTTGAAATTATCGTTATAAAGGTATTAATTAACATTACACTACATAGTTTTCCACCTGTAGACGTCTGTGACAGGAGTATTTTATAAAATTCTACTCTCACAGTGACAGTTGTCATACCTCTGATACGTCTAAAGGTGGGAAACTATGTAATGTAATGGTATTTTAGACGTTTATAAAGGCCGCGTCTCACCATCAAATAATTTGATCAAACAGTTTGAGCAAACTTGACGTACTTGAGGAAGTACGTCAAAGTGACGTCACAATTGCAGTTTTTTTGAAATTCTAAAAATCTGTGCTCTCACTATCAGTCTAGTTTGATCAAATTTTTTGTATTGAGTTGTCTAACTTGTTTGTACTTTATTTAAAATTAAAATTTTTCATTATTATCCACAATGAACACTCAGGATGTGACGTCACTAACTGTCACTTTCAGTTTGCTCAAACCAGTTTGATGAAATTATTTGATCGTGGGACGCGGCCTTAACGATAATTTCCACCTCCACTAGTTTCATCTCTTTTTGTTTCGCAATGTATTATGTTTTCCATCTTTTGAGCTATTTTGCCGGTTATTAGCGCGCTCATCACTGTATATCAACATTTTCTGTGCTATGCATTATGACTAAAATGAAATTAACTCTTTAATAGTATTTACATTTTTGACATTTTGTTACAATTTCCTAATGTCATTACCGAAAATAAGATTCAGGACGTAGGTATGAATACAGAGATTAGAGAAATGAAACTGGAGTCTGATACCAAACTTTCTTGTTTCAAGCAGCAGTGCAGTAGTGTTTCGGGTAATATTTATATAACGAAGAGTTTTGACATTCGGTGAGGCTATTAAAATTAAGCTAACGACGGAAAACTAAAATATGTATGTAAAATGTAACTTTGCAAAAATAATGTGTTTACCCGTTTCTATTAACGTAAAATGAGAAAGATTTTTTTCCGGTTTTAATCGTATTACAACTGATGATCGCAATAAACTTTTGAATAAATAGTTATTTATGATATAAGTGTTAAAAGTACACGTTTAAGGCACGCATGTGAAAGTTTGCAGAATGAGCGAAGCGAGTTCTGCAAATTCACATGAGTGCCTTAAACATGCACTTTTTAACACGCATATCATACAATATTTTTTCTACAAACGTAATTACAGGACAATATCTACAAAAACTTTTACTTGAACTTGACTGACATTCCATTTTTATATTTTTTTGACATTACATCAAATTGCCTATACGGTCAATACGAACTGCAGTGCCTTAAAATTTTTAAAGCACTAGTTCCTTGAAGTAACCTTTTTAACGCTCGTATGGAGTGCTAAAAATTGCATTTTTAACACGGTTGTAGAAAAAAATGTATTTTCATGATTATTTGTCAAACAAGGTATGAATGAGGTTGGGAATTGTACCAAATTTGATCCAGACATGCATATGTTAAAATCAATGGATGACAAAATATTATATAAAAATATTAAATATAAAACTGATAAAAATTAATTAAGTACCTAGGTCATTTTGTTTCCCTGTTAAAATGTAAAAAAAGTTTGGTTTTTTTACATTCACGTTATACTTATTTATTTCTAGTTAAGTTAGCTGCTGTTTTTATTATAAAAAAACCTAAATTATATTCAAATAAGTTAATAAAGTTTTAATTCTTGATTTAGTAGATTTTAGCCAAACATGCAATATATTTCCTAAATAAAATACGGCAACGTTGTCTTGTATTGAATTGAGTGCGTCATTTTGTAATTGTTGTGTTGTGTATGCGTTTTATATCAATTTTATATTTGTGTATTAAGTTTTTATCCCGTACCCAAGTGATTAGTGAAGTGAATGTTTCATATTTTAGTTATAAATAGACATTTTTACAGTGTATAAATTATTTTTCTTCCCTCAACTGTACCTAGTTGTTTCCAGGTAATGTTAATAATTCCTAAGGTAGAAAGACAATTATTTTACATTATATGTTATGAAAACAATGAATTCATGTCAAAATTTATATAAATAATAATTATTACTGTCATTTGTTGGTTTCATTATTGTTCTTACATACATACTTATCATTTTTTAAATATAATCGCTGCTCATGCTAAATTCTATGTTTGTGTATTTTATTAATTTTTTGTTTTTGCAATAATTATTTTTATTTTTATGGTTTCTGTAATAAAAATATTTTTATTGCAAAAACTAAAAATTAATAACGTGCACATTATAGAATTTGGTATGCCTAGCGAAGTTTCCAAAACGGTACAGATATCTTCCAAAATGTTACAGAGATCTTCCAAATCGTTACAGAAATCTTCCAACTGTAAAAGCTTAGTTGGCTTCCAAAAATATCGACGACGTTGGAATATGGGACCAATTTGGCCTATAGAGTTCCCTATCTACCCCACCCCCTCATCTATGACCAACACCGAGAGTTTATCCCCCACACCGCAACTGACGTTAATGGACTAGGTGACTAGCGTCATCTGACAATTGAAAAATGAAGTAGTTTTCAATTCTAATAGCAGTATTAATAATATTTAATATTTAATATATTTTAATATTTTTAAATATAATAATAAGTTTCATTCATTAACCAATTTTATTTATAACTTTAATTATTCTCTTCTCAGTTACATCACTATTTTATTAATAGTCGTCGATTTTTTACTTTGATTAACGGTATACCTGATTTCACACAATCAGACCCAAAACCTTCAACGTTTTGAAATCAATTTCCCAAAAAAGGCTATCTCCCAAATACACTTCAAGATTAACACTCCTACCAGGCCATCCGACCCTTAGGAAAAAAACTCGATCTGCATATAAATAGAAAGTCCTTTTATTCAAATAATTTATTTAACCGTTATCTGATTGTTGTTCGCCTTTAATTTATTGGTATTTGATAGAATTTTGAAGTGAAGTTATCGATTCGAAGTTATCGGACCACGTAATGATGAGTTGGAGTAATATTTCTTTTTGGGCCTTAGGTGATATTATAAATATCTTTTAATTAGACGATTTGGTTTGGAGCTTATTGGAGCGTTTTTCATCGATAATTGAATGGCAGCAGTACTTAATTTTATCTGTGTCAGATTCAGTTCTTTTATAAATAATTACTAAGGAATCATACAGAGTGATACTAGATAATTGAACTTTCTGGCATTATGTACGTCTTTGTTCTATTGATATAAACATCCATTAATTTCACTTAGTGTATTGTGATTAATGTACTCTATAAGATAAATATCATCGTTGAAGTAAATATGTAAAATTTTATTTCATGAGACATTTATTTGATGATCAGTTTTTACAATGAAAGATAAAATTTTTTCACTGGCAAGTAATCTTGTTTATAATTTTTGGTTTTGAGACAGGGTATTGTTGTTTCCACAGTGATTAAATTGTTTGTGCGTATTTATAAGTCATGGCTACAAAACGAAGAACCTTGGAACATGGCACCTTGTTATTTAGTCCAGAAAGCCACTGCGCATCTGCTAGGAAAAATATTCTAATTCGGATTTTTTGCACAATCTTACTCAAAAAGGACCCCTTTTAACAAATTGGCATGTTGCCAGGACCAAAAGTTGGTAAAAAATTTTTTAAACGTTTTTTTTTTGTTTTTTTCCTAAAACTATTTTTTTTGCATGGAACAAATTTTTTAAGGTTTTTTGGATCATTCCAAACAGAAAAGGCCTTTAGTGACTTTTTTCCAAAGTTGATAGTTTTTGACATATAAGCGATTAAAAATTGAAAAATTGCGAAATCGGCCATTTTAAACCCTCAAAAACTATGTGAAAAACTGAAAATTTGAATATTTTCAAGGTAGGTAGATATTTTATAAACATCGATTGATGAAATCCCGAAGAGTTTTTTGCAATACAATATCAAAAACCCCTTTGTTTTTTAATTGCCAATCAAGCGTGCGCGACACTATTTTCCATCGTTGCATGTGTATGCAGTATGGTGCAAATGAAAGGAATAAATTCGTTATTTCGTAAACCAGCGACTTTAGAAAAAATCCCAAAACAGGTCCATTTTTATTTTTAAGTTATGATATTGTGACATATATGGTATACTAGTGACGTCATCCATCTGGGTGTGATGACGTAATCGATGATTTTTTTAAATAAGAATAGGGGACGTGTGCTAGCTCATTTGAAAGGTTCTTCAATTCTCTATTCAGTAATATAAACATTTAAATAACTATTTATACAGGGTGTCCAATAATTTAATTTTTTTGTCAATTTGCCAAATTATTTAATTTAATAAAAATTTTTTGGACACCTTGTATAAATAATTATGTACATGTTTATATTACTGAATAGAGAATTAAAGAACCTTTCAAATGAGCCAGCACACGACCCGTATTGTCATTTAAAAAAATCATCGATTACGTCATCACACTCAGATGGATGACTCACTAGTATACTATATATTATGCCACAATATCATAACTTAAAAATAAAAACCTACCTGTTTTGGGATTTTTCCTTAAAGTCACCGGTTTACGAAATAACGAATTTATTCCTTTCATTTGCACCATACTGTATACACATGCAACGGTGGAAAATAGTATCGCGCACGCTTGATTGGCAATTAAAAGACAAAGGGGTTTTTGATATTGTATTGCAAAAAACTTTTCGGGATTTCATCAATCGATGTTTAAAGAATATTTACCTACCTTGGTAACATTCAAATTTTCAGTTTTTTACATAGTTTTTGAGGGTTAAAAATGGCCGATTTCGCAATTTTTCAATTTTTAATCGCTTATATATCAAAAACTATCAACTTTAGAGAAAAGTCACTAAAGAACTTTTCTGTTTGGAATAATCCAAGAAACCTAAAAAAAATTTGTTCCATGCAAAAAAATAATTTTAGAAAAAAAAAACAAAAAAAAACGTTTAAAAAAATTTTGACCAACTTTTTGTCCTGGCAACATGCAAATTTGTTAAAAGGGATCCTTTTTGAGTAAGATTGTGCAAAAAATCCGAATTAGAATATTTTTCCTAGCGGATGCGCAGTGGCTTTCTGGACTAATTACTTAAATAATAGCTTTCCAAAGAAAGTTCTTATAAATTTGGGGTACACGACCGGATCAAGCAAGATACAACTACATAAATAGCTTTGTGGAAAAGTTGAGCTAGAGATCAAGAGTGATAGAAAAAGTTTCTCAGCCACTTTCTCAGAAAACGCCACTGAAGTGTCTCAAGGTGAAAAATCTCGCAAAACTTCTTTGCTATGCTTTAAATAATTACTTCCCTAATTTTTTCATAAATAACTATGTAAGTTATCAGCATTTAGATCGTCTTCGTCTAAGGCAAGGGTGCTGCTTATCGCCAACACTGTTTAAAATTTACATCCAGAAAGCTCTGGAGCAATAGGATACAGCAAGCAAGGAAAGCAACTCGTATTTTAAAAGGTCTACTATAGTCTAACAAGCTGAAGCTGAACACAGAATTAACAATTTACAGAACAATTGTAGAACCTATTATAATTTATAAGGCAGAGTGTTGATAACTCACAGGAAAGGAACGAAATAATATAGAAATAGCGAAAATGGATTACTCACGTAGAGCATGCAGGGTATCTAGATTAGAACACGTACCAAATGAGGAAATAAGACGATGGACAAAGAGTGTATATTCCACGGTTGACCAGATAGAAACAAAGAAATTGCCGTCGTATGGTCACGTTATACGAAGGTCACGATGGTCGTATATATGGTCACGAAGATATTTCTAAAAATCATCCACAACCGAGTTTATCAAAAGTTGGAGTCAGATATTAGTAATACACAGATGGGGTTCAGAAAAGGACTAGGTACTCGAGAAGCTCTCTTCGGTTTGAATGTTCTTACACAAAGATGCCTAGACGTTAATCAAGAAGTACATGCATGTTTTGTCGATTTTGAAAAATCGTTTGACAGAGTACGCCACGATAGGCTAAGAGACATTCTTGAAAGAAAAGACATAGATAATAAAGATCTGCGATCAATTCTCAACTTATATTGGAATCAGAAAGCTAACATCAAAATAGAAAACGAGATATCAAAAGCAATAGAAATACGTAGAGGAGTAAGACAGGGATGCATTTTGTCACCACTGCTATTTAATGTATATAGTGAAAGCATCTGTCAGGAAGCCCTTTTGCAAGCAAATGAAGGAATCGTAATCAATGGAGAGGTTGTAAATAATACTCGATACGCAGACGACACTGTACTAGTTGCAAGAACAGTAGAAGAATTACAACGATTACTTACAAACATAAATATTGCTTGCAACAATTATGGCATAAACATTAATATCAAAAAAACCAAGTATATGGTCTTCAGTAAAATCATGACACAACCAGCACATATTAGTATAAACGGCAATCAAATTGAAAAAGTATCAAGTTATAAATACTTGGGAACTTTAATAAACGAAACTGGAGACCAAAACAATGAAATAAAAAGACGTATCGAAATTGCCAGGGCCACCTTCATAAAGATGAGAAAATTCTTCTGCAATAGAGATATAAGCATCCCTCTACGATTAATAATGCTAAGAGGCTACGTATTTAACACGCTATTATACGGTGTAGAGGCCTGGACTCTCAAACAGAACAACATAAAAAATATTGAAAGTAGTTTCGAGATGTGGTGCTACCGTCGAATGCTGAAGATAAGTTGGGTTGAAAGAATCACAAATCTTGAAGTAATACGAAGGATAGGAAGAGACCCAGAAATTTTGTTAACGATAAAACGAAGAAAACTCGAGTATTTGGGTCACCTGATGAGAGGTCATAAATACGCATTACTTCAAAATATAATGCAAGGAAAAATAGAAGGAAAACGGAATCCAGGGTAGAAGAATGTCGTGGATGCGGAATTTGAGAGAGTGGTTTGGCTGCACCACTAATGAACTTTTTAGGTCAGCTGTAAACAAAGTCAGGGTAGCCTTGATGATTTCCAATCTCCGATAGGAGTGGCAGAAGAAGAAGAAGGTCACGTTATGAGAATGCCAAAGGAAAAATGGCCAATAAGAGCATTAAATTACACCTACATAAACAGAAGAAGAAGAGGAAAGCTTACAACATGGAAGAAAGGCTTAGAACAGTCTATGACAGATAGATCCATAGAAGAAAACGAATGGGTGGAAAAAAACGATGTCGAACGAAATGTGGGATGCAAAGGAGACCGAACGAGTCTAACTGCTAATTAATTATATCGACTTCATTTGTCTGAAAACACAAAATTGTTTAGGAACAGATTACCTATAATTATGAATTATTTCCTCCTCATTTCTTGAACCCTTATCAAGGTGTAGTGACAGCTTGCTATCTTCATTGGCTGTAATCCTGTTCTATATGGAAGGCATCTTAGTAGTGTAACAAGGCGGATTCCCGCTCACCGTGGGACAAAAGTGAGCCAGAATCGGTATACCGATTCCAGACCACCGTGGGAAAATTTGAAACGCCGAATCCCGACCACTCGTGGAATAACGTGTCATTTACGTGACGTGAATGACGTGACGTGAATAATGTGACGCGAAAATGACGTGACGTGAATAACTTGACGTGAATAACGTGACGCGAATGACCTGACGTGAATAACTTCACGTCATTCAAGTCACGTCATTCACGTCACGTCATTCGCGTCACGTTATTCACGTCATGTTATTCACGTCACGTCATTCCACGAGTAGTCGGGATTCGGCGTTTCAAATTTTCCCACGGTGGTCTGGAATCGGTATACCGATTCTGGCTCACTTTTGTCCCACGGTGAGCGGGAATCCGCCTTGTTACACTACTCATCTTGTTCTAATTTTGCAATCAGAGTCTTCATTTAGTCTGCCCATCGAATTGAAGATCTTTATCTTTGTCTATGTTCTTATATCTTTCCTTCTACATCCTATAGTTCCATAGTCTCCGTCCTCTGGCTATGTAGCCGAGGAAATTAAGGTATGCTCAGTCTAGAGCCTGTCTTTGATATTAAGCTCTTCTAGAAGTTCATTGTTCAAATAGACCAGGGTAATAAGACAAAAATATACCCTGTTCGTGACACTTCAGCAGCCAGGGTACTGAAGCGTTTTTTCGAGAAGTAATACCTATAGGAACAAATTATAACTATTTCCTGCGTAGGATCTCGCAGCCATTTTTATTTATAAACAATTAACTGTCAAAAAATGACATTTTTTGCTTTTTTTTCAAATCAATGGAAAACAGTGAAACTTATGAGTTTTTTAGTACAAATATCTTTTGAGATTATGGAAAAAGCTTTAAAATGACGTATTACAAAGTTTGATACACTCACTTATTGTTAATATAATTGCGAAAAAAGGTCGAAATTGCGAAAAAAGGTCGGAATTGCAAAAAATATTATTTTCGCAATAACTGTTGTAAAAATTAGTGTAAAAGTTTGAAATTTTTGTCAAATGAGGGTTCATTGGTGCTTAATATGTGATAAAAATTTCAAAGCGATTGTTTAAATTTTATTCGATTTGTTTATCTCAGAGAGCATTTTTTTTGCAATAACATAAGTCAGAAAAAAATGACGTTAGAGCCATTCCACAGGTGTCAAATGGAAGATCATGAGCTATATTTATAACTTGGTTTAAAAAAAGCGAATAAAAATGCATTTATTAGTAATAAATAATTATGCAAAAGTATCGTAAATCTTTCCTTATAAACTTTTTGGATAACTTTTTCCAAAAAAAATTAACTTTTTTACCCTGTTTTAAGTGCACAACTACCAAGTAATGTTATTTATATCATAATTGATAAAAAATTGTAATAAATATATATAATTTCTTATATAACAAAATAAAAAGTTTATAAGGAAAGATTTATGATACTTTTGCATAATTATTTATTACTAATAAATACAATTTTTATTCGCTTTTTTTAAACCAAGTTGAAAATATAGCTCATGCTCTTTGATTTGACACCCGTGGAATGGTTCTAAGGCCATTTTTTTCTGACTTATATTATTGCAAAAATATGCTGTCTGGGATAAACAATTTGAATAAAATTTAAACAATTGAATGAATGGCTTGGAAATTTTTATCACATATTAAGCACCAAGGAACCCTTATATGACAAAAATTTCAAAGCTGTACACTAATTTTTACAATAGATATTGCGAAATTAATTTTTTTTGCAATTCCGACTTTTTTTCGAAATTATATTAACAATAAATGAGTATATCAAACTTTGTAATACGTTATTTTAAAGTTTTTTCCATAATCTCAAAGATATTTGTACTAAGAAAACCATAATTTTCACTGTTTTCCATTGATTTGAAAAAAAAGGGAAAATTCCATTTTTTGACACTTAATTGTTTATAAATAAAAATGGCCGCCAGATCCTACGCAGGAAATAGTTACAATTGGCTCTTATAGGTATTATCTGTCGAAAAAACGCTTCAGTACCCTGGCTGCTCGAGTGTCATGAGAAAAACCTTATTACCCTGGACTAAAATGCATATGTAGCAACGCATATGCAGATTCGTATTTTAATTAATTTAGCTGTTGCAGTTCACGCTATTGCTAATATACCTATGCTTAATTTCTGAGGAGCTATCGCCATTGTCATTGGAAAGTGATATATTACTTACCTGTATCGTATGCAACTTTGAAGCAAATGTTTAATAAAGGTCCGACTTTTGTAATATGGTTTACATAGCTCATTAGTGACCTTCTTCGGGCTATCGCCTTTTGCACGGTCCCCTGCAAAGTCAGCTTCCCCAGACTATCTCTATACACCACATGACTAACAGAAGCAGTGATTTTTTCGGTCACAATATTTCGAAGCCTACTTGTAATGCAAGTTATTTGTTGGTTCTTCTTGCGGTCCAAGGATATTCGCAACGATCTTCGTCAGGAAAACATTCAATCGCGTCTATAGTGCGTTTATCAACTTCTTTCAAAGACTAGCATACACATCCCTATAGAAAAATGGAGAATACTGTTGTTTTTACAAGCCTTACATTTGTATCCATGGCGATGTGGATTTTCCGTAATTTGGTGAGCTTTATCATTGCTCTTTTGGCCATGACTGACCCTCTTTTATTTCTTTTGTGCATCCTTCGGAATTGGTTATGAGGGTGTCCCAGATATACTTAGGGCCGGTTGTTCGAACGCTAATCAATAATAGAATCAACTGATCATTTTCAATTATTTAATTAGTATCAAATTAATTTATACCTGCTTTATTACCTACTTAGAAAATTGATTACAATCAACTGATTGGCGTACGAACAACGGATTTTGTTATTTGATAGTTGTTAAGGGGACTTGATTATAATCAACTTAATCGTTCGAACAACCGGCCCTTAATGATATAGATGGAGTTAAATCTTATTCACAACTGTCCTGTTTTCCTATATGTTTATAGAACTTCTAGCTACTGTGACGTGCTATATCAGGGATGAGGACTTCTTCATCTAGTTGGTTATATGCAAAATACCAATCATTTCAAAGTTAGTTTCAGATATTTTTTTTCTCGTCCTAAAAAACTTAACTTTGGTGTAAGTACCTTAAATTAATTATAACATTTATTTTAGCACGAGGTCAAAGATTTATTTCTCCGCAAAAAAGTACTTATTTACTTGAGCCGTCCCATACTTTACGGTGTCGAGGTAAGTGGAAAAATCGAGGTGTAGACGTCTCGATGGACTCCATGCAGTTCGGTCAATAGCTAGTCTCTCTGCCTCTCTCCAATCAATATTTCTTTTTGCACAAGCCTTTCCAATATCTGCGTTCCACGTTCTTGCTGGAATCCAAGATTGTTGTCGGATGCAGCTTTACATACCCTCTTTACTTTTCTACCTTCACTTATTCTCGCCATATTATGTTAGAACCACGATAACTGTTTTATTTCAAGTATATCTAAGGTCATTCCGACACCGCACCTTTCACATATTACTTGTTTTCTTATACGATGACGTCTGTTCACCTCGTTTACCGCTCATAAATATCTCATTTCGCATGCTTGAATTTTACTACGGATGTTGTCGTTCACTGTCCACGTTTCACTACCGTAGAGTAGCACCGGTTTGTATACAATTTTAAATACTTTCATGTTGTATTCAGGCTTCCTGTTTATTTCTGGTTCCATATTTCGTTGCCCATTTATTGTTAATCCTAGATACTTAAAGTCCTTTACTTGTGTAATGGTTTCATTATTTAGCTTCTGTTTTTCCAATATTTATTTTCATTACGAAATTCTTAAACATTCCAAACATTCACATTCACTTGCAAGTCTTTTTCTGATTTTGCTACAATTTACAGGTCATTAGCATATCAACTCTGACACGTATAATTATTGTTGAAGTTTATACACCACACCCCAACCCTGGTTCTGTTTACCTTACCTCTGCATTATTTTGCAAAAAAAGTATTTTTCAAAAATAAACTTGTCAACCATCTGTTTTTCATCCTTATCTTTGATATCTATTTCTCATGATATTAATACTCGTGAATGTCTTGCCTAAAGTGTTAAAAAACTTGAGCACAATATCATCCATTTCAAAGTCCGTTTAAGAGGCGACGATGGGGTTTCTTTTAGCTTAGAAACACAGATGTCAGCGACCGAATAATTCATACTAACGATCGTATAATATAAATAATAGTAATGTTCTTGAACTCCTAAGTCTACCAGAACAACACAATAAAAGTAAAAGTGGAAGATGAACTAACTGACCCAATTGAAGCCGGCAATGGGATAAGACAGGGGGATTCCTTGAGTCCTTCATTGTTCAACCTGATCATGGACGAAATAATAAAAAAGTAAGAACTAAAAAAGGATACCAAATGGGAGAAAAGCAACTTAAAATAATCTGCTATGCAGACTATGCAATACTAATCTCTCAAAGTGAAAACGATTTACAACGTATGCTGCACCAATTTAACATAACCGCCAGAAAATTTTTCTGAAAATTTTTCATGTTTCAAATGAAACATGTTATTTCCCCCCCAAAAAAAAAACAAAATGTATAGTTATAACAGCAAATCCAATAAGATTTAAATTAGAGCTGGAAGGTCAAATTTTAGAACAAGTGATGAAGTTTAAAAATATAGGCAGCACACTATCGGAAGGCTCGAAACAGAAGTGGAAGATCAAGTGAATAGAGCAAACAGAGTCGCAGGTTGCCTGAATGACACAATATGGAGAAATAAAAATATAGAAAAAGAAATCAAAGGTAGCATTTACAAAACAGTCATCAGACCAATAATGAGATACTGCGGCAGAAACACAACCCGACAAAGAGAGAACCTAAAAATATTGCTCAAAACAGTGGAGATGAAAACCCTTCGAAAAATCGATGGTAAGACTCTATGGGACAGAGCTGGAATTACAGGTATACGTCAGAGATGCAAGTGGATAACATTAATAACTGGGTAAGAAACAAAATAATTGAATGGAATGACCACATAAGCCGAATGACAACCAATATAATAGTAGTAAGGACAGGGAGAGACGCTTCTCCAGTGGGAAGACGATCAGTGGGAAGACCACGAAAACGATGGAATGACAAGTTACTAGAGGCATATTGAAAAAACAGACAGTCTATGCATGTCTATATAAAAAGAAGAAGAAGAAGAAGAAGAACTTCTAAGTAGAGCTTCAGTAAAAACGCGCCAACGGCTTCTATTTTGAGCTAACTTCATCTCATTCCAAGACTTTCATTGACCTCTTATCTCGTCCAAAATGGTACCTCCAAAAAAAAACCTCCAAGTTTGTGCTGGGCGACCTTTTTCTTTTTCCTTGGGCATTCCACTCTAGCGCAGTCTTTGCAATACTGGAATTTTTTTTCGGAGTGTGCAACCGATCCACCCCCACATTATGGACTTTGTTTCATTTTCTACACTCTTCTGTTGGGTCTTGTCTTCCCTTGGGTCACGTGTAGTAGATCTTTGTTTCAGATGGTGTTTGGTCAGAAAGTAGGATCAATTCTTCGTAAACATTTATTAACAAAGACCTGCAGTCTGTCTGTAAGTATTTTTGTCCTTTTCCATGTTTTACACCCGATGAGTAGTAGAGGCATGACATTTGACTGAAATATTCAGACCTTTGTCCGTGTAGTATATTCGCCAGACCTCCAAACAGGTTTGATCATGCTGAATGCTTTTTGAGCTTTTCGTATCCTCATACGTTCTGTAACTCATAATCCTCAGATATATTCTGTAGATATTCCACATAATACGTTCTATATCTCCGTTTTCTGTTATGACACTTCCAAGATACCTACGTAACGTTTTACACGTTTTCAATCTGCATGTTGTCGATAATAAATAGCGTGTTGTTCCCTGAACTTATTCTCATGAAGTTGATTTTACTAATATTGATTTTAAAACCTAATTTATTGGCTTTAGTGGAAAGTTTTTCCAATTGGCCAGCCACATCTTGGAACCTTTGTCCTAATAGGCAGATATCGTCGGCGTATTCTGGATTGCTTATGCGATTGGTTAACGTCCATTGTATTCCTCTTGTTTCGGAGTCTAGTTTGGAGAGAACATAGTCCATAGCTATGTTAAAAAGAATCAGAGAAAACACGCATCTCTGTCTGACTCCAGTAAGTACGTCAAATTCGTCACTGTTGATCCCATTGTGTGTCACGCTACATTTCGCCTCAGTGCAATTACAAGGCAATGTGTCTGTATCCTTCCAAGATCCACCAAAGTTCGTCTGTTCTCTAGGGCAGAGGACGGCAACGCGGCGCCCGCGGGCGCCACTGCGCCCTTCAATAAATTTTAATGCGCCCTTAAACTATTGTTAATTTAGACAAGAAATTCAAAACGTATATTTGTTATACGTTTACATTTAGATAGATAGATAGATAGATAGACATTTATTGTTTTTAAAAACTACAGTTTTATAACAATGAGTTTAGTAAGTACAGAATATAACTAACAACTAGTCTAGAACATAAATAACTATTAACAAATTTAAACAAAAGTTAAGCGCTATCACTAACTGAAATGGAGAACTTGGTTTTTTTAATAAACACCAATGAAGGAGAAACTGAAGTACAGAATATAACTAACAACTAGTCTAGAACATAAGTAACTATTAACAAATTTAAACAAAAGTTAATCGCTATTACTAACTGAAATGGAGACTTGTTTTCTTAAATAAACACCAATGAAGGAGAAACTGAAGCTTATTCATTTAAAACAAAAGATCTAAGTTTTATGATATTCCAAATATATATTGAAATTGCTTTCAGAGATATTATAGTTACATTATTAAGACAACCAATAAGGTCGGTGCAATTATTAAGGGGGGCCATATTAACCGGTTTCATTGAACTGTAAATGGGACATTCAAACAGTAAATGTTCAAGAGTTTCCAACTTGTTTGTGTTACAAATAGTACAGATTTCAGATGGTCGTATATGATATGTTATACCATTATAGGTAAATTTTAACACATGGCGATTAGATGTTCGAAGTTGCGCCATGGCACGAATGTATTTTACGGGAATTTGAAATTCCAGATATTTCTGTACTGAGGTATCTACGGATAAATGTTTGTAAATAGTTGAGAATGTTGACATGGAGACTGCTTGAATGTCTTCTTGATGAAGCATATCCATATACTTTTTTAACATGCTTTTCTTGTTTTTTAATAGCCAATCAGAGATGTTTTCATCCCAAGAAAATTCATAATCTAATATTTGAAAATATTGCTTAAACTGTGAAACCCAGTTGTATCTGTTCGTATTTATTGAATTATTTGCTGAAGAAATTTGAAGCTGACGCAGAAAACAAATAAGAGGAAGTCTTAAATCATGCATTTGCGATAGCTTGATAAGCCAATTTAAAGTTAGCTTGAAAATAGTAAAAGAAATTTTTACTCTTCCTGTCTCCAACCTAACAGCATAATCAGGTGTATTGATACTGAGATGTAAAAGTTTTTTAAAGAAAGTTATTTGTATTCTTTCTAACTGGTCAGCATATCTCATTCCCCAAACGGGCACACAGTTCATAACAAGGCTTTGAACTAGCGAATCGAAAAGTTGCACACGAGATGTCCAAGAATTCATTTTGGTTTTAGCCATTAAACCTATCACGTTACCAATTGCGTGTTTTGCTCTTTCCACTGTTGTATCGGCCATTGCTTTAAAAAGTGATGTTGTGGTTAGGGTGACTCCAAGATATACAAATTTGTTAACAACTTCTATTTTTTCATTCTTATATAGGAACTTAACGCCTTTATTGCCAATTTGACCGCTTCGGGCAAATGGAAGAATTTTGGTTTTGCCAACATTTACAGTTAGCTGGTTTTTGTCACTGTATTTTTCTAGATAACTTAAATTTTTACCGAGTTCAACTTCCGAGTCACAAAGAATGACCAAATCATCAGCATACAATAGCATTATTATTTGATTTTGGCTATCAATGGAGATACCTTGTGATCCTTGACTAATAAAAAACTGTTCTATATGCGCAATAAATAAACTAAATAATAGTGGACTCAAAGGTTCACCCTGTAAGACTCCTGTTGAAATATCAAATGGTCTTGTGTAGCCGTTTGGAGTTTTGATGTACATCCTAGCATTATCATAAATGTTTTTCAAAATGGCTATTATTTTAGAACTCACCCCAAGGCCAAATAGCTTTTGCCACAGCAAATGATGGATAACGGAGTCAAAAGCCCGCTTATAATCTACAAAGGCAGCGTACACTTTGCGTTTTTTCAGTCGTAGTTGCAGTTGTACAGCAGAAGTGAGGGTGAATACATTATCAATGCAACCCCTTGATCCCCTGAAACCCGACTGACATTCGGGAAGAACATTATTTACTTCAACCCAATCTCTGAGTCTGTTTAACAAAATATTAGTAAATATTTTTTCAACACAATTAAGTAAGGCAATACCTCTATAGTTTGCTGGATCATCTCTGTTGCCCTTTTTAAATATCATAGTAAAAATGACTTCACTCCAGTTATGCGGCGTAATGGTTGTTTCCAGTATTCTATTAAACATGCCCGTTAAATACAGTATCCAATTATTTGGAAGATTTTTAAAGAATTCATAAGAAATATGGTCAGTTCCAGGTGCTTTACGATTGGGACAGTTATTTAGGACTCTATATATTTCGTCACTGGTTATAATAGCGTCAAAAATGGGATGTCTTGCATCAAAAAAACGGGCATTATGATATAGTTTTGGGGGATATATATTCGAATAAAATTGCTCCCATACGTCTACATCGATAAAAGAAGTATTGTGATTTTTCCGAAATTTCCTAATCACTGACCAGAATGTTTTGGAGTCCCTGCTGTTTGCAAGTTGAGAATACAGGTTATGAAAATATATATGTTTTTTCTTTTTAATTATTTGTCTATAGGCTTTTTTTGATGTCAAAAAATTTGTTTTATAGGGGTCGCGGAAGTTATTTGATTTAGCTGTTTTGAGGCTTTGTTTCATGTTGTTTTTAGCTGAGGTACATTCATGATCAAACCATGGAGGACTTTGCCTGATATACGACGGGAAAGATTTTTCTTTACAAAGTTGTAATTGCGAAGCAGTTTCTTTAATTGCTGACATTAGATTATTGTATAGTTCCTGTGCATCAATATTTATAGAAAGAGACGTTTTATTCGAATGTTGCATAGAAATTTTATAGAAAAAGGCAAGGTCAGTATTCCATTGATATATAGTTTTTTTTTGTATAGGAAGTGCTTTTTTGAAACGACTTTCTCGAAAAAAGTCGGAAACGCAAGTTACCAGTATACCAAAGTGGTCAGAAGGGCTGTTATGGTTCATTACACATAAATCTTGGATAATAGGTATTGCACTGTTCTGGATAAATACTAAGTCAATTACACTATTTCCAGCTTTGCTAATGTGAGTAAATTGTGCCGGTGTATCAGACTCAGTCCTCCCATTAAGTAGACAGAAAGAGTTGGTGTTCATGAAGTCAATAAATTTTAATGCGCCCTTAAACTATTGTTAATTTAGACAAGAAATTCAAAACGTATATTTGTTATACGTTTACAGTTATATATTTGTTAGGTCAAAAAATAGTTGGCGCCCGCCATGAATTTTTAATTTAGTATTTCACTGTTTACATTAAAAATGTTGCCGACCTCTGCTCTAGGGCATTGTTTAGTTAACATATTTTCCTTGTACAATGATCTATATGTGCAATTATTTTGATGAAATTATTATAGTCATTTCGAATAAGTAAGGTGTCTGATCGGCCTATGGAGGAGCGGTACGGCAAGGGATTAGGGCTTCCGGCTTGGTGATACTCATCCATAGATCCCTACTGCAAGGGCGTTGACGAATAATAACGGTGTAATATATATAGTCATTTGTCAATTGAGCATGGTTGAAGTACAAGTATGTAAGTATGTGCATTTTGTGTTTGTGTGTATGTATAATGTACATATGAGTGAGTCTGTAGGTATGTCATTCATAGGACTTTGCCATTAGCCACTGGGACGCGGAGACGTGGGAAAATGGGGAATGAGAACTTTTTTACCCAATCTATTCTTCACTGAGTACTGAAGAGTTTAAACTTAGACTTAGATAATTTTTGTTTCTTGTTTTAACAAAAACAATTTTGGGATAAGTACTTTAATTCAATTACTAAACCTATTTTTCAAGCGGTCAAAGGTGGATGGATGTCTCTGCAAACAAATTAGTTTTCAAAAATAAACTTGTCAAAGCATTCCTTTGTTAAGACCTTCCTTTTCTCTTTGATATCTATTTCTCATGATATTAATACCCGTGTATGTCTTGCCTAAAGTGTTAAAAAAACGTGAGCACGTCATCCATTTCAAAGTCCGTTTAAGAGGCGATGATGGGGTTTCTTTTAGCTAAGAAACCGCAGATGTCAGCGATCGAATAATTCATACTAACGATCGTAATAAATTTCAAATACTTTCTCGAGCTCTAAAATTAACATAAAAACCGTTGTTGGTACACATGTTGACATGTCATGATTTGTTGTAGATGATATCTGTGACAGCTGGAAAAAATGTGCCAGAGGTTATCAACAGTAATTATAATTTTAATGATATTATTATTGGGGGAGGACGGCACGTTTTTAGGGATGTTTAAAAAACTTATATATGAGTATTCACTTCCGGATTTCAATATCTTTTAGTACGGCAGATTCGTGCAAATAATATAACAATTGTGCATTTAATGATAGATGCATATAATTTGACCACATATACTACCTACACATAATATATAGGTTCAAAATTGGATACGAGGTCATCTCAGATTTTACCTTTTACAAAAATGGCGGACATTCAAAATGGCGACGATACATATGTGACTAATAGCACGATAACTTTTGAAAGAACAGTCCGACTTCAACCAAACTTGGTATATAGGTTATTTTTTTGGTGTATAAGATCGAGCTCTTGAACCGGAAGAATCGGTTTACCAAAGCTTGTGTCTTTCCTGATTTTTTATGTAAAAATATGTTGTTTTTTCTCAATTCTTTCACCCTCTATATATTAATTTTTCAAAAAGGTAATACCGGCATTAAAAAGCGTAAAAATATTTTTTACGAAATATTTTGAACTTTGAACTCATAACTTATTTTCAAATGTACCTATGTGCGGCAGATTTTAAACAACAGCTCATCGAAAAAACAAACGCTGAATTAGTTAAATAAATTGCACGTGACCACCTTCGGAGGCTTTTGATATTGTCCCAGTCAACAACTTTTGCAAAGCAATGAAAAATCACGGAGTAGATAGATAAATAAATAGATAGATAGTTTATTTGGCTATAAGTTACATAATAATGTTTATAGCAAGTCAGTAAATATATAGAACAATATAACAAATAAAATTAAGTATTTAAAACATTAGAATTACATACAAAAACATACAATATAAACAGAAAACGTAATACAAATTAAAATAATTGTGGTCATTGTGTTACAGCTTGGGCATTCACACCATCATAATACTCACCCAGTGCATAAGGACATATGGTCACTAAGTAATCTTTAACTTGGGTTTTAAACCCCGTAGTTGACTTTATATTTTTAAAATTTTGAGGTAATTTATTATAGAATTGTAAACAACAAACAGTGGATGACTTCCTGCTTAATGCTAGATGTCGGTATGGTACAACATATTGTCTCTTATTTGGTGTATTATGTGATTGAATATCACTGTTACATAAAAAAGTTGTTTTATTTTTATGAATAAGTATCAGTAACTCGAAAATGTAGATTCCATACACTGTTAATATATTTAATTCCTTAAATAGGCCTCTGCATGACCAACCATACGAATCGACATACATGCATCGACATACATAGATATCATCGACATACATGCCATAAAATTATTTTCTTCTTCTTTAAGTACCGTGCCCAAATTTTTAGGCGTGGGTAGCTTCCATAACAATTTGCCGATATCGTTCTCGATCTTGTGCGGCATGTAACAATTGATCTGCTGATAAGCCAGTCCATTGACGAAGGTTTCGGGGCCATGAATATTTCTTTCGACCAATTCCTCTTTTTCCGTCGATCTTTCCATTGAGTATTAACTGCAGCATCCTGTATCTGCTACCTCTCATTATATGCCCCAGATATTCAAGTTTTCTCTTTTTTATCATCTTCATTAAGTCACCTTCCCCTTGACCTACTCTGTTTAAGACTTCTCTGTTTAAAATGCGTTGACCCAAGATATTCTGAGCATTCTACGATACGACCACATCTCAAAGGCTTCTAATTTGTTCATCATGTTAACCTTCATGATCCAGGTTTCACATCCATATAGTAATACAGGATACACGTAACATTTCAGGAACTTGATTCTTAGTTGTAAATTCAGCTGAGAGTTGCTCAGAATAGACCTAAGTTTCATAAATGCTCCTCTTGCAATTTCTATACGAGTTTTAATTTCTTCATCCGGATTCAGTGTCTCGTTTATCCAACATCCTAAGTATTTAAAATGGGTCTAGGACGTTTCATCGCCGCCGTTTCGATGCCGCCAGTTCGATGCCGATGCCGGCCGATTCATCGCCAGTCAATTAATCGCTATCTGATATATTTCCGAATTTTCGACAGTTACAATTATTAGTTATTTTTAGTATTAATTAGGAATTCTAGGAAATGTGAGATATGACGGCGATGAAATGGACTGGCGAGGAACCGGCGGCATCGAAACGGCCGGCGATGAACCGGCGGCATCGAAACGTCCCATTCCGTTTAAAATGGTTAACTTTTGTTATTGATTCATCACTGACAATTAGTTGCATAGGGCGGACGTCTTGTTTACTAACCACAAGTAACTTTGTCTCTGTTGCATTTATGTTAAGTCCGTTATTGGAGCATTCTCTAGTGACTCGATCAATAAGGAATTGAAGATCTTCGATATTTACAGCCATGATCGCGGTGTCGTCTGCATATCTGATGTTGTTAATAGTTTCTCCCCCGATTCGAACTCCACATTTTCCTTCCAAGGCTTCATTAAAAATTATTTCTGAGTATACGTTAAACAAAGTTGGGGATAACACACAACCTTGTCTGACACCTCTTTGAATGCAAATTTTGTCTGTTTCTTTGCCGTCTACCAGAATAGAAGCTTCTTGATTCCAATATAGATGTTGTAAAAGTCTCAGATCTTTATCATCTATTCCAATCATTTCTAGATATTCAAACAACCTATCATGTTGAACTCTATCAAACGCCTTCTCAAAATCTATAAAGCAGACGTAAATTGGTTTCTGTACTTCCCATGATCGTTGAAGTAATGTTAACATTGAGAACAAAGCTTCCCTTGTTCCCAATCCTTCTCTGAAACCGAATTGTTTGTTTCCCATTGTCTCTTCACATTTCTGCTTGATTCTATTAAGAATTATCTTACGAAGTAACTTAAGAGAGTGGCTCATGAGACTAATTAGTCTAAAGTCTTTACATGATGATGTATTAGGTTTTTTTGGGAGTGGAATAAATGTAGACTCCAACCATATCTGTGGCATCATTCCAGTCTCGTATATATGGTTATAAATGTTTGTTAATTGTGAGACATTATCGTCATCCAGAAGTTTGAGCCAGTCTGATGGTATTTGGTCAGGGTCTGGAGATTTCCCATTTTTGCTCTGTTTGATGGCTTTCTCTACTTCCGCTTTTAAAATACTAGGACCAGTATTCGTATACTTTGTGGGGGCCTCGTATCCAGGAAGAGCTCTTTTATATAGTTAGTCCATTCTTCCTTTTTTTCATCCAAGTCGAGAATTATGTTACCTTTGGAGTTTCTCATAAAGTGAGGAGTTCTTTTTCTCTGAGTGTAGGTAATTTCTTTAAGCTTTTTATGTATATTAAACTCGTCCTGTTTTCTTTGTAGTTCTTCCATTTCACCACATCTTTGTTCCATCCAGTCCTCTTTTGCTCGCTTAACCTCGTATCTTATTTGTCGATATATCTCTCTATACCGAATCTCGTCTTTGTTTTTCCAATTTCTTCTTTGTTGAATAAGGTCTAGTATTTTATCGGTCATCCAATCCTTTTTCTTTATTGGGTCTTTTTCTGGTTTCAAAACTTCGTTTGCTATGGTGACCATGGCGGAATTCATGATATCTAGATTTTTTACCGATATTTTCTTGTTCAGATCTTTCTAACTGTTTTTTAATCTCACGATTTATCTTATTTCCGAACTCATCTGCTATTACGGCATTTCTTAGGAGTCGAGTATTAGGTTTCTTCTGCGTTGTGGGGGCTTTTATTCTTTTTAGTTTTAGTTTGAATCCAGCACAGACCAGATTATGGTTAGTTGCTGCGTCTGCACTTGGGTATGTTTTTGCAGATGTAATACTGTTTCTAAACCTTCTATTAATGATAATGTAGTCAATTTGATTTCTGACTATCTTTCCCTCTTGATCAGCTGGAGATTTCCAGGTATATAGTCGTCTTTTAGGTTGCTGAAACAAAGTATTTGCTATAATGCATTTCTCTTCTTGGCAGAACTGTATTAGTCTTTGCCCTCTTTCGTTCCTTTCTCCAAGTCCATACTTTCCGGTTATATCTTGTGTGATTTCGGCACCAACTTTTGAGTTGAAATCTCCCATAATAATTGTAGGTTCATGTTTTTTTGTGCTCCGGAGAATTTGTTTAATTTCGCTGTAGAATTGGTCAATTTCTTCATCTGGTTTGTCAGCTGTTGGTGCATAGACTTGTATTATATTAATATTCAGCAGTTTATTTTGCAGCTGAATCATCATGATACGATCATTGAAGGGGACGAAATTTCGGATACAGTTACGAATTTCTTCTTTGACAATGATTGCGACTCCGTTACGTCTGGGTCCTTCTGTCTTTCCCGAGTGGTATACAATGTATCCATTACTCTCAAATATGTTTGACCCTAGCCATTTCGTCTCGCATATACCTAGGATAGGAATGTATAGTCTGGCCATTTCTAGCTGAATATTTATTTTAGAAGACAATAAATGTAGAATAAATAATTTAGAACGTTCTACAGTCGAACGTTCTTAGACGGGGCGCGGTGGCTCATTTATTTCCATGTATAACAAAATCTGCCGATTGCTCTTAGCCGAGCCGATCGCTCTATGCCGATTCAGTGCGCGGCCTGCTTTATCATTAGTACTTAGTTTTCAGAGCGCTGGTGCACTTTGGACAGGCCCATTTAAATACAAAGGATTTAGCTACACCGACTCTGCGTCGACTTTCTGACTAGGAAACCAGAGTGCACTATGAACGCACCCTAAGTCATGTTAGGGGCGCTCATGCGATCTGAAGACCATAACATCCTTAAATCTGGCCCATAAGGTTACACGAATAGAATATCTATAGTCAAACAATTGGCTGTATTAACAGCGGTTTACAACAGGTAGCTTCCGAATTCTTCTTTTTGGTATGACTATCTGCGGCGAATGTTGGCGTTCATTGTGGTAATCTTTGTATTGTCTGCAGCACCGGGGAAATGTTGCAAAGGTATTGTGTCGAGTCCAGCTCTGAGTTTATTTTACCAAGTTGATCTTCTTTCCGAACATCGCTTCCATTTGGGGTCCTAAAAAATAGGGTGAGATTTTCACAATGATTTTATAAAAAAAGGGGCCAACTTTATTTTGAGCGTAACTCGCTTAGTTTTAATGCTAGAAACTTAAAATAAAAGTAAAGTTTTTAGTTAACACTTTAAAAAAGTTTTAATGGGGTTTTCCTAAAGAGTGCCGCATTTTTTTGGTTATTTCACGCTAAAATATTCGACTTGAAATTTGACGAATAAGAGTGTTTTTACATTAGCTACAATTTTGCTTTTGCTGGGTGTATAGACTTCACGAAGCTAAAATATTTTCCATTTTTTTACGTATATTCTACATTTTTCAAAGAACATTTTTTCGATAAAATACTTATTTTTTGAGTTTCTTAAAATATGATTTCTTCGTCGGAAAATAAACACTCAATATAATCGCAAATAACTCGAAAAGTTTTGACTGAAAGTTAAAAATTCTATAGAACAGAAGTTCTATAGAATTAGTCAGTTTATCAATTTCCGGACTTATTTTAAACGCGCGGTTTTTCACCCCCGACTAGGGGTAAATTAAAATCTTCATCTAATTCGAAGATGACCCTGAAAATTACACGGTATCGCCGTATTCCCTGTTCATTTACTGGACTATAATAATATTATTTGATATTGAGAGTGCTGAGTTGAAGCATGAGTTGAAGCTACTTACGGTGATGCTCTGTCGGTCTGTCCCAGATTGATAGTGATTATAACAGGTCATTATGCAGATAAATGTCAGCATTCGAAATTTACTTGCACATGAATATATTCCATCGCTAAATGAAATTAATAATAAGATCATTTCAATTCAATTACGCTGTATTTGTTGAAGGCAGCAGGCGCTGCTTGAATTCCAATTAATTTACAATTTATCATATTATTGTTGGTAGAAGCAAATGAAGTTATTCATTGTCAATGTTCGTATCCCTTTACCTGAAGCTCTGCTTTTAACAGTGGAGTAATAAACGGCTAGCTTTGTTCTCTAATTGATGATGTATAGTGCTGAATTGTTATTTGATACCGGGGCTATAATAGTTCAAACGCGCTTTCATGCACTGGTAGTTCATTAGTTCGTACAATAGTCACTTGTAATGCCGTTTCGTTATTATCTGTAACTGCTGACGCATGGTCGATTAGCAAATATGTACACCGGACGTTCTGATGAGAATTATGGTTGTGCATCATGATTGCGTCAATTTACTAAACTAATGTAATTTTACCTTAAACATAAAGGTTTAGCATTGCGATTGTCTGCATGTGTGTAGATGGAACATAAGAGGAGAACTAAATCACCAAAAACGGACGAAGAAATAAATTCTGGAATTTTTTAAACTTCCGCCGGGCGCGACTACTTTTTTTTATTTATTTTACCCTTTTCATTGCGAACTCTCTTTATGTTTACTGCTTCTATGGTGTGATGTGGAACATAGAGGCAAGGCCGTTATAAACCCTTCGTACGGACTAGGTCCATAAGAATCTCGTGTTCGCATTTTGTGGGGTCCAGGCTGCATTGGGCACCTATGTCTGTCATTATCAACAGGGGCTACAAATCTGAGCTGCCACTGTCGCCCCGAACGTTTAATCTGTCTAATTGTGCTGTGAGACTTTTTTATGTTTCCTCAAGGTGTAACCTAGTCTCTCTGATAACTCCACAATTAGCCCAGGCATCCTGGAACCTCCGCAGAAGTGGCTCCTTGAGATTACCCCGACCAGAACTAAAGGGCGCCCCAATCATTGGTTCGGGTCCCACAGGCAAAGTGCATAAACCCGTCTTGCCAGGGCGTAAGCCCCTTCGTTCCCATCGATACCTGCGTGTAATAAATGGCTAGATTTGTTTTCTTGTAACGTTACAGACGTCACATCTTTGCTATTTTATTTTTAAAAAATTATTTTTATTCTATTTTCTTAAATATTTCATTAATAATTATCTTTTATTCGTTTTAACTTGTTTTTCCGTTAAAAACCTGTTTGGCGCCCGTTCTATAGGCAACTCTCTTTTCATCTAACATCTAAGTCATCATACTGAACGTACTCCGTATATCCTTACTCTCTATATATCTGTCTTTTAATACGGAACATGGTTGTCCATCTCCTCGTACTTTGCGCTGTCATGTCAATGAGAGTGGCAATTAGTAATGGAGGGGAAAAATTAATTTATTTATAGACATGAAATTTAAATATTAGCTTTATTTTATTCCAAACAGACGATCTCTTGGGGTAAGAAAATTAATTATTTTTTTCTTGTAGTCATAGTTCAACATATAACAGTTTTTCTACTATTTTTTATACCTAACTTCCAACCTTCTAGAAGCATGTGTTCTGATATTTCATTTCATCTATTGATATGCTTTTAGTAATCAAATTATTTAACTATTCCCCTCATCTTAATTCCATTTAATTTAACCTTGCCATCTGCTAGTTTTTGAATACTATTTGGCAAAGGTACACTTTGGTTTTTCACTTTTTGATATTTGATATGTGTTTTACTCTTATAGTTTTTGGAAAGGAAGCAAATCTTTCTCCCTTCGGGAGCCTCCAGCATAAAGCCCATCACCGGCGATGATAAGGCGAAGACAACAGGATGCATCTAGATAGACAGCAGCACCCAACATCTACAACACTATCAAGACCGTAGCTGCAGGGACCTAGAGCCACAACATCTGCCCAGGTCTACAAGTCAACAGCTGTACCATTCGACATCAAGAAGTTACCATCGAACCAAATACCAAAAGCCATAAGTATAATCCAAGATATGTTAGTCCAAGATTAGGACAAGACGAACACACACCTTGAGAGACTTAGCTGAGCTAGTTTCGCGTTTTTGTTTCACTTTAGTTGATGATGTCTTCCTCTTCTTCTTCTTCTTATAATAGGCCTCTTGGCCTGTTCCTTACCGATTTTGAGCTTGTATTCGTAGCTGTGATGTTGACTGCCAGCTATCTCGCCACCTTTTAAAGGGCCTTCCTATTGGTCTCTTGCCTGTTGGCTTCGAATCTCTGGCTATACGGGCTATTATCTCGCTGTCCATTCTCGTCACATGCTGATTCCACTCTATTCGTCTCTGTCTTGCCCACCGTACTATATCTTGTATGTTACAGAGATCTCTTTTTCTGTCGTTCGGTATTCTGTCTCTCAGTGTTTTCCCAGTTATTGACCTCAGCGTTCTCATTTCTGATGTTCTCAGTATCCTCTTGGTTTCTGCTGTGTCACATCTTGTTTCTTTCGCGTAAGTCATGATCGGTCTTACACATGATTTGTATATGCGTACTTTCCCTTCCAGCCTCATATCTTTGTTTCTCCAGATGACATTCCTCAGACATCCTGACACGTAATTGGTTTTATTTGTTTGCTTTCGGACGCTCTCTTTAACATCTCCATAACTACATATTTCGATTCCAAGATATTTAAATCTCGAGACTTGTTCAATTAGTTCGTTGTTAATTACTAATCTGCATATTATGGGTTCCCTTGACACTACCAGGGATTTTGTCTTGGCTGTTGATATTTTCATGTTGTAGTTCTTCGCCACTGTATTGAAAGTTTGTGCCATTCGCTGTAGGTTATCCTCGTTATCGGAGATTAAGATTGCGTCGTCAGCATAACAGAGGATTTTTATTGATTTTTCTGCCATATTATATCCTTTTCCAGTACCTTTAATGTTTTCTATAATTTTGTCCATGACTAAATTAAAAAGGAATGGGCTCAAGCTATCCCCTTGTCTGATTCCCGAGTTGATTTCTACTTCCGATGTTAGTTCATTCTCGATGAGTTGATGATGTACAATGCTGAATTGTTATTTGATACCGGGGCTATAATAGTCCAAACGAGCTTTCACGCACTGGTAGTTCATTAGTTCGTACAATATTCACTTGTTATGCCATTTCCTTATTATCTGTAAATGCTGCCGCATGGTCGATTAGCAAATATGTACACCGGACGTTTTGATGAGAATTATGGTTGTGCATCATGATTGCGTCAATGTACTAAACTAATGTAATTTTAGCTTGAACATAAAGGATTAACATTGTGTGCGTATGTTTTTACGTGTGTAGATGGTATATAAGAGGAGAACAAATCTCCAAAAACAGACGAAGAAATAAATTCTGGAATTATTTGAAACTTCGTCGGGCGCGGCTGTTCAGATTGATACAACTCGAAGGTTTCGTGTCAATACTTTTTCTATTTATTTTTTGCGAAGTCTCTTTATGTTTACCGCTTTTATGCTTTGGTATGGTACATAGGGGCAGGGCCCATTTGTGAGCCATTCATATGGACTAGGTCCATAAAAATCTGGTCTTCGGCGTTTCTGGGGCCAGGCTGCATCCGGCTCCTATGTCTGACAGAATCAACAAGGGCTGCAAATCTGAGCTGCTACTATCGCCTCGAACGTCTAATCCTTCAGCAACCTTATGGCCTCACAGAAAGACACAAGCCTCTTGGAAGGCAACTCCCTAACCTGGCTCGGCCTCATAAAGACCGAACCCAGGATCTACCACTTCTGATAGGCCAATGACGGATACTTCCAGAGGACATGTGCAAATATTTCCTCCTCCTCATCACATTGACGGCACCGTACGCCATCTGCCAATTCATAGTCTACTGTTGCCGGTGAGCATACTGACCACCAGGGAGAGCTTCTACGGTCTAAAAGAAAAAGCTTGGCTGTGAGAATTTTTGATAGCCCACCATGTGGAACCTAGCCTGTCTCAAACCTCCACAACTAGCTCAGGAGTCCTGAAACTTCCGCAGAAGAAGCTCCTTGAGATAATCCCGACCAGTACTCAAGGGCAACCCAATCACAGGTTAGGGTCCACCAGGCAGAGTGCCTGAAAGAAGTCCGAATCTGACAAATGGCGAACAGAGAAAACAAGATCCGAAAGCTGAGAGTACTTCAAACGAACGTGGGAATGGCGAGATTAGCACATGATCTCGTGGAGGCTGCCGCCGTAGAAAAGAACATCGACGTGCTGGTGACGGCGGAACCAAAACCCAGCAGCGGCTAAAAAAAGATGATGGTTTGTGGATAAGACTGGGAGGGCCGATGTACGAATCTACAATAGAAAGCTGCGAGTTTATGAAATTAAACCCAAAGAAGGATACGTGATCGTCCGGATGGAGAGGAAGCAGCTAGTCTGCTGTTATGTTTCTCCAAACATAACAGTGGGTGAGTACGAGAGGAAGATGGACAAGATCATGCAGGAAGTGGGGAACACAGGGGGAGAATGTGTGACTTCAATGCAAAAGCGGCGGAGTGGGGATCTCCTATCACCGACACTGGCGGCAGGATACTGACCGACTGGGTGGGTACTCTGGATCTGGTAGTACTGAATACAGGTCTGGAGCCTACGTTTGTTAGGAGAGGTATGTAGACTATGGCGACACAAGAAATATCGGAAAGTATACGAGGAGCTGATCAAATGGAGAGTGAGCATGATGCAGGGTCAATCACCGACGGTCAAAAACCTTCAGAAAGTAATTAAAGAAGCGATGGAGGGAAGAGAAGATTAGAGGATGGGTCGCCGAGATGTAAACAGGATGCTCTACTGGTGGAATGCGGACATCGAGGCACAAAGAAATGAATTTATAGTCATGAAAAGAAGGTTAAGGAGAGCAAGAGACAGAGTAGGAGTTGATCCTGATGCCATCGAGGAGATTGAGGGAGGAGTACCGCGTACGGAAGAGGGAACTCTCAAGGAAAATTCGTACAGAAAAAAGGAGACACTTGAAAGAACTCTGTGAAAAACTGGATGAGGACATCTGGGGTCAGTACGCAAGTTCCATGCATACCCCTCTAACGAAATGCCTATGGACAAGAAGTTCGAGGTAACACGAGAGCTCTTTCCCACCGGCAGATGGTATGGAGTACGGAGAGACGAGGAGCCCTACCCATTACCATGGATGAACTTGTCGAGGCATTATGTGCGCTCAAGATGCGCAGGTCCCCGGTCTGGATCAGACATCATCTGAGGCGGTGAGGGGTCTAGGACGGGCGGAGCCTGCGTGGTTTGTGGAGCACATGAATGCACTGCTGGAAGCAAAGATCTTTCCTGAGCCTTGGAGGACATCAAAGTTGGTACTGCTTTCCAAAGCTGGGAAAAATTATCGATCCATTTGCCTTCTTCCTTGCGTCGATAAGCTTTATGAAAGAATGCTTTAGGGGCGTATTGATGGCATTATTGTGAGATCAGAAGGCTTATCCCCGAGGCAATTTGGTTTTTTGAAAGAAAAAAGCATTGCACAATACGGGGAATGAACACTGTTGTGTTCATTCAACAGGCGGACCTGTTGCGGAAACAGAGACAGGAGTGAATTTTGTGAGAGAAATGATTGAGAGAATAGTTGAAAATAAATCTGGTTGGACTAGTGTTCACAACCATATTCGTTTAGTGATCAAAAAGAAAGAAGAGGAGGAAAAACAGCTGTATCAACGATTATGGTGAGAGAGAAATATCTTGTAAGAAGAAGGTAGAGGGAATAAATTTTGATAAGGGGCAAATAGGTGAGTAACGATTGTGTCAGATAGACTATAGGAAAGAAGCTCTTATAAAAAAAAAACAAAAACAAACCTAAACAAAAACAAAACAAAAACCTAAATTTTTTGCGACCAAAAAAAGGGGAAAGGGGAAAAGATAAGGGCCTCTTGCTGACAATCTGTGAATGAATAAAGGTAAACTGCTTGGGAAGCGATGTGGACCTTGCAGCGGCCATGCGCGGCGCGCTTGATGACAGTGGAGAGTCTGGTTTAGCAGGAAGGCATTGGGCAGAGCTTCAGCGATGAGAGGGCGCTTTAAAGTACCTCGTGAACTATCGCTGGGGCTACGAAGAATAAATCCTGCACTAAGGTCAGTCAGGCGTCGTGCTGGACTAAGATGTCTTTTGAAGATTCCAGACACCTCCTCTTTAAAGATGAAAAAAAAAATAGTGGATGATCTCCGTTTTGCCAGGGCGTAAGCCCGTTTGTTCCCATCGACACCTGTGTGTAATAAACGGCTAACTTTGTTCTCTAGTTGATGAAGTATAGTGCTGAATTGTTATTTGATACCGCGGCTATAATAGTTCAAACTCGCTTTTATGCACTGGTAGTTCATTAGTTCGTACAGTAGTCACTTAGTATGCCGTTTCGTTATTATCTGTAACTGCTGGCGCACGGTCGATTAGCATATTTAACCGAACGCGGACGTTCTGATAAGAATTATGGTTGTACATCATAATTGCTTCAATTTACTAAACTAATGTAACTTTACATTAAACGTAAAGGCTTAACATTGTGTGCATGTGTATTCACGTGTGTAGATGGTATATAAGAGAGGAACTAAATCTCCAAAATCAGACACAGAAATAAATTCTGAAATTTGTTTAAACTTCGGCCGGGCACGACTTTTAAGATTGATAAAACGCGTCAATATTTTGACAATAGGTTTGACAAATTTAAAAGGTTTCGTGTCAATATTTTTTGCTATTTATTTTTTGCGAAGTCTTTTTATGTTTACCGCTTTTATGGTATGGTATATTAATTACATCGGTGCAGGGCCCACTTGTGAACCCTTCATACGGACTATTGCCATAAGAACCTGGTCTTCAGCGCTTCTGGGGCCAGGCTGCACCGGACTCCTATATCTGTCAGACTCAACAGAGGCTGCAAATCTGAGCTGCTACTGTCGCCCCGAACATCTAATCGTTCATCAAACTTCTGGCCTCACAGAAAACCACAAGTCTCTTCAAGGGCAGTTACCTCACCTAACCAGATGAGGATATACCACTTCTGATGTCTGTGACGGACACTTCCAGAGGATATGTGAAGAGGATTCCTCCTCCTCATCACATTGACGGCACCGTAGGCCATCTACCAATCCAAGCAGATGAAGAGCCAGAGTCTACAGTGCCCATAGTGACCAGTGAGCATACTGACCATGAGGGAGAGCTTCTACGGTCTAGAAGAAGAAGTTGGACCATGAGACTTTTGGATGGCCCCACTATGTGGAACCTAGCATGTCTCAAACTTCCACAACTAACCCAGAAGTCCTGGAACCTCCGCAGAAGCTCCTTTAAATTACCCCGCCCAGTACTAAAGGGCACTCCAATCACAGGTTCGTGTCTCCCAGGCAGAGGGGTTGAGCCCTGTCTTGTCAGGGCGTCAGTCCGTTCGTGCACACCTGTATTTTATTGTGTTTTATGATTTTGTTAATTAATGTTGTTAATTGTTCTGTCATTGCTGCTCCACAGTACTTCGGTAATTAGTTTGGTATTCCGTCCTTACCTACAGCTTTTCTGTTCTTCAGCTTTTCCAGTGTTTTTCAAACTTCTTGTGTACTTATAATAACATCTTCATTTGTGGCCATTTCTGGTGTTTCCTGTTCTAGCGTCATTTGTTGTTCCTCTGCATAGAACTTTTTTAGATAGTCAATCTTTAGATAGTGTATCTTTTTCTGTGTTTTGGTTCTATTATCTCCTTTACCTCCGTTCTTTGACCTCTTATAAAGCGCCATATTTTATTTTGCAGACCATAAAAATCATGTTCCATTTCTTTCGAAAAACGTCCTTCTAGTGATCATTTTTTTTATTTTTCTTACGAGTGAGTTTGTTAGTTGATATGTAATTTAGGTAAGCTTTTTTTCTTTTATTAACATTTTTCCCTCACTTATGTACAAAACCATGTATCAAAAGTGAGTTCATCACCTTGGGAGCGATTTATTTTTATTAATTTTCTTTCACCAGAACTTTCCTGGCTGAGTGTAAAATATTGGACTTAACTGTTGCCCAGCTTTCTTCAACTCAGTAACTTTCTGTGATATACATGTTTCTGCTTCTTTCCGTTATTCTGTTTTGGAAGAAGTGTCTTGTGGAGTCGTCCTGTAAGCTTACGACTTTTATCTTGGTGGTGTATTCTGCTGTTTTGATATCACATATGTTTTCGTTCTGATTTTGCACAATAGCAATTTATGATCGCTTCCAATTTCTGGTGATACTCTTACATCCAAGATTTGAGACGGGTGTAGCTATATATTTAACAAAATATAGTCTATCATAGATCTTTGTCCTCTATTTTTCCAATCCACTGTAAACCATCACTATTACTTTTTGTTTGAGATATAAATTTCAGATCAGTCTTATATCCTTACCATCTAGTCGTGATTTTTTTAAGATATCGATTAGTTTCGATAGATACCAAAGCAGAAGAACAAGCAGGACAAGGAAAGAGAAAACGAGGTAGACCGAGAAAAAGTTGGAGCGAAGAAATAAAAATAAAGAGCTGAGAGAAAGTGCCATAGAAGAAGACCTATGGAACAACCGGACGAAGTGGCGATTGGAATTCGGAAAACGGCGGAGAACGCACATGTAGTAGTCGATTAGTTTCCATGTGGTACTTTGTTAAATGATTTCTTAAAATCGATAAAATATGCACACATATCGCAGTTGACATATCTGTCTTTCTGTATTAGAACTTTCAACCTAAAAAGTGCTTTCCTCTTTCCGAATCCTGCTCCAAATTTGAATTGAACTTCACTTAATTGTTCTTCTAATTTGGTGTATGTGCGCGAGTGAATGACAGTCATAAGTAATGACAGTCATAAGACATTTTTAATTTCTTCATTTCCTAGTAATGGCCTTTTTGGAAAGTTAAATAAATATTGATAGAAACCACTCTTCTGGTAAGTGACCAGTCCCTTATTTATTATTGAATATCTTCGCAAGAGCTGTGATCTGGGGTTCTTCTAATAGCTTTAAAATTTTCACCATGCACTTTATCAGATTCTGATGATTTTTCACCTTTAATTTGCCTAATGGCCATAATTACTTCTTTGTTTGTTAGTTCTGGGTCGTAGGGATTGTCTATTTCAGTCGGAAATCTGTATCTTCGAATAATTCTTACATTATATCCTTTCCATCTTAGGTTACGCCTATTATCTGGTGTTCTGTACCTCTTTAATCTTTTATGCATATGAAAATCGCCAAGATTGTTTTAATTTTTTAATATCAGGTTTTATAATGTTATAAAATCTATTTATGTTCAAATGATTTTTAATATAGTCTACTACTGTCAAAAAGTATTAATATAGCGAAATGTTTCATTTTGGTAGGTACACAGGGTAGGTCGAAACTCGGAATGAGTATTTTCTGTAATTTCTTAAGTGGAACAGCCTGTATTTTAGTAATGTAATAAAATTCTAATTTATCGTACTTTATTACTTAAGCACTTCTAATACCTAATTGCTTTAATTTGTGAGTTACTAGTGATTCTTTGGGACAAAAAGTAATCGCAAGAACAATTAGGTGAAATTTTATTAGGTTGAATAACATTCCGTTAACTTCTAATTACCTTTATGGTTATTTTATTTAAATTTTAATAACGGTTTGTCATTAAGTTATACTTAAAAACAATAAGATCTAATTAAAATAAATCTTTGACTGACGTCATATTTAACTATTAGTTGTCACAAGTTCTTCAGTTGGTAGTAGACACGATTCGCTGTCATGTAAGTCTCGTTCTGTGAGGCTCCTTGGGAAATATTTGACACTTCCGTTAGTAAGCTTGAACGGGAAAAAAGTGACAGATGGCTGATTGAAAATAACGGAAATTTTGATACGATAGTTTCAAGCTTCTATAAGTAATATTTAGTGGCAAATTATTAGTGGTGTGTTGGAGAAGCTAAGAGACGAAGTTTTGGGAGATCCCGGAGGAATTGAAGTCATGTCATCTGCCACTTGGGTGACATCTTAAACTGTAACCAGTCCGTCAGCTCCCCTCACAACTGGGAGCAACCGTTCTACGCTAAGCCAGGTCATTTTGGAGACCAGCCTGGAGAATCTCCCACATACATACTTTGTATTCTGCACTTTGCACGCCAGAAGGGCATCTTTATATTGATTGGTACAAGCTAGCACCATCCCTGTGCTAATTCAACTACCAGGAACTTTGGAATCCGTAGCAAGGACACTCTCGGGAACCATATAGGGTTTGTTTTGGGACACTTGGTATCTGCAAATTTATTGTTACTTCTACCATTACACCACTTTAATTTTTTTTATAATATTCAGGACATTTATTTTGATCATTAAGTTTTATAGTTAATCGCACATATTTTGTTTCAATATTTAAATTGCATATTTTTTATATATCTATAATAGTTGATAGTGATCCCCAAACCGGTAAACTCTCTGATCAAAGAGGTTTGAGCTCAGATCATCTTTTCCCCATATGAGATTCTCTTTACCTTTATATATTACCTGAAATTTACTTGTACCATTTATTTACTTAATTAACTTTATATTTTTAGTACTAACCTTGCTTGTCTCCACTTATCAATTTAAATTTATATACTTTTTCCTCTTAATTTGCTTAATTTATTAACTTATTCATATAACTTTTAACTTTCTTTAGTCAATCATTTTAATTAATTTAACTTATTTGCTTAACTTTACTTAAATTTATCTAATCAATTTTTAATTATACCTCTGGACGCTATTCCCCTTGAATAGCTATCCATTTTACTTGCTATATTTTTTTGTGACTACGTGTCGAAGCAACTGATTTTTATATATCAAGTAGACCGTAGGTTCACCTTAATGAGGCTGGTGCCTATTTAACTTTTTGAGAGTCACGGAGATTATTCATTGTGAATAATCCTCCATTAATTATATTATCGTTCATTTGTTGTAGTATTTAGCGTTGCTGTACGTATTTTATTCGTACTATTATTTGGTGAAGGGTTGTCATTTAACCTAGATGTAAGTTGGGAGTATGCTTCATATGAGAGCTACTCCAATACTAATTTGATAAGTGATTATATTTATATTAATAGGTAATTTTTCCAATTGTCATTTTAGAGTTACATAGTTTGTATTTATCTTAACTCAGAGGCTGTAAAAAAAATCTAAGTAGTTATATTTAATAAATATTTATTTGTTTTTGTATATCAATTATTTTTTTCCCATTTTTGAATTTAATAATTAAATGTATATAATATTTTAAAGCAGTGTAAGATACCTGGGAGTTTGGTCCATCCCAACTTCTGGCGCCCATAATTCAGTCTATTGTATTTATCTCCTATATTCTTCCCTATTTATTATATTATTATATTTATTTAATCTATTTTCTGAGCATATATTCTTATCTTAATATTTCCTTCTTAGTTATCATCACTATCTACTTTGATCTACTGTTCTTCGACAGGCATGCATACGAGCCGTATCCATCCTTGAGTGTCAAGTTGTCATATTCTTGCATCCCTTGCTAGCCAACTCTATTCCGTTTGCCTCTGTATTCATACTGTTATTATCAGTTCATCCCACTTACTCATTTCACCTTATAAATTTCATTCTCCATACAAATACTACTGCAAAATAGTATTTTTGTTACAGTTGGCCATGAAAATATTAAATCAAAAATAATTTTCAGAAAAAAAATAGATGATAATCTAAACTGTGAAAGAAATAATATAGGGTGTTTCGTTACAAAAAAGATAAATTTAGTCCACCCTGTCAATATCAGTGGCCCTGTACATTTGAAAATGTTTTTAAATTATGGTGCTATCTATGCCCCAACTTTTACCTAAATAAATTTTTGTCGTATATTTTACGACGAATAAGTAATTGTACCTCCTCGCACTAATGCCGCACTCTGTATTACCAGAGAACGGCAGTTCTTACAAGTGACGCACAACCCCCCTGCACGTGACACTATATAAACACGAAATGTTCCATTTCCTAAATCTGACTGAATTGAAAATTGGGCCAACTCCCATCTTAAAGTTCAGAAAAAGACTCATCCATCCATATATCAAACATCCACTTTGGTACAAGGGTGTGGATTTTAAGGCCCTTCCTATTTAGAGCTGTTTTTCGTTTTTGTCCTCAAATCTCCCAAAAATTTCGAAAATTTAAGTCCAACCTTTGCGGCTTCTGATAGTACTGATCATTACCTTTCTAATGGTAATGTCATGGCATGTCTAATTTTGAAAATCGGCTATACTATTCAAAAGTTACCGAGCTCAGAAATATAACTCAATTTCTATTAAAAAAAGGGAAAATGTTTGTGGATATGTATTTATGTGGAAAAGTTAAACCGATCTAAATTATTTTTTCTGTGTTTGAAGAGGGGGTCAGGGCTGATTCAGAACCGGTGTAGTTTGTGACTTTTAACCAACCATAAGCCAGTATAGGACTTGGTAGGTACAGAATGGCATATTTTTTGGGGGTATCTATCTTAGGTTCAAGGAGAGACAGGAGAACGGCGCCGTCAGGATCAGACACACACACGGCTCAGTATAGCCGAAAAACTGGAAAAGTAAACTTTGAAAATTTTGGTTTTTCGACAATTACTCAAAATTTAAACCTACGAATTGCGCCAAATAACTAAGCGTTTGTAGAAGGACTCTAGACCAATGTAACGGTGTATACCTCATATCCGAAAAAATTCGAATTTTTATGTTATAGGCTTCAAATTATGATCAAATCTATTTCCTATGGGAAACAACGGTTTTTCAAGCTCAATAATTCCTGTAATATTTTCAGTTATCATACTTGACCTTAGACGCATCAGATACTACTTGTCAATACGTTTCAAACTCACGTTTACTGATCAAAATCGGTTAAGCCGTTTGGGAGTTATTAAGCTACAAAAGTATGATCCAATTAACCATTATTCCCGAAATGGTTTATGTATTTGTAGTGGTTACGACGCTAAATTGGATCTGACAACCGGCAATCCGAGTTTATTTACCGGCCATCCCAATATTTTTTTCAATCTATTTAGAATAGAAAAAAATATAGTTTACATTCGATGGACACTAGCTCATTTGGGAGATAATGCGACAAAGGCTACCATTTATAAATATTAACGTGTAATTGAGAAACATTGCATTCAACTTCATATATTTAATTTATAAATAACTTTGAAAAACTCCTTATACAAGAATAAAAAAAACCGCTAAACGCCGTAAAAATCAGTGGCGCATACAATATTCCAGCTATGGTTCATTCCACGAATATACGACTGTTTTGGATTATCGCGACAACGAATGTTTTAGTGTACAACATAAGAAGTACGAAAGTAAATGGCTCTAATAAGTATTCCAATAAAAAACAATGTAATTTACAATTTACTTTCGTTCTTTATATTTTGCACAATAAAATATTCGTTGTCGAGATAATCCAACACAGTCGTATGTTCGTGGAATAGGGTATACAAAGGATCTGATATGAATATTACGTGGCGCGAAAATGTATTTTGATTTTGATGCAAAATAAAATTCTAGTTTTATTTAAAAAGATTTTTCCATAATATTTGCTAAATTTGAAGTAAACGTGCTACAAAAGAGCTTCAAAATTCAAACTGTATAAAAATGTATCAAACTGTATTTAGACCAGTGCAGGTAGCTCTAAAATGGACCAAAAAAAAATAAAAAATTAATAGCAGGATGAGACCAACTCCAAATAAAAGTACACATATTAGATAACATGTGGAACATTTTTCACCAAATCTGGATGAGGGGAACATGGGTTGGGGGAACGTTTTTAGGGGTGAAAACGGTTAATTACGATTTGCGGCAAAACGGCACATCCTATCGAAAAAAGTTAAAGGGCAAAGTTGTAGGCAATAAAAAGATCTACAACTTTTGTAAATAAACATTTTTCACATAACCTCAAAATATCCGAGAAAATCGGAAAATTCGATGTTTTTGATTTTATTTTTTTTCTCACTGACAATTTTTTTTTTGCCAAATATGGTGTAAACTTACCCCTTTCTGTCCCAAACACGCTGTAATTTTTTTGTATAAAAATATTTTTTAAAACTCTTGTTTTTTTATGTTTAAGGGAAAATGTAAGCATTTTTTCAATTGAAAAATCTCCCGAAATTCTTTTATTTAGCTTTTTTAAAGAAGTTGGCATTTTTTTTGTTTATTGAAACCTCTATTTTCTGATGGTGTAAAAAATATATATACGTTACTGTGGACAATTTTGTCACAAAAGGCAAAAATCGGAAATTTATTTTCAACCTCTCACCATTTTCAGATTCTCAGACGTAATATAAGTTGCATAGCGAGCAGGAACCAGCGAACCTCTGTTAAAAATTTACTACACTAATGCCGTTGTCTGTGATGTTTAATTTTATGTTTAAAATTTATGTTTAAATTATAGTTAAAAAAAAAATAAAAAACACGCTTTTAAAGCACTAAATTTTAAAAATAAAATATTGCTAGCTTTAATTTTAAAAGTTATTTTTAAATTTTTATTGCTTTAAAAGCGTGTTTTTTATTTTTTTTTGAACTATATTTTTTTTTAAAGTCGGCCTACTTACCTATAAACTACATTTTTTTTTAACTTTTTTCTCATGCACCAAATTAAAAGTCGCAACAACTTTTTTAACGAAAAAGTTTGCGAAAAAGTTTCACGAAAAAACGTACACGTACAGTTGAGTCCGCGAGTCTTTACCCGTGCGTCGTCATTTAAAGCATACGAAATAAATCGGAAATCTATTTCACGCAACAACAAGTGACAGAAAGTGGCTACTGTTCCGATTACGGGTTTTATTATAAAATTTGACGTTATCAAATATATAACATGTCAAATGTAAGTTTTGCTTCAAAATTTTTGTGCAGAATTACAGCTACATTTGAAGTAGCTTAATAATTTTTTTTATTATTATTGAGTAATAAATAAATAAACAATTTATAAAAAAATTCAATAACATATTTTATTTTTGTTATTTTATTCACTTTGATGGCAACCTAAACACAATCATTTCTTTACTGTGTGAATGACGTTAGCTTTGTATGTTTTAAATACTAATTGCCAAAATATAATTATTTACCTTAAAAGTTCAAAGCACAATATAAAATTAATTGTGAAAACAACTGTTTGTGTAATATAAAGAAACTAATATAAAGAAAACACAAAAATTCGACAACAACCCAATGAACTGTCAACACGGATGGAATAGGCACGAAGAAAATTAATTCGGCCACCATACAAGAGAGAGGCCCTAGAGAGAGACAGATAATGGGCAGGAAAATTTGACAGGCCGTGTAATTTGAGTTGCCTATATCAACTTAAATCGGGGAAATGGACCTCATATTTTTTTAACTTTATTAACTTAACTTAATTTTTAATTACTGCATATCAGCCCTAGTTAAATAATATATACCAAGTTAAAAAAATATAAGGTCCATTTCCCCGATTTAAGTTTATATAGGCAACTCAAATTACACGGCCTGTCAAATTTTCCTGCCCATTCTCTGTCTCTCTCTAGGACCTCTCTCGTGTATATTGGTGGCAATCTCGCTTCACTATTTGAATGGGACGGGGCCATTCCATTCGTGTTGACAGTTCATTGCAATAACCGCAAAGAATTCAACTAACTGACAGCCACAAAAGTAAACAAAGCAGAAATGTCAAACAAATTGTGCTTGAAATATGAAAACATACCGAATCGTCTTTTTTTGTACCTATCTCTTTTCAATGTACTGAGTCTAGATGGTTCATAAAAATATCATGTGTTTTTACTTAATAACAAACGGCAGCTGGTTTGTCATGAGTTTCCTGCGTGGAAGAGAATGATGCTAGATAAAAAGTATGTGTTTTATCTCGCCAGGTATTAATGACGCACGGGTAAAGACTCGCGGACTCAACTGTACGTTTGATTCACTGTATGTGTCATCATGGTACACATAATGGCCGCGGCACGGCGCGGCGTCTGGCTGGGCTGCACCTACTCGCTATACAACTTACATTACGTCTGAGAATCTGAAAATGGTGAGGGGTTGAAAATAAATTTCCGATTTTTGCCTTTTGTGACAAAATTTTCCACAGTAACGTATATATTTCTTTACACCATCAGAAAATAGAGGTTTCAATAAACAAAAAATGCTAACTTCTTTAAAAAAGCTAAAAAATTTCGGGAGATTTTTCAATTGAAAAAATGCTTACATTTTCCCTTAAACATAAAAAAACAAGAGTTTTAAAAAATATTTTTATACAAAAAAAAATTACAGCGTGTTTGGGACATAAAGGGATTGGCAACGTGGCATTAGATAGAAAACAAAGTGTTTTAATTTTCGCCTGCATTTTACCCGATTTTCGCGTGGTGCAGCGAACATTGAATGCTGAGTGAGTGAAAAAGGAAAGGTATAAACTGTGCCCTACCTAATGCAAGAATAATGTAAGTAAAAACGGTAAAAAATAGAGTATAAAATACTAAACGGACAAATAAAAGTGAGGTTAACAGCTAACAGATAAGCTTATAAACACTGGCGAACGCTGGTCAAATTTCAAGCGGTGTTGCCGGATTTAAAAAAAATAGAAACACCTGCCGAAAAACAAAAGCAATTTTGGTGCGTGGATAATTGGGCATACCTCCGCGTGGTTGAAACGGGTGTGCCCAGTTAACGCTACGTACAAAATGGCTGAGAACGAGTATAGTGTGGACGAAAAGACAAGAAAAAGAGGAGATGAATCGGAAGATGAGGCAGACGATAGCAGAAGTAAAAAAGTACATCGGTCGCCTGGGAATGATAGGCAACTAGAAAAAATATTGGAGAGCCTAAATATTATCACAATGGAAATAAGGGAACTAAGAGAAGAACAAAAAGAGTACAGAGCGGAAATGAAGGAACTCAGACAAGAAAATGAAAAGCTGAAACAGGAAAACAGAGAAACCCAACAAAAAGTGGAAGAATTGGAAAATAAAATAGACAGAATGGAAAAGGACAAAAGACGAAATAATATAATACTGCAGGGAGTAGATATGGATACCTACGATCAAAACATAACAAAAGATAACGTCCAAGATTTTTTATGCAATGCACTAAAAGTTGAGACAAAAATAAAAAGCGCAAGAAAAATTGGAAGTAAATCCTGCTTGATTGAGCTCGAAAATGCAACGGACAAAGAAGAAATTATGAAAAATAAAGGCAAATTGAGAGACATAAAGGGAAAAGAAATATATATTAATGACGACATGGACAAAAATGAACGGATGATACAGGGTAAAATCAGAACGAAGGCAAAAGAGGCTAAATTGGAAGGAAAAAACGTCAAGGTAGCATTTCAAAAAATAAAAATAAATGAGGAGGTATGGACATGGAATAAACATCAGCAACAACTCTTAAAAATAGAAAACCAAAACAGAAACCAAAAAAACTAAACGACGTAAATGAAACGGTAGCAACAACGGCAATGGACAAGGAGACGATTGGGATTAAAAACAAGAAAATGAAAACTAATTTGGGAACATGGAACGTAAGAGGCACTTATGAAATGGGAAAACTTAAAGAATTAATTAGAGAAACAAAAAGATATGAAATAGATATATTAGCTTTACAAGAAACAAAACAATTAGACACAGAAATAGTAGAAATAGATGATATAGTATTTTTTAAAAGTGGGGGGAATAACAGATTGCTAGGAACAGGCTTTATCATACAGAAAAGATGGAAAACCAGAGTGATGAATTTCAAGCCGATATCAGATAGAATGTGCACAATCAGGTTAAAAGGGAATCAACGAAACATAAGCATAATAAATGTACATGCACCAATAGAAGACGCCACCGAAGAAGACAAAGATGCATACTATGAGCAACTAGAGAGAGAATATGACAGATTACCAGCATTTGATATCAAAATAGTAATGGGAGACTGCAATGCTAAAGTGGGAAAAGAGGATATATATGAAAATATAACAGGAAAATACAGTAAACACGATGTATCAAATGATAATGGTCAACGAATTATAGGTTTTGCCACAGAAAGACAAATGGTAATAAAAAGCACATACCAACGCAGAAAAGATATACATAAAGGAACGTGGATTTCCCCTGACAAAAGGACAATAAATCAAATAGACCACATATTAATAGAGAAGAAGCACGCCCATAATATAATAAATATAAAAAGTATGAGAGGAGCGGAATGTGACTCAGATCACTTTTTGGTAAGAGCAGCCTATAGAATAAATGCTAATATAAAGAAAGACAATCAAAGGGACAAAGAAATCAAAAAACAATTCAACACAGCAATACTAAAAGATAATATGACACAGAAGAAGTACGAACAACAAATAACCAGCAGACTAAACGAAGAACCAGAAACACTAGACCCGGAAGAAAAGTGGGAAAGCATAAAAGAAGCAGTTTTAAACACCAGTAAAGAAATATTAATTAAAGGTAATAGAAAACAAAAAGCAAAAGAATGGTATGATGAGGAATGTCAAAAAATAGCAGAAGAAATTAGAAAAATAAGAATAAAAAACTTAAGAAATAATAGTGACATTAGCACACAAGAATATAGAGAATTGAAGAGAATTATGAAGAGAACATGCAGAAATAAAAAAAGAAAATACAACGAAGAAAAACTCAAAGTGATAGAGGAAAAATTCCAAAAAAAGGAAATAAGATCCTTTTACCAGGAAACAAGAAAAATGGAAAGGGGATATCAGAAACATAACCCATATATGAAAAATGAGGAAGGAATATTAATAAATGAACCCGGGGAAATAATGAGAAATTGGCAAACTTATTTTACACAACTTTTAAACAAAAACGAAGAAGAAAGGGGAACAATCCAGGAAATTGAAGATGACCATATAGTAATAGAAACACCTACGAGGGAAGAAATAGAAAATGAAATAAGAGGGCTAAAAAACAATAAAAGCCCAGGAATAACGGAAATATCGGCGGAAATGATAAAGGCAGGAGGAAAAAGACTACACAAGGAGATACATAGCCTGATAAAAAGTATATGGGAAACAGAAAGAATGCCAGGAGAATGGACCAGGGCAAGGATATGCCCCATACACAAAAAAGGTGATAAAATGAGATGTGAAAATTATAGAGGTATCGCGTTGCTAGAAGTCGTGTACAAAATATTGACAAACATCTTAAGAAAAAAGCTGAATCAATACACGGAAAAGATATTGGGCGAATATCAGGCAGGATTCAGAAGTAATAGGTCGACGACAGACCAAATATTTGCGTTAAAAGAAATCCAAACTACGTGCTACGAACATAAAATAGCAGTATACGTCCTGTTCGTCGACTTTAAACAGGCCTATGATACGGTAAAGCGGCAACAGATGTACGCACTAATGAAAGAAATGGGCATACCAAGTAAAATCGTCAGGATGGTAAAGATGACTATGGATAACTCCACAAACGAAATAGCATGGAAGGGACATAAATCAAATAATTTTGAAACAAAGGAAGGATTAAGACAAGGAGACCCACTATCAACGACTCTTTTTAATGTAATACTGGAAGGAATAATCAGGAAAAGTAAAATAAGCACACAGGAAACGATTTTTAAAAATGGCCACCAATGTATTGCATTCGCAGATGATCTAACATTATTATCGACAAGTAAGAAAGAGCTAACAAAATTAATGAGCAATATAATAAAACAAGCCAAACCTTTTGGTCTTCTCATAAATAAGGAAAAGACAAAATACATGATAATGGGAGAAACAGATAAAGAAAATGAAGACAATTTCACATTGGAGATAGAAGGAGAAAATGTATGCGCATTTAAAAGAGTTTCAGAATTTACATACCTGGGTGTAAAAGTAGATGAAAAGGGACATGGGGAAGGGGAAATAAAAGCAAGAATAGCAAAAGCAAACAAAAAGTATGGAGCATTGCGTCCATTAATGAAATCCAAAGATGTGTCAAGAAAAACAAAAATAAGAATCTACAAAACAGTTATCAGACCTACAGCTACATATGCATGTGAAACATGGGTGCTTAAAAAATCAGAAATAGACCTTTTAGAAAGATGGGAGAGGAAAATACAACGAGCAATATATGGAGGCGTGAAAATAGACGGTCAATGGAGAAGAAGAAATAATAAGGAACTTGAAGAACTATATAATGAACCAAAAATAACGACGGCAATCAAAGCACAGAGAATCCGATACTTAGGACACATAGAAAGAATGGGAAAGGCGAGAATGCCAAAAATGGTTCTATTACGTAAGCCAATACAAAAAAGAAGAATAGGAAGACCAAGAAGGAGATGGAAGGACAGCGTATATGAAGACTTAAAACAAAGTAATATTGTAAACTGGAAAGAAAAAGCTTTGGACAGAAAACAATGGAAGGAAGTGGTGAAGAAATGTATGGAAAGACTATAATGTTAAGTGTAGTATTAAGTGTTTTATACAAACAAATGTAATATTGTATATATTATAGTAGTATAGGATATAGCATTATATATAAATATGTAATAGTAATTGTAAGGAAAAATTAAATCTTTCAGCCCTAGGCCTTCACGGCCTGTTGAGCTTAATAAATAAATATAATTGGGACATAAAGAGGTAAGTTTCCACCATATTTGGTAAAAAAAAATTTTTCAGTGAGAAAAAAAATTAAATCAAAAACATCGAATTTTCCAATTTTCTCGGATATTTTGAGGTTATGTGAAAAATGCTTATTTACAAAAGTTGTAGATCTTCTTATAGCCTACAACTTTGCGATTTAACTTTTTTCGATAGGATGTGCCGTTTTGCCGCAAATCGTAATTAACCGTTTTCACCCCTAAAAGCGCTCCCCCAACCCATGTTCTCCTCATCCAGATTTGGTGAAAAATGTTCCACATGTTAGCTAATATGTGTACTTTCATTTGGAATTGGTCTCATCCTGCTATTATTTTTTTATTGTTTTTTTGCTATTTGCACTGGTCTAATTACTCTTTTGTGGCGCGTTTTACTTCAAATTGAGCAAATATTATGGAAAAATCTTTTTAAGTAAAACTACAATTTTATTTTGCATCAAAATCGAAATACATTTTCGCGCCACGTAATATTCATATCAGATCTTTTGTAACTGGAATATTGTACACGCCACTCATTTTTACGGCGTTTAGCGGATTTTTTATTCTCGTACAATATACATGCAAAATACCTATAAACTCCCTTTATATTCTTCTTTCCCCTGTTTACGGGCAAATATGGCATTATCATACCGAAACGTGTTTTTCTTGCGGTCCGCAGGCCTCTAGTAAAGAGATAGATTAAACAAACGTTTTTTTCATCCTTTTATTAATTAAGCAAACAAGCAATCCTCTACAAACAATACTGTTTACCTCAAAGGAACCGTCCTATTTGCTGCCGGAACATAACCGTTGCCGAAACAAAAAAATTGTTGACAGTATAATTATTAGCGGTGGGAATATCGTTCCATGTGAATGTGAAATTGCGGGGAGGTTACAAAATACCGTTTTTTTTTACTCCCTTGTGGTAACAGGTTTGGTTAGGTATGGTTACAGATTTTCCGATCGTAATTGGCCGAAAATTTTTGTTTAGTTAATAATCGTTCCATAACATAGCCTGAGTATGAAGACCTTGAATCGCCTTTTCTTTATTTATTTTTATATTTTCTGTCTGTGCAAAACGCATGCATGTAACTCTACTTTTGAAGCTTTCATAGTAAGTATGCAGCAAGATTCTGTAAGTGCACACATGTGCAACCTGATTACAAATTTTGCAAGCATGTGCGCCAACGTTCTCTTTTGCCAACACAAAAAACCACATCTGAAGATGTAATCTCAATTTATTAACAATTTTTTTATCTCTAAGGAACGAAGGTCCAGGGATTTGTCATCCAAAAGAAACATTATTGTAATGAATAGTTAAGTAAATTTAAAATTCTAGCACTTCAGCTATTTGATAACATATTTGATAACATAAAATTCTGTAACTTCAGCGTTTGATAACATAAATTTAGATATTCTTTATAAAAAATTAGTTGATCTTGGAATGCCACTTAAAATTTCAAATTTCATTGTATCCTTGTACAAGAATAGATGGACTTACTTAAAAATAAACGAGAACCTTTTACCACCAAGGTTAACGAGTATAGGTATACCACAGGGTAGTATTTTAAGTCCACTTCTCTTTTCATTGTACAATATAGATTTAGAACATATAGTACCTCCACACTCTAATATTTTACAATTTGCAGATGATGTTGTGTTGTACACCTCCCATTCTTCCCTAGACATTTGTAGACGTCAACTTGAATTTACATTAGATTGTGTAAAAAATGATTACCATTCTCTAGGCTTATCCATATCAACCACAAAGACTGAAATTTGTTTTTTCTCTAAAAAACGCCAAATTCCTCAAGGCACCTTCAAATTAGGTAGAATAGAATTTCCGATAAAAAATTGTGTTAAATATCTTGGGACGTATTTGGATCGTAAACTGTTATGGAAGGATCAAATTCATTCTATTATAAAGAAATCAGAAAATTCTATGAATATCCTTAGAGCTTTTTGTAGAACCGGTTGGGGAGCTGACCCGAATATTGCATTGCTATTCTATCGCTCAATGATTCGACCAATTTTCGACTATAGTTGTCATTTATATGGGTCTGCGTCAACAGGATATCTTAATAAAGTTGAAATCCAAAGGAATAAATGTTTGAGACTCTGTCTCGGTTACTTAAAATCTACTCCTATTACTATTATTGAGATTGAAGCTAAGGAACCACCACTTACTCTACGTAGACAGCTTTGTACAGATAAGTTTGTAGCTAGAGCTATCTCAAAAAACGTCAGCTACTTAAGGACTATTCGTAACTTGAATATATTAGATTTAAGCCATAAATATTGGTGTACTAAAAAAACTCCCATATACGTTGAAAGCTACAGGAAGTTGACAATGAATGAAAACCAAATGTACAAAAATAAAATACCTTTAATTTACACTAAACCTCCTGAAACTCTCTTTTCCAAGGTAATACAAACAAACTACATGGATTCAAACCTTCCAGGTAATATTATCAACAAAATAATTAAAGACAGGTGGCCCATGTTTCAATATATTTTTACTGACGGCTCCAAAATTCAAAATAAAACCGGATGTGCAATATATCACTGGAATTCTGAATACAAAGAATCATGCCGATTGCCTAATGAAGCTTCAATATATACTGCCGAATTATCAGCTTTATTACTTGCGTTAAAATATATAGCCTCTCTTGGTATGGACAATTATATCATTTTCACCGATTGTAGAAGTATTGTGGACAAACTCACTTCTATCCAATCGACAAAAAATCTAAACCACATTGAGATAGAAATTAAGAGTCTATATTATGATTTTACTTCCTCCGGCAGTTCAATTATTATTTGTTGGGTGAAAGGACATTCTGGAATATTAGGAAATGAAGAAGTCGACAAATTAGCTAAATCTGCAGCTTTAACCAAACAAAACATAAGCAACATACTTCTACCAGTAACCGATATAGATAATATCAGTAAAAACCATTGCAAACAAAATTGGCAACGTGTATACAGGGTGTCCCGAAAAGAATGGTCATAAATCATACCACACATTCTGGGGTCAAAAATAGTTCGGTTGAACTTAACTTACCTTAGTACAAATGTGCTCATAAAAAAAGTTACAGCCCTTTGAAGTTACAAAATGAAAATCGATTTTTTTCAATATGTCGAAAACTCTGAAAGATTTTTTATTGAAAACGGGCATGTATCATTCTTATGACAGGCCCACCTTAAAACCAAATTATAGTGAAATTTTTCCACCCCATAAAAAATTTATGGGGATTTTGTTCCCTTGAACCCCCCCCCAAACTTTTGTGTACGTTCCAATTAATTCATTATTGTGGTACAATTAGTTGAACACAACGTTTTTAAAACTTTTTTGCCTCTTAGTATTTTTTCGATAAGCCAGTTTTTATCGAGATGCGGCTACTTTTTTACTATATTTACATAAAAAATTTATGGGGGTTTTGTTCCTTTAAACCCCCCAAATGTTTGTGTACGTTCCAATTAAACTATTATTGTGGTACCATTAGTTAAACACAGTGTTTTTAAAACTTTTTTGTCTCTTAGTCTTTTTTTGATAAGTCACCTTTTATCGAGATGTGGCTTCTTTTTCAAAATATACCAAAAAATTTAAGTTATAAATAAATTTTCAGATTATTAACAAGTGTCTATAATCATACTTAACCATATACAAATAGGTGGTGGATTCGACAAATATTCAAAATATCTCGATAAACACTGCCTTATGAAAAAAGTACTAAGAGGCAAAAAAGTTTTAAAAATATTGTGTTTAACTAATGGTGCCACAACAATAATTTAAATGGAACGTACATAAAAGTTTGGGGGGGTTTAAGGGAACAAAACCCCCATAAAATTTTTATGGGGTACACAAATTTCACTATAATTTTTTTTTAAGATGCTGCTACCATAAAGATTCCTCATGTCCATTTTCAATAAAAAACCTCTAGAAGTTTTCGATATATTAAAAAAAATCGATTTTCATTTTGTAACTTTAAAGGGCTGTAACTTTTTTTGTGTGCACTATTGTATATAGGTAAGTGAGGATTAATCAACCTATTTTTGACCCCAGAATCTGTGGTATAATTTATGACCAATCTTTTCGGGACACCCTGTACAACCAAAGTACAACGGGAATAAATTTTAGAAATTGCCAGACACTAATTCCCAATGAGAGATGGTTTAAACAAGAATCAAATAGGCTATTTATAAAAACAATAAACAGAATGAGGTCAAATCACGCACTAACCCCAGCATACAAACACAGCATAGGTATCAGTGATAACCCATATTGCGCCTGTGGTGGAATGGGAGATCTACAGCACCTCATATTGGAGTGTGGACTGTACAGACAAAATATTAAAGTAATGTATGAAAAGTTAATTGATCTAAATTGTCCTTTACCTGTCAATTTAAACGAAATTCTTTTTCCAAAAAATAAGCAGACGTTATAATGTCTTTACGAATATGTAACGTCCTGTAAATTTAAATTTTAAATAGGCTTAGATAATAAAATTATAAAATTGTAAAAATATCACACAAAATTGAAAAATGTATCCATTAATATAGTATAACACTCTGTAAATTTAGATAATAAGTAGGCTTAGATATTAACTTAAAATTGTTATTGTAATACCATACAAAAAAACACAAATAGTCTGGCTAATTGGCTCCGTCAAAGCCATTAATAAAAAAAAAAAAAAATTCTAGCACTTAATCAGAAAGTTGCTACTTACTAGTATTATCAGTATCATTTTGCTTCTCACCAGACGAATTCATAGCGTTCCCTAAATCTTCATCTGTCTGAAGAAACTTTTTTATCGAATCTGGTAGTGTACAGTATTCGCGGTGTGCAAGTAATTGGTAAGGGATACGAGAAATGATCGTGTGCGAATAGTGGAGAAATCTTTTTTCTCAACTTTCTTAAATAAATCATATTGTCAATTGAAATTGTCAAATTGACGTATATTTCATACCTACTGAAGAAGGTTACCAAATGGGCATTATAATGAGTGGAACACGTAGAACATGTCAACTGACAGGTGATAAATAGCAGTCTGATTTTTGCATGAGAGTTAATGAAAGGGTAACAAATCAATTGGAAGTTCTGTCGGACAAAATACATTATCCGACTAGACACCCTTAAGCTATTAACAAATTTTCAGCTTGCTAGTAAACAACTTTTTTTTCATACGCGGGATCCAGACCTATAATATAGGATCGTTATTCCTGAGAGTTATCTTAACTTTAACTCAAACGTTAAAGATAAGTTCGGTCATCCATCACACGGCTGGAATATTGACGCTTATTTTACTTAAAAGTTCAGAACATTGAATTAAATTATTTAATAATTTATAAATAAATTCAGAATCAAACTGAATTCGTCTGTTATAAAGTGTTGTTAGATTTAATCTATCTAAAATTACTTTTTTGTCTACATTTGCAACTGGAATTCCCATTTTGTAACCGCAATACCTAAAAAACTTACTCTGAACTTTCTCAATGGAATTGATATACTGGTCATACATAGGAGACCAAACTAGCCTGCCATATTCTAGTTGAGAGCGTTCAAGAGAACAATACACAACTTTCTTTACATCAATTGGGAACTAACTACAGTTTCTTAATGTAAATCCAAGAAGTTTAAGACCTTTCAATGTAATTTTTGAAATATGGTCATTGAAATTAATGCTTTTATTAAAAGTGATGCCCAGGTCTCTAACTTGATTTTTATATCTTAAGTTAACATTATTTATAAAATAGTCATATTGTTTATTCCCCCTAAAAAACTGAAATAATAGCATTTATCGATATTTAATATAAGATTATTCTGTATACTCCAGTCCCATAACCTGTCAATATCCTTTTGCAATATATGTATGTCAGCTGTAGATTTTATACATCTATATAACTTTAAGTCATCTGCAAAAAGTAAAACTGATGATTCAAGATTATCAGAAATATCATTTATAAAGAGATTAAATAGTAATGGTGAACAGTGGCCTCCTTGGGGGACACATGAGAAAACCTCAATTGATTCAGATAGGAATTTAAATAGTTTCATCCTTTGTTTTCGATCCTTTAAAAAACTTGATATCCATTCTATGGCCTCCTTAGTAAATCCTAAATTTAGGAGTTTTGCAAGCAAAATGTCGAAATTGACTCTGTCGAAAGCCTTGGAGAAGTCAGTGTAGACTCAGACTTGTTCCTTCCTCTCCATAATAATACAGATAGAATGGCAAATGAGGTGTCGAATGAAAGCTTATAACCCAAGGATGGTATTAAAGATGAGAATGAGATTTGGCCGCGGACTTCCGGTTTTAAGAGTTGAAACTAGAAGTACCATTTTAAAGTCACTGAAATAGTTATAAGCGATATATTACTCGACGTTCCTTAGCAAGATGAGAAGAAGTGTATAATTTTGGTTTTCTATATCATATCCGGTTAAAAAATTCTAAGCGGAAGTGTCATATTATAGTGGCAGAAATAGTTCATGTGACATATATTAACATAAGCGTATTAAAAGGTCGAGCTTGAATCTTCAGTTCCGGATTTGAATTCATTTCCGTTTAACCCTTCTCCCGGGCAAGGTGGGTCCAACGGGCCTGAGATGCCAATTATTTTATCATAAACTGATAAAAAAATTTATTGAATTTTATGCATCACTGAATTTGTTTAAAAGTACCTTTCCTTCAACGTAGTCATGAGCTATTCAAAATATTCATTATCATTTTTAAAATTATTGCGTCAAAGAATTTTGTCACGTAAAGGGGCAACACGGGACCGTCGGACCCTATTTGTATTTATACCTAAAGTCTAAATCTTTGTTACAGAAGTTATTCTGGCAGTCAAGTAATGTTTTTGTGGATTACCAAAACGACTTTTATGATTCCGGAAATCCAATAATAAAGTCGAAATGTTTAACAAAAAATGTAAACATCTCTTTGATGTGAACATCAAAGAGATGCTTACAATAGGAGTTATATCTATTCTAAATAAATTCTAAAACTGATAACCATTGTTGGAATGCAATAATATTATTTGGTAGGTACCTAGGTTTGGTAGGTTTTTTGAAATAAATAATGCATCTGCTATCAGTCGTTTGATATCGATGTTAGTGTCGACAACTAAGCTCCTAAAATTATATTGAATTAAAGTGAAAATAAATAGTGCGAATAAAATGTCCCGAAAACCATTATCAGCTGCAGAACTGCAAGATATTGCTAATAATTTATGGCATTCCGATAATGAAGAAACTCCTGAAGTAGGTGGCATTGAAAGTAAAATTGAAGATCAGATTTCGGAAGCAAGTGAAGAGGATGATCAGTAAGTAATATTGAGTGACAATTAAGAAGAATGTGTAGCTACAAGTTCCCAGATTTTAAAGTGTGTAATTTTTGAAACTAAGGATGAAGTTAACTGAAAGAGTCAACCACAACCGACAGGACGTATGCGATCCTGCGACATAATAAAAAATGTAAAGCGCACAAAGTAATGTTAACCTTTGGTCAAAGTGTAGATGATCCTGTTGATTCCTTTTGTTTGTTTGTGGACGAAAAAATTGTGAACGAAATAGTGAAGTGTACAAATAAAGAAGCCAAAAAAGTCCTGGGATAGAGAACTGGAAATATTGTGACTCTACAGAGCTATATGTCTTTATTGGACTACTACTTACTGCAGGGCAGCTGAGTGCCAATATCCATAATGTAGATATACTTTGGAGTAAGTTTTATGGACCTACTATATTTAAAGCTACCATCGGGTTAAAACGATTCAAAACATTTGCTAAGATTTGTTTGATTTGACGATAAGGATACGAGGTCTGAACGAAGAAGGAACGACAAATTAGCAGCAATACGCGACGTGTGGAATCAAAAGTTTTTATTTATTTATTAATTAAGTCCTTATTTGGCTCCAAATGTGTATTACCTGTGAATAAATATTTTTTCTACAAAGTTTTCTTGCATTTCATTATTTTGTGCAAATCCTTCAGGTAGATCGCACCTTCGAGGTAGATCGCATACTATAGTAGCACCTTTTTTAATCTAGACAATTTAACTTTAACTTAAATAAAAAATCAAATAAGAATATTAAAAATATATGGATAAATATGAATACTACAGTCAAGAACGGTGGTGGGCACAACGGACCCGAGTTGCTTGGTTACGTAATAGTCCAAGCTGTGGGTAAAAAACAGGTCGATTTCAGGATATAATTCAGGAATTTTTGAAACCTATTAGGTGTTGTAAAGGACGATGCCAGGAATAACTTATTCTAAAATGTAACCAAAAATTTTGTGCGGTTTTTTATTTTTGACGATTTTCATTTGTTAAAGTTGCAATTTTTAAAGATTTTTAATTTTGCAGCTTTGGATATTCATAATGTTGTTCTGAAGCTATTTTCTTGTGGCATTTTTACAATTTTAACTATTTAGAATGGGAAATAAGCCACAATATTATTAAAAAATGATTTTTATTATTAACGTTTCGACGCCCAAATCGGGTGCCGTTGTCAAAATACAAAATACTATTGAGTATTTTGACAACGGCACCCGATTTGGGCGTCGAAACGTTAATAATAAAAATCATTTTTTAATAATATTGTGGCTTATTTCCCATTCTAAATAGTTAAAATTGGATATTCATTTTAGAGAAAAAGTTTTAAATAAAAAATTCTAGCTCATTAAAAAACCTACAATTTGAGCTATTGCAAGTTTAATTTCGTTTATACGTTATTGCAAAACAGCCTGCGAAAAGTCAAAAATAGCCGTTTTTTGCAATTGCGTTATTTATTGTAAAAACAACTGTTATGTATTTTTTAAGGATTTAAAATGAAGATATTTCAAAACTAAACATAAAAAAAATTTGTAGTGCCCAAATTGTGAACTTGTTGCTTAGATATAATTTGTTTATCCCAAGAGGTCAAATGTCCAAGGCTATAACTTTTTGCAAAAAAATCTTATAGAGTTAATCCAAGATCCACTCTCCTTCTAAAGACTTATGTTTTCATATTCTGATGTAAATAAATGCGTATAATATTTTTCAACCTCTTATTTCGGGTTTGAAAATAAGGGGGCAAATTTCCTTATAAACATTTAGAAGTGAAGCCGCCCCTGTACATCCTATGAGTTTCTAACTTACAGATTATTGTTGTTGAAGCCAAAATAAAGATTCAAAACCAAATAAAAATATTCTAGGGCTAACTGAAGCCAAGATAATTGTTTTTGTTTCCTTAAATCGTAGTGACTTTATTTATAACAATTAAGAAATTATTTCACAGTCATTGACTAAAGAAAGACTGATATTATCTTAAAATAAAAATTATTTTGACCGAAAGTTACATTTAATTATTAAAAATGATTTTTAAAATGTAGTGGAGATTTATTTTTCGTTTCGACTGTGATTTATTGTGTCGATTGCCCTTAGCAACGGCTAGCAACTTATAATACATTGAATCACGGTTTTTGCTTTAAATTTTAAAGCACCGCTTGGATTGACATGAAATTTGGCAAACACATAGATAATATGTTAAAGAATAAAAATGATATTGGGCCTATGTGTGCTTTTGTCCTCGGGGTGAGTTTCACCCCTTATACCGGGTGAAAAAATATATGTTCAAAATAAGTTCGGAAATGGATAAAACGTCTAATTCTAAGCACCTTTGTTCTATAGCATTTTTTCACCAAGTTAATACCTTTCGAGTTATTTTCGAGTAAATACCTTCATTTTTCAACAACAAAAAAAACACGTTTTTAGGCGGTGTTTGACAAATAATTCAAAAGTAAGTATTTTATTGAAAAAAAGAGTTTTAACAAAAATATAGCAAATTAAAAATTGAAAAAATGGTGTACGCGTGAAATCTCTAGATCCAGTAGAAACAAAGTTCTAGCTAATGAAAAAGAGGTTCATATCCGTCAAATTTCAAATTGAATTATTTCAACGTTAAATAACCGAAAAATCATGCACTTTTTGGATAAAAATCATTACAACTTTTTTAAAGTGTTTAAAAAAATATGTATATATATATCTGTTTTAAAAAAAGTTTATAGCATCAAAAGTAAGCACGTTACGCTGAAAATAAAGTTGATCTCATTTTTTTGGTCAAAAAACTAGGGAAAGTCACTCCCTAATTAGCATCAAAAATGAAATTAATCAATTTTACTTCAATGTTGTTTTACTCGTGTATGTGTCGTTTATGTCTGTAAGTTTTATCGGTTTAAAGTGCTTATTTTTGAAGGGGCAGTAGTTAAAAGGACTTGAACTAGCCAATAATCACGAGTGTATGCAAATTTAGAACAGCCATATCTTAACAAATTTTTGCCTTCCAAAAAAAAGCGAAAAACCCAAAATATTCATAACAGCAAAAACTAAATTTTTTTACTCTTTGTGATTTTTGGTCACATTAATAAATTTTAAGTTATTTAGAAAAAAACATTTTTTTTAATTAAAAATTAAAACGGATTTACTTTAAAACCATTTTTTTTAATAAGCCCTTTAAACCGATGATACTTACAGATCATATAAATAATACATGAGCAAAGTAACTTGTGAAGCGGTAATGATTAATTTGATTTAAGATGCTAATTGGGGGTTAACTTTCGAGTTTGTTAAAAAAAACAGATCAACTTTATTTTCAGAGTAACTTGCTTACTTTTGATGCTATAAACATTTTTTAAAAACAGATATACATATATTTTTAAATACTTTAAAAAATGATTTTTCTCCAAAAAGTGCATGATTTTTTATTATTTCACGTTGAAATAATTCACGTTGAAATTTGATGGATATGCACTTATTCTTCATTAGCTAGAACATTGTTTATACTGGGTCTAGAGATTTCATGCATACATCATTTTGAATTTGCTATATAAATACATCATTTTTTTCAATTTATAATTTGCTATATTTTTTAAAACCCATTTTTTCAATAAAACACTTATTTTTTGAGTTATTTGTCAAAAACAGCCTAAAAACGTGTTTTTTTTTGTTGTTGAAAAATTAAGGTATTTACTCGAAAATAACTCGAAAGAAATTAACTTGGTGAAAAAATGCTATAGAACGAAAAGACCTTAGAATTACACGTTTTATCAATTTCCAAACTTATTTTGAACATGTATTTTTTCACCCCTCATAAGGGGTGAAATTCACCCCCAGGACAAAAGCACACAGAGGCCCAATATCATTTTTATTCTTTAACTTGTTATCTCTGTGTTTGCCGAATTTCATGTGAATCCAAGCGGTGCTTTAAAATTTAAAGCAAAAACCGTGATACAATGCATTATAATTTGCTAGCCGTTGCTAAGGGCAACCGACACAATAAATCATAATAATCGTAACGAAAAATAAATCTCCATTACATTTTAAAAATTATTTTTAATAATTAAATGTAATTTTCGGTTAAAATAATTTTTATTTTAAGATAGTATAAGTCTTTCTTTAGCGAACGACTGTGAAATAATTTCTTAATTGTTATAAATAAAGTCACTACGATTTAAGAAAACAAAAACAATTATATCGGTTTCAGTTGGTCGTAGAAAATTTTTATTTAGTTTAGAATCTTTATTTTGTCTTCAGCAAAAATAACCTGCAAGTTAAAAACTCATAGGATGTACAGGGGCGGCTTCAGTTCTAAATGTTTATAACGAAATTTGCCCCCTTATTTTCAAACCCGAAGTAATAGGTTGAAAAATGTTATACGCATTTATTTACATCAGAATATGAAAATATAAGTCTTTAGAAGGAGAGTGGATCTTGGATTAACTCTGTACGATTTTTTTTCAAAAAGTTATACCCTTGGACATTTGACCTTTTGGGATAAACAAATTATAATATCTAAACAACAATTCCACCAATCGGGCAGTACAAATTTTTTTTATGTTTAGTATTAAAAGATCTTCATTTTAAAGCCTTAAAATATAGATAAAAGTTACTTTTACAATAAATAAGGCAATTACAAAAAACGGCCATTTTGGAACTTTCGCAGGCTGTTTTGCAATAACGTATTAACGAAGTTAAACTTGCCATAGCTCAAATTGTAGGTTTTTTAATATACTACAATTTTCTATTTAAAATTTTTCTCTAAAATGAATATCTTCAGCTGCAAGATTAAAAATCTTTAAAAATTGTAAATTTAACAAATAAAAATCGTCATAAATAAAAAACCGCACAAAATTTTTGGTTACATTTTAGTATAAGTTATTCCTGGCATCGTCCTTTACAACACCTGATAGGTTTCAAAAATTCCTGAATTATATCACGTTTTTTCACCCACAGCCTGGGGTATAAGTAAAATGGGTTGCCCGAATAAGGGTTAAACAATTATGACCAAAAGTTTAGTAAAAATGACTCAAAATTAGTAAAATAGTATATTAATCGACGAAAAGTTACACGAAGATTTCAAATATCGACTTCCGGTTATATTCGATCACTTTGGGTGAAAACCTAGAACTTACGAAGTCCAATTACTTGTTTTTATTGTCTTATTCCCAAACAGACAATGCCACTAGAAAATATCTTCAGGAATCTCAAACTAGCAACAAATTTTGTATTCACCAGTGAGTGGATATAATATAATGAAAGACCGACATCAAATCACATCAGACCAAATTAAAGTAACAAATCTACCCAGTTGACATTTCATAATTCCTCTCAGCCGAAAATATTCCATTTGGGAGTCTCGATAAACGGAATAACATCTCTACCAATAATTCATAAACATGCTCAGTATTCCGAGACCGCAACGACCAAAGCTCGATGCCGATCAGCATCGATTCCACTGTACTATGGAGAATGTTTTTTTAGATTTCACGTCCTGCGGGAATTCCGCGCGTCCTTTTCATATTTTAACTGCGTTCCACTTGCCCATTGGCCTTTGGTTATGAGAAAATTATGATCTACGTCGTTGTAAAATACTAGACCAAATGAACGTGCCATACCAGTGGCGCCCAACGCTCCTGCTTAATTAAAAATTAGAAGTTACGTTCCAATAGCAAAATAGAGGTACAAATAGAAATGTTTTTAAAATTACTAAATAATTACTAAACACATGAGACTAAGGTATTTGGAACAGAAAACATCGGAATAAATATATTTTTAAAACGTTTTATGTACTTGGCTTGGTTGTTGTCACGGTCTCCGCAAATTTTGTAATCCATTGTAAAAATAGTTCTAGGCTACCTAGGTACCTGAAATTTTCAGAATAGCTTAGAACTAGCTAAGAATGCAATATTTAACTACTATTATACAGGGTGATTAATTAGTGGGGTAAAGCTCCGTAGATCCATTATAGTAATGGATAGCGATAAAAATTAATAACAAAAATTTTAGCCAACTTTGAACTTCACATTACAAAATTAGTTAGAATGTTACATAGTGTTCGATAGCATAGTGACAGATCCAAGCTATGTTTTTTTTTTGGAACAATCTGTACTTTATTTTATATTCAAAATCTTCTTAACTTCTACATTACACAAATATAACGGTTTAGTATGATATACAGGGTACATATTTACAAAGTTACAACCAATTTTATATGAAAATCGTAACAAGTTTAACACCCTGTATAAATAAAAATAAGCACAACGGTAATGGTTTATTAATGCCATAGTTTTTTATTTATTGTCATCATTTTCATAAATAATCGATATTGCTAATTTTCTTTATATTGAATACAGTCTGAGTCAAAACGCAAGTGCATTATTTTCTCAGTACATAATTTAAAATGAAACACCCTGTATTTTATATCACTATCGAAAATACCACTACCGTACTTTAATTTTTATATAACATTCCCTATGTCTAAATTTATTAGTTTTCGAGATATTTTCATTTTTCAGAGCAAATTATTAAAATTACGGGTCCAAATCTAACCAAATTGTAGGTAAACCAGGACTTAATTGTCTAAAACTGAAAATTTACGATTACTGATTATCAATCTGTAATCAAAGTTGATTACAATTTTTGTTATTACCTTTTATTGCTATATATTACTATAACGGATCTACTGAGCTTTACACCACTAATCAATCACCCTGTATGGATAAATCGATTTTTTTTATTTCAAACTATTTTAAAAATGTGAATAATGCAATGATATTTTAAAGTACGTTAATAAATCTATATCTATAAATTGATGGTGGGTCAGTGGCGTTAGACTTCAGATCGAGAGTTAACTAGTTCGAATACGGCTGTTGCGTATATTTTTTAAATTTTTCTAATAATTAATTAAAAGTTGATATACTAAAATTCATGTTTTATAAGTTAATTAATACAGGGTGTAACAAAAATACAGGTCATAAATTTAACCACATATTCTGGGACCAAAAATAATTCGAATGAACCTAACTTACCTTAGTACAAATGTGCACATAAAAAAAGTTACAGCCCTTTTAAGTTACAAAATGACAATCGATTTTTTCGAATGTATCGAAAACTATTGGAGATTTTTTATTGAAAATGGACATGTGGCATTCTTATGGCAGTAGCATCTTAAAAAAAAATTATAGTGAAATTTGGACACCCCATAAAAATTTTATGGGGGTTTTGTTCATTTAAACCCCCCCAAACTTTTGTGTACGTTCCAACTAAATTATTACTGTAGTACCATTAGTTGAACACAATGTTTTTAAAACTTTTTTGCCTCTTAGTGCTTTTTCGAAAAGTCAGTTTTTATCGAGATATTTCGAATATTCGTCAAATCCACCACATATTTGTATATGGTTAAGTACGATTATGGAGACTTCGTAATAATATGAACATTTATTTATGATTTACATTTTTAGGGATATTTTGAACCATATTAAAAAAGAAGTCACATCTCGATAAAAGGTGCCTTTTCGAAAAAATACAGAGGCAAAAAATTTTTAAAAACACTGTGTTTAACTAATGGTACCGCAGTAATATTTTAATTGGAACGTACACAAACATTTGGGGGGTTTAAAAGAACAAAACCCCCATAAAATTGTTATGTAAACATATTGAAAAATAAGCCTCAACTCGATAAAAACTGCCTAATCGAAAAAATACTAAGAGGCAAAAAAGTTTTAATAATATTGAATTTAACTAATGGTACCACAATAATAATTTAATTGAAATGTACACAAAAGTTTGGGGGGTTTAAGGGAACAAAATCCCCATACAATTTTTATGGTGTGCACAAATTTCACTATAATTTTTCTGTAAGATGTTCCTGCTATAAAAATGCCACACTTCCATTTTCAATAAAAAATCTCCAATAGTTTTCGAAATTTTTGGTCCCAAAATATGTGATTTAATTTATGACCTGTATTTTTGTTACACGCTGTATATATACCATTTTAAATAACCGTGGTATTATAAAAAGTTCTTTTACTATACTAAAAAGTAAGAATACTAGTGTAATTTTTGGAATTATAATTTTAACAGTTAATAAACCTATTAAAAATTCATATTTTATTCTTTCGAAACATGTTGTGTCCTGTATATAACAAAACCGTGTTATTACAAAAAAGTACTTTTTTATTATAGTGTAATTTTTGGAATTGTAAGTATTTTATATCTTCAAATTATTTTATATTCTCTCCTATAAATAATATAAACGTTTTATTATAAAAAAGTTCTTTTTTATAAAAGTGTGATTATTAGATACAGCACCTATCGACTTGCAACTTGTTGCATTGTGTTCAGGATGACGTCAGGAAGAAAGTCTACAGTAGAGAAATGGTGGAAATGCATAATTGCATTTTAGGCCAATAAGGCCATAAAATAGTTTCTGGGGTCACTGAATACGAATATGCCATCAGAACCGAACCCCAGAGCACACGGTGTCCGTGTCACTGCTCTAGCACTTCATCTTGTGGAGTTTTGAGGGTTTTCGGTAATAATTTTTTTTTATTCTATGTTTCTTCTTCTTCAAGTGCCATCTTCGTTCCGAGGGTTGGCGATCATCAGGGCTATACGTATTTTCGAAACAGCTGATAGAAACAATTCGTTGTGGCTGCAGCTATACTATTCCCGTAGATTGTTTAGCCAGGAGTTTCGTCTTCTTCCTATGGACCTTTTTCCTGCTATCTTTCCCTGCATAATTATTCGAAGCAGTTCATATCTTTCGCCTCTTTTAATGTGTCCCAAATATTGCAGTTCTCGTTTTCTGATCGTAAATATGACTTCCTTTTTTTTATTCATTCTTCTCAAGACCTCGACGTTTGTGACTCTCTCCGTTCATGATATTCTCAAGATTCTGCGATACATCCACAGTTCAAATGCCTCCAATTTTTTGATATCAATCTTTTTCAGTGTCCATGACTCCATTCCGTAGAACAGCACAGAAAGTACGTAACATCTCATCAGGCGAAGTTTCATTTCAAGGCTCAAATCTCTTCCACAGAACACTCTCTTCATTTTAGTGAATATGGATCTGGCTTTTTCTATTCTATTCTATTCTATTCTAAGTTGTGTTTAGACTACTGAATTCTGGTCATCAGTTGACCAATTATTAGTTTCTCTTTAGCTTAAATTACTAAATGATACATAATCTAAGATCTTAACCCTATGGTATCATCTTATTTTTTTTAACAAGTATGCATTTTAAAACTAAAACTAACACACAATACAACACTATGCTCTGCCTTTACACTAAAACTTTCTTCTTCACGTGCCACTCTTAGCGGAGATTGGAAATCATCATGGCCACTAACACTTTACACTAACTCAAATGGTTTTCTTCGTCTGAGTCTTCTTTTTAACCCCAGTATTATCGAGGAGCTGGATGGCCTCGATGTTTACATGACTATGGAGCCGTTGTTCGTGACTACCTGCCATCTTCTTGATAACTTTGTCTACATCTTCCATCTCAAGATCCTTGTGGAGGTCGACATTTCGGATAAACCAAGGAGCATCAACGATGTTCCTTAATACTTTATTCTGGAATCTCTGGATAATCTGGATATTACTTGAATTGACACAGACTCAGAGTTGGCAACCATACATCTATACTGGTCTAAGTATTTGTTTGTATAGAAGTATTTTGTTATATGTGGACAATGCAGACATTTCTTCCCATCAGCCAATACATTTTTTTGTAACGGATACCTAATTCTTTCCTTTTCTTTTTAATGTAGACTTTCCAGCGAAGCCTTGCATCAAGTGTGATACCTAAATATTTTGCAGAAGATGCATATGGTATTTGGGCATCATTCTTTCTAATTGGAATGTTTTCGATTTTTTTATTTGTAAAATTGACATGAATAGATTTAGATTCATTTAATTTGATTTTCCATTTTTTACTCCAGTTATGTATTTTATTTATTGCTAACTGTAATTTTTCTGCTGCTTCTTCGCTGGTATCATCTGCTGCTAAGATAGCGGTATCATCTGCAAATGTGGCTATAATATCATTTTCCATTTCAGGTATATCGTATGTGTATAACAGGCAGAGGACAGGGACAGGACCTAATACGCTTACTTTAGAAACTCCTGCTCTGATTTCTTTTAGATCAGCGTACACGTCTTCTTGCTTAATTGTGAAATATCTGTCAGATATATATGACTGCAAAATTTCTGAATAAAATGTAGGCATAAAAATTTTGAGTTTGTAGAGTGAACCTTCACGCCATACTTTGTCGACGGCCTTGCTACGTCTAAAAACCGGCGGGTGTAATTTCCCCACCAAAATAATCTTATACCTGAGTTTGGAAGGGTATGTCATAATCCGACAGGTATTTTCCTCACCAAAACTGAAATGGTTGTTTCAGGTAGATTTTACTAAAAGGCATTCAAGGAAATTATTTATCTACTATAAAATTACAGTAGGTACCTATAATAATTAGTTAATTAATTTTATAGTATTTTATTTTTAGTCATAATTGGAATTTTGATAAGAATTGGTTACATAAGAAAAAATATATATATAATTATCGACGAAAATGATGCCTGGTCGACTTCCTTCCAATATTGATGAGGTTCAAGAATTTGTGAAGAGCTGTGCTCAAAAAACAACCAAGGAGGAAAATTTTCTCTTTATAAACTGTGTCAAAAGTAAGATAACTGTATTTAGTTGTGAATGTGAAACAAATATAAGATTTTTAGCAACATTGAATTTTATACAGACAGGGGGCAAAATTATGGAATATATTAATTTTCTCTAAAATAGACGATTTTGGACAAAAAAACCCCGAACCACGTCGATTTTTATTTTTAAATCACAATTTTTTGGCATATCTATATTTCATATTAGTGACGTCATTAATCAATCAATCAATCACTTAATCAATCAATAATTACATTAATGTTTATATTACTGAATAGAGAATATAACACCCTTTCAAATAAGCTACCACACGACCCCTATTCCCATTTAAAAAATCATTGATTACGTGATCATGCACAGTTAGATGGCGTTACTACTTACTACTATGAAAATATAGGCCAAAAAATTGTAATTTAAAAATAAAAATCGACCTGTTTCGGGATTTTTCTCCAAAATCGTCCGTTTTAGAGAAAATTAATTTATTCCATAATTTTGACCCTCTCGTATATTATATGTAAGGCACAATTACCGTACCACATATTTATTATTTGCAATTATTCACTATTCATGGGCCAATTAATGGGCATTATATTTCTTTATTATACTGTTTACTGTCAAACAAAAAAAAACAGAAACTTAAAACAATCTTTTCTACTTGTTAAAATCAGAAATTTTTAAAGCTCTCTAAATTGAGTTTAATCCTAGTAAAGTCTTTGTAGATTTTGAAAAGGCTATATTTATTCATAATGCAATCATTCAAATGTGTCCAAACACTGAAATACATGATTGAAGATTTCACCTAAGTACACCAAATTTGGTATAGAAAATTCAGTCTCTTGATTTAACATCAGAATATAAAAATGATTCTGAAGTAGGCTCAAACATACTTTTGGCCTTACATTATATAAAACCGGAAGACGTATCAGATTGTTTTGTGTTTGATTTAATGTCATGCAAACTATAAAATGATTTTTTTTTATTACTGCAGTCTGCAAGTAAGCTGAGAAAAATGTAGAAAATTTACGTACGACTGGTCTATTATTTGACAAATAATGACATTATTTCGAAGTCTATTAAGTACGATATAACGCCCAAGGGGGTGTTATAGAACAATAACGCCCTATCGCCTATTAAATTTAAATAACGAGTTAAATACTGTCAAGTTGACAAATAAAACTCTAAGTAAAACTATGGTTACCACAATTACGTTACGACTATTTCTGGTAAATGTACTTATTCGAAAACTAATTAATTCAAAATTTATTCAAATTTTTTGCATATAAAGAATAATTTAGTCGGACATTAAACGTTGAAGGCATCACGGGTATTATAATAATAAAATAATAACGCTTTCGGTCAACGTATATACCTCGGGCCGAAGGCCCTCAGTCTATACACTATTGACCTCAAGCGTCATTATCCTTATAATACCCTTGGTACTTTAATAACTATAATAAGTTATCAGTCTAATCAAATGACTACAATGGAGTTTGTAAAGTGTGTTTCTTATTATAGTAAATAATAAATAATAAGTTATACGTTTTGCACATTATCTATATTATAAACTATTGTTACAACGTAAGGAAATGAATGTCTTTTATTCGGATTTCGGATGCTTTCATAATAATCATTCTTAAATTACAACTATATTTTTTATTTTATTACCTGAGTGAGTTGGTGAGGAAAATACCTACCGGATTAATACGAACCCTTGAACTTGATGAGGAAAATACCTGTCGGATTATATGGTTCTACTGGTTGGTGAGGAATTTACCTCCGCCCCTAAAAACATTGTAGAACAGACTTTCTTTTCGTCTAATAATTTCTCAAGTATGTTCGTAATTCTGTGTACCTGATCAATCGTAAAATGTTTATTTCTGAAGCCAAATTGGTGGTTTAGAATCATTTTTTTCTCTTCTATTATTGGTTTCATTCTTTTTAGCAAAAGTTTCTCAAAAATCTTTGACATCACTGGTAAAAGTGATAATGGTCTATATGAAGACACTTAATTTGGTGATTTTCCTAGCTTTGATATCATCATAACCTCAGCTACTTTCCATAAATTTGAAACATACCTCAATCTAAATGCAGCATTGATGATGTTGGTCAATTTGACTATGGCTTTACGAGGCTGGTTTTTTAGTAATTCTCCAGTAATTAGATCATACCCTGGTGCCTTCTTAGAATTTATATTGTCTTTTATTTCATCAGCTACTTCCTTCAGGGATGATGGTCTGATTCTCTCCTCTGTCTGATTAAGCTCTATCGATATTTGATCATTATTTTGGTCATCATGCGGTTTTAATGTATCTTCTAAATACGTGGCAAATCTCTCTGCCTCTTGCTCATTACTTCTAGCCCAGCTACCGTCTTCTAGTTTGATGGGTGGAGAATGGACTACTGGTCTTTTTAGCTTTTTTGTTGCTTTCCATAGAGAGTACTCCGTGCTGCTATCATCCGTCAACTCTCTCAGGTAATAACTGATTGACTCATTTTTTATATTTTGAATTTCTCTTTTAAGTTTTTGACTAGCATTGTTTTTTGTTTTATCTTGGGTTGCTTTGGTTTGTTGCCACTTCTTTCTAAGTTTTATTTTCTCTTTAATTAACTTTTTAATTTCTTAACTTCTTCATCAGACTGATAGTGCGATGATCGCTACACAGTTTGGCGTTTATTTTCTTTGGTATCATTACAAATGTTGACAGTAGCTAATATGTTGGTATATGCTCTGGCACGCACGTATATTTCATTGAAGAAGCTTAGAAGAGAGTGTTTACCCTTATCCTCTAGTAAATTAATTATTTCTCTATAATTAATTATGCTCTATTTCTCTTAAAATTCTATAATAATTTCATCTAGACTGGTTGCTTTCCTATTCTTTGATAGCTTTATAGTTCTTTTCATTTCATCGAAGGTTATGTTTGGCCCAATCAGTGGTGGATATACCTACGGGAGGGAAAAAGGGGAAATGTCCCCATAACAATGTCCAATATTAAACAGAAAAATTGTTGAAATATAAAAATACATTAGCTGACATGAAACTCAAACCACAGAAAGACAAGTTCAACCCAATAAACACGCTAATTAGACAAATTAAGGGAACTTAATGCATATAAGTTATTATTTATGTCTTCTATGTAGTTTAAGTTTATCATTTTTATGTTTTTTTGGTTGGTGTTTCATTAAAAGTTCCCCCCTAAGGCAAATTTTCCTCCCAAGGCAAATGCCTAGATCTGTTACTGGGCCCAGTCGATATATTTTAGATTTGAATTTCTGTTCTAACGTCTTCAAACATTTTCTCAATATACTCTCCACCTCTCCAATACGTTTTGTTCTATCTAGTTCTTCTATTTCAAGACATTTATTGTTGCTGTACCATTTTGCTTTTGCATCCCGGATTTTCCTTCTGATTTCTTTATTGATTTTGTTGTATTCTTCAGTGGTTTTATGTTTGTCTTTTCGTCTGTTTTCCATTAGTCCCAATATTTCATCAGTCATCCATTATTGTGGTTTGCCATTATTAACAGTTTTATATCTTTTACTTGTTTCTTGCATAATATTATGTAGTTTTGATCTGATTTCAGTGGTGTGCGAAGTTATGTGTTTCTTCCGATTTTTTGAACTTTTTTTCTATCTCATAAATATTTTCTAGACTAGCTGAAAATCAAACTAGCAATCATTTGCACCTAATCTAATTAATTTCAAATATCTCTTTTAAATAATGCAGTGGTAGGACTAAATCAATAACTTCAGTGATTAAATTATTTTAAATCTACCCAACAGAACTACCGAACCCTAGAATTAATATGCATTCAATACCTATTAAGTAAGTTCTAGGAATTTCATTTCGCACACACGCTTTGTGTATTTCCTTTAATTAGTCCAGATGTATCATTGTTAAACTCGTGTGAAAAGTGATGAACAGCTGATCATTAGGTATGCTTTGAGTTTCTTTAACGGGGGCAAACACTGTCTGTTCACGCTGATTAGTCTAACGCGTTTTTGGGGGGTCGTGGCTTAGCTCGGTTTCTGTACGGGATGTTTTTGGTTGAGGTCGTTTTACGCAGGGGTTCTCAAACAACTATAAGCTTAAGATTACGCTTATGTTTATACGTTACTGATATAATATATATGTTTATGTGTTAAAACGAAGGTATAGATATAATTTAAAAAAGACATTCTACTTAACAGGTACCGGTTAAACAACATCACATATACATATGACACCGCAGTACATATTTGCGGACTACCTACAATACCTCTTCTTCTTTAGCCTTCAGTAATCCAACAACTTTGGACATAGGCCTCCCCCAATTCAATCCAGTGTTGTCTATTTTGCGCCACCAGTTTCCAGTTGTGTCCTCCAAACTTCTTTATGTCATCAACCTATCTCATTTGTGGCATTCCTCTGCTTCTTCTTTCTATCCACGGTCTCCATTGTTGTATTTCGTGATTCCATCTTTCATCCTTCAGTCGGGCATTGTGTCCTGCGAAGCTCCATTTTAATTTGGCAGCATACAATACCTACCTCTCCTTATAAAAGAAAGTCACATGTTAGAGTTAAATAATATATAGACTCAATAGATAATACGTATAAAGTACAAAGTTTATGATAATTATTACCATGCAGAAAAATACTCTCCAACAACTAGGAGGTAAGAGAGCGCATAGGAAAAGCTAGACCTACCTTCAACCGGATGAGGACCGTCTTCAAGCGCCACAACCTTTCTCTTAGTACAAAAGCAAGAATGTTGCAATGCACGTCTTTATCCTTTTTTATGGTGTACAATCCTAGACCTTCAACGAATATAAAGGGTGTCCCCGAAAATAGTGCGTTACTTTAAGGTATGGATATAATACACAATTTAGAACAAAAAGCCCTAAAACATTTTTTTTCTAAAGTTAACCGTTTCCAAGAAAAAAATTACATTGTTCTCCATATAAGTGAATTTTTATTTTCATAAATTTGAATGACATGGCAACGTAGCCTAGAAGAACTTGCTGTGACTGTGGAAATTTAACCTAATAACCCCTTGTTTATTTACTTTGAGGTGTGATTTTTGGGGTTGTTGACATCGTAGGTCCTAACCTGCAAAATAATGGATATGGGTTTGGTTGATATTTACATTATTTTACCTACCAGATGTAACTGGCCTACAAACCTACTTTTTAATCTTTAGATTTTTGAGTTGCGCGTTGTCGCCAGACTTCAATTTGCATATCAAAATGTATTTTCGTTTTTTGGTTAAACGGATCAATTTAGAAAAAATGTTATAAGACTATTTTGCTCTACAGTGTGCCTTCTACCTATACCTTTAAGGAACGCACTATTTTCGGGAACACCCTGCATTATGTGGACAAGATTGGAAGCATTTCAGATTTGGCGATTTTGGAGATTACTTAAAATCTTGTGGACTGACCGAGTCACAATGGAGGAAATCCCTAGAAGAAACGGAAATTAGTCGATTATCTTTAGGATCACATTTTTCTGTTTCTTGTGATATAGTATACATAGCATATTATTATAGTCGAAAACTTTTGAAATGTAGATCCATTCGTGAGTAAAATAAAATACAATATCCTTCAAATTAAATTTTTTAAGCCTCTGTGTTATATAATTATTTTATACAAAGACTTTATTTTTGGATATAATTTTGATCCAACGACAGAAGTTTTAGATTTCCGGATCCAAGACTTCTCATTGGGTAAGTATAATTTTGTACTTTGAAATCTTTTGGTTATTAAATTAAGTTTCTATCCCTCTGACTCCTCATTGATGATTTTACAATAATTAATGTTGTTTTTAGGCTATTGATTATATTCAAAATAAGATAGCTAAAAGGAACTACAACGTTAACGGGGTTTTATTATTTGATATGGTAAATGGACATCTATATATGAAAAAACCGTGGAGTGCTACCATTTAAAGGGGTGCGTTTTTAAGAAATGGGTGAATTAGTCCCTGGGCACAGGTTACATTAGGGTGAGTTCTATGCACTTTTAGTACAAATACGTCTACATAAAAATTGTTCCTGGTTAAATTTCTTATCTATATATAACTTTTTAAAGTCAAAGATACTTTTTTTTTACAAAAATATATTCAAAAGAAAAAGCACAAAGAACCCCAAAAGAAAGAAATTTTGTTTTTTGTCCCATAACTTTTGTCCACGGGGATATAGGTATAGACATTGCTTCACAGAAAAAAAGCTTACATATTTTCTCTTTAAAATGATGTTTGGTAGAGGTCATTAGGATTTACAGTTTTCGAAATATGATTTTTCAAAATTCGCTACTCACAGCAATTTTGGGCAATTTTCCTTGTTATTTCGCAAATATTGTTCTGTAACTTTTTTCTACGTAACTTTAGGTATATGCAATGGTACACGTAATAGGAATAAAAATCAATTACCTTTAAATTGGTCTACTGCATAACGTTGTACGACTTTTTTTAAAGAGATTATGGTTTTTCATGGTTTTATACTTTTAACGATTTTTTATAATATAATATAAAAATAAAATAAAATTATTATATAATATATTATATTATATAATACCTCATATAAAAAAATATTATTTTTTACATTTTTTACGATTATTTTTGAAATTTCTCATTATAACTTTTTTTTTCTTGTACATGAATATACTATCTATATATTGCGCAAAAAAGAGCGCTTACTTTCTATTCTTTAAAATGGTGTATCATCTATATTTAAATACATAATGGAAACCGAGTGATTATTTAATATTTTTTTACCTGTATTATTTAAAATTATTTCTTTTACAAAAATTACATAAACATTAGTCTTAAAAAACATCACTGTAGTTAAAATTATTTAAACGTTGACATTTAAAAAATTTTCAACATCAAAGTCCATCTCTTCGTTAGCATTAGCTTCAATATCTTCCTTTGACACCTCAGTTATCTTTAAATTCCCACAATTAGTACCCATGCACATGCACCCTTTGCAGAATATTGAACAACTAATTCCTATCTTCCTACAACCGCAGTTTTTTGTACATCCTTTGGTACATTTACATGCTATTTTTTCTAGCAAAGCTTGTGGTGCAGGAGCTTTGACAGTAAATATTGGAATTAATCCATATTTTGAAGTTTGCCCGGCCGAGTCAAGTGGATCCAAAGTATTATCTATAAAAAATAAGATTCAATCATAACACACAATCACATAAAAAAATTATAATGAGGAATTTAAAAAATAATCCTAAAATCAAAAATCGTTGCAAGTACTTATTACAATTTGAAAAAGCATATCTTATTCAAAAATAACCCTAGAATTTTTTACAATACACCATTTTAAAGTAAATAGAATAAGCTTTCTTTTTTATTATATAATATATACCATATAGAAAAAAAAGTTATAATGGGAAATTTAAAAAATAATCGTAAAAAATATAAAAACTCGTTAAAAGTATAAAGTCTTAGAAAAGATAACCTCTTTAAAAGAAGTCGTAAAACATTATACAGTAGACCATTTTAAAGGTAATTGATTTCTATTCCTCTTACATGTACCATTGCATATACCTAAAGTTACGTAGAAAAAAGTTACAGAACAATATTTGCGAAATAACAAGGAAAATTGCCCAAAATTGCTGTGATTCTCGAACTTTGAAAAATCATATTTCGAAAACTGTAAATATTAATGACCTCTACTAAACATCATTTTAAAGATAAAATATGTAAGTTCTTTTTCTGTGAAGCAATATCTATACCTATATCCCCGTGGACAAAATTTATGTGACAAAAAACAAAATTTCTTTCTTTTGGGTTTCTTTGTGCTTTTTCTTTTGAATATATTTTTGTAAAAAAAAAGTATCATTGACTTTAAAAAGTGATATTTAGATAGGAAATTTAACCAGGAACAATTTTTATGTAGACGTGTTTGTACCAAAAGTGCATAGAACTCACCCTAATGTAACCTGTGCCCAGGGACTAATTCACCCATTTCTCAAAAACGCACCCCTTTAAATGGTAGCACTCCGCGGTTTTTTCATATATAGATGTCCATTGACCATATGAAATAATAAAACCCCGTTAACGTTGTAGTTCCTTTCTATAGTACATAATCAATAGCCTATTTATTAGTAAGCACATTTGTTTTATTTATGAGTTTATGTCTTTCGGAATAATAGGGAACTTGCACATAAAAATATTTTGCATATAATTGTTAATTTATGTTTAAAAATGTTATATTCAAAATATTACGTTTTAACAATGAATAGTGTAGGTACAACAACTGATAATAGTTTCGCGCCCAAAATTTTCGTTTCAAACAACTTGAAAAGCGCGAGCTGGGGTCTGACGTCACCAACCACTGCGTTTACGTTCGTCCGTTCGGCATTGAATACACTTTGCCATTCTTAGTTGTGCGTGTCGAATAACTGTCTTGTTTGCTCGGTGTCTACATTATAGTATTTAGTGTATAATATACTTTATCAAAATAAAAAAAAAATCTGAGCAATAGAAATATTATATAGTGCCGGAATGCCAAAGCACAACTGTCAGAACATCCAACAAATATCTTTTTACTCTACCAGTAGAACCAAAACGTCGATTGAAATGGCTAAAGGCATGCAGGTGAGATAAAAAGGATATTTCACAAAGTAACAAAGATCTTTATGTCTGTGAGGATCATTTCGATGTGACTATTTATCAAATTAGGTACCTAATAAATAAAAATTTTTCCATTTTAAGAAAAAATATTAGGAAGTTGTCATTTCAGAAATGTGCCTACTTAAACTTGTTTATTTGTTGCGGTTGGAACAAGACATGGATAACTAATAAATTCAAGATTATAGGTGGTCCCAAAATTATTAAATCAGGTGTTGTCCCGCACATATTTGATTGTTAACCAGACAGAAAACGAACTTTTTCTCAGCTCTTGAGGGAAGCAGCCCTTAAAAGGGTTAAACGACAGCTTCTTGAAGATGCCGCTTCTACATCTAAGTCTGTTCTAGAGGACAATGATGATAAGAGACAGTGTGATCCTAGTTTCACAAACTTAGAAGATAATAGTGAATATAGTGGTAGTGATCACTATTGGTACAATGAAAGTGATGAAGTTACAATACAGACCTAGATTGAATACGTTTTAATTAATGGAAAAATATTGTAAAACACAAAAAATGCATCTATTTTTAACTCTAAAAAAGAACAGGATACACATTTATATCTCTTGGAGATGATTTTGGCATAACCGAAAGAAATGCTTCGAGAATATTTGCAAAATCTGTTCCATTAATTAGTAAATATTTAAGTTCTTGTATTTTTAAATCCCAAGTTGGTCCAGTTAAATTAAACTTACCCCTAAAATTTCAATTAAAGACGATCAAAATGTACTATACAATCCCCAAAATAGTCTAATCGCTTTCTTTTAAAAAAACCTCGTGAGTAATAGTACCTACTTAGGCGTTTTAAGCACTTAAAAGTAACAATTTCTAAAGATTTATAAATTTCACTTTGAAACTAAATAAACTGATTGTATAACTATGCAAGAATACAAATAATATGTGGTAATTTCCAATTAAATGGGATTAAAATGTTATATACAATTCCCGTAAAATAATCTAATCGCGTTTTTAAGCGGGCTCGACTCGTAGCCCGGTTGTGGTTCGTGACGTCAGACCAATAGAAGGACGTTCAAGCGCCTTCTAATAACTTTGAATTTTATAGCACTTTAAAAACCTCGTAGTAAGCGTATGGGTTAAGAATATTTGTTTTTTTTTACATGCAAGCGTTTTAAGATCATGTTACCTTATGTTCTTTAATATTATTTTAATATTTAAAAATGTATGCAAGTTCCCTATTATTTCTATTTCGTCAAGTCATCTCTCAAACTTTTTGGAGCCGCTGGTTGGATACGCTATGGGACAAAGTGAATATTTACCCCTGTGACTAATCTTCGTTATGCTCATTACTCGAGGACGAATAAGGATAATGCCTTTAGTGTGTCCTCTGGGCGTGCAAATCCTTTTTAGAAACATTCAACCACACTTATTCATTCGGAAATGTCTTTAGAACCTGAAACGATACCTACTGACGAAGTTAACAAGAAAGGAGGACAAGGAATAAAAAGTATGTCGATGAAAAGAAAGTGTTTTATTGGGTTAATTAGGAAATGTTAAATGGATAGCGCTAATCGAAAAGGAACCAAGCGACATTTGACAAAAAATGAGTTAATAGCACCTATAGATAGCCAGATATTCACTTTATATGTGTAAAAAAATCCGTACGTCTACGGAGCTGCTAGTGACATCTGTAGAAAAAAGGTCCAAGCGACAATCGGTAAATCGGGCAGTTTTCTTTAATATAAAAAGACCTAAGTGGTGGTACTTTGTAGAAAAATTATTGGTGTCGCTTGGATCTTTTTAAACTTAATGTGATTCTGTAGCGATAGGTAGCAATTTTCTTTAGCTTAAAGGTTTAAAGTGAAAATAATAAGTGAAAGATGAGTGAGCGATCCAAATTAATCCTAAAAAAAGCTCTATTAGAGCCAAAATCCATGGAGGCAACTCCCCTTGAAACGAATCGGCTTAAAAAAAGCAGAAACAACTTGGTAAGTTTTTTTGGTTAGGTTATTTGTTGGTTTTAAAACAAGTTTTTTATTAGTTTTACATTTACTTTTAAAATAAGTATTATAGGTTTATTCTACACCGATAGAAAATAGTTTTTGTATTATTTTTATTACTTTTAACATGGTAAAAAATATTTCGTGGTTGTTGGTTTCTTTTATATTTTTGCAATAAATGCAACCAAACGACCTGTAAGGAAGTTGATTCCTTTTATAATATTGCAAATATTGTAACCAAACGACATGCAAGGCAATTGGTTCCTTTTATATTATTGAAAATATTTCAACCAAACGACATGCAAGGCGGTTGGTTCTTTTTATATTATTGCAATAATTGTAACCAAATGACCTGCTTGGTGGGTGATTCTTTTTGTAAAAAATCAGTGTACAGTGTTTTAAATGAGTTACTTATATTTTTAACATTTCTTTTTTATTAATAGGAACCAGATATTACAAAAAAAGAAATAGAATATCCCACTTTGAGTGCAAATGATGATGATGTGAACCTAAGGGTAACAAATTCAGACAAAATAATTGTTCAAGAAGTACTCATCTTACAGAGTCCAGTTGAAAAAATTACTCAAACTGAACCACCGAATGTAACAGGTAGGATTGGTTAACCACACCACATATTCCTTCAAAGTATTTTTTGTTTTAGAAATCGTCAATAATATAAATATATATGGAGAAAGTTCTAATGACAAAAACATTAATGAAGAAAATATAGAAAATGTATTTGGCACAAGAACAAATAATTTAAACGTTATTGTTGAAGAAGTTCCGTACGTTGAAGAACAATATATTTTACCGCTTGTTAATCACACAACTATGAATAACCACAATGATGATTCGCAGGAGTACCTTGAGGGTGAAGATTCAGATGACTCCGTTAAAGATAGGGACTATACACCTAATGAATCAGACGGGAGTAGTTCAGAAGACGTTGAAAATGGATTTAATGAGGAAGATCACATTAAAAAAAGTTAATCGAGGAGAAAGAATCCTGGAAAGGCAGACCTAAAAAAGGAAGAAATCCGAAATATCCTGGACAAACATTTCAAACTAGAAAAAAAATGAAAGATTCCAATTTAACTCATTATACTGTTGGAGGAAAAATTAGAGAGGCCAAACAGTTTATTGATTACAAATGTACATGCATAAAAAAATGTGACGAAAATGTAAGCAGAGATGAGAAAGAAATATGTTTTAAAACATTTTGGAATTTAGCTTCCTATGATTTACAAACTGGTTACATCGGAGCAACAGTAAAAGAAATGCCAATTAAAAGAAAGCGAACAAAGGCAACAGGTAAAATCTATACGAGGAGGTATATGATTGGAGAAAATGAAGTTTGTCGAGATACCTATATAAAAACTTATCAAATATCCTCGAAAAGGGTAAATACTGCATTAAATAAAATACGTGTCTCGGATGTAAAAGATAACCGAGGAAAACATGGACGAAAAGCACCAATACCCGAAGAAACAAAAACCCAAATAATTGAGCATATAAAGAGATTTCCTACTTATATCTCTCACTATTCTCGGTCGGAAACAGAAACAAAATTTTTGCCATTCGATTTAACACAAAAAAAATGTATGAACTTTATCTAGAAGAAAATAATCCAAAGGTTAGTTTTCAATCTTACCAAAATATTTTTTACATGCATTTTAATCTCAAACGCAAACCTCCAATAAAAGACACATGCAACAGCTGTGACATGTACTCTGCAAAAATTAAAAATACACAAGACGAAAATGAAAAAAAAACTTTGAATGAGTTGCATGATAATCATCTGAAAAAGGCAGAAGACGCTAGAAATCAAATGCAGATACATTTTAAAGAAGCAACTACTAATCCTACTCTGGAGACCCTGTCATATAATATGGAAAAAGTATTAGGATTACCAAAACTTTCAACGAATATAGTTTATTACAAAAGACAATTAGGTATTTACAATGAGGGAATCCACTCTGCTTCAACTAATACTCCATATTGCTTTTTGTGGAAAGAAGGTGTTGCTGGCAGGGGTGCACAAGAAGTGGGTTCCTGTTTAAAAAAATATATCGAACTATATCTCAAAAAAGGTGTCGAAGAACTTATTTTGTGGTCAGATAGTTGCGGTGGTCAGAACCGCAATATTAAAATTGTCCTATTACTAAAAACAACTTTAATGGAACACCCTACGTTAAAGACGATCCAATTAAAATACCTTGAATCCGGACACAGTTTTTTGCAGAATGATACTGATTTTGGACAAATAGAACGTGGAATTAAAAATCAGGTTCAACTTTACACCATGGAAGATTTTGTGAGCGTAATCGAAAGTTGTAAAAAAACTAATAAATTTGTAATAAACCTAATGGAGAGCCAAGATTTTTACTCTACTGAAGACTTGGAAAAAAATATTATAAATCGAAAATTATCTACTCAAAAAGAAAAAATAAGTTGGTTAAAAACAAAAATAATCAAATTAGAGAAGTCAAAACCTTTTTCAATTTTTTTATGTGAATCTCATTCATCTTCTGAATTAATGTTTAAAGAAATAGATATTTCAAAAACCGTCCGACGTCAAAACCCATTATCTTTTAATCCAGGAAATTTAAAAGTACTTTATCCGAATGGAAAAGCTATTTCAAAAGAGAAATGGAATGACATTAAGTCTTTATTCCAGTTTCTTCCAAAAGCTGCCCTTCAATTCTACAAAATTAAAAACTTAAAGGATTTTGAGGATGATATTGAAGGATTTGGTTCCTTACCTGACTTTGATTTGGACGCAGAAGAAATTTAATGAAAGACATATTTTAGCAAAACTTACGTTCCTATACTTAAATATTAGTTTTAAAATTTAAGTATTTGTTGTTTGTTTAGAATTTTTATATAATGAGTTTTTTAAAATCTTTTTATTACTAATCTTAAGAATAAGAAAATTAACGCAGATTTTTGTGAAAGAGAGATTAGGAAAACTGTTAAGTTCCTACACTTGAGTATTATTAGTTTTAGAAGTTAGAGTTTTTTGGTTTTTAAAAAATTTTTGATTTTATGAGTTTTAAAAGATTTTCTATTATTACTTAAATTAAGAATGCGAAAATAACCAAAAATGTATTTTTTTTAAGATTAACTAGGTAAAACCATACCTATACTATGAGTTTTATTTTTATAAAGTTTAACGTTTGGTTGAAATTTTCGAGATTTGTATTGCCTTAAAAGTAAAAATATATTTTTACCAAAAATATCGTACTTCTTATTTCCATTCTTCTATAGTTTAAGGGTTTTTTGATTAAAAAGTATTTACTTTTTTTTAATAATAAGTATTTTTTTTCTAATATGAACAGTTAGGTAAAATTTCAAGAAAGAACCAATCCATATTTTCTTCATCTTTAAACAGAACCATGAGTCTCTTGGTTCCATTTACACCAGTAAGTAGTTTTTCTGAAATAATTCAAAAAGATCCAACCACCAAAACACTGTCAAAAAACAAAAAAAGTTAACTTATGAAAAAATAATTCAATAGTGGCTAATATTTGCTTTCTAACGCGGTATCATACCTTAAAATGTATTTAATATCTTGGAAGCTACAAGGAAAAACATTTTTTATTTTTGTAACCTCAATTACTCAAAATCATCTTTTGGCGGTTGGTTCCCTATCGATTAGCGCTATCCAAATGTTAAGGTGTTTAACTTTTTTAATAGTATGCATACAACTGACCACATATACTGATTGACTACATTTTTTAATTACTAATAATTTAAATGTTCTCTTTATATGTGATTAGCCACAGTTTGGTTGTAATGACAATTACATTTTTATCTAAAAAATACATTTCAATTACCACTCCGGAAATAATTTTCAAAAAAAATAACAAGAAATTTATTGAAAAAGGTGTGTATAACCGCCAGTTGTTGTTATGGTTATGTTATACCAGTCAATACAAATTGTTTGTAGGTAAATATAGTAAATTGGTTTTATAGTCTGTGCAGATTATCGGAGAATATCCCATTTTTGGGAAAAGTTATTTACCAACAATTTTATTACTGGAATCGACTCTTATGATTCTATATAATAATATATTATCATAGGTATTCAAAGTCCGCAGATATAACTCCAAAATTTTAACTTTACACCAAAACCACCTCAATGAAAATTCACCCTAATTAATTTCTACATAGAGACATATTTTTTTCGATTTACTTCGACGAAAATTTTCTTCGGAAAATGCTGGTTTTTCCAACAAGAACTTTATTTTTCAACTAAAATCTTAGGTAAGTAATTATTTATCAATAATTAGGTAACTTGGTCACATCAAAGCACTTTTGGTATAAATTATATTTCCAGAAGTCAATGGAAATTCAATGAACAGTTTTGCAACAATTAAATTGAAATGAATATCGACTCGATTCAAGTTCTCTGTTTGACCCAAGTATGACAATACCAAAAGGCACCGCTAGGAAAATATTCCAATTTACGGTTCAGAGAACCTGTATCAAACGAGTCTTTGTACTCTAATACAGAGTATGGCATTAGTAAAATAAGAAAATCTACGGTTTCGTTTTGATTTAAATCTGTCTCCTGCCATCCCCCGATAGTACTATGGAAAAAGTGTGAAAAAAATATCTCGACAGCGTTACCTCAAGGAATGTATAAAGAAAATATATATAAAATTCCAGGTGGGTTGGTCAAGTAGTTTTTGTGTTACAATGTCTACAGCATTTGAAAAAAGCAGTTTTGAGAAAATCCCGTTTAAAGTATTGTCAACTTTTATTTTTAATTTCTTTTTTGTCTGTCAAATGGTAAAGTGATGCACACCGGAATATGTTTTTGAATCGCGGAGGTATTTACAAAGTAAAATGAGAACATCTGTTCACCGTTTCTCACTACGCTCAATCACGCTGCGGGAACTTGCTGCAAAGCGAGTCGAAGGTAGGGAGATAGGGAGATAGTGTTAAATATCCCTTCTTTCGTCTTGATTTGCAGTAGGTTTCAAGCACGCTTGAACATAATGAACAACGGTCAATAGCTGTTCTCATTTTCTTTTGTAAATTACTCCGCGATTCAAAAAGATATTCCAGTTTGCATCATTTTACGATATGACAGACAAAAAAGAAATTGAAAATAAAAGTTGACAATTATTTAAACGCTTTTTCCTCAAAACTGCTTTTTTCAAAAGCTTTATACATTGTAACTCAAAAACTACCTGACCGACCCGCCTGGAATTTGTAATATATTTTCTTTAGACATTCCTTGAGGTAACACTGTTGAGATATTTTTTGTTTTATGTTTATTTTTTGTTTAACGATATTAAATATGTTGATTTTCACCCTTTTTTCCAACAAAAATTCGTTGTTTTGACTTGTGAGTGATATCAAAAAGTCAAAAGTCGATAAAACTAAAAAACCTCGACAGCTTTACCTGGAAAAACTCATAAGCTAATAAAATCAATTTGAATATTATGTTTATCATGATCCAATGATGAGTTCTGATGTCCACCGCAAAATTCATTTTATTTTCAGGTGTCTTCAAAAATTTGCCACCGTTGGCTTATTTTTCAATATTTTTCCTTGAATTTTTTCTTGAATATTCTATGAATTATTGTACTTAATATGCCTATTTATTTTAAAAATAGAATAATTCGACCATACTTTAAAAAAATGTGCTTGAAATATTGATTTCAACCCCTACGGCCCTCCCTTAAGGATAGAAACACAAGCTAGAAATATTTGTCTATGTATGAAATTTAATAAAAAAATGTTTCGTTCGGAGAGCAGATGGGTGCAGATCGACCTATATTCGGATCTTAGACTATAAAAGGAAAGTAGTCAAAAGTAAATGGACAGTCAATTGTTATTATTGAAGTTTTCACATAAGTTTGTTCATCAGAATGCCACCTCTCATATCTACACCAAAACAGATCAGCTCTGGTCTATAATATGTTTTGTAATTTATAATGATTACCTATCATTTTGTCACCTACCTATGTAAATAACTTTAGTATTATTAAAATAAAAATAAAAATAAAAATAGACGATCCCGTTTTGATTCGATTTGAGTCTCTTACCATCCTCACGTGTTTCTAGGTTTACCCGTTAATAAAGAGTCTTTGTAAGAAGACTGAACTAAATCAAAACGCACCGACTGCGACTGGTTGGTAATATTGAAATATTATACCGAAGTATGCTTTTAGATACCTAGAGGTTTTACCTCTAACGAGAAAAGATAAAGTGAGTGTCAATAACCATTAAAGTAAACTGTTAACCCAGGCAAGCAAACAGACACGTAGCCAAAGGGTGGTCTGTGAGGTCCTGACCCCTCCCAAAACTGTCTCGGCTTTGGTACCAAAGCAGCAAGTTTATCCCCAAGATATTATTATTATTTTTAAAAAAGTAAACGAAATTATTATAATTTTTTACTAGGATTATTTGTTTTTATTCAGTGTACGTTTCAACATACATCCAGTTTAAAAATCAGATTTAGCACGAGGAAAAGTATTCTATCAACATTTTAAATTCTTTTACCTGGATTTGCCTCTACAGAAAAAGAAAAATTGCTAGAACATTTGTCTGCCTATTACTCCCACGACATTTCTCTTACAGAAATAAAAGCTGAATATATGTTATGGTATAACTGTAACACAATATCATCTTTGGAACCAAATACCGTCTTCGCGTAATGAACATTAGAGAGATATTGCAGAGCCTTTTTTGCACTTGCTGTATTACAGCACGCGTTATTTTGACAGTAGAGCATGCGCAGATGTGATATCTGGCTTACGTTGCGTTATTGGAAATACGGCCTGCCGTTATTAGGAGAGTCGTTACGCTGTGCGGTATTCGTTGCGCTATTTTCTTTTCAGGTTATGTTTGTTGTTTATCTTTCATTTAAACCAAATTTATTCGTAATAATTTTTTAAAATGGGTACCTCAGACAGTAGCAAACGAATTAGATTTACGTCTGATGACGATTTGTGTTTATTAAAACAAGTTTTATGTCAAAATCCATTGACTTCTCCAAAAAATTGGACGTTAGTTCAGGAAAACATGAAGAGAAATCTTTTATTTGTAAGAACATTCAAGGATCATTTATTTCTCTTGCTCAATATTTGGAAGAAAATACAAACCTTTCTTCCATCTAAATTCTGGATTTTGAGTACCTACAAATTAGATAAACAACTAATCTTAATCGAGCCGTAAAATACCGCAACTAAAATGTTGAGCAATATCTGCATTTATGAAACGTCTGAGAAATGTCATTTCTGTCAAAATAGCGCGGTGTAAATAGCGCAACGTAGGCTGTGTTAAATTTGCAATATCTCTCTAATGTAATAAAGATTTTAGAAGCCTTATTGTATGCGGATGACATAGTCCTTATAGCAGATTCCGTGACAAAAATGCAAAACTTAGAAACATATGGACAGAAGAAATAGAAAAATTAAAAATGGAAATAAACATCGAGAAAAGTAAAATAATGGTCATCGGCGAAAAGGAAGAAAATGAAGTAAATATAAAATGCAAAAATACTCAACTGGAAATAGTTACCGCATAGGATTATCTTGGAAGTATAATTACCAATGATGGGAAAATAGACCTCGAAATAACAGACAGAACTAAAAAAATCAAACAAACTGTACTACGCACTAGCACCAGTTCTGAGGAAAAAAGAATTGTCCCACGAAACAAAAATAATACGATTGTGATACCGACGATATGTTACGGTTTTTTTTAAACCTTCACAATTCATTCAGGTATGTTAAACTGAAAGATATTTAAATACTTTAAACCCTCTGGTTACGCCTATGGTAGTTCTTTTAAAAACAGTTGCTTCGTTCGCAAAAAGGTTCTGTTCTGTTGATTTGTTAGGAATAGTTTGCGATTTTAGAAATAGGCTGTCTTTCTCTCGTTCACAGGTTGAGCATAGGTTCTTGTCACGTAACTGAATCAATAAGTGGTTCCGTGCTTGAATGGTTCGTCTGAGTTGGAACTCAGATGGAATGACATTAAGCAAAGACGGATGACATCCGGTCTGTCCATTTTGATTCTTGTCTTGACGACAGTGCGAGGAGTGCAAAAGTTAAGTTGTGTTTTGCTGATCCAGATTCATCCGCCATAAAATAGGTTTGTTTTACGAAAAACCATCGTCTAAGACGGATTGAAACCTATAAATTTTGTGTGCGGATGAATAATTTCGGTTTAGTTATTGTGACATAACCTCAGCTTTAGACACGCTAGTCCAACATCTGCGGCTAAGGGAAGGTCCTGGTAACCACCCCTATTCGTTGGCCACATACCATCACAGGCCACTTTCCTGAGGACACCACTTGGGGCTCGTAGCTGTCCGTTGTCCAACGCCTAGTAACCTACATTTAGTGTAACCGGAATCACCACCACAGGAACACCCACCACGAGACCGTAAGAAAGGACAGAGAAAGTCAGTACCCTTAAATATCTTTCTTTTAATATATATACCATCTATGATATACTGTGTCTATACCTACTACTTTGTTCAGGCCTAAGCCTTTCCTGTTACCCTCGTTGTACACCGGAACATAGCGCTGTACGAAGGTATTAATTTTATTACAGGGTATTATATATTTTAATTGTACTTAGTTAATCCCACAGGAAGACTTACAAGAAGTAGGTATCTCACACTTCAGGGTATAAATTATTCACCTCATATTTAATAATATTGATATAGTGGGGTTACGGTACATATATCTGATTCTTGCTTAGTGTAGGTACATTTTACTGATCCGGTTGTATCCTATATTCATATTTACCATATTCCTAGGTACCTATTAGAGGTCCATGTCACCAGCCCCCCCTTTTTCGATTTGAGGGTCAAAAAAAAGCTCATTCGTTTGTATTGTGTTAGTACTGGATTGTATCACCCTTCATTCGTTTGTACTGCTCCCACCCTTTTAAATCTGCCTGGAGGGGCTGGTGACATGCCGTCCCCCCCTTTTTCGATTTGAGGGTCAAAAAAAAGCTCATTCGTTTGTATTGCGTTAGTACTGGATTTTATCACCCTTCATTCGTTTGTACTGCCCCCACCCTTTTAAATCTGCCTGGAGGGGCTGGTGACATGCCATCCCCCCTTTTTCGATCTGGGGGTCCGGGATGGGTATGTTCGTTTGTGCTGCGTTAGTATCGGATTGTATCGCCCTTATTTTGTTTGTACTGCCCCCACCCGTCTAGATTGGCCTGGAGGGGCCAGTGACATGCTACCCTCTACTCTGCACTTTTTGCCTTCTGAATGTCGAAAATAGGCTATTTCGTTTGTACTGCGTTAGTACTGGATTGTATTACCCTTCATTCGTTTGTACTGCCTCCACTCTTTTAAATCTGCCTGGAGGGGCTGGTGACATGCCATCCCCCCCTTTTTCGATATGGGGGTCCGGGATGGGTATGTTCGTTTGTACTACGTTAGTATCGGATTGTATCGCCCTTATTTTGTTTGTACCGCCCCCACCCGTCTAGATTGGCCTGGGGGGCCAGTGACATGCTACCCCTCTACTATGCATTATTTGCCATCTGAATATCAAAAATAGGCTATTTCGTTTGTACTGCGTTAGTACTGGATTGTACCGCCCTTATTTTGTTTGTACTACCCCAACCCTTCTACATTTAAAACAGAGAAGGATTAGTGCTAGGAGTAAGGACACAAAATCAGCCAAACCTTGCACATAATAACACAGCGGGTGTAAAATTTGGTAAATTCGTCAAAAATGAAACGAATTAAATTTTGAAACTGAAAAACAGGCTTGCAAGCCACTCTCCACTCTCCATGGGGAATGGAAATTTACCCCCTCAGATGGATCTCGGAGTAGTAGCGATTTGAAAAATGGTACATGTCGTGTTTGCTGGAGATATTTTGAACACCATTTTCAATCAGAAATCAGAGCAGCGACCTTGTCTTTTCCTACTAGGAAGAAATTTATCCATCCCCTCAATAAATTTTACAGTTTCAGACGCTATCGATATGAAAATCAAAGATCTTATGCGGCGCATTCCGAAATGCACTCTTCGTTGTACAACTTCAACCTCTCTGGATAACTGATTAACTGAAACATACATACGGCAGAATTCATTGGAATCGAAAATTATTAAAAGTATTTGGAACATTAAATGAAAAATTCCCACAATCAATATCTTTCTTACCATCTAATGTCAGAGACCAGATAACAATAATTGCCGCTGCTATGTTATGGTAATTTGTTTTCTAGAAAGGTTTGTATTGTTCGTTTATGACTGCAATAAGATTCAGAATTTCCGTATTTCATTTGTAAAATAAATATAGTGTCAAAAACTTGCTTATACATTTGACGCACTGTCCGTCAACGTGTTAATTGACTACAGATTCAGTGCCAAAACGAGACATTTTTATAGAAAAATATTTGCAAGTATATTAAATGCCAAACTGACCTATTAAATAAACAATGACATTCTTTCATTGCTGGTAACTTAAAAACGATTCATTTTGGAAAAAAGTCATAGGAAAATAAAAGATAATTGAATTTTGTATGATATACGACACGACTGGTATAAAATATCTTAAATGATTATCCTTTCTGCAAAATAGCAATAAATACAAAATAAGAGGGCAAAATAAGCCTCTTTTTATTCAATGTTTTTCAACCACTTTGGTTGCACTTTCGTATTTTACTTAGAAAATTCTTACAGCATACTCAATCCGTCCACCAAATTTCATTAAAATCGACATACTAGATTTTGCATAATAATTTTGCAATCTAAATTTTTTTAGAAAAAGTTCAAATTTTTTAAAAACTTTCTGAACAAAAAGTAGACCTGTTAGAAGTTTGCTAATTTTTTTACATATCGAGAGGTACTTTACCAATCCAACACACTTTACAAAATTAAAATCGGATTATTTAAGCGGCCTCAGCACTGTTTTAAGGATATAAACAATTTTTTTGCTTATAAACAAATATAGTGAGGACGTTTGAGTTGGAATAAATTCATTTTCTCGAGAATGGGCAACTCTGGAGGTAAATCCCTAAACAGGTCGATTTTTATATTTAAATTATAATTTTTGGGATATCTATCATACTACTAACGTCATCCATCTGGGTGTGATGACGTAATCGATGATTTTTTTAAATGAAAATGTGGGTCGTGTGCTAGCTTATTTGAAAGATTATTCAATTCTCTATTTATTACATAATTATTTATACAGGGTGCCCAAATTTTATTTAATTAATTGAGACAAACAGAAGAAAGTATTTAATTTAGTTAATTCGAGATACATTTTACTGTTGTCCTAAAACAAAAAAAAATGTTTATTTGATAAATAACAGAAAAATGAATTTATTCGTATTTATTAACTCAAACGTCCTTACTGTATTTGTTTATAAGCCAAAAAATTGTGTATAACTTTAAAACATCGCTGAGGCCGATTAAATAAACCAACTTAAGTTCTGTAAAGTGTATTAGATAGGTAGGGCATATCTTTATATGTAAAACAATTAGCAAACTTCTAAATAATGGTCTACTTTTTGTTCAGAAAGTTAACAAAAAATTTTAACTTTTTTAAAAAATTTAGATTGCGAAATTATTATGCAAAATCTATTAAGTGTATTTTATAGTCGTAAATCATAAAAAATTCAGTTATCTTTATTTTATTTCCCTACGACTTTGTTCCAAAATGAATCGTTTTAAAAACGATTGAAAAGTTGAAAAAAATCGATGTTTTTCAAAATTTTTAAATATTTGAATGTTTTTTATTAATGTTCCGGACATATTTGAGAAGGAGCATAAGCCAATTATAATTACTGAAGTTGTGCCACCTCTCACATCCACTTCAAAACAGATCCGCCCTGGTCGATACAGCGATAATTCCATAGTAAAAAAATCGAAAATTGCACTGCCATTGTTTGTTTAATAGGTCAGTTTGGCATTTCATATATCTGCAAATATTTTTCTATAAAAATATCTCGTTTTGGCACTGAATCTGTAGAGTCAATTAACACGTTGGCGGACAGTGCGTCAAACGTATAAGCAAGTTTTTGACACTATATTTATTTTGCAAATGGAATACGGAAATTCTGAATCTCATTGCAGTCATAAATGAACAATACAAACCTTTCTAGAAAACAAATTACCATAACATAGCAACGGCAATTATTGTTATCTTGTCTCTCGATTTGATGGTAGGAAAGACATTGATTGTGGGAATTTTTCATTTAATGTTCCAAATACTTTTAATATTTTTCGATTCCAATGAATTCTGCCGTATGTATGTTTCAGTTAATCAGTTATCCAGAGAGGTTGAAATTGTACAACGAAGAGTGCATTTCGGAATGTGCCGCATGAGATCTTTGATTTTCATATCGATAGCGTCTGAAACTGTAAAATCTATTGAGGGGATGGATAAATTTCTTCCTAGTAGGAAAAGGCAAGGTCGCTCCTCTGATTTCTGATCGAAAATGGTGTTCAAAATATCTCCAACAAATACATGTACCATTTTTCAAATCGGTAGCGTAGAACTACTCCGAGATCCATCTGAGGGTGTAACTTTCCATTCCCCATGGAGAGTGGCTTGCAAGCCTGTTTTTCAGTTTCAAAATGTAATTCGTTACATTTTTGACGAATTTACCAAATTTTACACCCGTGGTGTTACTATAATAGTTTTGGCTAATTTTGTGTCCTTACTCCTAGCATTAATCCTCCCCTGTTTTAAATGTAGAAGGGTAGCATGTCACTGGCCCCCCAGGCCAATCTAGACGGGTGGGGGCGGTACAAACAAAATAAGGGCGATACAATGCGATACTAACGCAGTACAAACGGATATACCCATCCCGGACCCCGTGATCGAAAAAAGGGATCCCCCTCCAGTCAGATTTAAAAGGGTGGGGCAGTACAAACGGATGAAGGGTGATACAATCCAGTACTAACGCAGTGCAAACGAAATAGCCTACTTTCGACGTCAGATGGCAAAAAGTGCAGATTAGAGGGGTAGCATATCACTGGCCCCCCCAGGCCAATCTAGACGGGTGGGGGCGGTACAAACAAAATAAGGGCGATACAATCCGATACTAACGTAGTACAAACGAACATACCCATCCCGGACCCCTATATCGAAAAAGGGGGGGATGGCATGTCACCAGCCCCTCCACGCAGATTTAAAAGGGTGGAGGCAGTACAAAAGAATGAAGGGTGATACAATCCAGTACTAACGCAGTACAAACGAAATAGCCTATTTTCGACATTCAGAAGGCAAAAAGTGCAGAGTAGAGGGTAGCATGTCACTGGCCCCCCAGGCCAATCTAGACGGGTGGGGGCAGTACAAACAAAATAAGGACGATACAATCCGATACTAACGCAGTACAAACGAACATACCCATCCCGGACCTTCAGATCGAAAAAGGGGGGATGGCATGTCACCAGCCCCTCCAGGCAGATTTAAAAGGGTGGGGGCAGTACAAACGAATGAAGGGTGATACAATCCAGTACTAACGCAATACAAACGAATGAGCTTTTTTTTGACCCTCAAATCGAAAAAGGGGGGGATGGCATGTCACCAGCCCCTCCAGGCAGATTTAAAAGGGTGGGGGCAGTACAAACGAATGAATGGTGATACAATCCAGTACTAACGCAATACAAACGAATGAGCTTTTTTTTGACCCTCAAATTGAAAAAGGGGGGCTGGTGACATGGACCTACTTATTAGGGTGTATAAATGTAATAAGTTAGGGTTTTTAAGTCTTACAGTGTTTTATATTAAATTTAATAGTCTGAATAGTTCAATAGTCACTACATTTTTCTAATATTTTGCTTCATTTTCTGTTTTTTTCCTTTTATGTTCAATAAATATTTGTAGCTATGGGTTATTTTGGTGCTCGGAAATAACCGGATCACCTTCTACTAACCCATAATAAATCCCTGAGATGAGATAGAGAGATTGACTTGAATTTTGTATTATATATTGTGGAATATATTGATATTCATTTTATTTGTTCAGTTACATCTCTCGATCTTTATTTTCGGTAACAGATACTGTATATGAGCGAAAATTGGACTTTACAGAAAAAGCATAATAGTAGGATAAATGCAATGGAGATGAGACATCTACGAGCTATAGCCGGAAAGACCAAATGGGATAGAATAAGAAATGAGGTAATACGAGGGATAACTAAACAGGAACCAATAATGAATAAAATAATAAAGTGACAATTAAACTGGTATGGACATCTGATGAGAATGAAACCTAGTAGACTAACAAGGAAAATTCACGAAACAAGGAATATTACAAAAAAGAAAAAAGGCAGACCGAGGAAAAAATGGATACAGCAAGTAGTAGAAGCAGGATAAATTAAACAGAACACGCTAGAAGAAATGAAACTAATAGCACAAGACAGAGAAGAATAAAAGAGATGGGTGAATATGTATCTAAACTAAACCCAAATCCGACACCTGAAAGGGTATAAGGAAGGGGAGAAAGAAAGAAAGAAAGAATAAAGATTTTTTTCCAAAAATTTACAAATTCCTTACAATTATGGCAACTATCCCTGTCACAACGGCCAGTGTAAAACGTTCGTTCTCAACAATAAATCGAGTAAAAACTTCACCCGGAAACAAGATGGAAAAAGAAGGCGTTTTATTGGCTCTTTGGTTCGTTCATTGGAATGTTGAGTTAAAGCCAAGTACATTTTTTATCAAATAACCAAAAATTACTAGGTCGACAACTGAATAGAAGACCAGATGTAGGTACATACTCTTTTCTATGGAATCCTATATTTCGTTATACATAGTAGACTCTAACATCATTATCTTCTTCTTTAGCCCATTTCTATCCAGCTTTGGACATAGGTCTTCACCAAATCTTTCCATATAATCTGTCCTTGGCTGCGCTTTTCCAGTGAGTTCCTGTAGCTTATACAATATCGTCCCTTCATCGCATCTGAGGTCTTCCTCTTCCTCTTCTTCCTATCACGGCCTCCAGTTTTGTATTGTAGCATTCGATCTTCTATCTTCCTGTCTCGCATTGTGACCCGCAAATCTCCACTTTAACCCTGTTATATGTGATGACTAACATCATCAGAGAAGCTAAAATGATATTAAAGATACAATGGTGAAATTAGGTGAAATTTGAAAAGTTTTACCGTCTAATCTAACAAAAAATTTGAGTTGTAATAAATAATCATTTCTTTGTGAATCGAAACAAGAGCAGTCTTATTTTAGTTAGTTCAGAGAGCGCCAAAATTTGAGTTGTGTTTGGACCTCCCTCAAGCACATTTCCTGGCTACGAGCCTGCAATCAAATAAAGGAATCGTAATCAATGAAAAGGTTGCAAATAATATTCAATACGCGGACGACACTGTACTAGTTACAAGAACAGTAGAAGTATTACAACAATTACTTACAAACATAAATATTGCTTGCAACTTCTTCTTCTTCTTCTTTTGCCCTTTAATTCGTCCAATTCTGAACATAGGCTTCCCCCAGTTTCCTCCATTCGCTTCTGTTTAGTGCTTTCTGTTTCCAGTGCGTTCCTCCTATCTTTTTAATGTCGTCTCCCCATCTCATCTGGGGTCGTCCTCTTGCTCCCTTTCCTGTCCATGATCTCCATTGTTGTATCGTGCTATTCCACCTATTGTCCGTTTGTCTAGCGTTATGACCTGCGAAGCTCCATTTTAGCCTGGTTATATGTTGACCTGCGTCTTTAACTTTTGTTCTATTTCTGACCCAGTTGTTTTGCTTTTTGTCTGTCAATTTTACTAGTAAAATTGACAGTAAAATTGACAAAATTGCTTGCAACAATTATGGCATAAACATCAATATAAAAAAAAACCAAGCATACGGTCTTCAGTAAAAACATGGCACAACCAGCACAGATTAATATAAACGCCATTCAAATTAAAAACGTATCAAGTTACAAATTCTTGGGAACTTTAATAAACGAAACTGGAGACCAAAACAATGAAATAAAAAGACTTATCGAAATTGCCAGGGAGACCTTTATAAAGATGAGAAAATTCTTCTGCAACAGAAATATAAGCATCCTTCTACGATTAAGAATGCTAAGCGGCTACGTATTTAACACGCTATTATACGGTGTAGAGGCTTGGACTCTCAAACAGAACAACATAAAAAATATTGGAAGTTTCGAGATGTGATGCTACCGTCGAATGCTAAAGATAAGTTGGGTTGAAAGAGTCACAAACCTTGAAATATTACGAGGGATAGGAAAAGACCCAGAAATTTTTTTAACGATAAAACGAAGAAAACTCGAATATCTGGGTCACCTGATGAGAGGACATAAATACGCATTACTTCAAAATATAATGCAAGCAAAAATAGAAGGAAAACGCAATCCAGGTCGTAGAAGAATATCATGGTTGCGGAATTTGAAAGAGTGGTTTTGCTGCCTACTAATGAACTTTTTAGGTCAGCTGTAAACAAGGTCAGGATAGCCTTGATGAGTTCCAATTTCCGATAGGAGTGGTACAAGAAGAAGAAGAAGTTAACCCAGGTATAACCATCTTCTTCTTCTTCTTTTGGCCCATTTCTATCCAACTTTGGACATAGGCCTTCCCCAAATCTTTCCATTTCCGTCTGTCCTTGGCTGCGCCTTTCCAGTTAGTTCCTGCAGCTTTTACAATATCGTCCTTCCATCGCATCTGAGGTCTTCCTCTTCTTCCTGTCCACGGTCTCCAGTTTTGTATTTCAGCATTCCATCTTTTGTCTTCCTCTCTCGGATTGTGGCCCGCAAATCTCCATTTTAACCCTGTTATATGTTCAGTCACATTTTTTATTTTGTTTTCTTTCTTATCCATTTGTTTGATTTTTTGTCTTGTAGTTTTATTCCCAACATGGATCTTTCCATTTTTCTCTGAGATATTTCAATTTTGTTTATGTTGGCCTTTGTTAATGTCCATGTTTCTGAGCCATACGTCAGAACAGGAAAGATGCACTGGTCAAATACACAGGTTTTTAGGTACTGTTGTATCTTTGTGCTTTTTAGTATCCATCTTAACTTTCCAAATGCTGCCCACGCCAATCGGATTCTTCTCTGTACTTCAATTGTTTGGTTCTCTTTATTAGCTTTGATTATTTGACCCAGGTATATATATTCGTCAACAACCTTAATATTGACATTATTTATATTTACATGTATTCTGTCGTTTGTATTTGTCACGATTTTGGTTTTACTCATGTTCATTTTTAATCCTATCTTCTCCGATGCGTGTGCTAGTTGAGTCAGCATTGTGGCTAGTTCTTCTTGGTTGGTTGTAATAACGACAACATCATCGCAATATCTGAGGTGATTGAGATTCTTCCCGTTTATGTTAATACCCATGTCTTCCCATTCCAATTATTTAAAGACGTCTCCAGAGCTAGGTGAAGAGTTTTGGGGATATTACATCTCCTTGTCTTACACCTCTACGTATTTTTATGGAATTAGTTTTGTTTGTTTTATTTTCCCATTCGAAGGTATAACCATACCATGGGTCTACGCTAGGATTCTATTCCACCAACACATCCGAAAATTGCTTGTATAAACCTGTTTTAAAATCTTTTATACTCTGTACCGAGTATAGTGTGAAACAAAATAAAAAATTTACTATTATTATTAATATTCCTGCCAAGGTATCCACTTAATTTAAAAATATTGATTTTTTTATTACTAAAATTTTCTTTTATAAATACTTTCAATTTTAGTCAATTTAGAACCAAAATTGCAAATCTCTCCAACCCAGCACCGGCGTCTTCAAATTCAAAAGACTTGTTATTTATTCATTGTATTTCTAGCCCAAAATAAAAGATTCCTTTAACTTTGCACCCCATTTCCGTAAAACTTTTATTAATTTATACTCTTATACTCACAGGACATTATTTCCCGGTTTTTGCTTTTTAAAATGTAATTTCTGCGGGCAAGCCTTCTTTGTGAGTGGAATTCGAACACCTTCCTTGAGCACCAGCGGCGGAACTCTTTAAAGTAAGATAGAAAAAGTGTAAAAAAGTTATGAAGAATATAAATAATAATTACTAAAGAGAGCTTAAGAATTTTAAAAATGTAAATGGCTTGTTGTTTTTATAAACATTAGATTTGTACAGGGTGTCCAGAAACTCCCCCAGATAATTTTAAGACAATTTAACCAAATTCACCTAGTCCGAAAATGCTTCCTAACGGAGCTCTTTCAAAATGGCGTCTTGTATATAGTTTTTCTTAAATGCCTCCAGAACACCTCTAGTTAGAAAAACGAAAATTGGTAAACGAATTTATCTTCCAGAGATAAATCGATTACATCTATTACAAATTTATAGTACCCGTCATAGGCGGCCGTTTTGGGTGGGAAAACGGTTATTATATTGCATAACTTTTTTGTGTTTAATTTTTAAGCATTTTTGACACTGGATTATTAATTTTTTAGGTATTCTAGTACTAAAAGATACTCTTGCTTTAAGTCAGTAGGATACACCGTTTTCTAGAAAAATCGATTTGAAAATTTTTTGTTTCTTGAATTTAAAAAAAAAAATGAAAATTTTTTTCAAAAAAAAGCGGTGTATTTTACCAACTTAACACTTGGCTACCAATGATACTGTGATGATTCTGAGTTTTGGTACCATATGTATCATCGGTGATCAACCTTCTTGCTTTATTTCTGGACCATGTGTATCACCAGTGATAGTTCCTTTAAACTACGCAGAGTATAGTTTAAAGGAACATTAATATCGTTGGTATATAAAATAGGGCAAACAGAGTGTGCCGATGGGATGTAAGTGAACCTAATAGCATGTCGGACAAGTGGGCAGCAGGGGAGATTTATCTTAGTCAAGTTGTAAAAGTAATAATAAAATAGCAAGATTTGACGACTATAATTATTATAAATATCACGCATTGTTTGCTGGATATTTTATTATAAAAAGTTAAAGAACAAAAAAAGTATATTTTAACAGATAAAAAAGAATGTGTGTGTACTTTGTACGCACGTAAGAAGTTATACTTCTATTATATAATTTCAAAGAAATAAATATACTTAACAGGTTATTTGTATTTTATTTAAATATTAAACTAACTTTCTTACCTACCACTTAAAAAAATTTAATTAAAACGATACCAAAAATTAAAAAAAAAAGAATATGAATCGTCCGGGATTTGAACCCGGGACCTCTCGATCTCCGGACACGCTCTCCCACTGAGCTATATTCCCTTCGCTTTGACAGGTTACAAGATTTCTCATACATACTGACAAATTTAATAGACCAAGTGAAGTATACAAAAATACTTTAAATATACTTACTATTATTATAAAATATCTTATTCCCGAGGAAGACAAATCCAAATACACAAAAATTATAATAAATAATACATTTACTAAAAACACTAATATATCCTTTTAATGACTTATTTGCACTGACAGCGCTGATACATACATATCTTGAAAGATTAGCAACAACCTACATACTGTCTCTGTGCGCATGCGGCCGGTATTATAAAATTTCACTCTCGATCGTAAAGAAGTATCAAAAATAATATCTTAGTGCGTTTTTTGAAAACATTCCAAACATAGCGCCGGAGCATTTGGGCAACGATTTAGTCCTTACTGTGAGGCCGCCCCTGTATGAAAAAATTTTAATTTGGTTTTTTTGCGCATTCCCGTTTAAAAGTGTCCCCTCTAAACAAATCAGAAGGACACCAGGCGAAAAATACGAATACTATACTCTTCTGGTTTATTCATATAGGTACTATGTGAATCACCGGTAATCACAGGCAAATCCCGCCTAAAAGTTATTCCTGTATAATATTCAAGTCGTCGCGAGCGACACCTATGAATCGGAGAATATATAATTGCAGTGTGCTTGGTACCAGACAGAAGTCTATGCAAATTTATACTGGTATAACAGCGACTAAAGCTGATGTATCACTGGTGATTCATATGGGAGCCAAAGTGTTTTAAAGCAAAAAAAACTTTTAGCAATAGAATACCTCATAATTTAATAATTTAGTGTCAAAAATGCTTTAAAATTAAAGACAAAAACTTATATGCGATAAAATAACCGTTGACCTACCCAAAACGGGCGCATATGACCGGCACTAGAAATTGGCCATTAACGAAATCGATTCATCTCTGGAATATAAATAAACGTACCAGTTTTAATTTTTTTTAAATAGTTTTTTGAATTTTTTTTTTTGAAATTCAAAAAACGAAAAAAAATCAGACTGCTATTAATTTATCACCTGTCATAATTCCTGTCATTTGACATATTCTACGTGTTCCACTCATTATCCCATTTGGTGATAAATAGCAGCCTGATTTTTGCATGAGAGTTAATGAAAGGGTAAAAAATCAATTGGATGTTCTGTCGGACAAGATACATGTGACGTTTTCGTGGTCTGGCCGCTCCAAATTTTTAACCAGTTCCACAATTAAAACTTCCCCTGTTCCAGTGTTCCTATATATCAAAGTTTGTCCGACTAGACACCCTTAAGCCAGTAACAAATTTTCAGCTTGCTATTAATCAACTTTTTTTTCATACGCGGGATCCAGACCTATAAAGGAATAACGCAGAAAACACAAAAAATCGCTGATCTAACTTAATTAACCTATGAAATGCCAATAATGCCAAAATTTAATAAATGTCATTAACGTCAAAATTTCAAAACAGTTGAGTAAACTTGGCTGAGGTTGGACGAATTACAAACCAGCATTACGGCGCGGTGAATTTCAATTACTCCTCCTGGCTTAAAAACAGACCATAGGTTTGTTTATTTCTAGTGATCTATTGCATCTTTATTATGATTTTAGTATACATTATACATGCAAAAACTAACTTAAACCCAAAAATCAATTTTCAGTTTGATACTAGAGTGACAAGACTCCACGATAACTTATGGTTTAGTGATTCCGATGACAAGATAGTTTGGTACAAAATAACCAATCGACTACTCAGTAGCAGTAAAATTGTACATGCTAAAGTGCCACGGAGCTATGGGAATCGCTTCAGATAGACGTGAGTTCGAAACTTACCTCCTTTGTATTTGCACATACAAGGAAGATCATGTTAGGGGTATCTAGGTTGCTACATGGGCCAACTACTATTAGAGTGAGGCTATGAGACGATCAGTCAATCCTATCGTCATCATCGTCTACTTATACGCGTCCGCTGCTAGACATATGTTGCCTTCACTTTTTCCATCTGTCTTTGTCTTGTGCGATTTCTTATCCAGTTAATGCTAATATGCTTTAGGTTACGTTTTGTCCATTGGTTTTCTGATAATCTGGCGACGTGTCCTCCTAATTCCATTTTAGCAACCGTAATTTTTTCGGTAGCATCTCATGTTTTGTTCTACGACGTATTTATTCATTTGGGATTCGGTCTCTCAAGTAGACACATAAGATTTGGTGCTCTATAGCCCTCTGAGTCACCGAATCTTGTTTCCTACTTTTTGTAATGTTTCCGCTCTAAAATGAGCAGAGGTAACACACCCACACTGGTTACAGATCTTTCTTTAGAGATATATGAGTAGATCAGATTCAAATACACATTTTAGTTTACCAAACGCTTCCTAGGCTTACCCTATACGCCGTGGGAGCTCTTATGTCTCGTTATCTCTGCTCAATCTAACTTCATGCCCTAAAGCAGCTATAAGGACGATATCATCTACGAATATCAAATGACTGAACCTCAGATCTGCCTTCTTATAAGTATGTTTTAAATACTTCGTGAATAGCTTTGGTGAGATAGTGTCTATTTGTCGTACTCTTCGCTTTATACATAATTTATTTGTTTCTTGTTCAGATAGTCTTACGCTAACTGTGGCATTTTGGTAGATATATTGGATTATGCTAGTGTAGCGATAGTTTATTCCGCATTTTGGCAATGCATTTAACATTTTCTTATAGTATCGAATGCATTCTCGTAGTCTACAAGTATCAGTCTACAAAAATATCATCGTTGTTGGGAGATATCAAGAAACTGCACTGGCAGGACTAATAAAATAATACTAATGAGAGACTGTACGACATCGATGTATTTTTGATATAAATAGAGTTAAAATCTTCAAAAATAGAATAAATTTCAGTAAAATGAAGACGTTAAATGGATCAGAGTACATAATATTTCAATACATTCTAATCTTTTACACTTAAATATTGCCATTTTTAATGCAATATTGTTGAACAATGTTCCGCCCGTGGTATTGTATTCTCCCCGAACTATCACGACAGGTTCTACAAGAGGGCGAAAAGTAACCGCAAGGGATATTTTCCTTCATTCTGTATTGAACAATATATTTCGCGGGTATGCGCCGAGGCGTATAGCCCCTAAGTGGATCCCCCATTCAGCCGTTTTTTCCGGATAAACGTGTTATGAACAAAGCGGCTAACAAGCCGGGGTTTGGAGAGCTAAATTTTATTATATTCTTTATTAAATAAAAAAGTTACAATGCTACGCGCGCTTCATATGGAGATTACTTGTTTTGTAGGTACAAATCACGTCATCTGTTAAAAAAGTTTTTTGATTTTTAATTTTCTAAAATGTTGTTCTGAAATATTAAGAATGTGACAGCTAGTTCTTTGAGGACAAAAGACTCAGTAAAACAAAGGTTAAAATGAAATGAATATATTGAAGATATTTATATACAGTTTTAACTTAAAATAATAAAATAAAATATCATTATGTCTGCCCCATTCCGGAGAAAGCTCCCTTGGCGTACGTCTGCAAAAGAAAAATAAATTGCATTTACTATTATCAAAAGCGTAATAACAATATCCGTAAAATACAGAAAACAATCACGCTATCAATATAGGTATAAAGTGATGAATAACCGACAAAATAATGCAAAATATGAAAAACATAATACATTGTGAAGTAAAAAGAGATGAAGCAAGTAGAGGTGAAAATTATCGATATAAACGTATAATAAATTAACATTACGTTATATAGTTTCCCACCTTTAGACGTATCGAAGGAGGATGACAAGTATCACTGTGACAGGAGAATTTTATAAAATACAGACGCAGACGTCTAAAGGTGGAAAACTATGTAATATAATGTTAATTTATACGTTTAAAGCGATAATTTCCATCTCTACTGGTTTGATCCTTTTTTATTTCACAATGCAAAAGATGTTTCCATCTTTTGCGTTATTTTGCCAGTTACTAGCGCGCTCGGCACTGTAGTATGTAGTCCATTACACTTCAATCCAGTGTAATCACAATCAAACATCGACGCACAGCTACGCATCTGCCTGCTTCTTTTGGGTAGCTACCGCGCACTGCAGTTACAGTTCCGGCGAAACACGTCCTCACTCACTTTAGAGCAGTTTCACCTCGGCAGAGTTCCGATTCAGTCCATCGCATAACTGCCGCTGGTCGGCCGCCTGCTGGCAACCGCTGGTTGAGTTCCTTTCAATTCAGTTCATTGATTGGAACTGATTTCATGATTCCCCTTTTTCTTCTTAAATACACTCTTGGTAGCCATCACTCCTTCTGGCACTCTGGTTCTGCCGAAGAGGTGGCAGGTAGTGGGGTTAAAGCAGTTAAATGCCGAGCGGAAGGATATCACTACACCCCCTTCTCTTTGGAAAATAAAGAAAAATATAGTATACATTTTTTGTGCCGTGTATGCTACACGGCTTGGACTCATCAACGGTGTGGTATTCGTCGGTTCTTCGTTAGTTCGTTAACTGGTCCTAGATGGCTGTCAAGAAGAAAGATGATGTTTCCCTCAGTAGATCTTGGGCGTGGTCCCCTCAAAATCATTGGGACAGTGTGCCAAGGCTTTTAAACAGCAGATGAACGGTTAAAGGTTATTTATTAGACAAACGTAATTTTCTTAAACTTCCCCCCCCCCGCCATTCATTCTCCCATTCAGCCGCTTTATGAGCAAAGCGGCTGAGAAACCGGGGTTTGGGAGTAAACAGTAGCGCGTCACCATTATTTTTATCTAACTTTCAACAGTGAGGCAACAGTGCGTCAGTAATTCGACACTGACAGTGACATTATACCAAAGAATATATACTCTCCTAGACGAAGAGTTTGATTATATATTCTTTGATTATACTATCAAAAACAATAATTTTTATACTCATAGGCGCGCTAAATGTTACCGAGTCAGTCACGTTCGATTTCTTGTTATAGAAAATCGATTTTTAGTGGATCCGATGTGACATAAAATCTAGGCGTGGGATAAAAAAGTTTATTTAAAGAAAGCATATTTTTTGTTCTCCTTAATGGCGGTACAGGCTACTTTTTGCAATATTTTATTTAGTTATAGAGTAATTTCCACATACTAACATATTTCTCAAATTGGGCACTGTAACGCCATTCTTTATTATATTACAAATATGTGTGCCAAATATCTCGAAAAAATATTCAAAATTACGGCCGCAATCTTGGACCGCGTTTTCCGTGCGCTACTGTTGCCTCTTAAATAAAAAAATTACAATGTTATGCGGTGCTTCATATGGCGATTACTTGTTTTGTATGTACAAACATCACGTCATCTGTTAAAAAAGTTTGGCGATTATTAATTTTCTAAAATATTGTTCTGAAATATGAATGATTTCCAAATTTTGAATAGTGATCATAATTTGGTTGGTCATTCTAGAAAAATGTAGTAGCTAATGTACCTATTTGATTATGGCGATACCTAATTTGTTGGCAATTAAATTTAAATTTTTTAAGGGAAACTCTTTATGCACATTACCACGCTGAGCAGACGGGCTGTGAATTGCAAATTTTAGAATTCCCTCTTGTCTTTTTCGCTTCAGCATCCATTTGGCTTGCAATTTTTAGAAGCCATGGAGATGTTACCAGGAAAATGGTCCAATAAGTTTTCAACGTGATATTTTACACATATTTTTAAATATTTAAATTTTATTGAAAACTTTGGCTTTTAAATTCACATATTTTTTATCCATGATGTCTTAACGGTTTCCTTTGTATCTAAAATTCGAAGTTTGCAGTTTTTTAGTAGTCGCCGGTCTAAGGATCCACTTTTCCATTGCAGCAGAGTCAAGAAAATCTTTTCAAGCCTAACTCTCAAGTTCAATTTCAGATACCTTGTGCAACTTGCCTCTCATTATATTTAAGTTTGTTAGTGATTTTTGTATTCTAACTTTGATTTCTTTGAAGCAATAATTAATCGTTTGTGTCATTTATTGTTGTTTCAATATACTTGTTTATTAAAAGGTAAAGGCAGGTTTTGGCAGTAATACTTGTTTGGGTTTTATACTTCTTCTATAGTCTTACCATTTACTATTAAATCAATATCATTTTCGATGTCTAATACCCTCGTTTAATACCCAATTATCTCCTTAATCACCCTCTGAAGGACCTGGAAACTACGCGCCAATCTAAAGGCGGGATCCGATGGAATGTGGCGCAGCACACTTTATCATTTCACATGGGAGTAATGAGATGACAGCTAAGAACAGAAAACGATGGAAACTATCCATCCAGAAATGTGCCTAAAATACCTATTAACGCTGTACATACATACATTGCATCTTTGACTTCCTCTACTAGTTTTCATCGTCTTCATTATAATTAGAATGAAAACGATGGAAACTATCCATCCAGAAATGTGCCTAAAATACCTATTAACGCTGTACATACATACATTGCATCTTCGACTTCCTCTACTAGTTTTCATCGTCTTCATTATAATATTCTACTTCATATGTTATGAAGGTATTCGTGAATTGCGGTCTTTTTCAGTCAGAAGTTGTGAGCAATTTTTCTTCTACTAAATCTATTCTACTCGTTTTTTTCTGTCTGTTCTCAGGTTTTTTACCATTTTCCATGCTTCTTTTGATCTTATTCATCTTCTTCTTCTTCAAATGCAAATCCACTAATGGATGTTAGCGATCACATTTTCAATTAACTTTCTGTTTCTTGCAATGCGTATCAGATATTGTATGTCGTTAATCCCTGTTCATTGCCTTATGTTTCGGAGCCAGGACATTTTCCTGCGTCCTATTCCTCTCTTGCCTTCAATTTTACCCTGGATTATAAGTTGAAGGAACTGGTATTTTTCGTTTCGCATAATGTGACCCAAATACGCCGTTTTACTTTTCTTGATGTTTTCGAAAAGCTGGCGTTCTTGGTTGATTGTCTTAAGGACATCTATATTTCTGACTTTCGCCGTCCTTGGTATCTTTGGGATACAGCGATAAAGCCACATTTCGAAGGCTTCTAATCTGTTTATATCCCTCGTTTTGAGTGTCCAGCCTTCTATGCCATATAGCAACACCGACCACACGTACACTCAACGAAAAAGGTACGTAATATCAATAAAAATGTTAATTCAGACAACAAACGCAATATTTAAAATTTGTCCAATTCTTGGTTTTATTGGAACAATAAAGTAATGTTCATCAATTTATTATTTTCGTTAGATGAGCCAATGTATTACGTTTATTGAATGGATAAACATTCATTATGTATACCATAATATAACTTTATTGATATTACGAACTCTGTTCATTGAGTCAACGAACACTATTCATTGAAACAACAACGTCGTTCATTGACCGACGAAGACTATTCGTTGTGTCAATAACAGTGTTATTTCTCGTAACGTATTTCGTTTATTTCTACAATTATTTCCGTTTATTATTACAATTAATTCCGTTCATTCCGACAATAAATACGGTTATTCTCACAAGCAATTCTATTCATTCTTACAATCAGTTTCGTTCAATCCTACTATGATCGTATTTTATATTAATTATTACTGAATGCATTAGTCCAATGTATGATATTGATTAATAATAATTTTTTAAATCCCCCTTTGTTGTCCTAAACCTAATGGACTTTACACTGTGTGATTTCTCATAATATGAGAAATCATATCATGAGTTCACTTATACAGTGCGCTGGAATAAGTGTTACACTCCTCCCCCCCCCCTATTAACTTATTTATTTTTAGCACATAAGCAAAACGCTCGGACAGGTCGATTTTTAAAATAATCAAAGTATATTATAACATCAATGTTTCGAACTTTACACAATCCCTCTTCAGGTGACAGCCATAACTTTGATTTTTTTAAATGGGAAAGTACATCATGTGACAGCTCAGTTAAAAGCGTTTGAAATAGTGATTCCAAAAATGTATAACACTTTAATCCATTTTGAGAGCGCAGGTGCAAAATCTCGATCGAATCTTTTCAAACGCATTCATTTTTTTTTGAAATCCTGAGAAAACTAATAAGTATTTTTGAAAAATTTAAACGCAGAATAAAAGATTACATTAATACCGAGGGTTGAAAGTTTCTTAAAATAAACAAAAAGTTTCTTTTGAATGGTATAATTGAAATTAAAAATTATACTAAATTTTCTCTTTTTCGCCCCTGTGACTTATTAAAATAATCATTATAGAAGTTCTCAGGGACTTCAAACCTTCGATAATACAGTAATATTTTATTCTACATTTAAATTTTAAAAAATACTAATTAATTTTCTCAGGATTCGAAAAAATTTAAAAAGAATTCGACCGAAATTTCACTATAATAGACACACGAAAACTTCCTTCTACTACGGACTACACTTGAAAACGGAATGAAATTATTATTCGGTACTTCGTCAGAGGTAACAGCATTGTTTAACAAAGAATTATTTTTAAACAGTGGTAACACAGAGTAGCTAGGGGTATCACGATAAGTAAAAGCCGTTACATTTCAAATGGTCAAGCAAAACATTTATTGTCTCAACAACTACGTTTAATGTCACCATGAACGCATTGATTGTGGTTATTAAACGCAGTAGTGAATTGATTAATGCATTCATTGTCGCAACAATCAGTTTACATCTATACAATAATCATATATTACTCTATATTAACAACATTTGTACATTGTTTTAATGAAATCTGTACGTTGTCACGATAAACCAAGGTAATTGCTTGTCATCTATAAAATCAAGAAAGTGAGTTGCTGCCTAATTGAGAACTAAGTTATTGGCTGAATAAATTGAGTGTTATTGAGTAATGTACTCTAGTTATTTTCACAATTATTATTCAATCGTTGTGACGATAACCAAATACATCCGTCAATGTCTAAAAGTTCGTTGAAACAAAAAATTAAATTGTTGTTACAACGAACCACTATTCAATAATCACTGTTAATCAATATTACGAACTAAATTTTTTTGAGTGTCTCAGTGTAAGGTCGAACTCTGAGCAGGTCAGTACCTTCCTGAATTTTACGAAAGCTTGTCGAGCTTGCTCAATGCGACATTTTACTTCCCTGTCCGATGCCCAGTCTTCAAAAAGCCACGTTCCCAGGTATTTAAATTTGCTCACTCTTTCAATGGACTTAGCATTCAGTGTTATGGTGGAGTTTTCAAATGCATGTAAGTTTCTGGAGATGATCATGAATTTGGTCTTTTTGGTATAAATATATAATCCCATTCGCTTACTATATTCTCCGATTATAGTGACAAGTTGTTGAAGATCTGCTATGTTGTCACAAATTAAAACAGCATCATCAGCATATCGTATGTTGTTGATCAATACTCCATTCACTTTGATTCCTATCTCTGCATCTTCCAAAGACTCTTGAAATATGGCTTCCGAATAAATGTTAAATAAAATGGGGGAAAGGACACATCCCTGCCGAATACCCCTTCTTATATGTATGGGTTTGGATATAGAATTGTCTATTTTTAATTGTGCTGCCGCCTGATACCAGTACAAGTTTTCAATGCATCTTATGTCTTTTTGGTCTATATCAGGCTTCTTGAGGATCTGGATTAACTTGTGATGTTGGACACGATCAAACGCTTTCTCGTAATCTAAAAAGCAAAGGAATACCTCCTTCCTCTGATTGTAACAATTCTGGACCAACACCTGTGTTGCTACTATTGCTTCTCTTGTTCCTAAACCTTGCCTAAACCCAAACTGAGAATCACTGATGCCCCATTTACATTTCTTGTATAATCTTTGATGTAGTATTTTCAAGAATATTTTTAAAGTGTGACTCATCAGGCTAATGAGTCTATGATCCTCACATCTTTTTGCATTGACTTTTTTGGGTAGGGGAATAAATGTAGAGAACAACCACTGTTGAGGATAGCAACCAGTTTCATAAATAAAATTAAATATTTTATGTAGTGCTGAAATTCCCCTTTCATCCAGTAGTTTGAATATTTCTGAAGGGATTTCATCTGGTCCAGGTGCCTTATTATTTTTTGAATATATAATATTGCCTTTTCTATTTCCTCTTTAGTGATTGAAGGGCCAGTCAGCTGGTCGTCTGTATAAACTTCACTCATGGGTCTTTCGTCATGAAAGAGCTCCTGGATATAGTTTTCCCATATATGAATTTTCTCTTTTTCACCTAGCACTATCTGGTTATCCTGATTAACTATGGTAGTTGGTCTTCGTTTTCTGTATATTCCAGCAGTCTTCTTAAGCTTTTTATGTAAATTCCGGTCGTCGTGCTGTCGTTGTAAATGTTCTAGATCGATACATTGTTGCTTAAGCCATTCGTTTTTTGCTATTTTTTTGCTATTATTTGTTCGTCATATTATACATTTTATGTTCTTTTTGGCTGAATTTTTGGATACCATTTCCGTTTTACACTTCCGGCTTAATATATTTAAGTTATTACAATTGTTTACCCCAAATAATCTGTAATATTTAGTTTCAAAACAAACCATCACAATTATATTATTATAGAATTGCTCTCTCAAGAATAGTAATACACCAAACCGTATATTCGCAGAAGCACAGTGTAAGTGAAGTGTGGAGAGTGGCATATGTTTGACGACAACGCATTCCGGGACATGTTTCGCATAACGACTAACGAGCTGTGATGTCCGCCGGTAATTACCCCTAATACTCCAAACACGGGAGGTTGGTATGCGTGCTGGATCACAGGTTTACCAACAGCGGTAGATTGGGATAGTTTAATTATCGCAAATGGAAGCCCTTCAGATTCTTAGTAGTAGGTGAAGTTCAACTTGAACTGAGTAGGGGTAATCATAAATAAATAAATAAATAAATAAATAATAGCTTTATTGTCCAACAGGTATCCATTTATAGGACAATTTTACACTAATTATAAACTAAATTTTAAATTTTAAAGAAAAGAAAAAAAAAGAAAAGATAATTACCAAGTGAATTAAGAATTCAAATGGGAGTCTTTTTCTAGCATTCATACGAGTAAGACCTGTGCCAAGTATAATTAAAATCTAGTTTACCTTATCAGTAGTAATTAGTGTATTTGATTTCGATTTAATAGTGTATTTTAAAAAGTGATTTCTGGACAAAATTTGTACGTATTGCTTTCTTTATATTATTAAACCATTATAAATTGTATTTAATTTATAAAAAGTGCATACCAGCGGCTGGTTTCACCAGTTTGCTGGTTCTTGCTGACCATCCAGCATAATGGCTTTGAATGCAATTCTGATACCAGAACCATTTAAAGAAAAAATATAACACGAAGCTATTGTCTGTATCTGCATGACAAGTACAAACATACACAGTAATCCTACAGTTTCTACCTCAACCATGGCCCTTCAAAGTGCTACAAATACTCAAGCTACTACATCAATTTCGTACGTAAACGCTGCAAAATCTTCGCCGAAACCACCATCCCTACCCAAAAAAGAGCAAGCCATAGTCCTTCACGCAGAAGAAAACCTTAAACTTCTAGATTACGTTAAAGCTATTGGTGATGTCATCGGACCAAAAAATATTTCCTTTGCTTCCAGAATCTCCAACAATAGAATCTGCATATATCTAGCCAACCCAAATCTCGTTGATCAACTTCTGAAGTCCCACCCAACTATCCAAATCGGATCCCTAATTTTAAGTATTAGGAAACTTGTCTCCCCGACAAAAAGAATATTAATCTCGAATATCTCTCCTTATATTCCCCACCAACTTGCAGAAAATGCAATCAAGAGTCTTGGTCTTCAAATAGCCTCCCCAGTGTCTTTCCTTAGAGCAGGAACTCCAGGTGATGAATATTCCCACATCCTCAGTTTCCGCCGCCAAGTGTATGTCTTTTCACCCTCTGATAATTTCGAGCTTCACACCTCCTTATTAATTTCATTTGAAGGCAATGATAATAGAATTTTTATTTCAACGGACAAGATGGAATGTTTCGTATGCAAACAGGCTGGACACGTTGCGTCAAATTGCCCCAATACTTCATCTGACAATGTGTTATCACAAAATTCTACTCTTTCTCATGACCCAACTCCCACTACCGAATCAACGCCACAGCAACAGCATACACAACTTGTGACAGACAATGTGTTATCTCAAAACTCTACTATCTCTTATGACCTAACCACCACCACCGAATCTACGCCACAGCAACAGAACACACAACTTTTCTCCCATACTGAATCACATCAAGCTGAAGACGGTGATCCAAACAACATAAATATTCAAAAACCTTCTTCAATTTCTTCTACTCCTCAAACCCTACTGCCAACTTCTGAAGCGAGCAAAATAATTCCCACCGAAGAGAACATTCCCACTAAAAATCCATGTGAAAAAACCTCTAAAGTAATGGATCAACAAGCTTCACTCGGAATCATAGGAGAATCATCCAGTACATCTGTGAAAAGAAGTATTGACGAAACGTTATCCCCTCCCATCGAAAATCTGAATACTAATAATCCAACGTTTGCTCTCCCTCAAACACCACGTCAAACCAACATCTAAAAGCCCAAAAAACCTAAACGCACAGCACCTACTCCTGACGCACTTAAATTTTTCATGAATAAAAATTCCACAACACTCCCATTAAACTATGATCAGCTAATAATGCTAATTGAAAATACCCAAGGTAACAATTCACCTATAGAAATTATCCAGGAATACACAACCGATCTCCCCGGTTTAATAAACCTATTAACCATATCTTACCCATACCTATCAGACAAAACTACGAAACATCGCTTCACCCGACTTAAAAATAAATTGAATCACTATCTAGGTAAAGATATCACTGACAGTGAATTATCTTCCTCCGATGCCTAATTTTCAACTCTATATTACAGTGGAATATTGATGGACTGTTCCATCGTTTACCCATGCTTCAAATCATCCAATCAGAATACTGTCCAGAAATAATTTGCCTACAAGAAACTAACCTTAGTCCAAACACAAGTTACAATTCTAAGCAGTTCAATTGTTTTAGAAATGACAGAAAATCATTTTAGACTTCCCAAATATTTCAGTATTTTTTCTGCTGAACTTTATGCAATACTCAAAGCCCTTGAACATGTCAACAAAAACAAAATATCAAAATGCTTGATCCTAAGTGATTCACTCGGTGCTTTACAAACTTTAAATCATGTGTATCCTAAAAACCCCCTAGAGAAAATGGTAAAATCTGAACTAGAAGAGGCTCAAGAAAATTCCAGACGCATTACCTTCATATGGATCCCATCTCATATTGGTATCGATGGAAACGAAGCAGCAGATCAGTGCGCCCGTAAAGTGTCGGAAAGTGTCGAAACAGAGGTAACGGAGTGTCGAAATCTCGCGAGTGACATAAAATCGTACTTTAGAAATCTAATCACGTGTAAATGGAACCAAGAATGGAAATATTCACAGACATCTTTAAGAACAATCAAGGATAATGTTTACCCGCGGCTATCGAGAATACGAGCCCGAAAACTTCAAACTGTTATCACACGTCTGCGTATAGGTCACACAAGATACACGCACTCTCACCTGTTTACACGAGACGATACCCCTAAATGTGAAATTTGTGACGAAATAAATAATGTAAAACATTTTTTAATTGACTGTCCACTTTTTGCAAATGAACGAATTAGATTCAATATTCCTAACAACATCAACAAACTTTTAGGCACAGATGGTTACTATGACAATATCGCAAACTATTTAAAATGTATAGGGCTATATTATAGAATCTAAATTACTGGAAGTTATACCTACACTGTATTCTTAATTTAAGATACATACTGTAATTATATATAATAATATCGATAATTATTTAAAACTCATGGAATTATATTATAGATTGTAAGTTATTGGAACTGTACTCCTACACTGTATTCCCGCTAATCACCTCTTGGTGGATGCGGTAAATTTCCAATAAAAAAAAAAAAAAAAAAAAAAAAAAAAAAAGAATTCAAATGAGACTTAGCCATTCTGACAAGTTGACTTATACTACAGTTGAATATATCACAATAATTTACCAAACAATTATAATTTTCACACATAACAAATATGGGGGAGTTTAATATCAGGTTTGTTCTGGCTTGTGTAGTTCTGAACGTGGAAACATTTCTAACAGGATAAGAAGGTACATTAAAATTTATTTGTTTGAGAATATCGGGGCAGTCAATTAAATTATGCAGCAATTTAAATAAAAATATTAGTGAAGCACAATTTCGCCTCATTTCTAATGAAACCATATCTAAACTATTACACAGCTCACTATTTATGTAACCTCTCTCTGGATATATGCCGTTAATCTTAAATGATAAATATTTCAAAAATTTACGCTGCACCTTCTCAATCAACTGAACATGTGAATTATAAAATGGAGACCAAATTATAGACGCATATTCTAATTTACAACGTACATAAGAGAAATATAGTAATTTGACAGTTTTTATGTTAGTAATATTTCGGCTATTTCTGACTACAAATCCATATGATTTAAGTGCTTCAGAAACTTTTAAAGATATATGTTCAGTAAATGAAAGTTTACAGTCGAAAATTATGCCAAGATCTTTAATTTTATTCACATGTTCCAGTTCGCTTCCATCAATAGCATAAATATAGTTTATACTATTATGTTTCCTTGAGTAACTTACAACTTTGCATTTATTTGCATTAAGAATTTAAATAGTTTTCTTTACACCATTCATGCACACCACTCAGTTCATTCTGGATAGTGTGACAATCATTGATATCGTTAATTTCTAAGTAAACTTTTAAATCATCTGCATAACACAAACAGGGTACAGAAATTTTCTCACATAAGTCATTAATAAATAACACAAACAAGAGTGGGCCTAGATTTGATCCTTGTGGAACTCCAGATGAAGGTATGTATTTGTGAGAGTTATAACCATTATAAGATACAAATTGAGTTCTACCAGACAAATAGGATTTTATGAAAGCGACAGCATCTTTAGAAAAACCAAAAAGGGACAATTTGGAAAGAAGAACTCCATGATGAATTTTGTCAAAGGCCTTTGAAAAATCAGTATATATAACGTCAAATTGGGATCTCCTATCCAACGCTTCAGATATGTACTGTGTTATTCCCAATAAGTTTGTAACTGTGGATCGATTAGCAATGAATCCATGTTGATATTGTGAAATTTGATTACGAGTGAAAGAGTATAAATATACGATTATAAAGTATGATTTCAAAAATTTTGGATAAATTGCATATAATAGATATGGGGCTATAATTTTCTACACAACATTTTTCCCCATTTTTATAAACAGGACATACCTTTGATTCCTTCCAGATACTTGGATACTGTTTGTATAATAAACACAAATTGAAAATTTTTAATAATGGCTTAGTTAAAGCACCCATGCAATCTTTTATAAAAAAAGAGGGTATTTTATCAGGTCCAGAAGTCATCTTATTTTTTAATTTTTTGCTGGCTAGAATTATTTCAGTTTCTTGAACAGGATAAAAATTTAGACATTCAGTGTTGACCGCTAAGACATTATTACTGGTTAGTATATTACCTGCTTGATAAACATCATTAAAGTATTCAGCAAAGATATCAACGATATTTTGTGGTTCAGAAGTACAATAGTACTTCTGTCAATAGTATTATAGTAGTTCTGTCTGTTCAATAGTATTATAGTACCTATAATATAATATTATATTAGACAAGGCGAAAACGGCGTATTCCCATGAGATTTTTTTGCATAATTACATTCGTGAGACATCCCAGAGTAAGGTTCAAGAAGTCGCTTACGTGAAAAGTGGGCCAAATTTTTTTTAACAATATTTTTTTTAATCAAATTGCAAAAATCAATATTTCTGGCCCAGACAATTTTTTTGTAGGTTTTTTTGGATCATTCTGGATAAAAATCGTCTCTTATAATTTTTCTCTAAAGTTGATTGTTTTCGAGTTATAAGCAATTTAAAATTGACAAAAACGAAAAATGGCAATTTTCAAGGCTTAATAACTCGGTTACAAGTTATTATTATTAAAGTCAGAAAGTGACTAAATCAAAGTTTAATGCCCCACCTACAAGATCCAGAAGAAATTTTTGTCATTATTTTATTACTAAGCTGTTACCTTTAAGTAATAATATTGAGCGCCATACACGTAGTAGCCGGCCGTAAATGCTGAGTGCGAGAGAGATGCCATTCTGGCAGTCCAATTGTGCATCTTACTCAGGGCCGTCTTAAGCACACACAGCGCCGGGGTGCAATACTCATCTTTGCGCCCCCTTTGGTCAGAAGATTATATGTATAGGTTATAGTTACGGTAAAATTAAAACTAATTAAACTATATTAAAAAAACGTGGTTTCAGTATGCAAACAAGATCAATTTTATAACACATTTCAAAGTCAATTTTTCTAGCTTTTAATTTGGCAAAAGTTTTTATTACTTCGGTGGTATCTATTTTTACTTGCTTTTCTATACAGTATTTGTTAATCTGTCTTGGGCCATTGTTAAGTGCAGATAAGTTTTGATCAATTTAAGTTTAGAAAAAGACCTTTTATCTTCAGCTACTGTTACTGGAAGTGTTAAATATATCCTTAGACACCTAAAAAATTTGGGAAAACACAGAGTAAATTATTAGAATATATACATATAACTGATAATATCGAGTGGGGTTACGTCTTTATTTATAAAAAATATTGGTAAGAAATCCTAATTCATTCTCATTTCATGCGCTAGTTTTTTTTTTCAATTTAAATCTTGCGTTGTTTTTAAGTTTTCTTCGGAGTTGCTCCAACTCAATACATTTTCCAGGAAAAAAAATTATAATTATATTTGGTCAATATTTCAAATCTTTCACTTAATTTTGCAATGACAATGTCCAATAAATAATAATAAGTTCACTTTAAAATTTTGTTTCGAGTCTAAAAGAGGCTCGTCTGCAGCCTCGTAATTGAGATTGATATGTATTTTTCGGGGACATGGACGAACAGTTTCAGAAAATTTAGTTTCGCAATCTATTAGTTCTTTAACAATTATTGATACTGAGTCAATTAATATCTGCTCAAACGCAGTGTCAGTGTGGATATTGACAGGGCTAGATTTACATATGGGTTGAATAGGCTATAACCCAGGGCGGCAGAATTAAGGGGGGCGGCAAATTTTGGTAAAAAAGGAAAAAATGCGGTGGGGAAGGCGGCAAATTGTGGATAGCCCAGGGACAGCAAACCTTCAAATCCTCCTCTGGTTATTGGCTAAATCTTTATTGACTTGATCAAGCATCTTGACAGCTTCGGAAATAATAATGTCGCTCGTTTGCAAAGTTTTGTTGATAATAATATTAAACCTTTGCTAAAATATTGTACCATGTCACGACAGAGCCGATAAACTTTAAGTTCTTCAATTTTGTCATCAATCGGCTTGCGATGTTTCTTGTGTCATTGTCGTAGTTGTTCTTGTCAACAATTGAGGATAATACATCGTAAATTTTCCCCATGTTAAAACGAAGTATTTTTAATGAGTCAATTCTACTCTCAACATCGCGTATTTGAAAGCGCTTTTAATGTAAAAGTGGGTATCTTATTCATTATGACATTCAACCGTAATGTTGATGAGGAAAAAAAAACATAAATTTCTTGAACAATTGAAAAAACAAATTATCTCCAATGAGCATTTAACAGCATAATTTTAGCACTAAATTAAGACTTTGAGCTGCACAAAGAACATAAGAGCAAAAGGATTAATTTAAGGCTAAACATTTTTTTTGAAGACCCATATTTTTTCCTCTGATATTTATCATACCCTTGGTGTCGTAAATTATCTAAATCAATATTCATTAATTTCAAACATTCTAACAAATAAGTTGCTAATCGTTGTTCGGTATTATCAGTACCGGTAAAAAAACTGACTAACTTCGGCCATCATAAAAGATTCTGCCGCTACCTTTAAAAATTACGACTACATAGTAATGCGGCGCTTTTACATACATATCTCCGCAAAACCGAAATAATTATACTTTTGTCAGCAGAATCGGAACTTTGCTCCTAATGTAAATGGCTTTCATATTTCATTTTCATATCGTAGGTGTAGTAAGCATTAATGCCTTTTGGTAGGGGAGCCCAGGCGGGGATTTTTGCAGTTACTCGAGCGCGTCAGATTAGCATATGGGGAGAAGCCTGGTACCCTGCAGATGTACCTCTACCATATATTGGCTCTTAACACAGGGGAGTTCGTAAAGGGGGGCCCGAAAAAAAAATCTATCCTTAAAAAAACTCAAAATTGTCAGATTAAGATAAGGTAAGTTAAGTACATGCAAAAGAGTTTATATTTCAAAAATCTGACGATTTGAGCCGGGCGTAAGGAAATGGGTGAGTCCCAAAATTTCATAAGAAAAAAGCGAATATTTCGCGAAATGAATGACAGATCGAAAAACTAAAAAATATGTGCCCAATATATTTTAAAAATCTATCGAATGATACCAAACACGACTTCCCACGGAGAGGGGTGGGGGGTAAATTTAATATTTTAAATACGAATCCCGCGATATTTCGCGAAATGAACATCAGATCAAAAAACTGTAAAATACACTTATCCAATATTTTTGAAAAATCTATCGAATGGCACCAAACACGACCCCCCATGGATGTGGGGTGGGGGTTACTTTACAATCTTAAATAGGAGCCCTCATTTTTTATTGCAGATTTGGATTCCTTACGTAAAAATAAATAACTTTTATTCGAAACATTTTTTCGAATTAAGGATAAATGGCGTTATAATCGGAAAAAACGATTGTTGGAAATGGAAAATTAAATTAAAAAATGGCAAGCGCCCACTAAAATGGAAAACTTTGCTTAACTTTCTTTGGTTTTAGGACCTACTCTTCACAACCCAATAGGTCCCCAAAGCGCTCGAGTGACTGCACATTTAGCATACTTTGCTCCCCTACCATTTGTAAAAAATACCGAAAGTGCACTTGTATAATTTTGTTATTTGTAGTTTTTTGAAGGACAAGAAGCGCAAGTTTGAGCCTAGCAAGAGTTCGGCTTGCGCCCCTTGGACTTGGCGCCCGGGTGCTTTGCACCCCTTGCACCCCCGGGTTAAGACGGCCCTGATCTTACTTGCACTCACATTTACGGCCGCCTCCCACGTGCATGGCGCTCATTATTATTACTTAAAAATAACAGATTAGTAATAAAATAATGACAAAAATTTCTTCAGGATCTTGTAGGGGGCATTAAACTTTGATTTAGTCACTTTCTCACTTTCATAATAATAACTTTTAACCGAGTTATTAAGCCTTGAAAATCGCCATTTTTCGTTTTTTTTTTCAATTTTAAATTGCTTATTACTCGAAAACTATCAACTTTAGAGAAAAATTTTAAGAGACCTTTTTTATCCAGAATAGCCCAAAAAACCTACAAAAAAAATGATCGAGCCAAAAATATTGATTTTAGTAATGGAATCAAAAAAAATTGTTAAAAAAAATTGAACTACTTTTCGCGTGGGCGACTTCTTGAACCTTATTCTAGGATGTCTCACGAATGTGATTATGCAAAAAAATCTCATGGGAATATTTTTCCCAACGGATCCTCTGTTTTTGCCTTGTCTATATTTATATACAGTGAGCACGGATAGGATGTAGATGTAATATGGAGACTTTCAAATCACACTTTGTCCATATTTTTGAATTATGATTTCTAGGTGGCGTTGTATTCGTCAAAACAACATTTATTAATTTACATATTCTTAGACATTCTAAGCGTTATATTTCACGTATATTTTTGGCTGCAAGAATCACCTATTACACAAACAAGACGCATTTTGACCATTAGCAGGAGGCAAACAAATAGCGCTATTTTGGACAAAATGCGATTCGTTTGTCTTGCCGTGTGCCTTTTTTCCCGCGTGACGACTTTATTTTGCATTTTGTGTGACAGATATTATAACGAAAACTCCTGTTTTTACATATGGATAATCATGAAACAGGAAGAGGTATGGTAGAAATAATTTCCACGTTGACTGACTTTCTAAAAAAGAGTGATTTTGAGCTAGATATTAAACATCTAAGATTGTTTGCAGACTGATGTGGAGGTAAGAATAAAAATTCCTACATGGTACATGCACTCACCATGTGGCTTTTGAATAATGCCCCAAAAATAATTGAAATAACTACGATGACGTTTCCCGTTCGTAGCCATTCGTTTATGTAAGTTGATCGAGTTCTTGGTCAAGTTGAGCTAAACTTACCTGCCCTTGTCCTAAGGCAAGCTGGGTTCTAATTAGACTTTGTTTGTCATAAAACATGAAGCCAAAAGAATAATCATACCTCGAGGCAAACAAACTGTTCGGAAAAATAAAATCTTGTATAAAACAAAGGTTTTGTAGAGAAATTATGACTCTTCTAAAAAGTTGAAGTTTACTTCAACCAAAGAAAAAAAATGAGTAGGTAACAGGGCTGTCGGAATTTCCAATGAAATATTCTGTTAAAGAAAAAATTGGCTAGCTTATCACAAATTTTAGTTAGTTTCTGAGGTAAAGATTGGGCATTAACTACAGAGTTACTTGGTTAGATTTAACTGTTCAAAGATCAGTATCGAGAAAATATAATTAAAAAATACCAGACCTGCGATCAATGTGAAGACGGAGAAGAATGTTGCTGAAAAATGTCATACAATTACATGCCATATAATTTTGATTTTACTATAATAGTTTACTATGTTAGAGGGCATTCTAACCATACTGCGATATAAATAGTTTTAATTAATATCGATAAACTACGGTCGTGTTGGTGTTTTGTCTTCCACAGAGCCTCCTTGACAACAGGTAGACCTAGAAATAGTACTATCGGAGGATGGAGGGAGACATATTTAAATCAAAATGAAACCGTAAATTTTCTTATTTTACTAATGCCATACTCTGTATTAGAGTACACAGACTCGTTTCATATAGGTTCTCTGAACTTTAAATTGGAATGTTTTCCTAAAGGTGCCTTTTGGTATTGTCATACATGGGTTAAACAGAGGAGGACAAGACCTAACCAAACAATTATTAAAACTAATCCAAAAAATAATAGAACAAAACAGAATACCACAAGAATGGAGATCAAGCATCCTAATACCTCTCTTCAAAAAAGGAGAAAAATCGGACCCGGAGAATTACAGAGGAATTAATTTATTAAACATAACACTAAAATTAACGACCAAAGTGATAACAAACAAACTGAATAAAATTATAACATTAGCAGAAGAACAACAAGGTTTTAGGTCGGGAAGATCATGCACCGACGCTATATTTATAATGAGGCAGATTCAAGAAAAATCGTTAGAATACAACAAACCGGCATACTTATGTTTCGTTGACCTTAAGAAGGCATTTGACAGGGTCAAATTAAAGGACGTTATTCATTTATTGTACGCAAGAGAGGTACCTCTAGGAATAATTAAAACGATCGAAAATATCTACCAGAACAACACACTGAAAGTAAAAGTAGATGAAGAACTAACTGACCCAACTGAAGCTGGCAATGGGATAAGACAGGGAGATTCCCTGAGTACTCTGTTGTTCAACCTAATCATGCACGAAATAATAAAAAAAGTAAGAACAAAAAAATATATCAAATGGGAGAAAAACAACTTAAAATAATCTGCTATGCAGACGACGCAATACTAATCTCTCAAAGTGAAGATGATTTACAACGTATGCCGCACGAATTTATTATAAACACTAGAAAATTTAACTTGCTAATTTCTCCAAAAAAGACTAAATGCATGGTTATAACGGCAGATCTAATAGGTGTAAATTAGAGCTGGAGGGTCAAATAATAGAACAAGTCATGGAGTTTAAATATCTAGGCATCACACTATTCAGCTACGGAAAGCTCGAAACAGAAGTGGAAGATCTAATAAAGCAAACAGAGTCGCAGGTTGCCAGATCGAAACAATATGGAGAAATAAAACCATCGGAAAAGAAGTGAAAAGCAGAATTTACAAAACAGTCATCAGACCAATAATGACATATGCGGCAGAAACACGACCTGATACAGAAAGGACAAAAATAATGCTAGAAACAGCAGAGATGAAAACATTGCGAAAAATCGATGGTAAGACGCTGTGGAATAGAGCTAGAAGTGCAGATATACGAAGGAGATACAAGGTGGACAACATTAATAACTGAATGAAAAGCAAAAGAGTAGAATGAAACTACCACATAAGCCGAATGACAACAAATAGAGCAGTAAGGACGGCGAGAGATGGTTCCCCAATAGAAGACGATCAGTGGGAAGACCATGAAAAATATGGAATGACAACTTACTGAAAGCACATTGAAAAACAGACAGAGTAATGTCTATATAAAAAGAAGAAGAACAAGAAGAAGAAGGGTTAAACAGAGAACTTGAATCGAGTCGAAATTAATTTCACTTATTCTCCGTTAGAGGGCGTTCTAACCATACTGCGATATAAAGAGTTTTAATTTATATCGAGAAACTACGGTCGTGTTGGTGTAAATTTGTCTTCCTCAGAGCTTCCTTGACAACAGGTAGATCTAGAAATAGTACTATCGGAGGATGAAGGGAGACATATTTAAATCGAAACGAAACTGTAGATTCTCTTATTTTACTAATGCCATACTCTGTATTAGAGTACACAGACTCGTTTCATACAGGTTCTCTGAACTGTAAATTGGAATATTTTCCTAACGGTGCCTTTTGGTATTGTCATACCTGGGTTAAACAGAGAACTTGAATCGAGTCGAAATTCATTTCACTTTTTCTATATTTCTTTCCAAACACTGACAGTTTTTCTCATTTTCTGAAAAATGTAAAAAATGAACAAAGTACAATATGAAAGTCTGCTCCTCATATATTTATTTTTTCGTTAATATGTATAGTAGGTGTTTTGGCCTCATTAAATTTATTTCATTCGAAGTACCTGGCCTATTTTCTTGCCCAGATATTGTACTAAATTTTTTGTTTTCTCTTTAATTACCTTTCGTTAGTACTAACTAGTCGTGGTCGTCAGTAAGTAAGAACAAATTGAATTGTTAAGTCGTTTCCTGTAGTTATCAAGTGTCGCCAAAAAACGCCGGTTTCAGTTATAGTAAAAAATAAATTAACCCTTTCTCCCTCCTTCCTCCACCTTACTAATAACTGAAGACTTCTCGACCTACCAGTTAAAATAAGGTAAGAATTTTTTTGTTATTATTTCCATACAGTCCGCTTTAAATTCGATTGCGTAATAGACCAGCATAGCCCAATCGCCACCCCATAAGTTTGGCCTTCTAGCCGGATCGTCTTGAATCAATTTCGTTGTTGCTTTGCCGGTTCAAGATCTGATCTATCGTATTTTTCGCATTGGATAAATTTATTTAAAATTATAATTGTAATCGGTATAGTATATTTGTCGTGTTAAAATCTAATTAAATCGTAGTGTACCCTTTTTTTGTCGTGTATCGAAAAACCTTGTTCTTCGGTCGACTATAGTTGGAACATTGAATTCGTGTTTTTGCTTCTGAACCCATCGCTTAGTGAAATCGATTTTGATTAAGTAAATATATTTGATTTGGATATTTTGCAAACCTAAAAATAATTTGTTTGGATTTAGTTTAATAAAATTTTAGTAATTGTTGAAAAAATATATACACCTAACTACTATTCTTGACATATTTTGGGTTTTGTTCCATTTTATTTCTTCATCATTGATAATTTTTTGAAAGAATTTCAATATTTATTATTAAACATGCCTAAAAGTCAAAACGAACTAAAATTGGAGCGATTATGCTCTAAACGTGAAACTATCTTTCGTAGGGCTCAATTATGTTACGATGCCGGGTCGGCCTTAGAAAAAGATCCAGAAAATGCCTCAAAAATGCGTAACTTTGCAGTTAGATATAGTACTTTCGAAAAAACTCTATCAGAATATGAGGAAATTGTTCAAGATATCGTTATATTAAAACAAGAGATGGAGCCAGATGCTGGCGTTGCATACCATACGCATTTAGATGCATTTTATGATCTCTACTCCAATATTGAATATTTAGCTTCATTATTAATAAATAAACCTGCTGTTTTGAGTAATAATCCCAATAGTACTAATAATTCTACTATTAAAATGCCCAAATTTGAATTAGTTAAGTTTGATGGTGAAGATATATCTCTGTGGCCTGTTTTCTATGAAAATTTCAAACAATTTGTTCATAACAAAATAGAATATCCCAAGTCCGATAAGCTACAGTATTTGTTGAGTTGTATTTCCGGGAAAGCCTTGAAAAGCTGTAGCTCAATAGAACCCATTCCTAATAATTATGACATTATTTGGAATATGCTTGTTGAAAGATATAATGATAAAAAATATTTGTTTAATCTCTATATGGATCGAATTGTTAATTTTCGCGGTTTGCAATCTAATAATCCATCATATTTGGAAATATTTTTGGAAAAGTTTGATACTAATGTTTCTGCACTAAAACGATTAAATCTCGATAATTTAGATGATCATATTTTAACTTATTTAGCTATGTTAAAATTACCACAAGATACCATAGATTCATTTGATTTAATAAGAAATAATAATGATTTACCCGCTTATGATGATTTATTGAAATTTTTACGCCAACGTAGTAAATCTCTTATTAAAAATGATAGATCAAGGAATTCCAAAAATAATTTTTCGTTTCAAAAACCGAACAAATCGTTTCATTTGCAAGAACAGAATACGTATTCCTCCATAGATTGTGTTGTTTGTAAAAAAGGCCCACATTTAATTAAAGACTGTAAGCACCTTTTAGGGCTACCATTTGAATCCAGATTTAAATTAGTGAAGGAAAATAATTTATGTTTAAATTGTTTTTCTTCAAAGCATCGAGTATCCAATTGTCCGTCAAAATTTTCTTGTGTTGTGTGCAAAGCTAGGCACCATTCCAAGTTGCATAAGCCAAATACTACTCGGCCTAATGAGAATGTTCCATTTCCCTCCACTAGTACTGAGCCTACCTCTGGTTCTTCTGATAATCCTTCTAGTTTACATGTCCGCCATTCTAAAAATATCCCAAATGAATCAGAATCGAGTTCTGTTAGTCTGTTTGGGACAATAATGGTTAAAGTTGTTGATAAATGGGGTAGTGCTCACAAGGTTAGATTTTTGTTAGATAGTGGTTCTTCTGCTAATTTTCTTACTTTTGATTGTTCCCGAAAATTAGGCCTAAGTTATTCGAAATTAAACTTGACAGTTTCTGGTATAGGAGGATCAACCACCCCGATAGTAGGTAAAACCAACATTGTTATCTTTTCCCATTTTGATAAAAAAATACAATATCCTATAGAAGTGTTGCTTATAGACACAATCTCTAATAAGTTGCCAGATCAACCAGTTGACAAAGACTGTATTAACAGTATAGAACACTTGAAATTAGCTGACCCGAATTTCTTTTTTCCTGGCAAGATAGATGGTATTTTAGGCTTATCTGTCTTTTCAAATATCATTGGTTGTAATAGAGTGTCATGCGAAGATTCTCTATCAGCTATTGAGACTAGTTTAGGTTATGTAGTCATGGGCTCAGCTGCACCAAATTTTGAAAAAATCCACACATATTTGTCTTCCGTCTGTAACCCTTTGTTGAATTTAGATTCCTTGGTCGAAAGAATGTATGAATTAGAGGATTTGCCCACTGTTACTAATAGTTCATCAGAAGATGAAATTTGTGAAAATTTATTTTTAGAAAATGTATGTAGAGATGCAGATGGTAGATACACAGTTTCATTGCCGTTCCAAAATGATCCTAATGTACTGGGTGATTCTTTTGTTCTTGCTAAAAATAGATTGTTGTCCTTAGAAAATCGCCTAGCACCAAACCCAGAACTTAGAAAACTTTACTGTGATATCTTTCAAGACTATTTAGACCAAAAGCACATGAGTTTAGTTCCCATTCAAACCATTGATTCGTTGTCGTATTATATTCCCCATCATTGTGTTTTTAAATCAGATAGCCCTTCCACTCCTTGTAGAATAGTCTTTGATGCCTCTATGAAAACTAGTAAAGGACCGTCATTAAATGAAATTCTTTATAAAGGTCCAAAATTACAAAATAATCCTACCACAATATTGTTGAATTTTCGTCTTTTTCCAATCGCAATTGTCGCTGATTTGAAACAAATGTATAGGCAGGTTAAAGTGGTTGAATCTCATTGTTCGTTTCAAAGAGTTTTGTGGAGATTTGATACCAATGATCCTATTTCTATTTTCCAATTAAATACTTTAACTTTTGGAGTAAAAGCCTCACCATATCTTAGTCTCAGGGTAATAAAACAATTATGTAATGACGAATCTAAAAGTTTTCCTGATGCTATCATCCCAATTTTAAGAGATATGTATGTAGACGATTTTATTAGCAGTTTTCCAAATGTTTCTGAAGCTATAGTTACACACACTCAGCTAGTGAATTTGTTTCAAAAAGGTGGTTTTAAATTAACCAAATGGATGTCGAACTCGAACGATCTACTATCGACAATCCCCGAACCCCTTCAATTGGTCAAAACCAAACAATTTGATAAGTCAGTCTCCAAAGTGTTAGGATTGCAATGGGAAGAAAAATGTGACAATTTTAGTTTTGGGTTAGAAATACCCTCATCGACCCGTTGTACAAAAAGAAACATGCTCTCACTTGTTGCTCGTATGTTTGATCCCTTGGGATTCCTATCTCCTATAACCCTCTTGCTTAAAATTTGGATAAAGAAACTTTGGACTCTAAAGGTAGATTGGGATAGTACCGTACCAAAAGAAATCGAAATAGCATGGGAAAAGTTTCAAAATGAATTTCATGTCCTATACAAAATACAAATTCCACGCCATATAGCAGTTACACCTAATTCGTCGTTGTCTTTTGTAGGATTTTCAGACGCAAGTGCTGCTGGATACGCAGCCATTGTTTATTCCAGGGTTGTTAATTGTACAGGTCAAGTTAAAGTTACTTTACTGTACTCTCAATCTAAAGTATCTCCAATGTCTAAAATAACTCTTCCTCGATTAGAGCTTTGTGGAGCGCTTCTTCTCTCAAAGCTTCTTTCACATGCTATTGAAACTTATTCTCCTAGACATAATATTGATAAAATTTTTGCCTTAAGTGATTCCATGATTGTATTAAATTGGATAAAGTCCTCAGAGAAAAATCTCAAAATATTTGTTCAAAATAGAGTTGGTACAATTCATAAGATGGTTCCGTCAGAGTATTGGTTTTTTGTTCCTGGAAAGGAAAATGTTGTTGATTGCGCCTCTCGAGGTTTGTTTCCTTCTTCGTTAGTCAACCATTCCACATGGTTTACTGGTCCAAATTGGTTACTGTTGGCGCCAGAATATTGGCCTATTCAGTCTGTCAACGGACAGGAAATTATGATTTGTGATTCTGAATATAGATCACAAACCTTCTTTGGTAATGTCACTCGTGTAATTTCTCCGCTGTATACTCTTATTGAATATTTTTCCAGTTGGTCGAAACTTTTAAATTCCACAGTATACGTATTGAGATTTCTTAGAAAATTGTCTTTAAATAAACGGATATCTCTATTTGATTTAAAAATTGCAGAAATTGAATTAATTCGAGCTGTCCAGCAAAAGCATTTTTCTGAAGAATATAAAGCCCTTTCTCAAAATCTCGTTGTAAAATCTTCCATACGTCGTTTGAATCCATTTATTGAAAATGGAATAATTAGAGTAGGTGGACGTTTGTCCAACTCCCAATGTAGTTTTGAACAAAAACATCCGATTTTGTTGCCCAAAGCCGATCCTTTAACCATTTTGTTAATAGATTATTTCCATAAATTGCATTTACATGCTGGAGCGTATTTGTTGCAAAATCTTCTGAGAACAAATTATTGGATACTATCTAGTCGTCAGGCCATCAGAAATAGAATTTGGAGATGTAATCGTTGTTTTCGTCTTAATCCTAAACCTACCTATCCTATGATGGCTGACTTACCCGCCGTAAGAGTCAATCAGGCAAAAGCCTTTTTACACACTGGTGTAGATTATACTGGTGCGTTTTCCATTACTATAGGAAAATATCGTGGCGTAAAAACTCAAAAGGCTTACGTATGTTTGTTTGTTTGTCTAAGTACGAAAGCCATACATCTTGAATTAGCCTCCTCGCTCTCTACAGATTGTTTCTTAGCCACTTTCAAAAGATTTTTATCTCGTCGTGGAAATTGTAAGGTTTTATATTCAGATAATGGCACAAATTTTGTGGGTGCCAAGAGAGTCCTCGATGAAATATATCAATTAACTACTTCAAAAACTTATAAAGATGCATTCCAACAGGAACTTAATAATACCAAAATTTCTTGGAAAATGAACGTACCTTATGGCAGTCACTTCGGTGGTATTTGGGAAAGCAATATAAAAAGTGTAAAACTTCATTTAAATAGAGTTGTGGGGAATCAAATCCTTACTTACGAAGAATTTTTAACTGTTCTGACACAAATCGAGTGTCTTTTGAATTCGCGTCCTCTTTGTGTTCAAAGTAACGACCCTGAAAATCCAGTCGCGCTGACTCCATCGCATTTTTTATGTACAGAACCTTTAGTGTCATTACCCTCGATGGATATTGATCTTGATAAAAATATGAGTACTTTGAAAAGATATAAATTATTAGATTGCATTGTTCAACATTATTGGAAAAGATGGCATTCAGAATATTTGTCTTCTATGCAGTCTCGTTTAAAATGGAACACTAACTCGAACCCTCCCAAAGAGGGAATGGTAGTTATAATAAAAAATGAAACTATCCCACCTTTACAGTGGCCTCTGGCAGTCATAGAGACTTTGTATCCTGGAAAATATGGGATTGTTCGAATCGTAAAAGTGCGAACCAAGCACGGTAGTTACATGCGCCCAGTCGTTAAACTGTGTCCTCTACCCAGTCAATAAACTGGAGAGGATTTTTTTATTTTATTTGATAGTTAAAATTTTAGTTTAGGGTGATGGGTTCTTGTGCAGACTTAGCATATTAAAATTAAATTAGTTTTCGTTGATTTTTCGTTTATTTTAAAAATAAACTCGGGGGGGGGCAGGATGTTTTGGCCTCATTAAATTTATTTCATTCGAAGTACCTGGCCTATTTTCTTGCCCAGATATTGTACTAAATTTTTTGTTTTCTCTTTAATTACCTTTCGTTAGTACTAACTAGTCGTGGTCGTCAGTAAGTAAGAACAAATTGAATTGTTAAGTCGTTTCCTGTAGTTATCAAGTGTCGCCAAAAAACGCCGGTTTCAGTTATAGTAAAAAATAAATTAACCCTTTCTCCCTCCTTCCTTCACCTTACTAATAACTGAAGACTTCTCGACCTACCAGTTAAAATAAGGTAAGAATTTTTTTGTTATTATTTCCATACAGTCCGCTTTAAATTCGATTGCGTAATAGACCAGCATAGCCCAATCGCCACCCCAGTAGGCGATTTTGGAAATAACTCCCAAAACAGCTCGATTATTATTTTTAAATTATGATTTTTTGGCATAATATGCCAAATTTCTAGATGGGTGTCCCGACGGGTGTCATAAATTATACCACAGATTCTGGGATCAAAAATAGGTTAATTGAACCTAATTTACCTTAGTACAAATATGCACATAAAAAAAAAGTTACCTACAGCCTTTTGAAGTACAAAATAAAAATCAATTTTTTCCAATATTTCGAAAAATATTAGAGATTTTGTATTGAAAATAGACATGTGGCATTCTCATAGCAAGAACATCTTAAAAAAATTATAGTGAAATTTGTGCACACCATAAAAAATTTATGGGGGTTTTGTTCCATTAAACCCCCCTAAACTTTTGTATATGTTCCTCTTAAATTATTAGTAAATTATTATAGTATACGGTAAATTATTATAGTACTACTAGTTAAACACAATGTTTTTAAAACTTTTATGCCTCTTAGTACTTTCTCGAAAAGCCAGTTTTTATAAAGATATTTTGAATATTTGTCAAATCTACCACATATTTGTATATGGTTAAGTATCTATGAGATACCACATATCCTGAGAGAATGGTTTGCATGCAGCTCAACACAACTATTCAGAGCTACTGCCTCAAAAATTAAAATAGCTATGATGATTCCGTAGCGGAGATGGCACCTGAAGAAGAAGAAAGTATCTATGATATACCTGTTAATAATCTGAAAATTTATTTATAATTTACATTTTTGGGTATATTTTGAACCATATTAAAGAAAAAGTCACTTCTCGATAAAAATTGCCTTATCGAAAAAATACCAAGAGGCAAAAAGTTTTATAAACACTGTGTTTAATCAATGGTACCGCAATAATAGTTTAATTGTAACATACACAAGCATTTGGGGGGTTTAAGGGAACGGAACCCTCATAAAATTTGTATGTAGACATATTAAAAAATAAGCCCCTCCTCGATAAGAACTGACTTATCGAAAAAATACTAAGAGGCAAAAAAGTTTTAAAAACATTGTGTTTAACTAATGGCACCACAATAATAACTTAATTGGAACGTACACAAAAGTTTTGGGGGGTTTAAGGGAACAAAACCCCATAAAATTTTTATGGGGTGTACAAATTTCACTGTTGTTTTTTTTTTTAGATATTCCTGCCATAAGGATGCCACACGTCCAATTTAAATAAAAAATCTTTAAGGGTTTTCGATATATGAAAAACAAATCGATTTTCATTTTGTAACTTCAAAGAGCTGTAACTTTTTTTGTGTGCATTATTGTATAATATAGATAAGTGAGGTTTAATCAAACTATTTTTGACCCAAGAATCTGTGGTATAATTTATGACCAATCTATTTGGGACACCCGGTATATTATAATATCTCTAGACGTCTGGGCGTCACGACGTAATCGATTAATCGATGATTTTTTAAATGGGGAAAATGGGCCGTGTGCTTGCTTATTTGAAAGGTTATTAAATTATCTATTTAGTAATATAAACATTAACATAATGGTTTATACAGTGTGTATAAAAAATATTTGTTTGAATTAAATTAATTGACACAAAAAGAAGAAAGTATGTAATTTATTTAATTCATTTTACTGCTAGTTAAAGACATTTTACTGCTGTCAGAAAAGAGGAAAAAACGTTAATTTGGCAAATAAATATTGTTTTTTGCTTAAATTCAATGTTCAAGCTGCCACCCACCTGCCTCTTGTTTGAACATTTAATGTAAGCGAACGGTAATGTTTATTTGTTAAATAAACATTTTTTATGATTTATGAGAGCAGTAAAATGTATTTTGAATTAAATTACATACTTTCTTCTTTTTATGTAAAGATATCGCATTAATAGAAAACGGACTTAGCCAGCGAGCTGTTGCTGTACAACTGGATATGACAACCGCAGCAATTCGAAGAGTGTTCCAACGTTATAATGAGACTGGATCCTTTCGTAGATGGCCTTGAACATGTAGAAAGCGATTTACAACTGCTGGTCACGATCGCATTACTGTGTCAACAATATTAAGAAATCGTCACCTTAAATTTCAAGTTCAAGTTTAAAATAACCTGACTCCTCGAGGATCTGCATTGGTCAAAAACTTGCGTCTCATCATCAATCACCCATGCGTTTTGCACGGGATCATCTAAACTGGACATTAGAACAGTGAAGATCTGTTCTGTTGTCAGATGAGACCAGAAGATACCTCTGTGATAGCTCAGAAGAAGAAAAGTGCATCGAAGACGAGGAGAGAGATTTACAGAATGCTTCATTGTAGAGTGTAGTCCTAGTGGAGGTGGTTCCCGCAGGATTTTTCATTTGTAGTGGTAACCGTCTTTACGAGTGAGGAAATTAATTTAATGGGTGCTAGATACATCTAGGAGATCTTGACTACATTGGAGATGAATTTATTTTTATGCAGGACAATGCAAGGCCGTATACCTTAAGAATCGTGAAAGAATACATTACCGAAGTCGGTTTTCGGCTCATAGAATGGCTGGCGTGCACTTTAGACTTCAATCCCATAGAACATTGACGGGATGAGCTAAAACAACAAATTAGAACTATTGTCGCAGTAGAAGAACAGTGGATTAACATCCCACAAGAAACAATAGCAAACTTGACTAGGTCTATGTCTAGTCGTATATAGAGTTGCACAAGTTTGACTTGAATGTTTGAACTTGACTTGAGTTTGACTTAATTTCAAGTCAAACTCAAGTCAATCCTTCCGACAAATAATTCAAGTCAAGTCAAACTGGTCAATCCTACAGGTTTGAAAATTCAAACTGTTCGTCACACTACACTCACCGGCAGAGAAAACGGGCACCCCAAAAAATGGGTCATTTTTAATGTCTTGTATTTCCTAAACCTGATGTCCGATTTAAGTAATTTTTTTAATATGTTATAGCCTTATTCTTTATCAATATCGTTGTAATAATATTGTTGCTAGACAGGTACATCGTCATTGTATACAGGGTGTACGAATCAAACTTTTTTTTCTCAAACTTTGGAACACCCTGTGGAATGTTCTAGCTTTTATAAAATACTGAAATTATAACCATACTATAGCCACAGATATTCTTAACATTCCGTTTTTTGATTCATTCGCTTATGTTGGATAATAAAAAAGTTAAGCACTTTAACAACTACCCCTGTTTTTCGTTAATACAGGGTGTTTTTAAATAAGTACAGCAAACTTTAAGGGGTAATTCTGCATGATAAAATAATGACAGTTTGCTTTATAAACGTGTGCCCGCAAATGCTTCGTTTCCGAGATAGGGGGTGTTGAAATTGTTCTTACAAACTGACAATTTATTTATTTCTCTAAAACGGTTTGTGATATGCAAATGAAATTTGGTAGATTTTAAGAGGTAGTTATTGCACATTTTTTGGCGTACTATTAAGAATGTTATGTTCACCATTGGCGTGCATACGGGTATAAATATTTTAGATATATCCCGTATGCACGCCAATGGTGAATATAAAATTCTCAATTGTATGCCAAAAAATGCGCAATAACTAGCTCTTAAAATCTACCAAATTTCATTTGCATATCATAAACCGTTTTAGAGCAATAAATAAATCGTCAAAGAAAAATTCAACACCCCCTATTTCAGAAACGAAGTATTTGCGGGCATAAGTTTATAAAGCAATCTGTCATTATTTTATCATGCAGAATTACCCCTTAAAGCTTGCCCTACTTATTGAAAAACACCCTGTATTGACGAAAAACAGGGGTAGTTGTTAAAGTGCCTAACTTTTTTATTATCCAACATAAGCAAATGAATAAAAAAACAGAATGTTAAGAAAATCTGTGGCTATAGTTGGGTTGTAATTTTAGTATTTTATAAAAGCTAAAACATTCCACAGGGTGTTCCAAAGTTTGAAAAAAAAAACACAGTTTGATTCGTACACCCTGTATACAATGACAATGTATCTGTCTAGCAACAATATTATTACAGCGATATTGATAAAGAATAAGGCTATAACATAATAAAAAAATTACTTAAATCTGACATCAGGTTTAGGAAATAAAAGACATTAAAAATGACCCATTTTTTGGGGTGCCCGTTTTCTCTACCGGTGAGTGTAGTTTGAAAAAGTTTGAAAAATAATTTATTTCGTAGAGATATACTTTTTTGTTGAGATAGACATGTTAGTTGCAAACTAAGATAAGAAATTTTATAGATTTGTGGAGTGTTGTGAGTTACTAGTAGTAAGTCGTTCTACTTTTTGTTTACTTTTATCGACCTTATTTATTACTGCAATACAATTTTTGACCATGACATACAGCTGTGAAAATTGTTTTTCACATTTTTCTGATTCGGATAAATTGAATAATTTAAGATGTAATGGAGATTGTCGGAGAACTTTCTGTATGAAGTGTACACGCCTAAACAAGTCGTTCACAAAAGCCTTATTGGATCAAAAATTTTCCCATCTAAAATTTTTTTGTACACTATGTGATTGGCCTAGCTTAAGATATTTAGATGAAAAAATAAATAACCTATCAAAAAATCAAATACCTCTAGAAAACTTTGAGGCCTTAACACAAGTTACTAAAAAGCTTACTGATAATTTGCCAGTTTTTATGGAGACTTACGATTTGTTAACCAAAAATGACGACAAACTGGACTATATTATTAAAAAAATTGACGAGATCCATAGACTGAATAACCTGCTGAATCCTGAAAAGGTTTTAAAATCTGTAAGGCAGATGGAACATGATATTTTCAATTTATCGTCAGTTTTTTTCGGCGGTTCAGATGAGACTATAAAGGTTCAAATCCAAGACTCAACGTCTACTGAAATTAAGGTGGGATTAGAAAGGCTTTCTTCAAATGTCAGTGAAATCTCAAATCAATTGAGCAATATTTCCAAAAATTTACCTACCTTACCAACAAAAAAAGAGGTATTGAACAAAAAAACATTTTATGCTACCACAAGTACCCAAACTGAAGAGCCTCAATGTTGCGAAGTAAGTCCAGAGCAAAAGTCAAAAAACACAGAAGATAAATGTCAGTTTGTAATTATTAGTAACTTAACCCCAATATACACCCCTATACAAGTGGTACACTACATTAAAGAGAAGCTAGGTATCAAAGAATATATTAGATGTTACGCCCTCGTTAAAGATGCCGACAAATCAACTGGTTATTCATTTAAAATAGGCATAAAATCTAGATCATCGATTAACTTACTATTTAATAAGGAAATTTGGCCACCTGGTGTAATCATTAAATGGTCCATTGAATCTTCATATTCCGAACCATCCGAGTCACATAAGAATCCGAAGAATATCAGAAGCCCTGTTATCCCGGAAAATCCAGTTACCAGTTTATGCAACAACAAAGATGAAGTACAGAACACAAATATATGTTCAGACAAGCAGGCCATCGAAATTTGTAAATCTAAGAATCCTTTCCATTTGCAAATTAATTTCGTTAAGAAAGATACTTTAGAACCATCTATAAATCTGGATCCTTTGACTCCACCAAGAGTTAGATTAACCAATAACTCTAATAGTCGGTATCTTCTAGCCAGATTAAGGGAACCGGATATCTTAAAAGCCATTAAACTTCATCTTGCTTATCTACACGACCAACCTGCTTCTGTATTTTACGATGGATTTACCAACACAAGCGTTAAACTGTTTTTGGCCTCCGAAGGGCTTCCTACCAACACGGAATATCTACGAAAAATTCTTCTAGAATTTAACGAGGTCTATGGAATTGGTCCAGATGAGGTGGAAGCTGATCTTGCTGCTTTTAGGTCCTTTCTCGCTTCTGAAAGAATTATCCATTTACAAAAATCAAGGGAATGTCACCAAAATTACTATTCCGCTGTGTCTCCTAAACGAAATTTTTAAACATCACGACGTGTTCTGAGGGACTAGAATCCTCAAATTATTTTAGTGATAACAACTTTAGCATGGTTCTGATTAATATTCGTTCTATAAGATATAAAACTGATGAATTATTTCTATTTCTAGAGGAATTAGGGTTTCCTCCGATAGTTGCGGTTACTGAGCACTGGCTTGAAGTCAACGAGCCTTTTTTTGTAGAAAAATATTCCACTATTGCTAGGTACGATCGTCAAAGTTCAGCGCATGGAGGCACCCTGATTCTTTCTACAAGTAATGATTTTTCTCTGGTAACAAAATATGATTTTCTATTAAGCGAAGCATTCTTTGAGTTTTCCTTAGTTTACAGTAAGAACTTTAATCTTTATATTATTTGCATTTATAGATCACCTGACTCTTCCGTGGAACTATTTTTTCAGAACCTGCTTAATTTGTTAGATGACCTGCCCCATAAAAGCAGAAAAATTTTATGCGGGGACTTTAACATTAATTATGCTGCTGCTTGTGCTACACAAATATCCCTGGTCAACATATTTGAATCGTATGGTCTAACAATGCACATTGATTCTCCTACAAGGATTACAAAAACTTCATCTACCATAATTGATTATATTGTCTCAGATTTCTCACCCCGTGATGTCTGCTCTACAACTGTTAATGCGGGACTATCTGATCATGAAGCGGTTTATACGAAGTTTAACATCTTTAGCAAGCAATCTTCGAAAACTCGACGTTTAGGCAGGATTTTTTCCGCTCGGAATTTTCGTAAATTCCAAAATTTATGGTTAACCTCTGAGTGGCCCTTTCCTTCTATGAACGTCGATAATAATTTCAGTGACTTTTTGAATAAGCTTGTCTGTATCTTCAATAAAGCATTTCCTTTAATCACAATTAAGCCAAAACATCACAAACCCTGGACTACCAAAGGTGTCCGCATATCAGCCAAAAATATGCGTTCACTACTGTATATCAAGAAATTTACTACCAACGTCTCTGTTACTGAATATATCACCAAGTACAGGGCGATCTATTTAAAACTTATAAAATCAGCTAAAAAATTGTACTATCAAAATCGTCTGAGAAGCTCTAAAAGTGTTGCAAAAGAAACTTGGTCCATAATAAACGATCTTCGTAATAAAACTCACACAGCTCAAACATTTTCCCTTCCAGACCCAGAAAATCTAAATGAATACTTTGTTAATGTGAGTAAAAATATAACATCAACTATTGTGTCACAACAAGATCCCATTTCCTATCTCCCTAATTCAGGAAAGGTCTCGAATTCATTCTTTATAAGACCGGTTGATAAATCTGAACTGATTCAGACAATCAATAATATCAAAAGCAAATCTTCGTGTCTATCCATAAAAATTCGATGGACTATCCATAAAAATTTTCTCAAATCTCCCAGACAGTGTGTTGGGAGTCCTCATCTCTCTAATTAATGATTCTTTTGAGAAAGGTAAATTTCCAGAGTGCCTAAAGACGGCCATCATTATTCCTCTTCATAAGGGTGGTGAAAAATCAAATGCCTGCAATTATAGACCTATTGCATTACTACCGGTACTCTCCAAAATTATTGAGAGACTCATAAAAGCCCGACTTATGTCCTTTCTCGTTGATAACAATATTTTATCACAAAATCAGTTCGGCTTTTTAAATAATAAATGTACCACAGATGCCATGTTTTCTGTACTACATGAGGTTTATCAAGCATTTAACAATAATCTGCACACTGCCACTGTTTTTTGTGATTATGCCAAAGCTTTTGATTGTGTGAATCACGACATTTTGATAAAAAAACTAGATTTCTACGGAATTCGAGGTATTTCTTCGAACTGGTTTCAATCTTACTTGGATAATAGGAAACAACTGGTTAGAGCAAATGATACAGACTCTAGTCTCAAAAATGTTGTATGTGGGGTACCACAAGGTTCAGTATTGGGTCCTCTACTTTTCCTTATCTTTATTAATGACATCACTAGCTTAAAAATCGATGGCAAAGTTTTTCTTTTTGCTGATGATACCAGTATCACTTGGAGCAACTCAAATATCGCAACTCTTCATGCTACTATAACTTCTGATCTACTTACAATAAAATCTTGGTCCGATTCAAATTTACTCTCTTTTAATGTAGATAAAACAGTAGCATTGTCCTATAAAGGAGCTCTTCAACCCTTACCTCTTCATAACAGCCAGATCAGTATCGTTGATTCTGTAAAGTTTCTTGGTATTTTTTTAGATAGCAATCTGAAATGGTCCCTTCATATTGATGTGTTAAGCAAGAAACTATCCTCAGCTTGCTTTGCAATAAGATCTGTTTCAAAGGAAATGAATTTAGCCTCTTCCAAAATAACATATTTTTCTTTGTTCGAGTCACATCTTCGATATGGTCTCCCTTTTTGGGGTTCTAAGTTTCGTTTTATCGATATCACTGTTTTATATTTTTATTTGAATGTTATAACTAGATTAAAACAAATATTTCTTTGAATGGTTTTTTTATCATCATATAAAAAGTGTAATTTAGTCTACTTTAACAAAAATTTATAAAGTAACAACAAAATATAATATTTTTAATAGAGTAGGTTTAATACATTTTTTGCGACTTTTTAATTTCGTTTAAAAGAATTAGTTCACTATTTGTCATTTTATAACGCTGTTATTTATTTTTACATATTATGCACTTTGCAATTTTCATTGTTTTGAAATCACCTGCCGCAACATCAAATAAATCAGTATATTTATTTTTCTTAATTATTAATACTGCTTCGACTACAGATTGTTTCTCTTAACTTTTGCAGTGGGAATACCTTCAATATCAGACTCAATTAATTTGTTCTGTTACTTATTCTGAGCCGAAAAATATCCACAACAGGTTCAGATATTATCTCACAAAGCACACACTTCAAAACGAACGTAATAAACAAGCCAAACATAGACATCTAATATGAACTACAAACTAATTTGCGGAGTAGGCGGATATCTACGGGGGGTAGGGAAAATCCCCCCCCCCAGAAGGTCCAAAATTCAATAAACATTCAAATACTTTAGCTGATATGATATTTAAACCACAGACAGACAAATTAAACTCAATAAACCCGCTATTTAGGATAATTAAGAAAACGTAATGCATCTACATTAATTTATTTAAAATTTAAACTCAAACATAATATTATTTGTAGCCTGTATCCAAAAAAATATAAAACCAATAACCTTATGGTCAGTTTTGAATTTTAGAAATATGTTCTTATATATTGTCGTGTTTTTCAGGGAATTGCAGGTTGGTACCAGATGTTGTTTTCGATGAGATAAATGCCTCTGTTAATAAAAGAAAGTCATAAAAACTCCAAAAGATTATTTTGAATTGTCAATTGATAAACGATATAGTATTCTTTTGCAACCATTAAGGACATAGGCGTAACATGTCCCCTATCAAAATATTCAATGTGTTTGAAATGTATTAGCATGAAAGATTACATTATTTGTGAGGACCAAAAATCCCTGAAAACTTCTATAATGTTTATTTGAATAAATTACAGAGTGAAAACAAAAGTGAAAAATTTAGTGTGATTTTTAATTGAAAAGAAACTTAGTTTCAAAAGAAACTTAGATATTATTTATTCTAAGGGACTTTCGGCCCTCGGTAATAACGTAATTTTCATTCTGCGTTTCAATTTTTCAAAAATACAGGATTCGAAAAAAAAATGAATATCTACATTTAAAACACATTGAAAATTTTAACAGGCGACATTTTGCACCTTTCCCCTTAACGAGAACTCGGAGTAACAAAGTGCTTTATTTCTGTTCGAAAGTCAAACTATCCGTGTAGATTCATTTCTTCATATATTAAAAGTTGTAAGGCTCCCGTTTAGTAATTACTAAGTTGTTTATATCTTGAATGTACTAATCTGGTTACTGGTTAGGTTTTTTAAGTGAAACTTTTTATTAATAATAATATATTAGATTATAAACCTGGTACATTCCGGGTCAAATCACTCAGACAAAAACTTTTGGATCTCAGATTTGTCTGAAACTTAGTGTATAACTTCTGCTTAATTCTTCTATTTTTTTCTCTCAAAATACCATTTTAAGCGATTTTACAGTAATTTGGTATTTATTTAAACAAATTTGCATTTTTTATCGTAAAATATCAATATAAAAAATAATGTCTTAATAGTAGGGTAGTAGTTTTAATGTAAAAATTCATTATAACGCATTATACTGTTTTATATAGTATTTTTACTACAAAAGCGATATTACGTAGGTCAAAATTTTTGACGTAAGAGAACTGTCAAAACATTAGAATGTGACTTTTCATTATTGCCATTTTTATTATAAACATGGCAATAATGAAAAGTCACATTCTAATGTTTTGACAGTTCTCTTATGTCAAAAATTTTGACCTACGTAATATCGCTTTTGTAGTAAAAATAGTATACTATACTATTATACAGAGAGAGTCTGTAATTTGGAATAAATTCAATATCTCAAATATTAATTGTTTTTTTGAAAAATGCTCAGACCCGTCGATTAGTATTTCAAATTGTCCTCTTTGACATACAGTAATAATGTATACAGGGTGTCCCAATTTAGAGATATGACAACATCGTTGATTTTCTTAAATGGCAACACTGTCATTTTGATAGCTATTTTCATAGGGTGTGTAAAGTTATACATAACTGCTAAATATAAAATTTTTATTTTCTACCATTTACAAGATAATAAAAAATAGCAAAGTTTTGTCTGTAATTTGGAATAAATTCAATAAATTCAAAAATTAATTGTTTTTTTGAAAAATTCTCAGACACGTCGATTAGTATTTCAGATTGTCATTTTTGACATACATTAATAAGGTATACAGGGTGTCCCAATTTAGAGATATGACGTCATCATTGATTTTCATAAATGGCAACAATCTTATTTTAATAGCTATTTTGATATGGTGCGTAAAGTTATACATAACTGCAAAATTTCAAATTTTTATTCCCTACCATTTACAAGATAATAAAAAATAACAAACTTGTGAAAAACAAGGAATCAAATAATAATTGAATTATTTTATTATTTCAATTAAGCAAATGCTCATAATGTTGCCCTTAATTATTGTCAAATAGTCAATGAGCAACATTATGAGCATTTGCTTAATTGAAATAATTAAATTCAATTATTATTCGATTACTTGTTTTTCATAACTTTGTTATTTTTTATTATCTTGTAAATGGTAGGGAATAAAAATTTGAAGTTTTGCAGTTATGTATAACTTTACACAACCTATTAAAACAGCTATCAAAATGACAGTATTGCCATTTAAGAAAATCAACGATGACGTCATATCTCCAAATTGGGACTCCCTGTATACATTATTATTGTATGTCAAAAATGACAATTTGAAATACTAATCGACGGGTCTGAGCATTTTTCAAAAATATAATTAGTATTTGAATTATTGAATTTATTCCAAATTACAGACATAACTTGGTTATTTTTTATTATCTTGTGAATGGTAGAGAATAAAAATTTGATATTTTGCAGTTATGTATGGCTTTACACACCCTATCAAAATAGCTATCAAAATGACAGTCTTGCCATTTAAAAAAATCAACGATGACGTCATATCTCTAAATTGGGACACATTGTATACATTATTATTGTATGTCAAAAAGGACAATTTGAAATATTAATCGACGGGTCTGAGCATTTTTCAAAAAAACCATTAGTATTTGAGATATTGAATTTATTCCAAATTACAGACTCTCTCTGTATATTATTATTATTTTAATTAAAAACAAGTTTTTGATACAATTTTTGACGGCACAAAAAATTATAATAAAATAAATTATAGAAAATCATATTTTCAATAATTTTAGTCCTTACTGTTTTTGTCGAAAAGTTAAATATGGCGGAGATATTGAGCAAAAACGGTTCTCCTTTAAAATAAAGATGGCGGCTAACGTAACGGCGGAATTCATTCGCGATTTTAAATTTACACTACTATTGACCCCGTAAAGATTAGAAAAATAGAATCTTGCTTGAGTAGCTCGGCATGCAAGATCAAATGCTAAAACCCGACTCGACTATATCATAATTTTGACTCTGATATTATTGCATGTAACTTTTCTTGTATTGTAACTTAAAGTCACTTAAAGTCCTGTGTTTTGGCTATGTGTGGGAAAATTTTCAGCCAAATCGAAGAACTTATATTTTGGGAATGGAGGAACATGTAAAAAACAGTATTTTAACGTTTTCTACACTAAAATTTGATCAAAAACTTGTTTTAAATAAAAAAACTTAATATAATGTCTAATATTTACATTTTTGAGTCCCTTCTAATAAAACATTGTTTTTTTTTTCCATTGATATGTTACGATAAAAAAATTCAAATTTGTTTAAATAAACACCAAATCACTGAAAAATCGCTTAAAATGATAGGTTGAGAAAAAATAAGAAGAAGAAGACGAAAACGGTTCGACCATCAATGTCTTATTTTTACCCCCTAAAGGCAAATTTCTAGATCCGCCATTGGCGGAGTAGCAGAGAGAATTGGAAATAAACACGTTGCCCAATATGATATTCAAACTTCAAACTGTTTGAAGAAGTTTGATTTCAAGTAAAACCTAAAGATATCGAATCAAGTCAAGTCAAACTTTTTTACAAAAAAAGTTTGGTTTTCAAGTCAAGTCAAGTTTGCTGAATAAAATCAAACTAGTTTGACTTGATGCATCTCTACGTATGAGAGAAATTAATTATGCAATCATACACATTAATTGTTAAATTTTTATTTGTCAATTATTTTTTTTTTAGAAATTTAAAAAGTTAATTTTCTTGCATTATTTTACAATGTAAAATATTAGTTGAAATGAACTTTCGTAAATATATTGTCCTATTAAAGCTTATTAAATTATCTTTCAAACAGTCCCATATCCTTTTTTGACCCGAGTATTTAATAGTCTCTTCAAAAAATATACACTGAGCAGCAAAATTAACGCACCACCTTAAAATTGGGACATATTTGATGTCTCAAATTTCCTAAACCTGTTGTCCGATTTGAGTGATTTTTTTAGTATGCTATAGCTTTACTCTTCAAAAATATCAATGTAATAAGCTTGTTCCTATACAGGTAAGTGTCATTGTATACCGGGTGTAACAATGATAGTGTGTTTTCCTCAAAGTTTGGAATATCCTATGGAATATTCTAGCGTATATAAAATATTAAAATTAAAACTCGACTGTAGCCTTAGACTTTCGTAACATTTGGCTTTTTGATTCACTCGGTTATGTTGGGTAATAAAAAAGTTAGGTACTTTAACAACTAGCAACGTTCTTCATCAATACAGGGTGCTACTAAATAAGTGCGACAAACTTTAATGGGTAATTCTGCATGAAATAATAATGACCGCTTTCTTTATAAAAATGTCCGCAAATGTTTTGTTTCCAAAAAAAGGGATGTTGAATTTTTTCTTACAAATTGATGATTTATTTATTGCTCTAAAACCGGTTGAGATATGCAAATGAAATTTAGTAGATTTTAAGAGGTAGGTATTGCGCATTTTTTGACGTACAATTAAGAATTTTATATTCACCATTGGCTTGCAGACGGGTCATACTGCCCGGTCATATTACCGACATGCACGCCAACGGTGAATATAAAATTCTTAATTTTATGTAAAAAAAACGCGAAATAACTACCTTTTAAAATGTACCAAATTTCATTTGCATATCTCAGCCGGTTTTAGAGAAATCAATAAATCGTCAGTTTGTAAGAAATATTTATCATCCCGTATCTCGGAAACGAAGCATTTGCGGACATATGTTAATAAATCAAACGGTCATTATTTTTTCATGTAGAATTAACACTTAAAGTTTGTCGAACTTATTTAGAAACACCCTGTATTGATGAAGAACTTTGCTAGTTGTTCAAGTACCTAACTTTCTTATTATCCAACATACTCAAATGAATCAAAAATCAAAATGGAAAGAAAGCCTAAGGCTACAGTTAAGATTTAAATTCAATATTTTATAAACTCTAAAATATATTACAGGGTGTTCCAAACTTTGAGGAAAAAACACACTATCATTGTTATACCCGGTATACAATAACACTTACCTCTTTAGCAACAATATTATTACATCGATATTCTTGAAGGATAAAGCTATAACATACAATTTTGCTGTTTAGTGTAGTTTAATTCAAAAGTTCAAAGTTAGCCGATTATTGTGCACTTAAGTTTATATACACGCTTGAAACAAAACACCCTGTATCTGTATACATCTTCTAGACCTATTTAAGCATAACCTCTACATTTTCTCTAAGTTCGGATTTCTTACAAACCATGGACGTATAAATAAATCTTATATATCCATTAAAATATCCTTATAAATCTTATAAATCCATATCTTTATTTATACGTCCATGTTAGAAACACTTTTCCGGTTTAATGCTTAAGCTATTTGAAGATATTTGCCGGAGACAAATACTTATCCGCGAAATCCAAATCTTCGCCAACTGCGACGTTATTTAAAGTTTGTCCACGTGTGAAATCGGCGTATGTAACGTTGATCAATTGGGCTAGTGGTGAAACAGTGACTTGCGTAAGACTTTTTATAAAGCCATAATATTGCCTGTATGATATAAACTCCCTCTCTAATCTCTCTTGCACCAAAAACCTATTAAAGTCCATACAACTCTAAAACTATAATAATAAAATCGCATATGTACATGCCTATATTGTACACGCGTATTAATGAAACACCCTGTATATCTCTTCTAGACCTATTTAAGCATTACCTCTACATGTTCTCTAAGTTCGGATTTCTTAGGAACACTTTTCCGGTTTAATGCTAAGCTATTTTTGTGCACTTTAGTTTATTTATACGCAATAAATAAAACACCTTGTATATATCTCCTAGACCTATTTAAGCAAAACCTCTACATTTTCTCTAAGTTCGGATTTCTTACGAACACTTTCCCGGTTTAGTGCTAAGCTAATTTTGTGGACTTTAGTTTATATACACGCATTAAATAAAACACCCTGTATATCTTTTCTAGACTTATTTAAGCATAACCTTTACATTTTCTCTAAGTTCGGATTTCCTAGGAACACTTTCCCGGTTTAATGCTAAGCTATTTTTGTGCACTTTAGTTTATTTACAAGCAATAAATAAAACACCTTGTATATATCTCCTAGACCTATTTAAGCAAAACCTCTACATTTTTTCTAAGTTCGGATTTCTTACGAACACTTTCCCGGTTTAGTGCTAAGCTATTTTTGTGGACTTTAGTTTATATACACTCATTAAATAAAACATCCTGTATATCTCTTCTATACCTCGTCCAATTTACTTACCGTTGCACGTCATCCGCGCCATAGCCTGTGACACGATACCAACACGAAATATTTAGGCGGTGGGTGTGTTCTTTTTTAGAATCAAAATGATTCTAAAAGGGGAACACACCTACCGCCTAGATATTTCGTGTTGGTATCGTGTCACAGGCTATGGCGCGGATGACGTGCAACGGTAAGTAAATTAGACGAGGTATAGACTTATTTAAGCATAACCTCTACATTTTCTCTAATTTCGGATTACACGGGTATACGTTGAGTCTCGTTGAATTTGCATTAACCTTCCGATGACAAACCTTTTTTCGTTACACGAACGACCAAGGGGGGAATGACAAAGGTCAAAAATGTCAAAAATGACAATTAACAAAAAAATGAATTTCTTTAAATTTTATTTTTATGGCATGGCCTTGTCATTAGCGTAAAACTACTTGGGATTACACATAATAGACGCTATTTTACTAAACATCAACTTCAGAATATATTTTTTATTCGTAAAATATAGGGAATTTTTTTATTTCAAAATATGAGGATATCTAGAATGATATTAAAGTCAAATAAAAAAATAATGAGTTAAAAATTGAAAATACTTTTGAATTTATTAAAGAAAAACTTACGCTGGGGTCACAATTTCCCCCGCTTGGTCATCCGAAGGTTAAACTGCTAAAAACAATCAAACCTCGTATGAGAAGCAACGACGTGTGAAATCGGCATATGTGACGTTGATCAATTGGGCTAGTGGTGAAACAGAGACTTGTGTGAGTCTTTTTACAGAGCTATAATATTGCCTGTATAATATAAACTCCCTCTCTAATCTCTCTTGCACCAAAAACCTATTAAAGTCCATACAACTCTAAAAATATATTAATAATTTCGCATATGTGCATGCTTCTATTGTAACCGCTTATTAATGAAACACCCTGTATATCTCTTCTAGACCTATTTAAGCATAACCTCTACATTTTATCTAAGTTTGGATTTCTTAGGAACACTTTTCCGGTTTAGTGCTTAAGCTATTTGAAGATATTTGCCGGAGACAAATACTTATCCGCGAAATCCAAATCTTCGCCAACTGCGACGTTATTTAAAGTTTGTCTGTAGAAATAATACTCCCGGGAATAATATTGTACAGAACAGAACACGGGTATACGTTGAGTTTCGTTGAATTTGCATCTGGGGTTTATATTTTATTGCTTATATCCTAATTATTAGGCTTCCTGTATTAGATTCCGCTGTCTTCGTTGTGTAACTGGGGAAACTTTATTAGAAAATCTGAATTATTGCTCCTAATTTAGCAGACGTTTTATTTATGTTTCACTTTATTGTAGAAAGTTAATTTGTTCAATTCAATTTCAACAAAAGGTGAAACTACAAGGTAAATTTACTATAACAGCCTGGAAACAAGGTTTAAAATATATATTATTTGAGATAAACCAGTTGAATCTTATTAACATTTTTCAAACCTTTTTTTATAATATGAAAAAAAAATTACTTCATAAGCAAAAATACACAATTATTCTATTCTAAACTTGAAATCTAATCGAATGGTAAGATTTCCTTTAAAAATGCGGTTATTATATTGTTAATTTTTTAGCTTTCTACTATGAAACAATGTGTAAAAGAATTATTGGAGTTTTCGAGATGTAGGCCGTAGGCGTACCGCTGAATACATATTGTGGATATTGTAAATGGAAACAGTGAATAATGAAGCAGTTTTACAGCGACTAAACAAAGAATGGAAGGTACTGAATATTATAAAAAGGCGAATATTGGAGCAATTCACCCATGTGATGGGGAATCCTATATTATGAAATACTATATTATGATACGTCGTTCAAGAGAAATAGAAGGAAACCGTGGTACTAGACGATGAAGAACAACCTGGCTCAAGAACCCCTGCTAATTATATAAATACATCATCATAAGACTATTTAGGTCCGCTGAGAAGAGAAACACGTAAACTGATGTGGACCTTTGATTAAACGTGTAAATAAAAATATATAATAACTGCAAGGACGCTCTCAACTTAGCAGCCGAAAGCACATTAGGTATATGCTGAAATCAACAAAATAATTTGAACATGAACATTTGAAATGACACATATTTATATTACAAAAAACTAAGTTTTCAATCTAATAGCACATAAAACAACACCCAAAAATGTTACTCTACATCCTACCAGCTTGAAAACAATCGGAACCTTCTCTGGTAACACCTCCGAGGCTTCTACAGTTTGCAATACATAACGGGTGCTGAGACTAAGGAAGATGAGGGAATTTTACAATTTATAATTCACGTCCCATCTGCTCAGCGCGGTAAAGTTCCAACGATAATGGTTCCCTTTGTACTCCAATCAGAGTAAACATGTAAATCAAAAATGATTAACCATTTTCAATTTCATTGAAACACGAAACTACAGCCGCATCATTATTCCAGTTCAATCAGAGAGTGCAGTAAGCACCTCTACCGGTTTCGAAACTTATTAGTCTCTCATCAGGAGGCACATATGCTGCTCTCTCTGACCCAACTAGGACAAACCCCGGCGTGCAGTCACGGATTGCAACGAACGAAATGGCAGGGATGTCCTAGCGGCAACTTCTAGCAAAAAACTAAGTTTTCAATCTAATAGCACATAAAGCAACACCCAAAAATGTTACTCTACATCTACATCCTACTAGATTGAAAACAATGGGAATATTCTCTCTATTAATATTACACTTGCGAAAACAATACAATGATTCTAATTGTAGAAATATAGTGAATCATCGCACCTTTCCAGGCAAATTGCTACCCACATCGCCGCACAAATCAATGCATTTAAATAAATGAGTGAACATAGCGGGGCATCGCACCTCGCCAGACACCTCGCTATTTGTTTTTCAGTATGCTAGGGTACAGACTAAGCCAAGACTGCAGTCTATTTACTTTCAACACTCTTCAAAATCTACCTAAATGAAGCACGGAATAGAGTTACACAAGTTTGACTTGAATGTTTGAACTTGACTTGAGTTTGACTTAATTTCAAATCAAACTCAAGTCAATCCTTCTGACAAATAATTCAAGTCAAGTCAAACTGGTCAATCGTACAGGTTTGAAAATTCAAACTGTTTGTCAAACTAGTTTGAAAGAGTTTGAAAAATAATTTATTTCGTAGATATACTTTTTTAACAATCCACGAGGAAAATAAAATTCCTGTAGCTGGCTGTATACCATAAATCACAAAAAATACAGGATCCTTCGTAAAAGGTATATTTAAAAGATCCTAATAAGGGTTGCATCACAAAACAAAACGTTTTCGGATTAACAAGTAATCCATCATCAGTGTTAAGCCAATAACATGTATGCGTGAGCCACCAAAAAGTTATGGGTAAAAACCCTTTAAAAGGTATAAGATCTTATATTATACTCCATATTATGTTTAAAATAGTTAGATGTTGCAAATATTCCTGGATATTACCCAGGGAAACACAGGACTCTAACCCACGTGGATGTGATATGAAAGGGATGAACCTCACATATTGAAAATTGAGTGTCAACTATATCTTTTAAAGGGTTTTTACCCATAACTTTTTGGTGGCTCACGCATGCATGTTATTGGCTTAACACTGATGATGGATTACTTGTTAATCCGAAAACGTTTTGTTTTGTGATGTAACCATTATTAGGGTCTTTTAAATATAACTTTTACAAAGGATCCTGTATTTTTTTTATTTTTTTATATACTTTTTTGTTGAGATAGACATGTCAGTTGCCAATTAAGATAAGAAATTTAATAATACATTGAGTGCCATGTAAATCATTCTTTAGTTCCAATAATTTTAGTATTTGTTTCCTTCTACTCATTTTTAAAAATCATGTACAATAGAACACTGACACTTTCACAGTAAACTATTTTTTAGCACGCACAACAAAATTAAATAAAAAATACTAAATGAACAGTTTTTGGTTTAAATGGGATCTAGCTATTTTTATAATTTTCTGCTTTTATAATCGATAACAATAAACACCGGCTCCGTCTTCAACGACAGAACGAAAGTCATAAAAAAGTGAAAGTTAAAAAGGAAGAAAACAAAGAACCTCAAAAATCTGTTTCCGTACCAAACCCTTTTTCAGGATGTTAAGGCCTAGTTCCTTGAAATTTTATGGTCAAATTTGGATTAACTCCATTTTTTCAATACAAATGACCCAGAATCTCATAACACGTGGTGTGTACTAAAAGTAAGTAAGTCAAGCTGCGTTTAGCAGAAGGTACTAATAAAACAGTAGAAGTTGACCTGTACCTTACAAAGCAGACTTTTGAAATTAAAAGTTGTACGGTTGGAATAAAATCAATATTTATACATGAAAAACAAGCTATTGATTTATAAAACCAATACAGAAGTAAAAACTTCGAGATGTATTCTGGTATAAAATCGTTTATTTAAAAACTATAAAATGTCATCGATTGCAGAACGTTTTCGTTCTAAACAGAACATCTTCAGTGCATCCTGCCGAGTATTTTGAAACTAGCACACCGTAAATAGTGTTAACATCATCATATATGGTTTACATAATGTAATATGTTAAAATGTTATGACTACAAGTCGATGTTAATGGATAAAGTGGAACACATGCTAAAAGGGTGCCATGGTTCCCTGCTCGAAGATACTAGGTACTTGCCAATTCAATGGGCACAGACCAACTTGAGTTGGTCTGTGCCCATTGAATTGGCAAGTACCTAGTATCTTCGAGCAGGGAACCATGGCACCCTTTTAGCATGTGTTCCACTTTATCCATTAACATCGACTTGTAGTCATAACATTTTAACATATTACATTATGTAAACCATATATGATGATGTTAACACTATTTACGGTGTGCTAGTTTCAAAATACTCGGCAGGATGCACTGAAGATGTTCTGTTTAGAACGAAAACGTTCTGCAATCGATGACATTTTATAGTTTTTAAATAAACGATTTTATACCAGAATACATCTCGAAGTTTTTACTTCTGTATTGGTTTTTTAAACTATGGTATACAGCCAACTATTGGGATTTTCCCATTGATTTTCTATTGATTTATACTCTTAGTACAGAAATGATTAATAAACATTCAAAATTCAAAATGTAGAAGAATCCCGAAAGGTTCATTTTATGACTTATACTATATTCTTAGTACATAGCACGTTAGACATCATATAAAGATTTTATGTAGATTATTTGTGTTTTTCAATTTAATAACGTATATATAAACACAACATTTTCACTTTAAAAAAATTCCATCATTTTTTGACGGAAACTTCAAAATTAATGTGTACATTAATGCGGACAAGACTGTTGTTCTGGCCAAACACTTAGTTTAGCATAAACAGACCAAAGTCGGCGCTTAGTCTACAATAATTGCGAAACTGTTATGAATGGCAGTTATGGATATATGGCAGTTATGAATGGCGGTTAAGAATGGCAGTTATGAATATAGTCTTGTTATGCAAAACTAAAAACCGTTAATAGACAGAATGTCGCTTGGTTTATTTTTGTTTTTCTTAGTAACCGTTAACGTGACAATAACAGGGATTTTTCCAAGATAGTTTTAGCTATGTGTCACCAGAATCCGCTGTTATCTCGATTTTAAAGAAATGGCGCTTGGTCGAGTTATGCATAACGCTGTCCTTTTAAAGAATTAGTTCACTGTTTGTGATTTTATAACGCTGTTCTTTATTTTTACATAATAGAAGTATGTATGCACTTTGCAATTTTCATTGTTTTGAAATCACCTGCCGCACCATCAAATAAATCATTATATTTATTTTTCTTAATTAATACTGCTTCGACTACAGATTGTTTCTGTTAATTTTTGCAGTAAGAATACCTTCAATATCAGACTCAATTTGTTCTGGTACTTATTCTGAACCGAAAAATATCCACATTCAGATATTAGGTTTGTTCTAGCAAACAGTCAAACTAGTCAGAAACCGTCAGCAAACAGTTGGTCAGTGAGAGAACATAATACAGTCACCAGTGATATCCCCTCTACTCGCGCTGGTCCACTATTCGCTGATGGTTTCAAACCGTTTGAAACTGATGCTAGAACAAACCTATTATCTTCCAAAGCCACACACTTCAAAACGAACGTAATAAACAAGCCAAACATGGACGTCTAAATATGAACTACAAACTAATTTGCGGAGTAGCAGAATACAGATTCAGACCTATCCAAATAAGTCACAACAAAATCCATACGCTCTCAATTAGAATTGGAAATAAACACGTTGCCAATATGACATTCAAACTTCAAAGTGTTTGAAGAAGTTTAATTTCAAGTCAAACCTAAAGATATCGAAATCAAGTCAAGTCAAACTTTTTTACAAAAAAAGTTTGATTTTCAAGTCAAGTCAAGTTTGTTAAATAAAATCAAACTAGTTTGACTTGATGCATCTCTAGCACGGAAGCATCGCAAATCTTCAATGCCTTTTAAATGATTTATCTTTTTGCTCCGGGTTTGAAAATAATAAATACCAAGAAGACGAAAACAATGATTACAGGTAGAAATAATTCATCACCATTATCATAAAATCTCTTCCGTCCACTGCTGGACATAGATCTCTCCCATTTTTCGCCATTCTCCACGGTTCTGTGCATGTTGTTACCATTTCTTCAACATTCGTTTAATGTCGTCCATCCAGCGTGTTGGTGGTGGTCCTCTGCTGCGGTTGTCCTCTCGTGGGCGCCAGTCAATTAGTTTTTTGGTATATTTTGAGCCTTTTAGTCTCGCTACATGACCTGCCCAATTCCGTTTCATCTTGGCTATGCATTCGACGACATCAGTGTTACCTGTTCTGAGGAAAAGAGGAAAAGAAATAATTAGCCAAATTCAAATATTTATTTAGTCAGAGAAGAAATAGAACAAGTCAGACAGTTTAAATACTTGGGTTGTTTACCAAACGAGATTTGGGACCCTGAAATTGAAATAAAGAGCAGAGTAGAATAAGCCAGAAATACTTTTTTGAGGCTTAGGAAATTTCTGGCTGATCGCAAGTTAGATTTTAACCTGGGATACAAGACGCTAAAGTATTTCGTTTGGCCTCTGCTCCTGTACGGAATGGAACCATAAAAAGCCTAGCTCCATTACAAAACTTGAAGTTTTTGAAATGTTATGCCTACGCCGAATGCTTAGAATATAATTTAAGGACAGAGTCAGAAATAAGAAAGTATTAAGAAGAGTGGTCCTCCAAGATAAAGAACTTTTTGTCTATGTAAAAAGAAAGAAGACTGCATACTTAGGGCACATATTCCGAGGAGAACGATACATTTTTCAGCAATGAAAAGCTCGAAGGACAGATTGAGGGTAAGTCAGGTCTAGGACTGCGTAAAATTTGTCAATAGACTAAAAGACAGGAATCCACATCTATGAAATTCTTCGGAATGCTGCTAAAAACAGAATAATTTAATCCTGACTATCTAACATCTCATCTGACAAGACAATATAAGGCGGGCGCCTACGCAGAAATGAAAACGCCTTAAGAAGAAGAAGAATCACGGAAGAAACGGAAAATCGTGCTTTGGAATAAGTATACCATTAAACGAGGAAAAACCTTATTTACGCTTCATTTCACGATTGACCAAGTAGGCATCACATGGAGATTAATGCCAAAACACGAGCGATGGAGTTTAAATGTTATTTCAACAAAAACAAAATGCGTATGCATAGGTGGAGTTGACAACTATGAACTTAACTCAGAAGTTGTACTCAGTAGTTTCATATTGCGAATACAGGGGCAAAAATAGAGAGAAATGGACGCACTAAATGCCTGGCAATTGACTTAAGAGAACGGAACAAAAACTACTTGATCTGAAAATGGGGTTTTGACGCATATCAACAGCTATATCCAAAATGGTGCACGTGATCAATGAAATAAAAAGACAAATAATGGACAGAGAAACCAGCGTCACAGAAGAAATCCAACAAAAGAGCTTATTTGGTACGGACATTTACAGAGAATGGTAACGCGTACCAAAGTTTATATTGAATTATTCTAATAACCGATCATTGGTCGCTAGTAGAAACGTTTCGGGAACTCAAATTTCTATTCCTTAAACCGAGATATTCCTTAAAGAGGTATTCTAATAAGAGGGTTTGACTGTATATTATATTAGGATACTCAGTCTAAACAAAAAATATATACTGAACACAATCGAAAGCTCAAACAATAGATCAAAGGAGGTCCTTAAAACAACATAACATCTCCGAGGACAAGTGTTCACATTATTCTTCTGTTGGTGCCTATTCGTTTTGAATATTGGCGATCATTCTGGCTATAATTCTTTTATTAAATGATGCTTTAAATAGATTAGTTGTTGTTGTGGAGAAACATTTTCTCATTTCCCCAGGTGCTTACCGGATATCCCAAAACTAAAGTTTCATTCCTGTCCGCTAAACTTTCTAAATATAGAAGACAACGAACATCCTGATGAGTACTGGAACATCCTCAAAACAATCCTTTTAAAATATCATAAGCTGTAGCCTGCAATTGGCAAAAATGTTTATCCAAGAGCCGTTCCTAATAAAACAACTTGTAGAAATAATAGAGAACAGTAAAAAACAACTAGCCCTAGGCCTACAAGGCCTGTTGCGCTTAACAAATAAATAAAAAAGAACTATAGCAACTTCTAAGCGTTCCTGAGAGCTGACAAATACCTAGCTTCTATCATCATTTTCCGCCCCTGACACATTTATCATGAAAGTTTATAAACAAAATAATTATAAAGGAATTTCTGCGTTTTGCATAAATTTTTTTAAATATTTAAAATTAAATAATTTAATTAGACGTGAAGCTTGAGTTAAGGATTATGTCTTTTCTGCTCATTTATAAGTTTTTTGTCAATCTTACAAGGATTCAGTATTATTAAGTATAATGTAAACGAACGACGCCTTCCGGAAACGCCCAATTATAAATAAAATCATGGCAACCAAGAGGCAAATCCTGAAGAGAATTATGGGCAAAAAATTTGACTACCCATCGGCATTAATCGGCTAACTAGATCCCTACAATTTATGATACAGTCGAACCCGCTTATTGGAATAGCCTTCGTGTCAATCAAAAGTATTCCTATAACCAAAGTTTATTATTGAATTGTCAGCAACTTGAGTGAACAAAAAAACATCAAGGAAGACCGAAAACAACATGGCTTGATGGTATTCAAAAGGCAATGTCCGATAGAGATCTACGACCAGGAGATTACGCCGATAGACGTGAATAGAGACTGGTAACCGGAAGGCAGCAGAACTCGTTATTATGCCCTCGTTATAGCCTTTCACCTTTTCAAGGTATGTCTGTCAAGCTTTTTTTGTTGCGGAGTTCCAGCACTCATCAGGAAGTTCGTTGCCTTCTATATTTAGAAGTATAGCGGACAGGAATGGAACTTTAGTTTTGGGACATCTGGTAAGCACCTGAGGAAATGAGAAAATCGTTCTCCACAACAACAACTAATCTATTTAAAGCATCATTTAATAAAAGAATTATAGCCAGAATAATCGCCAATATTCGAAACGAATAGGCACTAAAAGAAGAATAAGGTGGGCACTTGTCCTCAGAGATGTTATGTTGTTTTAAGGACCTCCTTTGATCTATTGTTTGAGCTTTCGATTGTGTTCAGTATATATTTTAGGGATCTAAAATACAGTAGGGATAGTAAGATACAGTAGCGATCTAGTTGGCCGAAGAATGCCGATGGGTAGTCAAATTTTTTGCCCATAATTCTCTTCAGGATTTGCCGCTTGGTTGCCATGATTTTATTTAAAATTTGGCGTTTCCGGAAGGCGTCGTTCGGTAACATTATACTTAATAATACTGAATCCTTGTAAGAGTAGCAAAAAACTTTAAATTAGCGAAAAAGACATAACGTCGTCAACACAAGAAAAACTCGTAATTCCACTCGTAAAAACAGTAACATTAGAAGAACATGTAACTCCAACATGGATTCACAAAATAAAATATGGGAAACCATGTAACTCCAGCGATAGTTTAAAGCAACAAAAATCCCTTTATTTTTAAATCGTACTAAAAACATTTATTACCCAAATCAACTTACTTTATCTTACTTCCTTACAGATGTAAAATTAGAACTTAAAAACCTCTATTTCACTCCAAAAAAACAAATCAAATCAACGGCAATAATCACTTAACTGACTTAACAGAAAATGCGCGGGAGTTGCGTGTTTTACTAACATAATTTTTTGACAAGGGGAGATACCTGCTTTTCTAGTATACATTTTAAAATTAGAAACCTACATTTAAATGACGTATTATTTGTCGGATGGCTAGAAAAGGCGATTGGCTAATGGATGGCAGTAAAATCTCATTTTAAGTAAAAATTGGTGTTGCGCGGTTTTCTTGTTTCGACGACGATAATCCTAAACTCGAGCTTCACGTCTAATTATATTATTTAATTTTATAGGTCTGGATCCCGTTTACGAAAAAAAAGTTGATTAATAACAAGCTGAAAATTTGTTAATAGCTTAAGGGTGTCTAGTCGGACAAACTTTGATATATAGGAACACTGGAACAGGGGAAGTTTTAATTGTGGAACAGGTTAAAAATTTGGTACGTCAGACTACGAAAACGTCAGATGTATTTTGTCGGACAGAACTTCCAATTATTGATTTGTCACCCTTTCATTAAACTCTCATGCAAAAATCAGACTGCTATTACTAACCAACATGATTCCTCTCATTTGACATGTTCTTTCGTGTTCCACTTATTAAAATGTCCAGTTGGTGATAAACACCAGTCTGATTTTTGCATGAGAGTTTATTGAAAGGGTATCAAATCAATTGGAAGTTCTGTCCGACAAAATACATCTGACGTTTTCGTAGTCTGACGTTTCAAATTTTTAACCTGTTCCATCGTTAAAACTTCCCCTGTTCTAGTGTTTCCATATATCAAAGTTTGTCCGACTAGACACCGTTAAGCTATTAACAAATTTATAATATTTGAGAAAAATTATGCAAAAACGCAGAAATTCCTTTATAATTATTTTGTTTATAAACTTTCATGATATATGTGTACAGTTTAGTGTATTAATTAAAAAGTAATAGAAGGTACTATAAGTTCCACTGACAAGGTCATTTAGGAGATATTACCATATAATTATGAAGTATAGGACCACCCAAGTTGACTAATTCAGTAGAAGACTTAATGCATCTATTATTAACTAGTACTTACCAGAACCTTTACAAAGGGTAAACCGACAACTTTATGCCGACTTGTTTGTCAATAACGTCAGAGAAGAGTTAGATATTTTTTATTTTTTATAAAAATATGCGATTGATTTGTTAATTAATAGTGCGGCAGATCCGTACAAATATTATAAGAATTGTGCATTTAATGATAGAAGAATATAATTTGGACCACATATACTACACATCTAAAGGTTCAAATTTAGATAGGAGGTCATCTCAGATTTTGCCTTTTACAAAAATGGCGGGAATTTAAAATGGCGACTATACATATGTGACTAATAGCACGATAACTTTTGAACGAAACTTCAGATTTCAACCAAATTTGGAATATAGGTTCTTTTTTTGAAGTATAAGATCGAGGTATGGAACCGGAAGAATCGGTTTACCAAAAGTTGTGTTTTTCCTGGTTTTTATGTAAAAATATGTTGTTTTTTTTTTCAATTATTTCACCCTGTATGTATTCATTTTTCAAATAGTTAATACGGTCATTAAAAAGAGCGTAAAAATATTTTTTAGGAAATATCTTTAACTTTTTAGTTATGTTAATTACCATTTATTAAGTGCAAAACGTATCTTCACATGTACCTATATGCGGCAGATTCGTGCAAATATTATAAGAATTATTGTGCATTTATTGGTAGAAGCATATAATTTGGACCGCATATACTACACGTATAGAGGTTCAAATTTATATACGAGGTTATCTCAGTTTTTGTTCCTTTTGCAGAAATGGCGGGCATTCCAAATGGCGACTATACATACGTGACTAATAGCACGATAATTTTTGAACAAGATGTCAGATTTCAACCAAATTTGGTATATAGGTTCTTTTTTTGATGAGTAATATCGATGTCTTGAACTGGAAGAATCGATTTACCAGAATTTGTGTTTTTACTGTTTTTTTTTGTAAAAATATGTTGTTTCTATTTCAATTCTTTCACCCTGTATATATTAATTTTTCAAAAAGGTGATACCGGCGTTAAAAAGTGCGTAAAAATATTTTTTAGGAAATGTTTTGAACTCTTTATTTATAATAATTACAATTTAATACGTGCATAACGTATCTTAACCTGTAGGTACCTATGTGCGGCAGATTCGTGCAAATAATAATAATATAAGAATTATTGTGCATTAAATGGTAGAAGCATATAATTTGGACCATACATACTACACATACAAAGATTCAAATTTAGATATGAGGCCATCTCAGATTTATTCTTTTACAAAAATGGCGGGCATTCAAAATGAATCTGCCGCCCATAGGTGTAATACAACTGAAAAGTTCAAAATATTTCCTAAAAAATATATTTACACTATTTTCAATGGCGTTATTACCCTTTTGAAAAATTTATATATACAGGGTGAAAGAATTGAAAAAGGAACAACATATTATTACATAAAAAACAGTAAAACCACAAATTATGGTCAACCGATTCTTCCGGTTCAAGACCTCGAAATTACTCATCAAAAAATGAACCCATATACCAAATTTGGTTGAAATCTGACGTTTCGTTCAAAAGTTATCGTGCAATTAGTCACATATGTATAGTCGCCATTTTGAATGCCCTCCATTTTTATAAAAGAAACAAAAACTGAGATGGCCTCGTATCTAAATTTGAAACTTTATATGTGTAGTATATGTGGTCCAAATTATATGCTTCTACCATTAAATTCACAATAATTCTTATAATATTTGCACGAATCTGCCGCATATAGGTACATGTGAGGATACGTTTTGCATTTAATAAATGGTAATTAACATAACTAAAAAGTTAAAAATATTTCCTAAAAAATATTTTTACGCTCTTTTCAATGGCGGTATTAACTTTTTGAAAAATTAATAAATACATGGTGAAAGAATTGAAAAAAAAACAGTATATTTTTACATAAAAACCAGGAAAAACACAACTTCTTGTAAACCGATTATTCCGGTTCAAGACCTCGATTTTATACATCAAAAAAAGAACATATATCCCAAATTTGGTTGATATCTAAAGTCTCGTTCAAAAGTTATCGTGCTATTAGTCACAATGTATTGTCGCCATTTTGAATCCCCGCCATTTTTGTAAAAGGCAAAATCTGAGATGGCCTCATATCTAAATTTGAACCTTTATATGTGCAGTATATGTGCCCCAAATTATATACTTCTATCATTAAATTCACAATTGTTTCACATATCGGCTGCACTATAACTAATTTAAGAATTAATTTATTTTTTATTCAAGTAGTAATCAAATAAGATGGAGTATGATGCAAATGTATGGAATAAATTCATTATTTCAAAAACAGACGACTTAAAAACAATCTTAAATCATGACAGTTTTAATTTTTGTATGCCCATCAATTATTGCTGTATTGTGTTGGATATTACGTCATCAGTGTTGGCGTAATGATGGAATCGACTATCTTTTTTAAATGCACACTGAGGTCACCGGATAACTCATTTAAAAGGTCTGCTAATCGCCTTTCCTCCTGGTCCTAAGTACCTTATCTATTGATGTTATATTAAAATAAATAACTGAAAAATTAACTCCTATGATAGAAAAAATTAGTTGGTTCTTTGTTGTTAAATGTTACATTAACAATCTACGTCTTGTTCGAAAACTGCATATCTGTTTAATCCATTTATATCCTCGATTACAGTATTATCTGCTATACAATTTGTATAAAAATTGTGATGTCCTGAATTAAATAAAAATAACTTCTATAGTTTGTCAGTTTTCGAAGTTTTGCTTCGGAAACTGACTTTCTTTTAAGCCGCAATGGTTCTAAATACGTGACAAACTGTGACCCGGTTGAGAGTTGAAGGTTCTCTTCCTGTTTCCTTTTATGGTTACCTCTTTATACTCGTCATTGTCTCGGTACCGCGCGTCGTTTTAAAAAATAAGGCTTACCTTTACATAATTTGGTTTTAAACCAACTTATTGTGTCGTTGAGTAGGAATGGCGGTTGTTGACAAAACACCGGTTTTCGGTTATACCGGTTTTTTTACCTACGGTTTAACCTGGCGGTTATAACCGGTCAAAAAACCAGTTATTCCAAAAACCGGTGTTAGGTTTTTTTTAGTCATAGCCAATACACAATAGGTTACATTTTTGAAGATATTCTTCTTTAGGCGCGATTCGATTGAGGGTAAAATTGTACATAAATCTGCGCGCCTGCGCACACAGACAGTATGTAGTTCCTTGCTAATCTTTCAAGATAGGTATTTATGTATCTGTATCCGTGCAAATAAGTCATTAAAAGAATATATTAGTGTTTTTAGTAAATGTATTATTTATTATAATTCTTTTGTTTTTGGATTTGTGTTTCTCTGTAGTAAAATAATAACATATTATGTAGGCATAAAATTTTATGTGTTTCAGTTAAGTATATTTACTTCGTTGAAATTACCTATATAATAGAAGACTATCTTCTTAGGTGCGTACAAAGTACACCAGTGGCGGCTCGTGACATCTGCTATAGGGTGTGCTGCATGAACCACGGCCAATATAAAATAATAGAAATAGAATAACATACGAAAACAAAAACAATAAAATTAGCTTTAATACTAATTAATAGTAACTAATAACGACATGCTATAAAAATCTGATTAACTTACATTTATTGCATTTTTCTAAATTGGAAATTAATACGCCGGTCCTTTTTTGTCGCAAACTTTTCGATTACTTTATCGTTAAAGTTCGGTATTGAAGCGATGAACTTTTTTTCTATCGAGAGTGTGGAAAGGGCTGTTAATCTGTCTTCGCGCATTGAATTTCTTAAAAATGTTTTGATCCGTTTTAAAGTTGAAAAACTACGTTCAGCTTCTGCTGTGGTCATTGGCGTAGTCACCAGAATTTGTATCAACTTTTTGGTTTCTGTTAATGTGTCCTCTAAATTATTAGAAATTATAAATTTTAGTAAAGGCACTGCACCTTTTAATGTTCTACACTCGATATTGGAATACAAAACTGACAGTTCTGTTCGCAAACGGTTTTTATCAAAGAAGTTATAAGCTGTACAAGTTAAATCCAATTCATTTTCAGGAAACTTATTATTATATTTTTCGAAATGTTCTGAAGATAAAAGTGTTGCGGCAACTAGATGATTTGTATATGCAAACCGTTCTTTTGCATTGTTTATAATAACATCACAAACTTCTAGACAGGCAATACGGTGATCCTGTTGGCTGTTATTTGGGCGTTTCCTTTTTTGGACACTAGGCGCCGCATTTAAATTTGAAGCTTGATGTATGATAGGGTCTATTTTATTTCGGACATTGTTAATACTTTGCTCAAAAACATGTATAGCTTTCTGTGCTTCGGTTGGGTCCATGTTCTTTTTTTGAAGATTATTGTACAAAACGTCAACATGTGGCATAATATAATGAAAAACAGTCAGCCAGAAAGTAAAATTTTGATCTTCCAGAATACGTCTAAGTCCTCTTGCTTCCTTGGAAGTAATAGCATTTGACTCTTCTTCTAGTTGCTCCATACACTCAATAATAAAGTCTCTATATTCGTAAACGACATTTACTGTACGAATATTGAAATTCCAGCGTGTAGGGATTGAACGAGGAATATTTTTTCCAACTATTTGATTTAAGACAGCTATTCTTTGAGGTGAATGACTAAAAAATCCAGGTATATCATGTAAATCTCCAAAAAATACGCGTACTTGGGAATTAATAGAACATGCTCTTGACATTATTAGATTCAATTGATGGGCGTAACAGTGCACAAAATGAGCAGTTTCATATTTTCTCTTAATTATTGTTTGCACTCCGCCATGTATCCCACTCATAACAGCTGCTCCGTCATAACTTTGTGCAATGAGCTTATTTTTGTTATTCTTTAATATTGGGTCTAAAACATTCAAAATTGTGTTAGCTAAGGTTTCAGCATCATGTTTTTCTGGAAGCAAAAAAGTCCAAAACCTTTCAACTGGAGCACCGTTTTTTACATAACGAAAAACAATGACCATTTGAAATTTCATAGAAACATCCGTTGTCTCATCAGCTATCACTGCTAAAAATGGGGCTTCATTGATTTCGTTTAAAATCTCCTCAGCGTATACTTCTAGCATGCAATCCAAAATATCATTTTGTATTGTTTTTGAGGTACCTTTGAAAATTGTCGCATTTGTAAGGTGTTCACTAAGTGTTTTATCAAGTTCAGCAGAAAAATTCACTAAACCACGAAAAATTCCAGGGTTATCTGATGTTTCAGATTCATCGTGTCCTCGTAAGGCGAGCTCAAAAGCCCCACAGAATTTTATACAGTCAATTATTTTTGACAAAACATACCTATTTTTCGTCACCTCTTCATTGTGTTTTTGTATATTTATCCAATAAGCAGAGTCAAGTTGGGCATGTATATTAAGTTTCCCAAATAATGCAAATCGCATTTCATTGTTCATATGAGTTTGCGTGTTTTCATGCTTCTTTATTTTTTCACTTAAATGCACTAGATCCCGCACTCCTGTCTCGCGCCACAATTTTTCCTCTTTATCTGCGCCGAATAATGCACACGGAAAACAGAAAAAAGCATTTTTTTCGGAACATCCACAAATCCACTGATTTCGTAGATACATGTCTTTATTAAATTTACGCGTATATGTTTTTCCACGGCTTTTACCGGACACTTCAATATTAAGATCAGGCATAGGACGGCCACGTTCTTTTATAATCAACTGTTGTTGATAGTGAAGTTTTTGAAATTTATTTACACCTAATTTAAATTGAAACTCCATTGTTTTAAACACGCTCGAACAAAACAAATTAAACAAAATTGTAACCTAAGAATTTCTAAACACGGCACAGATGCAACGGTCACGAATAACTGTCGTGAATTGCAGCTCGCAAACACATTTCCGAGGCCGTTAATCAGCCGATTGCCGAAGCACATCGGCTAAGATCGCCGTTTGCCTAATAAATGCATTTTACCGCTGCCAGTGTTTCGGTTGTTATCGACGCGGCTTCACTGGAGCAGCAAATACGTAAAAAGATTGCTTCACTGGAGCACCAAATACGTAAAAAAATTATACGGTTTCACTAGAGGAGTAAATACGTAAAAAAAATAATATTAATCATCGTTGTTGGTGAATTATTATTAACAGTTGATGTTTAATATGATAATATGGCAGATTTGAAATAAAACTATATTAATTATTCTTTAATAATTAAGATTTGCTATGGTTGTTTGGTAGTTCTGCAGCTCAGCAGCACATAAAGAAAAGCCGCCACTGAAGTACACACACATTCTTTTTTTATATTGCGCTTTAGTTTGAGATACTACATTGGAATCGATATCAGTCAATATCAGTATAGAAATCAGACATCAGTATTAAATATCGGTTTCAGTCAGCTTAAAGTTTCTCATTTATGCGGAAGGGGCGAAAAATTTTCGCATTTTTTCTCTAAATTCAGTACTTTTTCTACGTATTCGGTTTTTCACCGGTTATTACGTTAAAAAGAAAAAACCGGTTATAACCGGGACAAAAAAACAACCGGAAAAACCGATTATTGCAGAGGAAAAAACGGTTTTAGGTTATAACCGGTAGGTTTTTTCCATCCCTACGTTGAGTCGTTGCTCTTACTTTTTTTTAACAAGACCCACTTCTTGAGCTTCACGACCTGCCTTTCTACGAGCTATAAATGAAAAGTTGATTTCTTGCTACCTGCGTAAATTTCGCAATTATATATACATAAGGAATCGTTTTTAGTCTTCTATTGCTTTGGTTAAATCAAGTTTCATTTGTTTTCTTTTTGACTCACCTTGTCTACCCTGTACAACCGAATTTATTAATCTGCAATATGATTCTATCGTCCAATAGATGGCTATGAGGTAACGGAACATTTGGTTCGATATTGCAGAACGTGAATCGTATTATTTACAGTATTGTTCTGAAGCTATTTCCTTGTGGCATTTTTACAATCAACTATTTTTAATTGAAAATAAGCCACAATTTTACCAAAAAAATGATTTTATTAACGTTTCGAAGCCCAAATCGGGTTTCGTTGTCAAAATACAAAATACTACTAAAATAAACAAAAATGTTGTTGCTAGGTAAAAAAATTCTTCTAATTTATTTAATCTGACTCATTTATATTGGCAATTCAGACGTATATTATACATTTTAAAGTAGAAGACTTTAAAATGATATCGCCAATGTTTATGAGTTGCGTTTCTGGGACGACTTTACTAAAAGATAGTTCATTCGATTACATGAAATCAACCCCAAATCAAGAATATCCGTCACAAAAAATCATAGCATGTGATCTATCTTTAAAAAGACAACCAGATGCAACGATGACAGTAAAATTCTCGCGTTAGAGATTTTATAGAAAATCACGAGGGAAAACCAGGAAAAAAGTTTTATTTACAGTATGTACGAACCAATAACTCCATTTTCGAAAAAGAATATCCGTCACAAAAAATCATAGCATGTGATCTGTCTTTAAAAAGACAACCAGATGCAACGATGACAGTAAAATTCTCGCGTTAGAGATTTTATAGTAAATCACGAGGGAAAACCAGGAAAAAAGTTTTATTTACAGTATGTACGAACCAATAGCTCCATTTTCGAAAAAGAATATCCATCACAAAAAATCATAGCATGTGATCTGCCTTTAAAAAGACAACCAGATGCAACGATGACAGTAAAATTCCCGCGTTAGAGATTTTATAGTAAATCACGAGGGAAAACCAGGAAAAAAGTTTTATTTACAGTATGTACGAACCAATAACTCCATTTTCGAAAAAATGTTAGTTGGTTCGTTGTTGCATAACGGGGTCCAATTTTAGAAATTTTTGAGAGTATTGGAGACGAGAACGAAAAACAGACACCAAATGTGGAGGATCATAAAACCCACAACCATGGACCAAAATGGATGGTTGACATATAGATTAGCGGGTGTTTTCCTAAACTTTAAGATGGAAGTTGGCCTATTTTTCAATTCAGCCAGGTTGATAGAATCGAAAATTTCGCGTGTATAATCGTATAATATATTATAGTGTCGTATGTAGCGGGGTGTGCGCCACTGGCGAGAACTGCCGCTCTCTGGGATACACCTACATAATGATTGATAACGTTTAGGTAAGTTCACATACTTTTTAATAATCATGTCGTTAAATAAATATTATCGTCCACCACCTCCACAAAAGTCTCATATCGGTGACAATATTTCTTCCAGAGATACGAACACCAAAAACAAGATTTTTATATAATTCCATATCTGTACTTTCGCTGCCTTTTTGGGTAGTGAATATCTATTAAAAAACACCATAAGAAGTACCTACCTATTTTTCTAATACTATCATTATAGGACCACCCAAGTTGATCATAGAGAAACTGAGAGTTAGATGGAATGGACAATTTCGTCAACTTAATTTATGCATCTATTAAGTTTTGGTTTTAATTAACCATAAAATATAATACAGGCGTTGAGGTTATCTATTTGAAGTATCTTACAAATGTAGAATAAAAAACAATTTAAGCATTTGTAAAATACGAAATACAACATGTGATTATAATACTCTTGTGGCAGCCTACTTTTATCAAAATAGTATACTTATATAGTATCCGATATAAGGTTGATCGGGACCGAGCTGTTTAATGGATAAAAATTAATTATTGAATATGTAATTTACTATGTTAACAATTACAAAAAACAAGGGGTGCCCGATCTAATTTTGTTCTAACTATAATTGAATTTTTTTAATAACTCCTTTTTATAAATTAAAAACAAAAATTTCGACCCGGGCAAATATTATTTCAGATGTTTTGGATATTTCTAAACAAAAAAAAGGTCTTTTGTAATTTTTTATTAAGTTGTTGATCATTTTCGACGGTCGTTGTTATAAACAATTTAAAACTGAAGATAGAATGAAAGATGATTATTTTCAAGGCTTAAGGCTATGGGTACATAATTCGCAAATATTTTACGTGTATCCCTACTTCTTCTGTCTTTACACGGCAAATTACGTGTAGTAAAATTCACACTGGTATGGATATGTAAACATTACTACAATGTCATTCTACTTGAAAATGTCATCATTAATTTAAAGAGATGGCTTTTAAATGTTCTTGGATAACTGTTATTTTTATAATTGCAAATTATTAATTCAGTTAATAAATGTGATAATTTTTTCACTAACTATGTATTCAGTGATTGTAATAATTTATTTGTACAACAAAAACTAATACTCAATCGAGAAAAGAGGAAAAGTGTTAAAGTGATTTTTTAATAATATATTGTTCTTATGGAACGCTTACAATTTTGAACATCTTTAATAACAAAATACTTGGATCACAGAATATATTATTATCCTGATGTATTCTCTGCTTGGATCTTCCACAAATAATACACAATAAATAACTTTTTATTAAATTCACGTCTTAAATCAATTATTTATCAAATACACTATATATCAATAATATTTAATTAATAACTCAAAATATTCCCGATGCAATGTCAAATATTTAAAATTGTCACTGATTGTCAGTGTCTGACTGACACGATATGCTGAAAATATTATATTCAGCTGGGTGCGTTGTAAGACAAAGATAGATTTGGAAAATATTACCACGGCATTGTGTTCATTTTTTTCGAATCCTGAAAAAACCAATAAATATTTTTGAAAAATTTAAACGCAGAATGAAAGACTAAATTATTACCGAGGGCTGAAAGTCCCTTAGAATAAATAAAAAGTTTATTTTGAATGAGATATTTGATATTAAAAATCACACTAAATTTTCTCTTAGTTTTTCACCCCTGTAACTTATTAAAATAAACATTACAGAAGTTCTCAGGGACTTTCGGCCCTCGCCAATAACGTAATCTTTCATTCTGCGTTTAAATTTTTCAAAAATACTTATTAGTTTTCTCAGGATTCGAAAAAAATGAATCCCCATTTGAATAGCATAGCAGCCGAAAATACGTACCGATCCTCTTAAAAACACAAGTAAAAAATATTATTTTTGTAATCATCAAGTACCTAAATATTCTAGTAAAATAAGATTACACCACATGTAAATCAAAATGTAAATTCATACAGGTTGAAACAAATTTTATATCAAAGTTTAGGTTGGTACCAAAGATATTTTCAAAAAAGTATCCAAATCATATAAGGGGATCATTATTTAAATAATTAAAAAGCGGCCATTTTTGCACAATATTTACTATTTTAACTGCTGAGGTAATTTACATTTGAATGAAGATCTTTAGGATTTATATTTGTGTCGTAGAATTTAGACCTCACAATATAAAATTAAGATTTAACCAAAATCACTTAAATAAAATATGGCTCCTTATTGAGTTACAGTGTGTTTTATTTAAAAATTTAAAAAATATGTTTGCTCAGTATTTCCTTAATCAGAAAAAATCCTAAAGACGTTCATTAAAATGTAAATTACTTCAGCAGTTAAAATAGTAATATTGTGCAAAAATGACCCCTTTTTAATTATTTAAACAATGATACCCTTATATGATTTGGATACATTTTGAAAATATTTTTTTTATTCTCTTAAACTTTGATATAAAATTTGTTCCAACCTGTACATAATTACATTTTGATATTTTTTATTTTATTAAGCTAAAATTCAAGTTCAAACCTTCTTCTATTAGAAGCCGATAAAAATTTTTGCCATGTCGTATTCTAAAATATTTTTTCTAATTGTCAATGAGGAAGACTTCTTAGGAGAAGACGGGCATTAACAACTAAAAAAAAATAGTTCAATATAAAAGAAGTCCAAAACACTTATGATGAACTGATAGAATAAGGTTTGAACTTAAATTTAGGTACTTCGTAATTTCAAAAATGGTATCTTTTGCTTATGTGTTTGAGCCTTGAAAATCGTCATCTTTTGAATGATCCAAAAAATCTAAAATAATATCAGCCAGAAATTTTCTTTTTAAATTTATAAAAAAAAGTCATTTTTTAATTATTAATCCATTATAGTCAGAACAAAATTAGATCTGGCACCCTTGCATTTTGTAATTGTTGTCATAATAAATTACATATACAATAATGTTTAACCATTGAACGCTTGGTCTCAATCGACCTTATATCGTATCTTAGACTAAAATATTTGGTGGACATACTATGTAAAGGAACTATATCCAATGTAGATACCTGTGAAGAAATCATCTATTTCACGTAAAGATCACGTATGAGCGACAGCTGATGACCAATCTTTGAAGATATTGCTTTGTTTTTTAAACAATCATAAAAAGTGATAAAATCATTTTGAAACGTTTGTTATACACTCGACTGCACACGGGGGGTTTGTCCTGGTTGGGTCAGAGAGAGCAGCATATGTGCCTCCTGATGAACGACTAATAAGTTTCGAAACCGGTAGAGGTGCTTGCTGCATTCTCTGATTGAACTAGAATATAATGCGGCTGTAGTTTCTTGTTGCAACGAAATTGAAAATGGTTATTCATTTTTGATTTACATGTTTACTCTGATTGGAGTACTAAGGGAACCATTCTCGTTGGAACTTTACCGCGCTGAGCAGATGGGACGTGAATTATAAATTGTAAAATTCCCTCATCTTCTTTAGTCTCAGCATCCGTTATGGCTTGCAAATTTTAGAAGCCTCGGAGGTGTCACCAGAGAAGGTTCCCAATGTTTTCGGTTTGGTGTGATGTAGAGTAATATTTTTGGTATTGTTTTATGTGCTATTAGATTGAAAACTTAGTCGTTTGCTATACATTTTATAGAAAAATGGTTCAAATAAAAGTTGTCGATCTTAAAAATTTCTTTTTAGTTGAGCATTCGATGTAAGGTCGATCGGGATAGGCCAGGATAGCCTGGATAGGCTGCGGTGGCTAGGACACTTAGTGATAATGAATGAAATTGAGCCGTCGAAACACATTTATTTAAAGCCAGAGATCAGATGGAGTGAGGAGAAGAGGCAGGCCCAGAGCACTTTTTAACCCTTAAACGCCCAACCTTTTTTAGGTTCCATGTACGCCCAAGGGTGGGTAAAAAATGTCCACCTCGAAAATAGCTAATATATTTATTGAGAGTTGTTGAAAATGGATTAAACTTAAGAATCTTATGCTTAATGAACACAGCATCTTCTAAAATATTAATATAAACAATTTACAAACCTTACAACAAAATTACAATGTACATCAACATTAATATACCAGTAAAAGCCAGTAATTCAGATTTGTCGATTTTCTCCATATTCTTTCTTTCAGCCTCCTCATTGGCGGATAATTATGTAGATTATGTAATTATACATCGATAATTATATGGATTATCTTCCTACCAACGAGATATTATATAGAAACCTTTAGTAACAAGTTTTGCCAAGAGTGTACTTTTTATGCCCATCCATATTTAACTCAAGATGCTGCTTTTATTTTCAAAAATATTGGTAGAACCAAATTAACATTCGATAATGGGCTGACTTTTTACCAAAAAATAATTAAAAAAAAATTAAACACATAATAAATTTGTTACAAGGAAATACGCATTAGGTGGACATTTTTTACCCACCCTGGGTCGTTTAAGGGTTAAGGACCAGATGGAAGATGACTTGCGAGTGTTAGAAGTGCGAAATTGGAAAACCAAGGCAAAGGGTAGGAAGGAATTAATTAATTTATTTATTTATTTATTTATTTATTTATTTATTTATTTATTTATTTATTTATTTATTTATTTATTTATTTATTTATTTATTTATTTATTTATTTATTTATTTATTTATTTATTTATTTATTTATTTATTTATTTATTTATTTATTTATTTATTTATTTATAGTAAATACAAATGACCTGGCCACTTGAGACTAATTCAGGTCATTTAATGATGGGATTACAGTAGTTGATACATATAATTTTTATTTTAACAATTTTCTAATTTAATTTAACTAATTAATAATGGCCCCAATCTATTACTAATTCTGAAAATTATAAATTATAAATAGTTCTAATAAATAATTTAATAAACAATTTTAATAAACAATTCTAAACAATTTTAATAAACAAAATATAATTTTAATTTTTTTTCTTTTAATTTAAATTTTATTTTTTTTTTTTGTGAAAATAATTTTTATAGTGTTTCCAGTTCTCATTCTTAGATGAGAAATGCCAGCACTATTAATCTAAAAATAGTCAGAAATAATTGTAAGTGTAGATCTATTTGACTTGTATAATATTCCCAATGGTATTTCGGTAAGCCTCAGACCCTTAGCCGAAACTATCCATTGAGTTTTAAAATTTCAAGTTTTTTGCTAATTTTTTTTTGTTTGATTAATAATTATTTATTTTTTATTTATTTTATTTTATTTTATTTTATTTTATATTTATTATCAATTTTTAATTTTTTATTATGTAAATATTTATTTAGTTAGGTTAAATATTTATTTTAATCCATATTTTTATATATAATTTTAATTTTTTATTTTATAATTTCTTATTCAATTTTAAATAGGTTGGATATTTACTTGAATTCTTTTTCGTCTGATATTATATAATTCTAATTGTTTCTTTGATATTATGTCCGCTAAATTATTTAATATCTAATATAATTCTTCATTGTGTATAATGTTTTCTATATTTATGCCAACAAGGTCTCTTCTCATTCTTTGTAATTCATGTGTATTTGTTTGGCTTTCGCAATTAATAATAATATTTGTTCTGGTGTGCCTATTTCTCCACATTCACAGTATTCATCATCTTTTAAATTAAATCTATGCAGGTATGTAGGATATGGACCGTGCCCTGTAAGGAAATGTATTAATCCTTTTTTGGGTTAAAATAATTTGGTATATTATTTAAATTTGATATTTTATTTATCGTCTGCAATAAACTCAATTTCTGAGAGTTGTAACGGGAAATAAATTATTGCAAGTATCTAGTGAATAATATAAGACATTAAGTTAAGGACAGTGATAAGAAAAAACTTTAAAATCGGTGAAATAGCATCGGAATAATACCAAGGACCTACAAAAAGTAAGATCGCTATAATTGATAAGCTTGTCTAACACCAAAGCGTAGAAACGAAACCTTGACCGTTGAAATTGCTACGTTGCCGTTGTGAGTAGAGTTTCGGGATAACCACAGAAAATAACAACGGATAATAAACAAACAAAATAAATACGGTAGACGCTGTCTTCTCTGCACTGTTGAGGTGGAAGACAGTGTTGGGCGCCGGAAAATGGAAAAATTAGAGAGTGATGACACACATCCAGAAGGAGGGTCAAAAATTGATCAATTAATAATAATGATGAGCCTCCTTACCGATGACATTAAGGAAATAAAAAGAAATCAAAAAGAAAGTAAGGAAACAATAGAAAAGCTCATTATGGAAAACAGAGAGCTGAGAAAAGAAAATGCAGAACTGAAAGAAGAAAATAAAGAGATCAAGGAGGGACTCAGAGAAATAACAAAAAACATGGAAGTTATGGAAAAACACCGACGAATAAACAACGTAGTTATAAGCGGCCTAACAATAGACACATATGAGCAAACACGGTTAAAAGGAAAAATCAACAATTTCATCAAACACCACTTAGGAATAGAGGTGAAAATAAGAAATGCTCACAAGCTAGGCGAAAAAACATGTCTAATTGAATTAGAAAACCAAGAGGAAAAAAAAAATAATGGAAAAAAAGTACAAGCTAAAAGAAATTAAAGAGCACAAGGTATATATCAACGAAGATACAACCATAAAATAACGAGATATACAGAAAACAATTAGAAACATTGCCCAGGAAGAAAGAAATAAAGGAAATGAAGTCAAAATTGGAGTAAAAAAAATATGGGTAAATAACATCGAATGGAAGTGGAGCGACAAAGAAGGCACAATGATCAAAACAGCATCAAAAAACTAACAAATAACTGTACCATAGGAATAACGTTGACGAAACAAGCACAGAAAAAGGATAGTGATAATACAAAAAAAGGAAACAAGAGGAAAAAAACAAAAACCGGACCAAAAAACAAGAAAACATGTCGAAAAGAATACTTACTTTTAGGAACATGGAACGTAAGAGGCACATATGGCGAAGGTAAACTTAAACATCTTGCGAGAGAAATCGAAAAGTTCCAATTTGACATAGTAGCCTTGCAGGAGACGAAACAACTGGGAAATGATATATTAGAAATAGAAGATACATTGTTTTTTAACAGCGGTGGAAAGAATCGAATATTAGGCACAGGTTTTATGATAAGAAAAGAACTAAAAGAAGCAATAGTAGAGTTTAAACCGGTATCAGACCGCATATGTACTATCAGGATCAAAGGAAAATACCAAAAAATCACCCTCATAAATATTCACGCTCCATCCGAAGAAAAAGATAATGATGTTAAAGAATGTTTCTACAGTGAACTAAACAGAACAATCGAAAGTATACCCAGATATGATATGAAAATTATTTTAGGCGACGCTAATGCCAAAATAGGGAAGGAAGAAGTGTTTAGACCGACAATAGGAAAGCATAGCAAACACAATGAAACTAATGAGAACGGACAATTTCTCATAGATTTCGCAAGAGAAAAAAATTTAATCATAATAAGCACATATTTTGAAAGAAAAGAAATACATAAGGAAACATGGATATCGCCAGATAGAAAGACTAAAAACCAAATAGATCACGTGCTGATTGAAAAAGAAGAACAGCAATGTATAAAGAAGATAAGAACATACAGAGGACCAGATGTCGACTCCGATCATTACATGGTGGGCATCAAAATGAAACAACTGATACCAGAAAACAAAAACAAAATAAAGGTAAGGAAATATATAAATAAACCAATTCGATTAACAACAAAGAAAGAGCAAGAAACGTATGGGGAAACAATGGAAAGAGAACTAAAAAAGATACAAATAGAAGAACGAACAGAAAATAACTGGGACATCATAAAGCAAGTAATGAACAAAGCAGCAAAAGAGTGTAATAAACAGGAGAATAAAAAGAGAAAGGAGTGGTTCGACATAGAATGCCAAAACGAAATAGAACTAAGAAAATCATTAAGGATGGAAATGATAATGAAAGAAACGACAGAGACGAAGAATAAATATATAGAGCAAAGAAATAAAGTAAAGAGATTGCTGAGAGAAAAGAAGAGAAAACACGTAGATATTAAGCTAAAAGAAATAGAAGAGAACTACAGAAATAAAGAAATAAGAAACCTGTATCAAGGTGCCAGAAATGAGAAAAGAGGATACCAACAAAAACCAATATTCGTTAAAAACAAAGCGGGGAATAATATAAGCGGTGAAGCAGAAATAGTAGAGAGATGGAAAGAGTATTTTGACGAGTTACTAAATGGCAAGAATAAGTCAAACCAAAGAGAATACATGGAAGCAGAAGAAGGAAATGAAAACTTAGAAGACATAGAAGATAATTCACCCAGCAAAGAACAAATCGAGGAAATCATAAAAGATTTGAAGAATAACAAATGTCCTGGAAGCGATAATATAACAGCAGAGATGATGAAATATGGTGGAAAATTACTACATGAGTGGATATACAAGATCATAAAAGAGATATGGAGAATAGAACGGATACCAAAAGGTTGGAAGGAAGCAATTATTTGCCCATTACACAAAAAAGGAGACAAAACAGAATGTAGTAATTACAGAGGAGTAGCATTACTAAATACCATATATAAAATCTTATCAAAATCCATAAAAGATAAACTTGAAAAAGAAGCTGAAAATATAATAGGTGAATATCAGGGCGGATTTAGACGAGGAAGAAGCACAACGGACCAAATATTCGTAATCAGAGAATTACAAGCAGAAAGCTATGAACACAACCTACCAACGATAGCGCTATTCATCGATTTCCAGCAAGCGTACGATAGAATAAAGAGGAAGAATTTAAAGCAGGCGCTTGAGGAATTGGGAGTTAGCAGAAAGTTACGCAACATGATACATATTACGTTAGAAAATACAGAAAATAGAGTCAAAATAAACAACCAATCATCAGACACATTTATAGTAAATGAAGGAGTAAGGCAGGGCGATCCTTTGTCATCATTACTCTTTAACTTATGCCTAGAAAAAATAATGCGAGAAGCAAAAATCAATAGAGAAGCACTCCTATATCAAAAACGACACCAAGTTTTGGCATTTGCGGATGATGTGGTGTTGCTTGCAAGAGGAACAAAAGAGCTACAGGAAATAGTACAGAGAATAGTAAAAGCAGCGAAGAAAATGGGACTCCACATAAATGAAACTAAAACAAAATGTATGGAATGGACAGATGGTCAGTTCAGGAATGGACAAAAGCTTAAAGTAGAAGTAGAAGAAGGAACATCATACGAATTCGAAATGGTAGAAAGATTTACATACCTAGGAGCAATAATATCACGTAAACCGAATATTAAAGAAGAAATACAAGCTCGAATAATGGCAGGCAACAAAAGTGTACATGCGCTTAATGGAATGTTGAAAAGCAAGTGTTTATCAAGAAAGGCAAAAATACAGTTATACAAAACAACTATCCAACCAATAGTAACATACTGCAGTGAGACATGGACAATGACAAAAAATGAACAAAGTTTACTGGAGATCTGGGAACGGAAAATCCTGAGGAAGATATATGGAGGAATAATAAGCGACGGTTTATGGTTAAGAAGATCAAATAATGAGTTAAAGGAATTATACAATCAACCTAATATAATAGGAGTGATAAAGGCACAGAGACTTAGATGGCGAGGTCACATAGAAAGGATGCCGAACGCGAGGACTCCAAAAAGGGTACTAAACTACAACATAGCCTCAAAAAAGAGAAAAGGAAGACCGAAAAATAGATGGAAGCAAGAGGTCGAAAAAGATATGGAAAAAATGGGGTTAGAAGGTCAGAGAAGAAAAATGAATAACCGGAAGGAATGGAGAAAAATCACATACCAAGCCAGAGAAGATCTAGGTACCTAAAGAAAAGTAAAAATGAAGAACGAACAAACTTTTCAAGCCATGGGCCTCTAAGGCCTTTAGTGCTATTATATATATATATATATATATATATATATATATATATATATATATATATATATATATATATATATATATATATATTTACTCCCAGCGTATGAAGTGAGCCACATATCAAAAGAAACTGCGGTTGAAGTGAGGTCCTGTACAAAGTGAGGTCCAGTATACGGACCTCACTTAGTCAATCAATGTAAGACTTTTTCGTAGACATGTACTGATAGCAAACACTGTTTTTTTACAAAAAAAAGTGGGACCTCACTTTGTATGGTCCACATCAATTTTTAGTTCAGAGATTTTCCGCATAGAGGCGCTGACTTTGGCGTATATTTTCTAACCATGTATATTCTATGCCCTGTTGAATAACTTACGATACACATAGTGAGGACCATACAACTGGCAACATCTGTTCAACCAATCTTTAAAACAGTGGATCGTCAATCGTCGCATAAATTCAAACAGTACAAAAATGTTTAATACTTTAATCCTTTTTGAGAGCCTAGGCGCAAAATTTCGGTCGAGTTCTTTTTAAACGCATTTATTTTTTTCGAATCCTGAGATAACTAATAGGTATTTTAAAAAAATTTAAACGCAAAATAGAAAACTACATTATTCCCGAGGGCAGAAAGTCCCTTATAATGAACAAAAAGTTTCTTTTGAATGATATATTTAAAATTAAAAATCAGACTATTTTTTTTCACCCCTGTGACTTATTAAAATAAATATTTATAGAAGTTCTCAAGGACTTTCGACCATGGATAATACAGTAATATTTCTTTCTGCGTTTAAATTTTTTAAAAATACTTAAGGTTTTCTCAGTATTCGAAGAAAATGAACGCATTTAAAAATAATTCGAGCGAAATTTTTGCGCATATGCTCTCAGAAAGGCTTAAAATACTATAAATTTTTGTAATCAGTATTTCAATAGTTATTTATGATATAAGTGTTAAAAGTACACGTTTAAGGCACGCATGTGAAAGTTTGCAGAATGAGCGACAGCGAGTTCTGCAATTCACATGAGTGCCTTAAAAATGCACTTTTTAACAGACATATCATGCAATATTTTTTCTACAAACGTAATTACAGGACAATATCTACAAAAACTTTTACTTGAACTTGACTGACATTCCATTTTTATATTTTTTTGACATTACATCAAAATTGCCTATACGATCAATACGAATTGCAGTGCCATAAAAATTTTAAAGCACTAGTGCCTTAAAGCAGCGCCGGATAAAGGGGAGCCGGGCGACCGCCCGGGGCGCCAGAATTTGGGGGCGCCAAATTTTGAGAGACGCTGATATATAAATATAATATTTACCCCCCTCCGTGGCTCAGTGGTAAGAGCGCCTGCCTGTGGATCTAAAAAATCCGAAAGGTTGTGGGTTCGAATCTCACCAGGGTCGGAAATTTTTCATTTATTATAAATTAATAAATGAATATAGTTTCTGTCCTCGTGGGATCGGTTCTCACCGGAGGGACCGCAGACGTTCGGATACAATTAGCGTCTCTTTGCAAAGACAATGACGTCGACATTGCAAAGTAACAAGGCGCTTACTCAACACACACTACTTACACATGACACTAGGTACCTAACTGTTCAAAATTACCGTACCTACCATGCCAATGGCCATTAGTTGTCGAGGCATTAGCTAAACAAAAAAAAAATATAATATTTTTTACATTCATTATTTTTTTGGACTTTATAGATTATCTTTGGGCTAAGATTACTCCTAAGACAATTAATATTAAATAATTGTAACAATAAGAAAACTATTTCTAGCTCACAAAAATTCTCTAATAAAAATAATGCAACCTAAAAATTGTTATGGCTTTTAAAGGTCATTTGTCAGGTAATACCTATCACTTTTATGGTATTACAATGTTATACATACATACTTAAAATACACGAAGATCAGATTTACGAAGTATCAACAAATTTATGAATAGTCAGTGATATTATTATACCGCTGCTTGTCATTATAGCCTCAATGGTTAAATAGTTTTGTCTTCCTGTTCTGTAAACTTTGCTTTATCAACATTGTCGTGTGTCCGTGGGTGTGTAATTTGAAATAAAAAAAAACAAACCAGGTATATCTATATGAATTAGAATTGACAAGTTCTTTTTCATAATATGAATATATAGAAATTTATTTCGAATACTTTGTACGCGTTAAGATGTTTCACTTTTTGCATAAAAACGGCACGAACGACGTATGAAAAAAAGGAATAATAGATTTTTGTATATATCATAAATTGAACGAGTAATTCCAAAATGATTTGTTATTTGAAATATCTCAGTGGCGTACTATGTTTTTCTTTAAAAAAATTCACACCATTTCAACAGTAGATATAAAATTATTAATTTTATGTCAAAAAATGCGCAATAATTACCTCTTAAAACACATCCAATTTCATTTGCATATCTGAACCGGTTTTAGAACAATAAAGAAATCGTCAGTTTGTAAGAAAAATGTCAACACCCCATATCTCGGAAACGAAGTATTTGCTGACATATGCTTATAGAGCAAACTGTCATTATTTTTTCATATAGAATTACCCTTTAAAGTTTGTCGCATTTATTTAGAAACATCCTGTTTTTTCTTGACCACCCTGGATTTCCATAGTTTTTCCTGTATTATTTCACTTGACCGTTATTTTCAGTTCTTTCTGTTTTTCCAGTCCTGCAGGTTTCTTTTCTAATATTGCTTCGTCCATTTTATCTCTAAAAGATTTTCGGGGTCTGTCTCTCTTCCTTCTTATATACTCGATAGGTTATAATGTTAATATAATGTTATATGTTACATACATTTATATTGCAATTCAGTTTGCTCAATTTTCCTCCCGAAAAATTCCCCAACCAATTCAACCTATAAAAATTTTCCCATGTGCTTTCAAATTACCCTAAAAATGGGCGAAAGTACCCCAATCTGGCATCTCTGATTCGTCGCTCGTTGTAGACGGCGTCGGTGTATATTGCGTTGTCAATTGGGATATTCCCAAAACTCCCAAAAGTGATGATCCTACCGATCTACCGACATGTCCCTAGGATCTATCGAGTTTAAAAAAATATCCGAATGACATATTTTACTTAAGAGGAAACAGTAGCGATCAGCAGGTAGCGAAAACGCGTTCCAAGATTGCGGCTGTAATTTTGAATATTTTTTCGAGATATGTGGCACACGTATTGGTAATATAATAAAGAATGGCGGTACAGAGCCCAATTTAAAAAATATATTAATATGTGGAAATTACTCTGTAATTAAATACAATAGATATTAAAAAAACGAGCCTGTACCGCCACTAAGAAGAACAAAAAAATACACTTTCTTCAAATAAACTTTTTTATCCGATGCCTAGATTTTGTGTCATTTTGGAACTACTAAAATTTTTTATTTCATTAGTAGTTCCAAAATGACACAAAATCTAGGCATCTGATAAAAAAGTTTATTTGAAGAAAGTGTATTTTTTTGTTCTTCTTAATGGCGGTACAGACTCGTTTTTTTAATATTGTATTTATTTACAGAGTAATTTCCACAAATTAATATATTTTTCAAATTGGGCTCTGTACCGCCATTCTTTATTATATTATAAATACGTGTGCCAAATATCTCGAAAAAATATTCAAAATTACAGCCTCAATCTTGGAACGCGTTTTGGCTACCTGTTGATCGCTACCGTATCACCTTAAAAATAAATTCGATAAACCAATTCATCATTTATTGCCATCAAAAAATTTCAGTAGGTAGTATTTTTTAACACGTTTGTATAATACCTTTCATTTCCTAAGAATTATGTATTATTTAAAATTTACATAATGGAGATTCCTAATCGTATTTCGGTATTCACATTTCATACAAGAGTCTCAAAGTACTCATGTATAAACAATTTTTAGATGATTTTGGGAATATCGATTTCAAGCAGATCACATACCTTTTTATGTAAATATTCATGTGTTTCATAAAAGCTGATGTGACACTTTCGTCCAGTTCTTTATTAGTAAATAAAAGTTGAATTATGGTTGTTTGGGTTAATAATTACTTCGCATATTATTTATAATACATATAGTAGGGGAGCAAAATATGCTAAATGTGCAGTCACTCGAGCGCTTTGGGGACCTATTGGGTTGTGATTATTAGGTTCTAAAACCAAAAAAGTTAAGTAAAATTTTCCATTTTAGTGGGGACTTTCCATATTTTAATTTAATTTTCCATTTCCAACACCCGTTTTCTCCGATTATAGCGCCACCTATCCGTGATTAGAAAAAACGTTTCGAATAAAAGTTGCTTATTTTTACGCAAAGAATCCAAATCTGAAATAAAAAAAGGAGTTCCTATTTAAGATTTTAAAGTAACCCCCCCCCCCCCCACCTCCGTGGGGGTCGTGTTTGGTACCATTCGATAGATTTCAGAAAAAATATTCAGAAATTGTAGTGTATTACCTATAAGCAGTTACCGTTAAGCCGGGTCCAGACTATGTAACAAAACATGTTAAATAACAAAGTTTTGTAACTTGTTACAAAATTAAAAGAAAACAAGTTTTAAAACACAGTGTTGTATAACATTTTTCTGGTTATATAGCATGTTTTATGTTATCCAACAGATGTCGGTAAACATCAAAGAAAATTATAAAACCGCACCGCGACTGATCTACACCTAAAAACATGTTATTGAAACATTCTCTGGCATAGTACCTACGCGAGCAGCAACCGTTGGAGTCATATCGCCTTGTTCATTCTGGAGTGATTGTGCTAGATTTTTCTTTGCTCTGTTCACGTAGGGTCATTTACGCGATGAAATTGTCGAAAGAACTGACTACTCATTTAATTGAGCTATTTCGTAAGTAACGAGTATTATGGGATTGCTATGGGATGAGCTACATTTATTGATTTAAAAAACAAATAAAAAACACGATGAATAGACTGAAATAGAAGTGAAAATAGATACAGAAACTGTAGTTAAAACTAATGCACGTACGCCTATAACTCAAGCCAACAAAAGAAAAGCAGTACGCGGAACCTTAACAGCAAATCGGTGCAAATCAACTCTAAATTTGACATAAATACTATTCTCTACAGAGCAGAGTGTTCAGACATAAAACCTGTAACATTCACTTCATTCGCTACACAGATGCAGACTGCTTCATCAGCTACTCAAACAGGCACTCAATCATACAATATATCTGAGCCTTTCTATTCCGTCCACTACACCTACATCCGCTACTTCTCCAGCTACACCAATTCAAACAGACAGTGACACTCAATCATGAACAGGTGAAGACGATAATACTGAGGAATTAAATTTTACACAAATGTTATACTTCCTCTCTGAAACAATGAGTAAAAAGTTTAAAAAATATAGGGGAGGCCGGGGCTGGTTGACGCATTTTTTACATTTTTGTACCTAGATGCTAAATTAAAAGATTTATTACAACTTTTTGCTCAATGTACGAAAATCTAATCTTTTGGGCAAGAGATTTTGTAAAAATAAATATCTTGCAGACTGTACTTTATGTTCAATTTGAGAAGGAAACATGTATGTCACTGTGCGCCAACCAGCCCCGTCACGGGGTTGGTTAACGCACTACCTGGGGTTGGTTGACGCAGACAAAAAAAAATAATTTAAAACACATTTTTAATTAAAATGTAAAAACATTTTATCAAAAAATCTAAAAAAAAATACATACAATCATACAGGCGTAAATCTAAATAACTAAATATATTAATATGAACTGTAGATAACATACGTACAAAAACATTAAAATACCTAAGTGTAAGAAAAACATTAATTGCTTTCGCAATTAACACAAACAAAAAAAATACCAGGATTGTCAGCACAAGCCTCATGCGCCTACATTTTGCAATTTGAGCATTGTATCCAGTTTTCCCCCGAAGCACTATTTTTGTATTTGTCCATACAATAGAGGCAAAAGGAGTCCGTTTTTGTATTATTTTGTTCCTCCTCAAGAGCATTTTTTACAGGCGTATCTGTCAAGATTGCTGTATGACGCTTTCTTTTATTATTTTTAGGTTGTTCCTTTCTAGCTGCAGCTTTTGGTAAAGGCTTTAATTTTAACGGAGTGATAGGAGGTGAGTTCTTATTCTCCTCTTGAATGGAACTTTTAGAACAGTTCATTTGACAATAAAGTTTGTTTTCAAAAAGAGAAACGTCATCAGGTTCCTTTTATCTATCTGACTGCCCTTAGCATAACATCTGGTGGGGTTTTTCCCTTCTCGGACATTATTTTATAGATACGCATTTTGCTGAAATAAAATAAATTAAAGAAAATGTGAATTTTTGGGTCGGGGTTGGTTGACGCATACACCAACCAGCCCCTTAGAGGGTGCGTCAACCAACCCCACGTGATGCCATTTTGTATTTACTAAAACTATACCTAAAATGTGGCATTTGTATTAAATCTAACGAGAACATATTATAAAAGAAGATTTTGCCATCATTATACAAGAGAAAATATTACATTATCTCTTAAAATAAAATCTTTACAACAAAAAGTGTGAGATATTAAAAATTTACTTACCACGCCAAAAAACGAAAAATGTGCCGTGTACACTCTATCACTACTGATCTCAAACTAAGAGTAACGTTTGTGAGTGGTGGTCATCGAAATGCTTCGGACACCGCTGATTGCGATGTTCTCAAGTCTTTTAGTTGTAAGTAAATCTTAGTGCGTCAACCAACCCGGGGCACCAACCAGCCCCGGTCTCCCCTACTTTGCTAATAATATAACTGTTAATCTTTCTCTTATTGGAATTGCATCTCGAAATGTCTTTCCTGCCTATTTTATGGCCGATGTCATTTATAAGAAATTCAAAATCAGAACTTTCTATTCTTAAGAAGTTTTTAAAACTGCCATCACATTTAATGTCTCCTGTCGATGGGTCTATGTTATCTCTTTCCAGATCAGCTAAAAGAGCTGTACCACTACCTATATTTTGCTCGAGCTGCTAATGAAGGACACATCCAAAATATTAATTTAACACGCCGGTGTCGCCTCCACAATATTACACAAGCTGCTGTTGCTATGAAGAGATCCTCCATACTTATATGACGCAATTCTATATACTACCTAACCTACCAGCTATCCATCTAAAATGCTGCAAAATTTATGCGCATGTTGTTGTTTTGTTTTTTGTTATATAGTCTGGATACTCATGCTATATTATACCAAGTTACATAACAAAGTTGTACAACAAATTTGTTGTACAACTTTGTTATTAGCATGTTTTGTTACATAGTCTAGACCCGGCTTTAGAAGTTCCCCGTTTCAGGAAAAAATATTGTCTTAAGAGCGATAGCCTAGTGACCTAGTGGGTAGACCTCGGATCTCGGATTCGTAAAGCAGAGGTTTCGATTTCAAATCCGGGGTGTGGATCTCCGATTTTTTTATTTATTGTTACTGCATTCATGTCTGTAGACAATGTTGCAATCTATTATGAGCACAATAAAAAAATATAGTAATAAAATAATAAATAAATATTTCAAAAAAAAAACAAGAAAAAAAATACAATCACTGGAAGCGAAACTAAACAATACGGAAGAAATATAACCACTGGATTCGGAACTGGATATGGAACTGGATAATATTAGAAAACTGATATTATAATATGTAAGCAGTACGAGCCTAGTAGGCCCATGGCTTGATGTACTATTCTTTTCCACTCCCTTTTGTCAGTCGCTTTTGTTTCCCAGTTCCTTAAGTTAATTCTTCTCATATCTTCTCTCCATTACTCCATCGTGACCTCGGTCTTCCTCTTCGTCTTTTCCCTGCCAATGCACTAGATAGTACCATTCTGGGAATTCTAGATGGAATCATCCTCTGCACATGGTCCAACCATCTAAGTCTTTGCGCCTTAATTACTGCTAGTATGTTAGGATCTTGATAGAGCTCAGTTTCCCACCGGGTGGAACAACAACTCTTGATGTTTTTTTGTTGTGACCCATGTTTCAGAAGCATACGTTACTATCGGCCTTATTACGGTCTTGTAAGTTCTTAGTTTTGCTCTTCGTGATATATGTTTACTTCTTAACAACCCATTAAAAGCAAATATAGCGCGGTTGCCCGACATAATTCTCTTTTGTATTTCTTCTTCACAGTTAGGATCTCGTGTGAAGACAGTTCCTAAGTACTCAAATCTCTAAACTTTTTCGAATTTATACTGTGTTCCCTTCGCTGTTGTCATTGTTATGTATTGCCCCCGAACGAATTGCTTATTTGTTCATTCCATATACTTTGTTTTTGCTTCATTTATATACAATCCTTTGGTTGCTGCCCTCTCCTCGAGTTTCATGACTGTTTCTATAAGTTCTATTTTGCTCCTAGCCAAGATTACCAAATCGTCTGCGAATGCCAAGCACTGATGTTTTTTGTGGTAGATCAGACCTGTTCTATTAATGTTTGCTTCCTGTATAACCTTTTCTAGTAATATGCTAAACATTATAGACGATAATGGATCACCCTGCCGCAGTCATTGTTTGACCTCAAAGCTTTCTATTATAGTATTGTTTATCTTGACTTTATCATACTGATATATCATACTGATATTGTTTAAAAACACTAATAATATTGATATAAAATGTTAATCAATTTTATTTATTGTTATAAGAATCAAAGGTAAATATGATTAGGCGAATGAAGCCTTAGGTTTCGCAGTCAATATCCCAACCACACACACATGTTGCAATCTATTTCAATACGGTTTATGATACAAACTATACACTTAGTATTAAAATAGTCTGATATATTTTTTTAGTTGAGGACACTTGTTCACATTGCATTGTTTCAGGATAAGGTGAAATATCTTCAATAAATGGAAAAAAGCATGTATGTAATATATTATAATACTTTCTATACTCTTAATATGTAGTCTCGTATAAATTTGTAGTGACATGATTTTAAGTATAAGAACAAGAAGCTTGCAACAACTTTCAGAGAAAATAGAAAACTAAAACTATTTTAAAATGATTATTCGAAATAAAACATATGATCATATTCACTGTATTTGCCATCTAGTGGAATAACTGTAAAATTAAGTCAGTAAAAAAGGTACATTAAGTTTAATTAAATTAAGTAAATCATCTTGTATACTAAAATTAAGGTTGGAAAATTGTCGTTTCAAAATGAAAATCGACAGGGGCAACAGTACCTATACTAAAATACACTCTGTATAGATAATTATGTCAATGTTAATAATACTGGATAGAGAATTGAATATCCTTTCAAATGAGCTAGCACACGCCCCTATTCCCTATTTAAAAATAAGGGGTGGGGGAAATGGAAGGGAGGGGGTTGACAAATGACAGATATGTATGTACCGTAAAAACTGTGTTCCCCTTAGATCAAAAGTCGGGCTTTTATATTTATATGTTAAGTTCAATATAAATTTCACATAACTGAACTATCACTGTATCCTCCATTTTGATTATTATTGTTCTCAACTAACGCTATTTTCAAAATTCTTGCTTTCCTATCCATCTTTAACGTAAATTATTAAAAAATATAAAACTATTTCTTTATTAACGCTAGTCTCCGATAAGGCTACCGTGATTTAATGCTGAGGTACTAAAATGTTATAAAATTAACAAACAGTACGAGCAAGAACAAAGAGTCCACATCCTTTTTATAACTACAAGTGACTGAAACAACGAAACAATAATAATTCTTACTGTGTTATACAGAAAAAGGCAGTAGAAACGATTAATCTCATATTTATCGACAACACTGTATGGTCCTCACTTGATGAGCTGTAAGGAAATATACACGTAAAGTTGTCCTCACTTTGTGCGCATAACGAAAAAGTATATACAGTCTCACTTTAATAGCTGCGTGTAATGGCCTCACTTGGGTGGCAATATACTTGAACAATACGGGGCACATATACGTAATCTTTTTTGTGTATACTCGTCATTTTTTAATTGCTATTTACTTGTCAAGGTCACTATGAAGAGTTGAAACGATTATGTCTACGTTTTCTACCGGTCCTCACTAAGTGCGCGTAATGTCAGGACCTCACTTTGATATCTGTGCATAAATATATATATATATATATATATATATATATATATATATATATATATATATATATATATATATATATATATTTAAATTTGGAATAAAATGATAGAGACGTCTTGCTTTAGGTGAATGATCCCATTCGTTTTGCCATTTTCTATATAATATTTCTTCTAATTCTCTTTTTGATTTCCATTCCCAATAATTGTATTATTTTTTCATAATTTTCTTTTCTTTGCCAATATCTACATGCACGTTTTTGTGCTTCCAAGTGCATGGGCATTACACCAGTCAAGACTGTTAAAGCTGTTGTTGCTGTAGTACTGAAGGCTCGTGTCATTCTAACAAGGAAACCTCTTTGTGCTTTATTTAGTTTTTTAATATTTTTATTATTTGTTAGTCTGTGTGCCCATACACTTGCACCGTAGCCTACAATTGAGGCAAGTATCGTACTCAGGTATACGCGCATATGCTGGAACGGAATTCTATACTCCCTTTGTGCTAGGCTTGCAATGCAAGGCATGACTTTCGCTGCCTTCTCTCAGACGCTATTTATATGGTTTGTAAAAAGTCTTGGTTCATCGATTATGATACCAAGATACCTAGTTGTTTTTGTTCTTTTTATTGCTTTCCCTCTTATTTGCATACTTGGACTTCTTTCAAGTTTTCCTTTTAAAAGGCTATATGTTGTTTTTGTTTCTGATACAGTTAGTTTAACTTTTTTCATTCATTCATTTATATTTTCAAGTAATCCATTTGATTTTATTTCTAGTTCTCTTCTTGAATTAGCATCTATGATAAGCAGCAAATCATCCGCATACGCTATGCTCCCCAGAACTTCAGGATCCACAGGTAACCGTTCCAACAGTTCTTCTAACATTATGTCCCAAAAAATAGGTCCACACACTGAACCTTGTGGACAACCTTTAGTTATATGTCTCGTTTTTTTATCCATTGGACAACTTAAGCTGGCATATCGGTCTTGACAATAGTTTCTGAAACTTCCGTACAAGTCCCTGGGGCAATTCATCTGTCGAAGTCTTTCGAATAATGCCGGCCACCATAGATTGTCAAAAGCTCCAGTGTGTGCTCTCTTCAATTATATTAAAAACTTTATTAATAGCATCTTCTGTTGATTTTTCTTCCCTAAAGCCATATTGATTTGGATGAAGTCCAGTTTCGTGTCTTATTTGATTTAGTCTTTTACAAAGTAATTTTTCATGTAATTTCCCCATTGTGTTTAGTAAGCATATTAGACAAGGCGAAAACGGCGGGTTCGTTGGAAAAAATATTCCCATGAGGTTTTTTTGCATAATCATATTCGTGAGACATCCCAGAATAAAGTTCAAGGAGTCGCCCACGTGAAAAGTGGTCCAAATTTTTTTTTTCAATTTTTTTTAATTAAATAGCAAAAATCAATATTTTCGGCCCGGGCACATTTTTTTAGGTTTATTGGACGATTCTGGACAAAAAAGGTCTCTTAATTAATAATTTTTCTCTAAAGTTGCTCGTTTTCGTGTTATAAGCAATTTAAAATTGAAAAAAACGAAAAATGACGATTTTTAAGGCTTAATAACTCGGTTAAAAATTATTATTATGAAATTCAGAAAGTGACCAAATCAAAGATTAAAGCGTCCACTATATGATCCTGAAGAAATTTGTGTCATTAATTTATTACTAAGCTGTTATTTTTAATTATTAATAATTAACCGTAAGATCGTATTGACACGGCTGTAAATGTGAGTGCGAGTAAGATGCACCATTGACTGCCGGAATGGCATCTCTCTCGCACTCATCATTGCCGGCCACCTAATACGTGCATGGCGCTCATTATTTTTACTTCAAAATAACAGCTTAGTGATAAAATAATGACAAAAATTTCTTCAGGATCTTGTAGGGCGGGCTTTAAACTTTTATTTGATCACTTTCGGACTTTCATAATAATAACTTTTAACCGAGTTATTAAGCCTTAAAAATCGCCATTTTTCGTTTTTTCAATTTTAAATTGCTTATAACTCGAAAACGAGCAACTTTAGAGAACAATTATAAGAGACCTTTTTTGTCCAGAATGACCCAAAAAACCTAAAAATGTGTTTGGGCCGAAAATATAGATTTTTGCAATGTGATTAAAAAAAAATTGGACCACTTTTCACGTGGGCGACTTCTTGAACCTAATTCTGGGATGTCTCACGAATATGATTATGCAAAAAAATCTCATGGGAATATTTTTTCCAACGTACCCGCCGGTTTCGTCTTGTCTATATTGGTCTATAAGATTTAGGTAAAGGATCTTTATCTTCTCCTTTACTTATAATTATAACTTCAGCTTGTTTAAAGCTGTTCTGAAACTTTTGTTGTCTTAGACATTCATTATATAAAGAAGTGAGTATTGGTATTAAGTACTCTGAAAGTGTCTGAAGAATTTCAACGTGAATGTTATCTGGCCCAGGAGCCTTTTTTCTTTTCATGTTTTTCATACATTCATATATTTCTTCTTCAGTAAATTCTTCTAACTCTCTTTCTTCTGGTATCTCATACTCCTGTATCATCAGTGCTCTAATATTTCTTTGTTCTGTTGTTTCATTTTCTAAGTCGTCAGGAGGTAGTGTATCAGCTTAATCCTCATAACTTTTTGTGTATGAACCATCTGGTTTTTGTAAATTAGAAATCATTGTTGGACATTTAAGTTTTTTTGATACAATTTTGTATGGGACACCCCACATATCTAATTCTAAATGTCTTGATACAAAAGCTTCCCAACTTCTCGTTTTCGTTATATTTATTTCTTCTTTGCATTCGTTTTTTAATCTTCTATACTCTCCTAGAAGTATTTGCCTCTCGAGAAAGATACTACATCGTTGATATCCCTTTCGCGCATATTACTCTGCTTCTCATTCTCGTGAGGTTTTCCTTCCAGGCAAAGTTTTTTACTTTTTTATTATTGGATATTTTTGGAATTGCTATATCCATTGCTTTTCTAATTCAGACCCAAGTAGTTCAAATTTGGCTTTTCTTATATTGTATCTCAACGAAGACATTTTTAGGATAGGAAGTTTAGGATAGGAAGGAATAGAAGCTGTTTCTGGAACAGGCCAAGACCCACCATGGGTTGTAGATGATTTATAATTTCATAGAACTTAACATGCCACATGAAAACCGTTTCATAATTAGTATTTGTTTATTCTGTGGGGAAATTTTAATTACTTGCTTAGTGTTCCAAAATGCATATGTTTGGTTAGAATATAATGGGATATTTATTGCTTGTCGCTGTTTCTAAGAAATATTCGTCCTGTTCGGCTTAACAATTAACTTGAAAGTACAAATGGTAATATGCAAACAGCTATTATTTAATTAAATAACCATTACATGGAAGCATAATGTAATCCCTGTTATCTTACTAATCAATTAATCAATGGAGATAACCAATTAAACCGGTCTCTTGTTGTTCCGCGGGATTCCACCTTGGATTGAATTATTACCGACAACCGTACGATCTTCGACTGAATACCATATTGGTATTAGTCCATATGACATTTAGAATATCTACATACAGATCTAAATTCGAAAGAATTTCCAGGGTTCGACTTCCAGGGTTCCAGTCACTGCAAGAATTGTAAAAGGTACTTCTCAAGAAAAGAGTATAATATAAAGTAGCACAAATCATCTGTACACCCAAACCAGGCAAGTCTTTGGAAAAAGATAAGTCATATATTATGTATTATATTTATAGACCTATCAGTCTCCTTTCCGTAATGTTCAAGGTTTTTTAAAAACTAATACTAGACATATTACACCAAATCCTCGTGGAACAGCAGGTAATACCCAACCACCAGTTTGGATTTAGACAACAACATGCTACCACTGAACAAATTCATTAAATCTGCAATTTTATGGACAAAGCCTTAGAAAAGAAAACACAGTCCTCTTCTTCAGCCATTTTAAATGTCTCGCAGGCTTCTGATAAAATCTGACACACTGGTCTGCTATACAAAATAAGATAAGTCCTTCCTCTTAACTACTTTCTAATCTTCAAGTCCTATTTTTCTGACCGCCATTTGCTTCTAAAAGTAAAGGATCAGTACAATGAAGTTCCTCAGGGTAGTGTCCTTGGACCTGTTCTCTACCTACTCTACATAGCAGATCTCCCTGCAAGTCAAAACATCATCACAGTCACATACGCAAACGACACAACAATCCTTGCGACTCACTCAAATCTGTTTATGGCCTCGCATCTCGCAATACCGATAAAATTAAGATTTGGTTACGAACATGGCGAATTAGAGTAAACGAAAGTAAGTTGAAATGAAAATGTGTAAATGAAAGTGAGTAAATGAAAATTAGTAAAAACAACCATAATACTAACGAAATCTTGATAGTAGAGGGCCAGCAGATCGAAAGAGTAAAAAAGTACACTTACCTAGGAACACTTATAACAGAAAATAACGACTACACTGCAGAAATAAAAGTCAGAATCGAAAAAGCACGTTCTAATTTTATAAAAATGAAAAAGGTCCTATGTAGCAAAGATTTAACATTAGCTCTTAAAGTACGCCTAACAAAATGTTACGTCTACAGTGTTCTATACTATGGAGTGGAATCATGGACGTTAAATGTAGAGACAATGAGACGACTTAACGCCTTTGAAATGTGGACCTATAGAAAAATTATGAGGGTTTCCTGGGTAGATAGAGTTACAAACAATGAAGTACTGAGAAGAATAGGTAAAGAAAAGGAAGTTGAACTTACAATTAAAGAAAAGAAGCTACAGTATCTCGGACATGTGATGCGGGGCGAGAAGTATGGCATCCTACGACTCATAATGCAGGGAAAGATAGATGGCAGAAGAAGCATCGGAAGAAGACGAATTTCATGGTTGAAGAACCTGAGAGAGTGGTTTGGATGCAGCTCGAAACAACTATTTAGAGCTACTGCCTCAAAAATTAAAATAGCTATGATGATTGCCAACCTCCGTAGCGGAGATGGCACCTGAAGAAGAAGAAGAAAGTAAGTTAGTACATATGACGTTCACTAATCGAAATGGTACATGCCCAACCGTCTCATTAAATAACCAAGTACTAAGTAACGACAAAAGAACGATCTAAAATACTTTGGAATGCACTTGGACCGCATAATTACGTGGAAGAAACATACATTCACTAAAAGAAAACATTTGAGTCTGAAATATGTACATAACAATATGTACATAACAATAAAATTCTACTATACAAGTCAGTGATAAATCCAAGATAGGCTTTGGAGAAGGATAATGAAATTCAACTATAAGGATCTGCGTTGAGATCCAATATGGACATCCTGGAGAGATTCCAATCAAAGATCTTCCGCAATGTGACAAATGCGCCGTGGTATATGCCCAATGAATACATTAATCGCGATCTTCAAATGAAGACTGTCAAAGAATAAATTGCTAGTTACTTGCAAAAATACGACAGACAACTGCAAAACCACCCCAACAGGCTAGCGAAGAACCTTATGAGGCCCCAGGCAAACAGAATGCTGAGACGCCCCACTCCAAGCGAACTACCTCCAAGATTCAGTTCATTTATTATACACATTTATTAGAAATTAGAGAGTCGCAAATAATTTTGTTACTAAAATTATGACCTACTAGGTTATTTTCACTTGATGGACTGTCTCCTGCAAGTCTCTTGTAAATTAATTAAACAATTTACTTATTGTAATCATTATAACAGATTGTAAATAAATGGGATGTTGAAAAAAGAATATAGAGGATATTTTGTTAGTCCTCCATATATGTTTCTAAGAAATATTGTTCCTATGAGGATTAACAATAATCACGGAAATACAAATGATGATATACAAACAGCTATTATTTAATTAAATAACCATTACATGGAAGCATAATGTAATCTCTGTTATCTTACTAATCAATTAATCAATGGAGATAACCAATTAAGCCGGTCTCTTGTTGTTCCGCCAGATTCCACCTTGGATTGAATTATTGCCGACAACCGTACGATCTTCGACTAAATACTTCATCGATTCGCACGTAGAGATGGCCGCATACATCTCATTTTAGTCCATCAGCTTATTATCTGGTGTGTTAGTTTATGAAAGGCATATATCATCATTGTGATATCTCTGTCATGAAATATCTGCTCTATACATTACGGACGCCATTTGGTTCACTAGGATTCATCAGGGCGTTACGATAACAAACTCATTAGTAAGCTCAGCGAATATAACAAAGACTGTCTGGTTGCATTAAAAGCTGCAACAGTGAAAGCAGAAGTTATGATATACATGTAATGAGTTCCATAAAAATTACAAATAATCTTATTTTCTGCAGATGACACAAAATATACATATAAAAACAACAAACTATGTTAAATAATAAAATAACATTGCAAATTTATACTCCATTTGGAAAATTCAAGATAGAATATTTTTATGGCAAAAGATTACAACGTCCTTATACAGGGCTGTCAAAATAGAAAAAATATAAATATAAATCTTTTTGTCTCAGTTTCGTAGAAGGTTTTCGAAAAATAATAATATGACCATTACGACAAACTTTGATTACAACACTTTTTTTGACATCCATTTTTGAAAACATCCATCCATAATTGAAATAATTAATTAGTATACTACTTTATTCTTGAGGTCACGTACCGACAGACGTGGGCCTGATAGCCACAACTTTCGGGCGCTCAGCCGTCGAGGAGAACAAAATTTATTTTGTCAATTCGGCGGCTGAGTGACCGAGCACACACAGTCCAGACAGCGTGACACCGACACAGAAAAAAGCTCTTCTAGCTACCCCTAAAATCAGGTGGATTAACCACATGAAGTAATACAGAGGTTGGCCCGTTACCCGGGGCATCCAAAGTAACGTTAAGAACAATGCCTCCCCATTCAGTATGTCTTTCGATGGGGAGGAGTGGTGGTATAGCTTGGGGGTCAGATAGGTACCACTCCGGTTTGATCTTCGGACATGTGGACACTGTTCCATTGGAACACACATGTCCCCGGGGCTGGGAATGTACTAGTATGTGTGCGAGTACTATTTTATTTGGGAATAGAAGCACAATTTGAGTTTGAAACTAATTTATTCAACATTTCGACTTCCACTTTCAGAAATTTGTTTTTAGTGTTGAGGTCAAGAGTGTCTGTTGTTTTTAGTCTTGTGTTCTGTAGGGGTGTCAGAAGATTGGTGAGCAATATGTTTGAGTTAATCTGGAGTCTATTGTGGTACTTAAAGCACAGAGAAATAATTTCTTCTTTGACGGTTTGGACTTGGAGATCCCTATGTATAGTAAGGCTGGAAATTTACCAAGGAGATTTGTACAGTTGTCTTGGACGTTTTGTTTTAAATCGCTGAATATTTTGTATGTTTGTTTCGCTGGCATTTCCCCAGATTTGGATGCCATACGTCCAGATGAGTTTCAGTACACATTTGTAGATAAGCAGTTTGTTGCCTAGACTTGGGCGTGATTTTTGATTCATAAACCAGTACCTCTTTCTGTATATGAGTTCCAGTCCCCAGTTGCAGTTATTTCTTCCAAATATGCTTATGACATGTTACGCAGTCTAGGTAAATTATGTAAATTAGACTGTCCAGGTAAATCCTTAAGTATTTGACGTCATTTTTTATTGTCAGTGTAGTGTTGTTAAAGGTAAACGCTGGATTGTAGGATCCCCTTCCTTAGTTTAAACGTAATGTGTGTTGACTTGGTGCTATTATCTAACTCTTCACAGTTTGAACCATACTTGAAGTCTATTTAGGTGGAAATTGTAGTATCTGAGAGGACACGGTAAGATTTTCGTGACAGGCTGTTAGTAACTAGCAATAACCAATTAAGCTGGTCTCTTGTTGTTCCGCCGGATTCTACCTTGGATTGAATTATTGGCAACAACCGTACGATCTTCGACTAAGGCCCGCTTGCTTATTCGGATTTTTTTTCAAGTTCAGCGCTATTGTCGAGTTCAAGGCATGAAAGTACCACCGTACAACACACTTCATGCCTTGAACTCAGTTATGGCGCTAAACTTGAGTTGAACTCCGAATGAGCAAGCGGGCCTAAATACTTCATCGATTCGTACGTAGAGATGGCTGCATATATCTCATTTTAGTCCATCAGCTTATTATCTGGTGTGTTAGTTTTTGAAAGGCATATATCATCATTGTGATATCTCTGTCATGAAATATCTGCTCTATACATTACGGACGCCATTTGGTTCACTAGGATTCATCAGGGCGTTACGATAACAAACTCATTAGTAAGCTCAGCGAATATAACAAAGACTGGCATGGGTTGCATTAAAAGCTGCAATAGGAAAAAGAAGTTATGATATGCATGAAATGGGTTCTATTAAAATTGCAAATAATCTTATTCGCCGTAGATGACGAAACAAATAAAAACAACAAACAATGTTAAATAACAACATGAAATTGCTATTTTATCGCAAAAGATTACAATGGTTTTTATACACGTTTGCCAGAGAATAATTATTATAAATTTTATAAAAGTTTTATAAAAACATTATGACCACACCGTAGACTAGGCAATGAAGCAGTTAAAAGCCCAAAACGTTCCAAATTTTTACAGTTGGACGAATCTCAATAAAACATATTGCATTCGATTCGTAAGAGGCTTAGGAAACTATGTGTACTAAAGTGATGATGACGAAATGGAAATTTACTAAACAAGGAAATTATTTAACAAGGAAAATGCATTTAATCTGGTATATTTTGGCTTGCTGATCACGAATGTCATGACCACAATAGTCTCCGAAGCATCGGGTGCCAGGAAAAGCCTCGTCTGGAGTTTTATGAAACTTTAATCTTCTTCTCTCTCTGATCTTTTTGCGAAATTATTACTTTCTTTTACATAGATATGTAGGGTTAAGGATCCTATTATGAGGCCCGTTCCTAATATGAGACCCCTGCCTCTATGAGTCTTTAAAGTGCTGCAGCCTGGTGAGTGGGGTAAAAACTTAGCACTGGTAGTGTTTCGAGTAGGCTGTGAACAAATCGAGTGTCTGTGATTTAGTATTACCAGCCAGTGAAGTTTTTTAAGTTTTTTGCGAGTCAAAAGTTTTTTAATCAGTGTAGCTCAAACTGAATTTTTATTTTTAATGTGACAGAAAAAATCACCTTAGTAATTAGTTGATAGCTACTTAAATTGGTTACAGAAACATGCAATTATAGTGGCGTAAAAACCAATCCTAACTTCAAAATACGGACTAAAAAGTTCACACGTGGTTGCTCCTAATATGAGACCCTCAAGTGTGCCTAATATGAGATAGGGTACTGTAATTTTTTGTGTATAGCATCATGTCTTTTTACTATTTTTTTGGGAAATAAGCCACAATGTAAGTTAAAAATCAAATTTATTGACGTTTATACTTCCAATTTTTATTTTTAACTTAAATTGTGGCTTATTTCCCAATAAAATAGTAAATTGCATAATATGCCACAAAGAAACAGCTTCAGAACAATAGAATCATGTCTACAGCATGTAATACAGTTTATATCCAGAACAATGTGTTAAATAATTTGTATCACCTTTTTAACCTGTATAACGTGGTGTCTCATATTAGGATACCACGACATAGTCTCTTATTAAGACACCTTTTTTTAAGTTAGGAATTTTGACATTTTTAAGAAATTAATCTATTGTTAAAAAAATGTTAGTTTAAAATTAATTTTGAACCTGTTGCAATATAATAGCATAATTATCTGACATGTACATATCTAATTTAAGACTTCTTGAATCCATAAACTTTACGATTACCAAGAGTTTTAAAAAAAGGGTCTAATATTTGGATCCATTACCCTATATAAGGGGTGAGGCAGATAAAGGAGAAATATCTCGAAAACTAAAGGTAACTGAATCCTGGAAATTTGAATTAAGGGATATTGAAGAGTGAACTTTTTAATTAAAATGTCTTCATCTATTTGTTTCTTCCGGTTATACCGGAAGTTGCTTAGTACTTCGTTTTTTTTAATAGGACACCCTGTATATTTTTAGATTTCTGGATTCTACTCGATGTGATTCTTAAAATATAAGGTTTTGTAGTATGATGCAGGGTGGTTGTTTTTTTAGAGAAAGTAAAAGATAAATACGTTCTTTTTATTAATTTCGCAGCAAAATTCACACCCTGTAGAATTGTACTGATTTGACGTAAAAACTATATTTATGTTGAAACATTTTTTAGTGTAGACTACTATTGTTAACAATTATTACTACATATAGCGAAATCTTTAATTTTAGTATACAGGGTAAGTCGAAATTCGGAATGAATAGTTTGTTAGTTTTCTGAAATGGAACACCCTGTATTTTAGTATTGTAATGAAATAATATTTTGTGGAACTATTTTATTTGTTAAGCATTCCCTATACCTAACTGATGGTTATCGGTGATTATCGGTGATGCTTTAAGCCAAACATTAATTGTAACAAAAATTACTGAAATTTTATTAGGTTGGCCGTGAAAATATTCAATCAAAAATTATTTTTCGAAAATAAATACATATTAATCTGGACTGATCCTTAATTTATTAGTATTGATATAACAAAATTATTACGTAGTGAAGATTGTTGGTGCGTTCAATAAAAATAAAAACATACAATATTCTCTCTAGTTAGCTATGAGTTTGACACTAAATTTACTTAAACATTTACTTTCCTTAAGCATTGTAGTATTTATATAGTTGCAGTTGCTTTATTACCATTACTAGTATGAATTTCTCCAATAAGGAATATTGTTTAATATGGTTTTTGTGCTAGGTAGAATATTGTATCTTCTTATTTCTATTTAAGTGTAGGCATTTTGGTATATCATCAAATATTAATAAATTAAGGATAAGTCTAAATTAATATGTATTTATTTTCGAAAAATTATTGTTGATTAAATATTTTCACGGTCAGCCTAATAAAATTTCACGTAATTTTTGTTGCACTTAATGTTTGGCTTATAAAAGAATCACGAATAACTCACAAATTAAAGTAGGTAGTTAGGTATATAGTCCTGTAGCCAGGGGGTGCAACGGCCCAAGTTTTTTTATGTATTTTGACCCGTAGAACACGAATTTTTTGGGTACCTAACAGTTGATCCGGATGTCGATAAGATTGTTATAAACAAAGAACTTGAGGAATTACATTAGAGCGATTTAAAAAAACATTTTTTCGTATTTTCTGGGCCATTCTAAGCAAAACATGTTCTTACAAGTTTTTTCGTGGGATGCATAGTTTTCGATATAAACGGGGATGAACTTTAAAAAAATCGAAAAATTGGAATTTTTTATACGAATAACTTTTGATTAAAAAACATAATAGCAATTCTGCTTAAGAGGAAAGGAACATTTTGACGTCTGTCAAAATTTTTAATGTATTTTAAATGTAATCTTCTTTTTCGAATCCTGAGAACACTAACAAGTATTTTTAAAAAATTTAAACGCTGAATGAAAATAGTATATTGTACAACAAGAGAGGAAAAAGACATATTTCTCACGAGCGCAGAAGTCACGAGGCGAGTGCCGCAAATCAAGCGAGAGAGAAATATGTCATTTTCTCTCGTGTTGTACACTGTACTTTTTCTATTGATGCGTTTTTGTCAGGAGTTCAAATTTCAAAACCAAATAATTTAGGTGCTTTTAGGTATATTATATGCCTAAATTGAAATAAAATACATATATACACATAGGTATTTAATATTCTTAATATTTATATACTTTATTTATTTAAAATTATAATTCACAGTTAAACAGTCTTAAAAGGCAATTTTTGATAAGTTTTGACAAGTTTGAACACATTTTGTTTGACAAAAATAATTGTGTTTGTATTGTGCATGTTACCATGGAAATGGCGATCATATGTATGTTAACCGGCGGTGAACCCGTGAGAAAAAATATTTCTCACTGCAATGGCCGACTTTTCTCACTGCCTGAGAAATTGTTCATGTTGAATGTATGTAAGTAGTGAGAAAAGTTGCACATTGTATAGCACCCATAGAAAAACTACTTTATTACCGATGGCAGAAAGTCCCTTAGAATAAATAAAAAGTTTCTTTTGAATAGAATATTTGAAATTAAAAATCACACTAAATTTTCTCTTAGTATTTCACCCCTGTAACTTATTAAAATAAACATTATAGAAGTTTTCAGGAATTTTCGGCCCTCGGTAATAACGTAATCTTTCATACTGCTTTTAAATTTTTCAAAAATACTTATTAGTTTTCTCAGGATTCCAAAAAAAAAATCCCATTTAAATAGCATTGAAGCGGAAAATTCGTACCCATCCCCTTAACACATTTGAAAGTTTAAGTCAAATTATACCGGTTTTGATTATTTACATTGCTAAAAATTAATTGTTTTATTGTCAAACAAAGCTATACTATAAACAAATAGTGTTTCTCGTGCCCAATGCATGTAGGTCTGGATCCCGCGTATGAAAAAAAAGTTAATTAATAGCAAGCTGAAAATCTGTTAATAGCTTAAGGGCGTCTAGTCGGACAAACTTTGATATATGGGAACACTGGAACAGGGGAAGTTTTAATTGTGGAACAGGTTAAAAATTTGGAACGGTCAGACCACGAAAACGGCACATGTATTTTGTCCGACAGAACAGACTTAAACTCTCCGAACAGAGATTAAACTCTCATGCAAAAATCAGACTGCTATTTATCACCAAATGGGCGTTTTAATGAGTGGAACATGTAGAATATGTCAAATGACAAGAATTATGACAGGTGATAAATAGCAGTCTGATTTTTGCATGAGAGTTTAATCTCTGTTAGGAGAGTTTAAGTCTGTTCTGTCGGACAAAATAAATGTGCCGTTTTCGTGGTCTGACCGTTCCAAATTTTTAACCTGTTCCACAATTAAAACTGCCCCTGTTACAGTGTTCCCATATATCAAAGTTTATCCGACTAGACACCCTTAAGCTATTAACAAATTTTCAGCTTGCTATTAATCAACTTTTTTTATACGCGGGATCCAGACCTAATGCGTTATACATGTGTACTGTATACTGTGTATACTACTAGTGGAGTCACTGAAGGTTTTCACCTCCGTTTTCGTTGAACCTTCATCGATTTTTATGAAAATTGGTGAGTAGTTAGAAGATACTTCAAGGAACAAAGGTGACATGATGCCAACTTGCGCTTTTACCCTGGGGGTGGATGCCACCCTTTTCGTGGGTGATTTTTTTTTTATTAAAAATAATACCAGAAATCGATAGAGGGGCAACTTCTAAGCAAAATTTGTTATATAAAATTATTAACATAAATCAATACTTTTTGAGTTATTAAATATCAAAAATTTTATTTTTTCTTTAAAAAAATGCATGTTTTAAAGCTGTTTTACACGTATTACTCAAAAACTATAACCTTCTGTAAAAAAGCTATTATTACCAAAATTAAAGATAATAAAAAATTTAATACACTCCCCACTTAAAGAACTAAACTAATGTTATTTCAAAGTGAGTTATGCGTAATTGAATGTATATTTTTTTCGACGAGTACTCAAATCTAAGTATTCAAGCTTACATAACGGGAAAATGGTTCATTTTATATAATATACTTGTCAAGAAATTGTCAAAGTACTTCAGAATGCCTATCAAATGAGCTCCATTAGAAGTTAACATCATCAAAATTAAGCAAGTTATGATAAAAATAAGAGAACCCTTTCGATTCTTTTAGGAAAAAGTGAAAAATAAAACATACGCCATTTCCACAAAAATTAAAATTTGTAGTAATCCTCACAAGAATTTCTCTAGATTAACATAGTAAATGATTTCAACAATTTTGACCGGTTTAGAATCCATATTTTTGAAAAAATATATATATATATATAATTATAATTTAATTACATAGATATAATTTAAAAAAATCAGAATTTTTAAAATTATCGTACTTTTCATTTTCTTTTGATAATAACTCCAAAAATACTCAATATACGCAAAAAATCATATACAACTAAATTTTAGTTTTTTCTGTTCCAAATACTCTGTCCATTTTACTATTTCCGTAGAGTAAAAAATAACCGAGATAGAAACGTTTAATATTTCAATTTTGCTGCGAGAACCATGTAACCGGGGCCATTTAACCTTTTATTTTTTAAAAAAGTAAGAGGTTTAAAAGACTAATTTTGACAGTTTTTAATAGCTCTTGGAATCAGCTTTTAATTAGTTTTTAGGTGAACCTTATATCTTAAAAATTCACGGAGTTATTTACAAAAAAATATAACATTTTTTGGAAAAATTTTTAAAAGATACATTTTGAAACATTTTTGGTACATAAATTTTAATGCTATCAACTTGTTCGATAGTTTATTTGATAGATATTTCTATGAACTTTGACAAACGTTTAATAAGATTACGTTATAAAATGCACCATTTTCCCGGTATTTAAGTTTGAATACTTAGATTTGGGTACTTCGACGAAAGAAATATAAAATCAATTACCTATAACTCACCTTTAGTTAACATTGAAAGGTTTTTCTTGTAAGGAGTTTATTTGATTTTTTATTAGCCTCAATTTTGATAATAATAACTTTTTTGCAAAAACTTATAGTTTTTGAGTTATTTATGAAAAATCGGTTAAAAACATACATTTTTGTCACGAAAGATTAAAATTTTTGATCTTTAATAACTCAAAAAGTTTTGATTTATTTTAATAAATTTATATAACAAATTTTGCTTATAATTTGTCCCTCTATCAAATTGTGGGGTTATTTTTAATAAAATAATTTTCACCCCCGAAAAGGGGTGGCATCCACCCTCAGGATAAAAGCTCAAATTAGCACCATATCACCTTTGTTCCTTGAGGTATTCTCTAACCACTCACCAATTTTCATGAAAATCGATAGAGGTTCAACGAAATCGGAGGTAATAGCTCATATCCACCTTCAGTGACTGCACTAACGTAGAAATTGTGTTTGTAGGCGGGCCTACTGGTTCGATTTTAAATGAGATATGCATTGAAAACATCACTCAAGCACTATGTGTTTATAGATTTGTTTAACAATAAAAAAATTAATTTTTAGCAATACAAATAATCAAAACTGATATAATTTAACTTGAACTTTCAAATGCGGTAAGCAGAATTGCTATTTTATTTTTTAATCAAAAGTTATTCAAAAAGTACAGTTTATCTCGAAAACTATGCATCTTACGAACAAAACTTGTAAGAACAGTTTTTACTTAAAATGGCCCAAAAATTACAAAAAAATGTTTTAGTTTGCGAAAAATCGCTGTTATGTAATTCCTCAAGTTCTTTGTTTATAACAATCTGACCGACATCCGGATCAACTGTTACCCAAAAAAATTCGTGTTCTACGGGTCAAAATACATAAAAAAAACTTGGATAAGTCCATCTGAATAAAGCAGGCTGTTGTACCCCACTGGCGACAGGACTAATAGGGAATCCTAAACAAAAATCTGCATATTTCTAGTATATTTACAAATCTATATTTCAGTAGAAATCGAAGAACGAAAATTGTTGTTTTACCATGTCTATGATCCGATTTTACATACATGCCGACAATCGCTTAGAAGGAACTGCAGGCTCTGCTGAAATAATGACTTCCGCTCTATATCTTTGAGTATAGGTACACGTTTTTAGTTCCCGTAATTTTGTTGGTATACGGATGTCACGAATGAAAACACACTGGAAATATCAGAAACGACAAATTTTATTTTATTCCTTTTTCCTGGTTCGGTGTAGATTGCTTTGTAAGAAATTGTGTCAGCTTCTGTAAAAAGGCAAACTGAATGTTGAAAAATACAAACGAAACATATAAAATCTTGAAGATGGTGTCTTTTAATACAAAACAGACATACTGTGTAGGTTTCACGATACAGAAACAAATATATTATGTTAGTAACATTATGGATAATATAAATTTGAACGTAGGTATATAGGGATAATCGAAAATATCTGCTATAAATAATTTATTTTTTCCATTTATTGTAATGTATCAAAAGTAAAAATTTTATTATTCGAAAAGTAACAGTATATCAAGTACGGTTAAAAAACCATGGAACCAATTTAACAAAAATTCTTACGTGGAAGAAAATGGCCGAAATACTAATAGGTCTGGATCCCGCGTATGAAAAAAAAGTTGATTAATAGCAAGCTGAAAATTTGTTAGTAGCTTAAGGGTGTCTAGTCGGAAACACTTTGATATATGGGAACACTGGAACAGGGGAAGTTTAATTGTGGAACAGGTTAAAAATTTGGAAAGGTCAGACCACGAAAACGTCACATGTATTGTGTCCGACAGAACTTCCAATTGATTTGTTACCCTTTCATTAAACTCTCATGCAAAAATCAGGCTGCTATTTATCACAAAATGGGCATTATAATGAGTGGAACACGTAGAAAATGTCAAATGACAGGAATTATGACAGGTGATAAATAGCAGTCTGATTTTTGCATGAGAGTTTAATGAAAGGGTAACAAATCAATTGGAAGTTTTGTCGGACAAAATACATGTGACGTTTTCGTGGTCTGACCGTTCCTAATTTTTAACCTGTTCCAAATTTAAAACTTCCCCTGTTCCAGTGTTCCCATATTATATCAAAATTTGTCCGACAAGACACCCTTAAGCTATTAACAAATTTTGTTTAGGATTTCATTAGTGTCCAATCCCGTTCATCAACGTGTGGATTCATTTAGAATGTGAAGCGGTGATTACAGCCGACGATAAATGGATCTATCGGGTTGCTATCCGAAACAATATTAATTAATCAATGACAATGACATTTTTTTGACTTATTTATTTTGTCTAATTTTTACTTGTAGCGTAATTAAAGAATGAAACATTCGACCTATGTTAAAATAAATATCTTCTACAGACCACAACTAGTTTCCTGCACATAAAATCTGGCCATTCGCACCGGATTCAAGATTCAATAAATAATTACGCGACGTTCCACATCTATTGCAGATTACAGGGAATACAAGTAAAGAAGCAGAACATTTTGATCTAAAGTGAGTCAGTTCCAACGTGAAAATACTCAGAACACAGTTTTCAATCACTACCGTAAACATAAGTAGTGAGTTATTTGATACTAACAAACTTTTCCGAAATTTTCCAATACCAAAAAAATCTTATCAAACAACGTGGTGTAATTAAAAATAAGCTTTCATTGTTCGAAAAGTTTATTATAAACACTCAACAAACAATTAACGAATCACAGGGTGATCAAATACCTGATAAAACTTTATTATTTGAAATCGAAGCTCGTTTAGAACGACAAAACTCTTTATTAAACACATTTGATGACTTGCAAGAGCAAATTGATCTATTGATTCAACCCGATCAACAGGGTGAACAAAGTGACGAAAGAGAATCATTTCAAAATTCTCATTTTAAACACACATCCTTGGCCCTAGGTCTATTAATCAAATTCAGGCATACTTCTAAGCATAGTGTCTTTAATAACAAATCTTCAACTTCATATACAAAGCCAAAATCTTATGGAGAATCATTTCTATCTACCAACAATCATAATAAATGCTTTATATGCAATGGTGATCATTGGATTACTAATTGTCACGATTTTCTCAAATTAAATGCAAATGATAAATTTGAAAAAGCTAAAGCTCTGAAACTTTGTACTAATTGTCTGAGAAACAATCATAAAATAGCAAATTATATATCTAACTTTTGTAAAAAGTGTAATCTCAAACATCATAGCTTATTACATTTTGAAAACTCTAATTTAAATGCTAATCAGGGAACTATATGCCCACAACAATATAATCTTAATACAGAGAATACAATTGCCTCCACACTAGAGCTCACAAATAATTCTAATATTAGCTGCAATCATTCACACATAAATAACTTCTTTCTACTGCTTTAATAAATGTCAAAGATTCATCAGATAACTTGCATGTATGCAGGGTACTTTTAGATTCAGATAGTCAATCAAATTTTATATCAAAAAATTTGTGTGATAAACTTAAAATACCTTTGTACAATACACAAGCTAATATTTTCGGTATAAATCAAGTAACTACTCCTGTAAAATATCGATGTACTATATCATTTTCTATTTTATGCAGTGAGTTTAAGCATACAATATCATGTTTGATGTTACCAAGTATTTGTAGCAAAATACCAAGTACTCCAGTTGATTCTTCATTAATTCAAATGCCTTCTAATATCTCCTTAGCTGATCCAGGTTTTTATGAACCATCTGATATTGACATATTGCTAGGTGTAGAAGTATTCTACAAACTTCTCAGGGATGGTAGCATCCGATTAGGACCCAAATTACCTATTCTTCAAAACTCAGCTTTAGGCTGGATCATTTCTGGAACTATTCCATCTCCAATAATAAACAACATACCTACAAAATGCTTTCTAACTAATACTTCTGATCTTCAATCTCAATTAACAAAATTTTGGGAAATAGAAAAACCTTTTCACAATACCAAATGTATAAATAATGAAGAAGATTACTGTGAAACATACTTCACTAAAACTACCACTAGGAATGAGGAAGGTAGATTTGTAGTAAACATTCCTTTCAAAGGGGATCCTTCTTTATTACTTGGTGATTCTAAAGCCTTAGCTTTAAAAAGATTTTATGCACTAGAGCTCAGACTATTATCTAATGGTCCACTTAAAACCTTATATGACAATGTTATGAAAAACTATGAGGAATTAGGACACATGTCTAAAATCGGACCTCAAAACCAAGCAGACAAATGTTATTATCTACCTCATCATGGGGTCTTGAATGAAAATAGTTCTACTACTAAACTGAGAGTAGTCTTTGATGGATCTGCTCCAAGTGACAATGGCATTACTATTAACAATCTCCAGATCGTGGGGCCTAAAATACAAAATGATCTTATATCTATCCTAATTCGTTTTCGAAAACATCCAGTAGTTGCCTGCAGTGATATTGAAAAAATGTACCGCATGGTTCTAATAAATCCAGATCAAAGATGTTTTCAGCGAATATTTTGGAGACAATCAACTACTGATGAGCTCTCTGAATATAATCTAAATACTGTTACATATGGCACAGCATCGGCAAGCTTCCTTGCGATAAAAGCCTTGCAACAAATAGCTATTGATCACAAAACAGAATATCCGTCTGCCAGTAATGCTATCTTAAATGACTTCTATGTCGATGACTTTCAATCTGGTGGAGACTCAGTAGATGATGTAAATAAGTTATGCCATGAGGTAGCATCTCTACTGGAGCAGTCAGGCTTTAAATTATGCAAATGGGTATCAAACAAACCCGAATGTTTAACTGGCTTAAATCCTAAAACTCTATATGATTCAATATCAAATCGCGTATACTTTTCAGATGAAATCAGTATCAAAACTCTTGGACTTTACTGGTCACCTTCTAATGACTATCTAAATTACCATATTAAAAGTCATAATCAAGTAAACTCAACCTCAAAACGATCAATCCTCTCTATTATATCTACCATATTCGATCCTCTTGGTCTTTTAGCACCTTGTCTCATCATCATTAAAATCCTTATTCAACATTTGTGGTCTTTAAAATTATCCTGGGATCAAGAGGTACCTACATCCATTCAGATTCAATGGGACAAATTTGTAAGTGAACTATCAATGCTAGAGGTATTAAAAATTCCAAGATGCATAATTTCAAATAATTATTCAAATATTCAGCTTCATGGCTTCTCTGACTCTTTAACAGCAGATTATGGAGCAGCCATCTCTATTCGATGCATTGACTCTAATGGTCATATCCATGTTTATTTACTTCTTGCTAATTCTAAAGTAGCACCTCTCAAAACTTTAACTGTACCAAGGCTAGAACTGTGTGCAGCTTTAGTCTTATCAAAACTTATTGACCAAGTTCAATCTTCTATTGCTATTAACTTTAATTCTACTCATCTTTGGAGTGATTCCACTGTGGTACTATCCTGGATTAAAACTCCAATACATCTCTTAAAACCTTTTGTGTCCAATAGGGTCAAACAAATTCAAGAAATAACTGATCTTAATTCATGGTCTTACATAAACACCAAACAAAATCCCTCGGATTTATTGACAAGAGGACTATATCTTAGGGCCGGTTGTTCGAACGCTAATCAACAATGATCACTATCAAATATTTAATTACTGTCACCAAAACTGTTAATGTCAACTTTTATTTAGTTGCTGAAAACATAATTGATTAAAATTATGAGATTAGTTAATCAATTAACATAACAATTATTAACATAATTTATTAAGTAATTTCATATTATGTTTTCAGCAACCCAAACAAAGTTGACATTGACAGTTGGTTACAGTAATTAAATATTTGATAATGATCATTGTTGATTAGCTTTCGAACAACCGGCCCCTAATCAAATTATTCATTCTGACCTTTGGTGGTCAGGACCTTCTTGGTTAAGTCAACCACAGTATACATGGCCTATTTCTGAACCGTGCATACCAGGTCCTATACCAGAATTAAAACCTCAAATTAATGCTCTAGCCTCTACTCGAGCAAACAGACTTATTTTCTTTGAAAGGTTTTCTTTTTTTAGTCGATTAAAACGTACTATGGCATATTGCCTCCGATTTATTCATAATTGTAATCCTAATAATCACAAACTATTTGGTAGCTTAACATCCTCTGAATTATCTAATGCTCTGGACGTACGCATAAAACAATCACAACAAGAATCTTTTTCTGAAGCCATTCATATATTTAAGACAAACAAGCCTTTAGACAAAACTTCAAAAATTCTTAATTTGAATCCTTTTCTAGATAATAAAAATATTTTAAGAATAGGAGGAAGATTGCAAAATTCAAGCTTAACGTATTCAAAAAAGCATCCAATACTTTTGTCTAGTTCACATATATTTTCAAAATTATTATTTAAGCATGAGCATGTAGCATTACTGCATGCTGGTCCACAACTATTATTATCATCCATTAGGGAAAAGTATTGGCCTATAAATGCAAGAAATTTAGCTAAACAAACCTATCACACATGCATTAAGTGCTATCGTTCTAAGCCGAGACCAGCAGCCACTATCATGGCACCTCTCCCTTCCTCTCGTGTATCTCCTCATCACCCTTTCTATATTACAGGAGTAGATTACGCAGGGCCAATTAATATTTTGGATAAAAAAGGTAGACGATCAAAAACTCACAAATGTTACATTTGCTTATTTATTTGTTTCGCAGTTAAGGCAATTCACCTTGAATTAGTATCAGGTCTAAGTACTGAAGCTTTTCTTGCATCATTTCGTCGATTTGTCGCCTGTCGTGGCAAACCTGCACATGTTTATTCCGATAATGGAACTAATTTTTTGGGAGCCAATTCAGAACTTAAAGAGTTGGCTGGTTTCCTCAAAAATACTTCTCCAGATATCACATATAGAATTAACAATGAATCAGTGTCATGGCATTTTCTGCCTCCCAACTCGCCTAACTTTGGTGGCTTATGGGAAGCTGGTGTAAAAGCTGTTAAATTTCATCTAAAACGTGTTTTATCTAATGCCTTACTTACATTTGAAGAGTATTATACTGTACTTACACAAATAGAGGCAATACTGAATTCACGACCCTTATGTCCTATAACCGATGATGCAGATGATCTCACTGTGCTCACCCCTGCACATTTTTTAATGGGTAAAGCAGCTACATCACTACCAGATCCTGACGTTACTGACATACCGCTGAACCGCCTTTCAAGGTTTCAGTATATGCAACAACTTCAACAACATTTTTGGAAAGGCTGGCATCGTGATTATCTTTGTCAACTACAGAGTCGTCCAAAATGGTTAAAACCCAAAACTACTCTTAAGTGCAACGATCTAGTCTTAATTCGCAACGAGAACACTAACCCGCTACTGTGGCCACTAGGCAGAATAATCACATTACATCCAGGTCGTGATGGTATATCAAGAGTAGTAACTATCAAAACTGCCCATGGTGAATTCAAGAGGTCCATATCAAAAATGCGCCCCTTGCCAATAGCAGAAGCCGAGTCTTGAAAGCCTCCTTTCAACGTGGGGCCATGTTTAGTATTTCATTAGTGTCCAATCCTGTTCATCAACGTGTGGATTCATTTAGAATGTGAAGCGGTGATTACAGCCGACGATAAATGGATCTATCGGGTTGCTATCCGAAACAAATATTAATTAATATTTAATGACAGAGACATTTTTTAGAAGTATGTATTTTGTCTAATTTTTACTTGTAGCGTAATTAAAGAATGAAACATTCGACCTATGTTAAAATAAATATCTTCTACAGTCCACAACTAGTTTCCTGCACAAATTTTCAGCTTGCTATTAATCAACTTTTTTTTCATACGCGGGAACCAGACCTATAAGTCTGGACATAATTAATATCAATGCAAACATTGCACATGGAAGAAAGTCTAGTGAAAATTGTAACGATCCAAAAAAAAACTTGATACATTTAATACCGTACTTCCTTCAAATATTTTTTTACAAAAACACAATAATTTAGGTTAGAGGAACCAAGCGGGGCTTTTGCGCGCATTACTCGAGCGCAGTGGCGGCTCGTGACCTCAGTATGCGGGTAGGCGACATGTATCCACAAATTCTATTTTTTCTAACTGTATCATTATATAACTTATTAGATAAAAAAATATGTCCAGCTAAAGCACTGTCAATAGTTTGTTTATTTTTTCTAACCGTTTTAAACCTAGGCAATTGTTTAAATGTTCTTTCGAAGATTTGAATATCCCTGACTCATCCAAACATTATTTTGCTTCAAATTCGAGAGCAACAAACAAGGCCAACAAAAAAGTGAATTTTTAAAATAACTTCCACTTAACCATTTATGGTTTTCATACCATATTGTTTTAAACGATCTCGAAAATGGTCGATCGTCTTTCTTCTTATCTGTTGATAAAATTTTTAAATTTGGTAAAGGTCGACCCATTGAAATAATTTCTAATCTTTCTTGATTTTGGCGCCTTGAAAAAGGCGTCTAGATCAAACTGCGGATTATATCGTGTAATATTCATTTTATTTTATTATTGGCGGTTTCACCAACGACAAATAGTAGTTTATTCGATGAAAAAAAAAATATATTCGGCCAATAAAACTAACACACCTACGTTTTACCAACGCCAAATATGACTTATTTTATTTGTCTCAAATAAAGATTTACTCTTCGAATAAATTGACAAGTTAACCTCGCTTTAAATTTTAAATATCCATGTGATTAAATTAATGTAACAAAGAAAATTCGTCATTTTAACTTTAAATTATCAAAATTTTATTGAAACACAATAAAAATAAAATATAATGGACTGATAAATTTTATTCTACCAATAACTATTCACAGACGTATGTGTTGTTGGTGAATGATTACTAAATTAAAATACCCTTCAATAGACCAACCTTAAATTTGTCTGTTTATTATTCACTTTTCATAAACAAATTTAAATTGTCCTATCTATTTTTATTTAATACTTAACCTACTAACAGCCCAAATCAAAAAACAATTTAAAATATTTTCACAACACACAAGAGATTCAACTGAGATGTGAGCGATTTTGTTATGCTGAAGGCCTGTAGGCCAGTGTAGGCTCCAAAATCTGGTGCCTAACTTCCTAAAAATATCGTAAAAATTATGGCCCAGTACCGTCATAACTTAAGGGCTTTAGCTGGCGTAAAGAGCGAGATGGACATCAATTCTGTTGCATCGTTGTTCTATTCTCTATACTAGGCGACGTTTAAAAATGCCTTACCAATGAATATAAATATTCTTAATACTACTGCTACAAGGGGCGTACAATAATTACAATTTCGGAGAGAAATTAAAAAGTAGTTTTTTATTGTAGGTATTTTGTCAAAATTTAACAATTTTAAAATAAGTAATTATTTATATTAATAATTTATATTATTGCAAATTTGAAGAGGTTAGGCAGCGCCTACCTTGCCTACCCCGACGGGCCGCCCCTGCTCGAGCGCGTCAGAAAATCACTTGGGGAGAAAGCTTGTACCCTCTAAATCAATTCCTACCATATATTGACTCTTAATACAGGGGCGTGCGTTGGGGGCAGTCCGTAAAAAATATATCCTTAGAAAATCTCGAAAACGTAAGATTAATACAAGGTAAGTCAAGTAAGTACATGAAGAACAGTGTATACAGGTTGTAACAAAAATGCAGGACATAAATTAAGTCACATATTCTGGGACCAAAAATAGTTCAATTGAACCTAACTTACCTTAGTAGAAATGTGCCTATAAAAAGTTACAGCCCTTTGAAGTTACAAAATGAAAATCGATTTTTTCCAATATATCGAAAACTATTAGAGATTTTTTATTAAAAATGGACATGTGGTATTCTTATGGTAGGGAAATTAAAAAATAATAATAACAGTAAAATTTGTGCACCCCATAAAAATTTTTATGAGGGTTCTGTTCCCTTAAACCCCCCCCCCCCCTCCAAACTTCTGTGTACGTTCCAATTAAATTATTATTGCGGTACCATTAGTTAAACACAATGTTTTATAAATCTTTTTTGCCTTTTAGTATTTTTTCGATAAGCCAGTTTTTATCTACATGCGGCTTCTCTTTTAATATGTTTACGTAAAAATTTTACGGGGGTTTTGTTCCCTTAAACGCCCCAAATGTTTGTGTACGTTCCAATTAAATTATTATTGTGGTACACTTAGTTAAACAAAATGTTTTTAAAACTTTTTTGCTTCTTTCGATAAACGATTTTTTATCGTGATAATAATATTATGTTTCAAAATATACCTAAAAAATGTAAATTCACAATTTTTCATATTATTACCAAGTCTCTATAATCTTACTTGCCATGTAAAAATTTGTGTTGGATTTTCAAATGTTCAAAATATCTCGATAAGAATTGACTTATCGAAAAATTACAAAGAGACAAAATAGTTTTAAAATCATTTTGTTTAACTAATGGTGGCACAATAATAATTTAATTGGAACGTACACAATTATGTGGGGGAGGGGGGTTTTAAGGGAACAAAACCCCATACAATTTTTATGGGGTCACAAATTTCACTTCTATTTTTCTTTGAAGATGTTCCTGCCATATGAATACCACATGAGCATTTTCAATAAAAAATTTCTAATAGTTTTTAATATATTGGAAAAAATCGATTTTTATTTTGTGACTTCAAGGGGCTATATCTTTTTTTAGTTCAATCGAACTATGTTGAGTCTTAGAATATGTTGTTTAATTTATGACCTGTATTTTTGTATTTCAAAAATCTGACGATTTTGGTGTAAGGAAATGGGAGTCACACAGTTTCACAAAAAAGGCGAATATATTGTGAAATGAACATTAGATGGAAAAACTGAAAACTATGTGTTCAATATTTTTCAAAAACCTATCGAATGATACCAAACACGACCCTCACCCCGGTAGGTGGGGGTTACTTTAAAATTTTAAATACGGACCCCGCGATATTTCGCAAAATGGACATCTGATCAAAAAACTGAAAAATACGTGTACGATATTTTTCAAAAATTTATCGAATCACACCCAACACGACCCCCCATAGAGGTGGGATGGGGGGATACTTTAAAATCTTAAATAGGAATCCTAATTTTTTTATTCTTTATTTGGATTCCTTACGTAAAAAGTAAAAAAAAGTAACTTTTATTCGAGAAAACTTTTCGAATTATGGATAGATCACGCTATAAGAGATGGAAAATTAAATTAAAAAATGGAAAGCTTAACTTAACATTTTAGCATCCAATGCTCCCCTACTATAAGTCTTTTTCGCATAGTTTTGACCATAGTTAAGTAAATTTTAATGTTTTTCAGTACAAAACAGTGGCCCAAAAAACAAGACGACTTTGAAAGGTGTGATAATGTTAAACATAATTAATTTAATGTATTAGTAGATACTTACCAACATTGATATACTATTAATATTATTTCATGAAATTTACTATACCGTGGAAATTCCGAAATAATGGCTAATATGTGAGTTCATCCAATACCCAAAAACCCAACGCAATTTAATCTGAAGAATACATATACACTAAGCGTCAAAATTAACGCACCACCTTAAAAATGGGACATCTTTGAAGCCTCGTATTTTCTAAACCTGTTGTCCGATTTTAGTGATTTTCTTAGTATGTTATAGCTTTATTCTTCAAGAATATCTGTGTAATAATAATGTTGCTAAACAGGTAAGTGTCATTGTATACCGGGTGTAACAATGATAGTGTGTTTTTTCCTCAAAGTTCGGAACACCCTGTGGAATATTCTAGCGTATATAAAATATTAAAATTAAAACTCATCTATAGCCTTAGGGTTTCTTAACATTTTGCTTTTTAATTTATTCGCTGATGTTGCATAACAAAAAAGTTAGGTACTTTAACAACTAGCAACGTTCTTCATCAATACAGGGTGTTTCTTAATAAGTGGGACAAACTTTAAGGGGTAATTCTGTATGAAAAATAATGACCGTTTGACTATAAACATATCTCCGCAAATGCTTCGTTTCCGAGATACGGGATGTTGAATTTTTTCTTACGAACTTACCATTTATTTACTGTTCTAAAACCGGTTGATATATGCAAATGAAATTTAGTAGGTTTTAAGAAGTAGTTTTTGCGCATTTTTTTGGCTTTAATTAAGAATTTTATATTCACCATTGGCGTGCATACGGGTCATATTACCCAGTTATAATCCCCGTATGTACAATTTTAAAAAGACCTTACAGCGACACCCTAGAACTGAACATAAAATTTTAATTTTTCACCGGAGAAATTAGTATTTTTGACTAAAGTGCAATTGGAACAGAACCCTTTTAAGGGGCCCCTGAGGCCTGAGCTGAGTTGTAGCTCCCGAGACCTTAACATAAAAATTTAAATTAATATTTAGGAAATTAGTTATTTCGGCGTAATAAAACCTAAAATACCATTGGAAGAGGGGCCCGGGCTAAGCTGGGGCCCCCGAGACCTTTCGTAAAGTTATAAATTGTTACTGAGGAAATTAGTTATTTTGGAGACATAAAAACTAAAATGCAACCGGAATAGCGGCCCCTGGTCTCAGCTACTTTGTCTTAACCAATTTACCCAGACCACATCTTGGTACGTGAACGGAACCACATGGTACCATATATTGAAAAGAAATGTAAGGGTAAGATGGATTGAGCACATTGGAATCAGCACTACCTGTACCACAGCATAATAAATCTAACAGCAGTGACGGTATTCGCCTTCTGCTGAAGGTACCGGATATCGTTTTCTAATATCCTCGTCAAATAGGATTCTGCTCTCATTAGAGCTGTATACAATTACTTCCTGACGGTCTCCTCCTTTTTGACATTTTCCTATCTCCGTCAATTTTCCTTCCACTTTTTCCATATCGAATTTTACCTCATTTTTGAATTTTTCTTTCACCTTTTCAATTTTCTGTATCTCCTCAGCAATCTAATTTACCTCTTCCTGCATTTTCTCTAAATAAACCTTCATATCTTCATGTTTTTCCATTCGGTTTTGAAGATTCAAGAAATTTTCTTTTTATTGTTTCATTATATTATCTCATTTTGTTTTACTATCTGTTCATTTTGTTGTTTTTCTTTTAAATTTTTTAAAGCGAATAAAAAATAAGGTGATTTCAAAATTTTTTTGTGTTGGTCAACTAAAATAGCAATATGTAGGTTCAAGAAACTTCAGTCATAGAATCCATTAAAATGCGTTTTCAAGGGGTTAAATATCAAAAATTTTTCCGGACCCCGCCTACCGCTGGGGGGTAAACCCCCAGAGCCCCCAGATCAGCTTTGCCCCGGGTCCCCTAACATCGTAGTTACGGCCCTGGAAGTAGGTAGAGCAAATTTTGGTTTATCGCACTACTCTGTACTGCGAGAGGTATGAAAAGGCTTAAACGTAAGAACAAATTTAAAGACAAAACAATCCATGTTAAAGGAAAAGCTTTAGAGAAAGTATCTACATAGGTACAATTATTTCGATGTGAGCTAAATGAACAATGGGACCGCAAATGAACAAAACGACACGTTGAGATGGCCGGAAGCGCTTACAATAAGATGAAATATATTATGCAATGGAAAAACTGGGAACAGAAATCAGAACTAGAGTATTGAGTTCGTACGTATTCTCTACCCTTTTGATGGAGTTCTGCTAATTACGGAGCCTAGATAATTACGGACGCCACTGAAAATGACTTGCGAGTGCCAGCTTAGAGATGTGGTGTTAACGAAGAATGTGGAAAATATCACGGATACAACACTTAACGAACACGGAAAGAGTAAGAAAAATGAGAAAAAGACATACTCAGCATTATAAAGGAGAGAAAAATGTAAATTTTGGTCAAGAGATGAAAAATATGAGTTGATGCGACTGGTTATACAAGAGAAAGTGGAAGTAAAAAAGAAAATCGTGAAGACGACGCACATCCTGGTTGAAAATGTTAAAGCAGTGAAGTGGAAAAACAACAAAATAACTCTTCAGAACTGCAGCAGATAGAGGAAAATGGTCCGTGATAATCGCATATGTCCGAAAATGATGGGACACACGCAAAAAAAGGAGGAAATACTTATACGCCACTCATCAACGGTAAAAAACTGTAAAACCGTGGAATTTTGAGAATCAACACCGATTTTAATGAACTTTGGGTTTAAGCTCCTCCTGGCACTCTTATTCAAAATCTACCCTATGCCGAACTGCGCTTTTCCCCTGGGGGTAAAAACAACCCGATCTAGGGGATACAAAATTTTTAATCAAAATAACTATGGAAATCTATAGAGTGACCAATTCTGAGTAAATTTTGTAACATAAATCTTTTTACAGAATTGAGACTTTCCAAGTTATTTGCGATTGAAACTATGCATTTTTTATTGAAAAAACTCACGTTTTATAACCGTTTTTCATGAATAACTTTAAAAAATTAAATTTTATAGAAAAAATCATTAAGAACAAAATTGTGGCTAATAAAAAAAAACAAAGAAATTCGCGTCAGAAAGACCTAGGTTAACCCAATAACGACTGAGTTATTACTCTTTACAGGATGGTTATTTTCGAAGAACCTCGAAATGGAGAATTTTCAATCTCAAATATCTCGAATGTGGTGCAATTTTTTTAATTGGTGGTGCATTTAAAAATCTTTCAAATAAGCTCTGATAAATATTTTTGCGTAAGAACTGAATATGACGAAGATAAAGTCGCTCTCTGCTTTTTTCTTTTTGAAATGTAAAAAATTAGACCCTCGTCGTTACAATCCTGATAGAAATGAATAGCTTTCCACTTGAAATTAACTTTATTTAGGTATAATTGATACGATCCATATGATTCGACCGGTTTGGAATGCCTAGTTTAGAAAAAATAGTTGATTAAATCGAAAATGATATTATTATAATTTTAAAAAAAGTGCGTTTTTCTTAAATAAACCTAAAAGTATTCTACAATTAATGTGTGAAACATTTTTTCATATTATGAATACTTTTATATTTATTTAAGAAAAATGGACTTTTTTTAAAAAATTTAAAAATATCATTTTTTATTTAATCCACTATTTTTTCTAAACTAAGTGTTCCAAACCAGTCAAATCACGTGGATCGCATCAATTATACCTAAATAAAATAAATTTCAAGTGGGAAGCTATTCATTTTTATTAGGATTGTAACAGCGAGAGTTTAATTTTTACATTTCAAAAAGAAAAAAGCAGAGAACAACTTTATTTTCGTCATAAGTCAGTCAGATCTTATGAAAAAAACTTTTATCAGAGTTTATTTGAAAGGTTTTTTAATGAACTTTAAAAGATGTCTGTTAAGTCTTCACACCACATTTGAGTTATTTGAGATTAAAGGTTCTCCATTTCGATGTTCTTCGAAAATAACCATCTTTAAAGAGCAATAACTCAGTCGTTATTGGGTTTACATAGGTCCTTTAGACGCGAATCTCTTTGTTTTTTTATTAACTACATTTTTGTTCTTAACGATTTTTCCTGTATAATTAAACTTTTTTAAGTTATTCATGAAAAACGGTTATAAAACGTGAAAAGTGTCAATTTTGCAAAAAAAATTTTATAAAACAAAATTTACTCAGAATTGGTCACTATATCGATTGACATAGTTATTTTGATTAAAATATTTTCATCCCCTAGATGGTGTTGTTTTCACCCCCAGGGCAAAAGCGCAGTTCGGCATAGGGTAGATTTTGATAAAGGTTATAATTATATTAAGGATAAAATTAATGATAATCTTAACCTTTACCCAAATGCCAATTTACATTCCATTGGACGCTTCTTAGGGTTAACCCATTAACCGCCAAGCAAAGAAATACTGCGATAATATGTAATATATTTGATTAATTAGAGTAAAATAAACTTAAACATTCGTAAAAAAATTATTTTACACTTTGATAATGGCAGGTGTCAAAACAACAAAATGGTTCGTTTTCGAACCTTTGGCGGAAATGAGGTATAAAAATTAAAATACACAATTTTATTTTTTGTGAAAAGTCTCAAAACATTTAGAGTGTAAATGGACCTGGAAGTTTTGATAAACAAAAATAGTATGGTTAGAACATTGCCTACACCTTCTGCAGCTTCTTTCTCAAAAACAAATCGAACGGCCCTTTATCTTTTTTAGAAATTATTTTATATATTTCCAGTTTACACTTTCCAATCCTGTATCTTGCTCTGTGCCAGTTGCATAAATTCGACAAATCGACATTGTCTACAAGACTACACAACCTCCCTTATGTAGCCCCCTCCCCCCTACTCCCCCACCCTAGATTATAACAAAACTGAATACCAGAATACCCGTCTTTCTAAAGGTACATATCCACTACGTTCGTAATACTGGACCACCGAGGCACTGCCGCACGGTCGTTGGCGCACTGTTGCACGGTCCGGGAGCGCCAACCATCCACTATGTTCACGAACCTCTTGCACTCCGCGTTCCTTGCAACTGCTCCAATCGATACGGTATGCGCTCCTCTACATATAAACCGACACAAATTGGAACGCCAAGGCGGAGCGTGCACTGTTGCACGGTCAGGGAGTGCCTACCATTCACTATGTTCACAAACCTCTTGCGCTCCCTGCAACTGCTTCCATCGACCTGCATGAGCTCCTCTACATATAAACCACCACCTATTGGACCGTTGAGGCGGAGCGCACACTGTTGCATGGTCCGAGAGCGCCAACCATCCACTATGTCCACGAACTTCTTGCGCTCCGCGCTCCCTGCAACTGCTCCAATTGATACGGTATGCGCTCCCTTACATATAAACCGCCACAGATTGGAGCGCCGAGGCAGAGTGCGCACAATTGCACAGTCCGGGAGCGCCAAACGTGTCCACTATGTGGAGCAGTTGCAGGAGCTCGGAGCGCAAGCATAGTGGGTACGTGTTTTTACACATAATAAAGAAATATCCCAACAAATTACTGCCTGTGCATCACCTTGAACTTATTCCTGATCAGACAGTTATAATATAACTATAATATAACATATTATGTCGACTTCCGCCAATGGTTCGTTATCGAACCATTATTTTCAAACACGAGATTTGAGGACTCAGAAATTTTTTTTTTTGTATTTTTATAACAATTGTTGTACAAATAGGTTAAAAAAATAATGTTTTAATTTATTTGACCACAAAAGTGTTATGCCAATAAAATTACTACAGTAAAAATAAAGTTGTGTAGAAGGATTGAAAATGTCGGACATTTAGAAAATATTTTTGTGATGAAAGCATGAGTTTGGAAATTAAACAAAATTAAATTTAGTTACACTTATATCTTCTGGTTGCTTAAAAAATTAAAAGATTTAAAAAAAATTAACGAATTGTCAAAAAAAAATTCTACAAAAAAATGGTGCGTTTTCGCACCTTTGGCGCTAAATGGGTTAAATATATTAACAACAATTTAAACTGAAAAATGCTGAAGCTGTAAGGAATGTCCTTTTTTGAGATAAAATCATCTTATTTTTCCCCTTTACCTATATGTTTCTGTTTTATCTAGATACATACATAAATATTTCTAATATAGTCTATATACATTAAAAAAATATCTCTGCGCAAAACCGTAATACCTATGCAAATAACGTAAGTAAATAGTGTAATTTCAGTCCAACAAGAAACATAATACCATGTACCAACCTTGTTTGTTTTCGCTTATAATAGAGAGATTTTGCACCTCTTAAAATAACCGCTGATTTTGGCTCAGCTATGGTAAACTTTATTAAGCATAACGATTACGGCAACGTTAAAAAGCTGAGTTTTTGCAGCCTGTCAAGTAGGTTTTTCGTGTCATCGTTATCGTTATTTAAACATAACCTCACTTCACAACGTTATTGTAATTTTAAGCATATACTTGAACAGTTTTTGATATTTTAATTTATAGGTCATCAAAATTAAAATCTATGTAAATGTAATTTTACTGATTTTTTTACATTCTGGCAACAAAGCAATTTAACCATTACTATAACGATAACGATAAGCACTACTTTAAACCTCCGTAAATTACGGAATCCCTTATGTTTAATAACGATAACGGATCATATATTCGCTACTGCGCAGACGTAGTATAACGATAACCATAACGGAATTGCAAAATAAGAGGTGCAAAATCTCTCTAATGAGCAGTAGGTATTATTAATATTTCTTTATTTTCGTTTGCTTCTACATAGTTTCAAGATAATTATACACTGTAAAAATATTGAATTTTCGTATTAACATGTCTGCAGTGCTCATTATGGTGTGATACCCAACATGGTCAGTAAACGAAAGGTAGAGGTATATTAACTTATTAAAAATGTTGCGTATTTTCATGAAAACCGTTAGAAAATATGAGTGCTTTGCATTGCTAGTAGCATGTGATAATGTGGTGACTAGCCACTGTTTCTTTTTAAGTAATTTTTGAAGTTATACTTCTTTAGGCGCGATTGAGATTGAGGGTGAATTTATATTAATCTGCACGCATGCGCACACCGACAGTATGGTATTAGTCGTTATACGGGCTCTGATTGGGTGTTGAAATGATCTGTCAGTCATAAATAATTGTTCAATATGAATGTAAACAAATGTATAATATACAGGGTGCGCCAAACCTCTGGTTTTCTTTGATTACGGCTAAATTATGGGATATACAAAAAAATGTTTTTAACAAAATTAATGTATATCGAAGCCGTCTATAATTTTAAATTATTTTCGATTATACAGGGTGAGTCAGAACGACGGTACGAACCAAAGTTTTGTTTTTTTTAAATGGAACACCCTATATATTAAATGATTTTAAAATATATTTTTTAAAAATATTAAGAATTTATGTTAGGTATTATAGGCCTAAAGTTAACAATGTTCGAAATATGTACACTTTTATTGAGAAAAATGGTAATATTCAAAGGGCTGTGAATTAGGCTTTTAAGGTAATAAAATTTTAAATGATATACCAAAGCTTTTTTAGTATACTGTTATTTTTAAATAAATTAACATATTTGACATATAGCCATAGAGTATACAGTGTGATCACTATTTGCAAATACAAAATTTTCTCATTTTTTTTAACGGGACACCCTGTATACGAGTATTGCCTATTGTAGTAAATATCACAACCTTTCTTTTGGTATAAGGTTGTATGCACCTAGCATGTTTCGTTTTGTAGATATTAAAAAAAAACTATAGATTTTACGTTTTTGCGGATATTTTATTAAAACATTTTTTGCAAAAAAAATAATTATAATCTGGTTTTAAAAACATACATTAAAATATCAAATATGAAAATAAAAACGTAATTAACGATTAAAATAAATCGTATACTAGTACAATTCAATTGAATTTAATAACTTAAAATTATTTTACAAAAAATATTTTACCATACTAATGAATGCATAAATTAGTTACTACAAAATTTGATATACAACAAAATTAATATACAACAAATAAACAACCAAATTTGATATCTACCCTAGAAATTTTTCTACCCTAGTAACTTTATTGTACCTAATTTTGTTAGTTAAATTGAATATCAGTTTTTATCTTTTTAATTTACCTACATCTTGAGAACATATTATATAAAGTATGTAGTTGTATCACAAAAGCTGGTAATAATTTCTAATGGTTTCGCCCAAAACAAATGTCATATCCACCAATTGTTCGGTTGAAAAATTGAAATTTAAAATATAAAAAATTGTTACAAAAATTTCAACTACAAAAGTATTACCAGCTTTTGTGATACCAGTTAATACTATTTATATTAATAAAAAATTTGGCTGATACATTTAACATTCATTTGTTTCAAAGCATAATTTATAATTATGTTCTCAAGATGTAAGTAAATTTAAGAGGTAGGTAAATTAAAAGTTTAACTGATCTTACTCGTAAATACAATACACTGACTAACAATTAATTTGGTACAGGAAAGTTTCTGTGGTAGAAAAAATTATAGGGTAGATATCAAATTTGGTTGTTTCTTTAATTTAGTAACTAATTTATGCATTCATTGGTATATTAAAATATTTTTTGTAAAATAATTTTAATTTATTAAATTCAATTGAATTGTACTAGTATGCAATTTATTTTAATCTTTAATTACGTTTTTATTTTCATATTTGATATTTTAATGTATGTTTCTAAAACCAGATTATAATTATTTTTTTGCAAAAAATTTTTTTAATAAAAAATCCGCAAAAACGTAAAATCTATAGTTTTTTTTAAATATCTACAAAACCAAACATGCTAGGTGCATACAACCTTATACCAAAAGAAAGGCTGTAATATTTACTACAAAAGGCAATACTCATATACAGGGTGTCCTGTTTAAAAAAAAATGAGAAAATTTTGTATTTGCAAATAGTGATCACACTGTATACGCTATGCCTATATGTCAGATATGTTAATTTATTTAAAAATAACAGTATACTAAAAAAACTTTGGCATATCATTTAAATTTTTATTACCTTGAAAGCCTAATTCACAGCCCTTTGAATATTACCATTTTTCTCAATAAAATGTAAGTATTTCGAAAATTGTTAATTTTAGGCCTATAATACCTTATAGAAATTCTTAATATTTTTAAAAATTATATTCAAAAATGATTTACTATATAGGGTGTTCCATTTAAAAAAACACAACTTTGGTTCGTATCGTCGTTCTGACTCACCCTGTATAATCGAAGATAATTTTAAGTTATAGACGGTTTCGATATACATTAATTTTGTTAAAAACTTTTTTTGTATATCCCATAATTTAGCCGTAATCAAAGAAAACCAGAGGTTTGGCGCACCCTGTATTAGTTTTATTGTTGTGAGGACAGAAACAAGAAAGTTTATAATTGTAGTGACTTTTAAATAGTTTTTAAAGCAACAGGTACGTAATAATTGTAAATGTATCATAGGTACCTACCTATTTGAACCTACCAAAATACATAGTATGTAATACTTTTATTTACATAATTTGATTACCATCAAAATTTCTATCAATATTCACCTAATATATTGTTTTCTAACTCTATGTTTTGTTGTATTTTTCAATTCTAAATCATTTCAATTCAAAATCAAAATAATTTGATTTAATTCAAAAATGTCAAAAGTTTAATCCATTTAGTTAGTCGATCTTCGCACATAATGACACATTGTCTCCGTGGCGAAGCGTTTAATGCGAATGAACCCCAATACAACGCCAATACCAACCGCGCTGATAAGTTGGTTCGAATCCCAATAGAAACTTTTATTTTTTTATTTTTTTTTATACATTTTATGATAGTAAGTATATTTATTACATAATTTTGTTTTCAGAAAATACGTATTTAGTTAAAAAAATTTCCGACAATTAATGTTCAGAAATCATTTGTGGCATTTTTAATGTGTTTGTGTGTGTGTTATTCTTTTATTATTTTAATTTTTGGCACTGTTTTAATAAAAATGTTTGAGAAGTAGTAAGTATAAATTAGTTTAATATTTAAATAAAATATAAATAAAAAGTACATTAATTTCGTTTATAATCATATAATCATATAATAGAAGTATAACTTCTTACGTGCGTACAAAGTACACACACATTCTTTTTTTTTTAATAATAGTAGAAGAGAGCTAAAATTTAAATGTTTTCTTTGGCGCAAACTGGTAAGAGTGTCAAAAAAAAAACAAAAAAGTAGAATATTCAAAATTTTTAACTGGAAAGCCAAAAAATGGATGTCTTCTTCTTCCTTTATACCAGTAGTTTGGCTTGTTCATTGACGGATTGTTGCCTCCGTGGAAGATTGTCAGTCTTGGGCAGTCGGCCGATACTTCTACTACTTAATGATTTGTCCCTTGCTAGACCCTTATGTCTGCTATTCTACTGATGTGATTGCTTCATTCCATTGCAATGATCTCCAAACAGGGTTGAGTATGCTGAATGCTTTTTAATCATTTCGTATCCTTATACGAATATCGTATTCTGCACCACCGCTTTCTGTTATGACACTTCCAAAATACGTAAAATTTTCCACATTTTCAATCAGCATGTGGTTAATAGTAAATAGTATGTTGTTTCTTACATTTATTCTCATGGATTTTATTTTATTAATATTGATTTTCAAAAACAAAAAAAAACAAGCAATCTACAGAGCAATATGTCTGTCATCGGTATGCTTTAAAATGTATACGAAAATAATAGAGAAGAAACTAAGGCAAGGAGTAGAAATGAAATTAAGAGAAGAACAAGCGGCATTTAGACCAGGAAGACAAACAAATGACAACATATATATCATCAGGAACCTAATCGAAAGAAGCTTAGACACGGGGGGAAACTGGTATTAGCATTCATATACCTAAGAGCAGCATTTGACACGATAGAAAGACAAATTATAAGGTGTGTGTGTTTATGTTTTATTGGCACTGGTTTAAGCAACCAACTGGCCAGTCAATGTGTTTTGAATTCTCTCTTTTACAAAATATATGCTTAGTATCTAAATTTAAAACTATTAGTACTACTGTTTTTTTTTACTCTGTTTTTTTTATTATTTTTTTTTATAAGGAATTTATAATTTTTACAAATTATAAGGGAATGCTTGTGGAAAATAAATGTTCCAGATTGATAAAAATTATAGAAAGTACTTACAAAGAGGTAATAGGAAGAGTACCAATAACAGGGGAACGATCAGAAGAATTTAATTGGAAGAGAGTTATTAAACAAGGAGATAGTCTCAGCCCTCCGTTATTCATAATCGTAATGAACGAATTAATAAGAAAAACTAAAGCAAGAACCAACCAACTACATACAATAATAGGATACCATAGATTACAACCGGTAACAATAGAGTCCTTAATGTATGGGGACGACATAGTACTAATAGCAGATTCCGAGAACAAAATGCAGAAACTAATGGATATATGGGTAGAAGAGATAGAAGAACTGAAAATGGAAAGAAATGAGGGAAAAGGTAAGATAATGATAATCAACGGCAAAGAAGATAATGAAATGAAGATAAAATCTCTGAACTGGAAATAGTTACAACTTACGAATACCTGGGAAGTATCATTACTAACGACGGAAAAATAGACTAGTAAATAACAAATAGAGCAAAGAAATCAAACAAGCTATACTGTGCCTTAGCCCAAATACTAGGGAAAAGAACTTGCAAGAGACAAAAATAAACATATATAATATAATAGTGATACCGACTGTGCTCTATGCAAGTGAAAACTGGACAATTCTGGAAAAACATAAGAGCAGAATATATGCAATGGAGATGAGACATTTAAGAAGGATAGTTGGACAGATAAAATGGGATAGATTAAGCAACGAGACTATTAGGAGAATGGCCAACCAAAAACCAATAATGAATAAACTAAAAAAAGAGACAAATGAATTGGTATGGGCATTTGATGAGGATGCAACCCAACAGAATTACAAGAAAAGTCCACGAAGCAAAGAACATCGTAAAAAGAAAAAGAGGCAGACCAAGAAAAAAATGGATACAGCAAGTAGTAGAGGCGGGAAAAGTTAAAGTAAAATCACTCGAGGAATTGAAAATAATGGCAGAAAACAGAAAAGAATCGAAAAGATGGGTGAATGTAAATTAAAATAGTGATCCCAAATCCGACACCCTCATAGGGTAAAAGGAAGGGGAGAAAGAAAGAAAGATTTTCAAACCTATTTTATTGGCTTCAGTGGAAAGTGTTTCCAATTGGTCTGCTACAGCTTGGAACCTTTCTCCTAAGAGACAGATATCATTAGCCTATTTTAGATCGCTTAGGCGTGTGGTTAACGTCCCTTGTATCCCTCTTGTGTCCAGTGGCGATGGACGGGAGAAAAAATTTTGAAATTTTACCCCCTAACAAGGTCCAAAATTAAAGAAAAAAGTTGTTAGGATATAAAAATGTATTAGATGACAAGAAACTCAAACCACAGAGAGACAAATTCAACCCAATAAATACGATAGTTAGGAAAGTTATGAAACAGAATAGAGTTGAAAAATGGGTGAAAGAAACAAGGGACCGATAAAGACAAGAAGAAGAAGAAGAAGAAGAAGAAGAAGAAGAGGAAAGTTAAGGGAAGTTAATGCACATAAGTTATTATTTATGTAAAAGACTAAGTTTTTCAACCTAATGAAAATATTTGTAAATTAAATATTTTTAAAAGATTTTTAATTGAAAAACTTATTGGCCCATCTTCCTGGTGACACCTCCAAGGCTTCTACAATATGCAAGCCAAATGGATGCTGCAGTGAAGACAAAAGGGAAGGAATTCTACACTATGCAATTCACAACCCCCGTCTGCAGCGTGGCAAAGTTCCAACGGAAAATGGACCTAGTTACTCTATAGGAGTAATACTAATATAAAAATAAAAATGTATACCATTTTTATTTAGTTGCAATGCGAAGTCAAAACTGTCTTAATTTTCACCTAGGTCAGAGAGTGCAGCCAGCACTCTTTTCGACGATTTCACCTCTTGTTAGAGGTTCATCAGAGACTGCATAGGCTGCTCTCTCTGGTCCAGGTAAAAATTTTCGACATATTAAGCCTCCATTGCAACTGACGAGACGGTAGTAGGTGCGTAGCGGCATCTGCTAAATAATGGCTTTGGCTTGCTTATTGTAGAAGCCTTGGAGGTGTCACCAGGAAGATGGGCCAATAAGTTTTTCAATTAAAAATCTTTTAAAAATATTTAATTTACAAATATTTTCATTAGGTTGAAAGCTTAGTCTTTTATTTAGTAGATGCCGCTACGCACCTACTACCGTCTCGTCAGTTGCAATGGGGGTTTAATATGTCGAAAAATTTTACCTGGGCCAGAGAGAGAGCAGCCTATGCAGTCTCTGATGAACCTCTAACAAGAGATGAAATCGTCGATAAAATTGCTGGCTGCACTCTCTGATCTAGGTGGAAATTAAGACAGTTTTCGCTTCGCATTGCAACTGAATAAAAATGGTATACATTTTTATTTTTATTATTTATGTCTTTTATGTAGTTTAAGTTTATCTTTTTAATGTCTTTTGATTGGTGTTTCATTGGAAGTTCCCCCTTAAGGCAATTGTCTAGATCCGCCACTGCTTTTGTCGGAGTCTAGTTTGGAGAGAACATACATAGTCTACAGCTATGTTAAAAAGAAACGCAGAGATCACAGCACACTCCCACATAGCAATGCAACAGGGATATTCAAGGTCAATGCACGTTTGCTCCCTTGCACGGGATGGCACTACTAGTCTCATTTCTGCAGGTTTCTGCACGTCGTTCGTTCAGTTCGTTCTGTATTCTGTCACTTTCTTTGTCAGTTTTCATTTCCTTGAGAAAAATCCGACGCCATATTTATTTGTTTTAGTTTTTCATAAATAGTGCAAAATAGTGCATCCAGCAACAAAAAGTGTAAAGTGAATTACAGCAGTTGTGTTTTATTCCAAATGTATACAATTTTGGTGTGGTTTAAACTGATGAATAAATAATAATATTGTGTAAATATATGTGTAATAATGTAGTTGTGTTTAAGTTTCTACATTGATAATTGATAACAAACATATTTTATGAACATACATATAAACATTTTTATAAATAAGGATTGTATTTTATGTTTTATTCTTTAATTTTTTAACCACTTTGGCATTTTAATGTAATGGAAAATAAATATAAACTCAAAATAACACAAGAAAATCCAAATAGTATAGGAATTATTATAAACGTTGATTGATAAATACATACAGATATATTTTTATCAATCAAAGTATTATCGTATAGGATAAGGATTTTATTTTCTTTTGTTATTTTAAGGTTATATTGATTTTGTTTTACATTAAAATGAGTTCTCAATCCAAGTTAATTTTACAGCCCTTTTGAATTTACCGCCATATGGCATATAGTTACGCGCCCTACCACTGGCTTATGCAACAATCGTCGTTTCACTCGTTAACACGGAACTTGCATTGCTAGGTGGGGGTGTGCTGTGCGCAGAGATCACGCATATAGATAAATAATATATAGTATTACCAGATAGATAGGCAACTCAATGTAAAAATTTGGTTCCTTACGCCATTTGCGAGCGATGTGTTAACTAATCACCATTTGGCGGGAAATTCAAATGGACAAGAATTAATTTTATCCGTTTAGCGCCTCTTGCGGGCAATTTCGTTACTAATTAAAATATCTTGTTATTTTACAAGAAATAATCTCACCTATATCATTAAAATAAAATACCAAAACTTACTAAGCTTGTTAAAGTATTTTATTTAAATAATATCTAAGTAATACTCATAAATTATTCGGAATTCTCAAGTTGCAAAATATGTTATTTTTGCTGTCAAATTTAGTAAGGAAAAGGGATATAAAAAAGTTAGACAATTTTTACCTAAATATAGGTACGTGTATTTATTCGTTGTTTCAGATAAAACAGTTATAAACTAATTACTATTTACCTATGCATTTTCTAACTTTTCTATGATTTGTACACAACAATAATAAACCATGTTTATTTCTTTTATTAACACAACACCAAAGTTCTTTCGCAACTAAAACAAAACTACACACTACACTTTATAAACGAAGGATAAGGAACCAACTGAAATTGAAATTACTAAGAATAAATCGTTACAGATAATACAATAAAAACTGTAAACTATAATAGAAAATTATTTGTATTTGCACTAACTCTAACTGTCATTACTTTTGAAGAATAGGGCTTTTCATCGACTGTCATTTGTTTCGAGCTTCTGTCATGTGTCACATAATATTAATATATCTACGCCATACGTCTTTGGTTTGTATCATTGGTATATATCAATAACGTATGACGTAGATATATTAATATTATGTGACACATGACAGAAGCTCGAAACACATGACTGAATGAAAATCCCTATTGACAATAATTGACATCGTCGAGTTAAGCCTCGTTTGATTATTTTATTTGTGACATTCAGGTATGGTGTTTTAACATAAATGATTGGTTAAAGTCTTCGTGAGCGAGAAAGGCTGTCGTTTCTCCTTATTTAGCTGAGCGGTGTGGAAGTGGTGGGGGAAATTCCCCAATTTTTCCATATAAGATTCCGGGGCATGGATCGCATGGACGCATTCCTGTCTAACTCCGGTAAGTATGTACGTCCAATTCGTATAAGCAGTGTTCGCGCAGTACAAATCGAACGTATTCAGAGTAAGTTCGGGATTAGTTTCCAATGCGCAGGCGTCAACGTAAACTTATCCTGGACATGCTCAGGATTTTTCGCTCCGCGAACAAATTTCGGATTCGTAATGTAATGACGGGTTGCATACATTAAGGTTAGAGAAGGAAACCTTTTGTTGTCCCTTTCTTATTTCGAAATCAATGTCAAAAAAATGCGAATGCAACAAATTTGTATGTCAACAAAGAGAAAGAGAATAAAAGCAACAGGCAAATGATTAACTTTCTATTCAATGCCTTTCTTAGAAGTTAGAAATTTGATTAGCGTCTTTCTTTATTATTTCCACATTATTTCGATAATCTGGTATTTCCACGCCGAAATCCGGCTTCCATTTTTGTAGAGAGTAAAAGATTGTTATGTATTACTTAGAAATGGCAGCTTGATATTTAGATATAAAAATTACCTTTAACTTTCTGGGGGTTGAACATTATCTGAAGGAAGGAATAATTTAGTAAAGCAATAATTTCCAATTTTGATATATGTATATGTATTGAATTTAATAGGTTGTGCGTGGCATTGTGTTGTGGTTTATTACACCACAAAAATAATGAAATATAACAAGACACAAGAAATAGTTTCAGAAAAAGTTTGATGTGTTGTTTATGTTTCATTATATTCAATAAGACTAATTTAACTCATAAATGAAACTGAAAAATAAACCACAAGAATATGTAGGTTCTTATAAGCTCATCTAGATAGAAGAAATTAAGTAAAAACAGAGTACAATTTATTGTAATACATACTACCGTAATAAATAATTATCGAATATCGAATGAAAATAATACTAGACAAGGTACCTACGTATTTATAAACATACTAATGGAAAACATTGACAAACACAACTAAAAAAGCTTTAATATAAAAAATATTAAAATTTGTTTGAAGAATATTTAAATGATACAACACTTTACATAACTTTGAAACTTTAAAAACCAGAATCTACATCTACAAGTTGTTTAACAAAACAATATTTTAGGTTAAGAAAGAATTGGAAGGACCGGAAGGAGTAAGAACAAATGTCAAGAAATTCTTCCCAAATATTTTGTGCGCCTGTGCGAACTTAAAATCCGAAACAAAATCCTCGAACGTCGAGAGCGTATTCCGGACACGTTCAGGATCTTTTTTCTGTACTGCGCGAACACCGAATTAAAAATCCGGAGGGTGTTCAGAGGGAAAGATTTGAACTTCGCGAACGCTCGATTTTGTAATGCGCAGGCGTTCTCCCTCTGGGCATACCCAGGATGTCCTGCGCGATCAAAGCTATGGTATTCGGAAGACCTCGTAAAAATTTTTGAAATTTTGGCAACTACATAAAGGTAGCATGATGTTAATCGTAATAAAATATACTAAATACTGTTGAAGAAAACTGATTTTAATAAATTATTAAGATATTGAATATGCCCTTGTCATATCAGTAACAACTGAATGGCCTAGATATATTAATTTGTTACGAAAGTTAAATTCACCATCTCCCAATTATGTTAAGCCGTTTAGCCACTTAACTAAAACAATGAACACACAAAAGGATAAAATGTTCCAATAAAATTGCCATTCCTAGAAATACCTCACGCGAAAAATAATTACAATTTGACCACTGGAAATTCAACCGGTCGTCCACTATCCAGTCAAACAACAACCCCTAGACCTTAGAAGCCCGTTTTTGGTCCCATGCAAGGAATTCTGTGACAATAACCCTGGAATTAAGTATGGGCAATTTAGGGCCAGGGTCAGCTCGGATGTTTACAGCCCCTAGTTTGGCTACAGAGACGGGTTTTAATTTTGCGGTAAATGGGAATAAAGAAGCTGCTGTTAATCCCATGGAAGTTAAGCAGAAGGATATACTACGATAGTTAAATCTAGCAAAGGAAGTGTAATTTGTCGACAAACTATACAATGTGATTATAAAGTATGGAGTTCATTAATTTAAAAGAAAAATATCAATGGATTAAAAAGTTCTACACAAATTTTCTACGAAATTATTAAAGTTCTTATTAAATTTCTTAGGCGACATTACACGGTCAATATTGTTGAAGCAATAATGCTTTGTTCGTGCTGATAGGGGAGTGCAATTAGAACGAAAACATTCATTGTTTGGGAAAAAATCAAACAAGCTTATATTTTTCTAAAACTTTTTTTGTTAGTTTATATACACGTTAAAGTAAAAAGTTATACTCGCAGATTTGGCCGCTAATTGTTTATTAGTTGTTTAAACAATAACAATTGTTTTGTATAAATAATTTTAAAAATATCGTTGAATTTATCATTTTCCTTTATCAAACATGTTTCAATTTTGTTTTTGATTATGCTGAATCCGAATATGGCATTACAATGTGAAAATTCTTCTACAGAAGCTCTTATACAGTATGTTTGCTTAGCTAGAAACCACATGGAAAACTTTTTTATTATCAATTTTACGAAGAAATGTTGTTCTTCATAAAAAGCTCTGGATAGTCAAAAATCTAAAACTCAAACATCAGATATCAAATGTTATCAATTTTATACGAGTTGTGTTAAAAATATGAATTATAATATCAAAAAATGCTATTATGAAAAGTTGTTTGAAATCAAAAACTATGTTTTAATATACAACTACATCACTCTAATCGAAAAAAAAATTCATTCATTTGTTTCTCAAACTACGAACATACCCATCATCATTTTAATACAATTATGATAACTATTTTATTATCAATTTTACGAAAAAAGTAGTTATTCTTCATAAAATGCTCTACCTGGTCTAAAATCTAAGCTAAAACCATCAGATATCAAACTTTTTCAACTTTATACGAGGTATGTAAAAATATGAATTTTTCTTAAGAGTTAAGTGCCTTTATTATTCACAATATTTTAACGAAAAGGATGTATTTGAATACTGAAACATATTTTTAAATTACAAACAACTTTTCTTAATAACAATTTTCGATATTGTGACATACCTCATATAAAATTGATCAAATTTGATATTTGGTGGTTGCATCTTAGATTATAAACGATGAAGAGTATTTAATAAAGAATACCTTTTTTTCGTAAATCTCATAATAAAAAAGTTATCAATAGGTTCCCAGTTACGCATACACACTGTATAAGAGCTGAAATATTTTTTTGTTGATGAACATTTATTATTGTTGAAGTTTATTAATATATGTATTTTAGGTAAGTTTTACAGAAAAAAGTTTTGATCAGTTTGTATAAACATTTTTTAGCTGGTAATTTTCGGTCTTTGTATTACATTTGTGTTATCCTTCTTAATTTTCTCAAAAAGAAATAGTTTATTTCACCTCTGAAGTAAAATCATTTAGTGCATTTTAAGGACTACATCCTAAGCTTTAAAAAAGCACCTAAAAACTTGTAATAAATTTGTTCAAACTTGAGTAATGCCGTCTTAAATTGGTAGTAATTCTGTAAATCTACAAAGTTTTCAAAAATTACATTTTTTGAGACGTCGTCGTATCATTGAATTAAATTTTTCAGATTTTTTTTTTAATGAAACATCGTTTATAACGTTATTTGAAAGGTAAGTTGTGCAAAGTTGAGGGTATTATACGAAAAATTGTATTAGTTACACATTTTTAAATCATTTTTAAACAAAATTAATGTAAGTCTCAATTTCCGCCCACACCGTTATTATATGCAGATATTTCATTTCTTTTTATTATAACCATAAGATAATAGGTAATACGAAGAATAAATGGTAAAAAAACGCTAGCGCTCACACGACTCAATAATATTGATCAATATAGATAAAAATGGTAGACAAGACGACTCAATAATAAAGATCAATAAAGTGTCAATTTCCATTGTGCAGTCAAGGAGAATGGATCTAGAGTTTCTAATCGCAGCTGCTTTGGTTCTCAAGAAGAGGAAAAAAGGAGGTAAAGAACATTGTGGATAAAAAAAAACTGGTTAAATATACGTTCGAGTCATGGATATGGGGAATTGTTCCGAGGCTCCCACAGTGAGCCAGATGACTACACAAACTTTTTTTAAGAATAATAGAATAACCGTTTCAACTCCTAAGTAGTTGCACTCGTTTCATCATTTATTATAAAGCAGGATATGATTGTAAGAAAATAATTATATACAAATTATTTGGTAAGTGTGGTGTGGAAGCTGGCTCGTCGTTCACTTGGTGTATAGTTGATCGGATTGCGATCTTGGAGTACTCCAAATGTCAATTTTTTCTTTTCTTGTTAAACTTTAATACGCTTTTGGGTGGACGACGTGTTCACCTATACCACATCAAAATCATCCAAACCATGAACGTCCACGTTCGTGCAGCGAATAAGAGATTCGAGCACTTTTTAGAGCCCGGTGTCTTATTTGCGGAAGGGGAGTGCTGATTGCGGTGGGGTGTACCCGATTTGTAGTGTGTGCTTGATTTTGAGATATCGGTTTCGTGCCGGGACCTAAAGTCGCACACCGTATAGCTACTGTCCTTTCGGGGTTTCGAACTCATTAAGACTACACACCCTCCCAGATTCCTGGGAGCTTGAACTTTAGTTAACGTACATCCCAAATCGTTTGTCAGAGACCAGTAAGATATTCTTCCTACTGGTCCAGTAAACTTCAAATCCATCGAACTCAAAGATGGTTGTCTGCATCTGTGGCACTAACTTCGCCACGCAAGCCGGATTAGATACTCATCTAGCAGGCTGCGCTACCGACGGCCACGAACAGGTAACGACGACGTCTGCAGCATTTGTGCAGTTGTCCAATATCCAGTCAAACAACAACCCCTAGACATTAGAAGCCCGTTTTTGGTCCCATGCAAAGAATTCTGTGACAATAACCCTGAAATTAAGTATGGGCAATTTAGGGCTAGGGTCAGCTCGGATGTTTACAGCCCCTAGTTTGGCTGCAGAGACGGGTTTTAATTTTGCGGTAAATGGGAATAAAGAAGCTGCTGTTAATCCTATAGAAGTTAAGCAGAAGGATATACTACGATAGTTAAATGTAGCAAAGGAAGTGTAATTTGTCGACAAACTGTATACAATATGATTATAAAGTATGGAGTTCATTAATTTAAAAGAAAAATATCAATGGATTAAAAAATTCTAAACAAATTTTCTACGAAATTATTAAAGTTCTTATTAAATTTCTTAGGCGACATTACACGGTCAATATTATTGAAGCAATAATAGCTTTTTTCGTGCTGATAGTTCATCACTGATTTCTGACAGTTTCACATGCGCAGTTCCGTTTTCAAGCGCTTGAAAACGGAACTGCGCTTGCGAAAGAGTCAGAAATCAGTCAGAAACCAGTCATGGACTGTCTGCGAACAAAGCTGTTATTGACGAATAAATGGTAAAAAAACGCTAGCGCTCACACAACTCAATAATATTAATCAATATAGATAAAAATGGTAGCCAACACGACTCAATAATAAAGATCAATAAAGTGTCAATTTCCATTGTGCAGTGAAGGAGAATGGATCTGGAGTTTCTAATCGCATCTGCTTTGGTTCTCAACAAGGGGAAAAAAAGGAGGTAAAGAACATTGTGGATAAAAAAAACTGGTTAAATATACGTTCGAGTCATGGATATGGGGAATTGTTCCGAGGCTTCCACAGTGAGCCAGATGACTACACAAACTTTTTTTAAGAATAATAGAATAACCGTTTCAACACCTAAGTAGTTGCACTCGTTTCATCATTTATCATAAAGCAGGATATTATTGTAAGAAAATACTTATATAAAAATTATTTGGTAAGTTTGGTGTCGAAGCTGGCTCGTCGTTCACTTGGTGTATAGTTGATCGGATTGCGATCCTGGAGTACTCCAAATCTCAATTTTTCGTTTTCTTGTTAAACTTTAATACGCTTTTAAGTGGACGACATGTTCACCTAGACCATATAAAATCATCCAATCCATGAACGTCCACGTTCGTGAAGCTGGAAATTCCTTTGAAGCTGGTGTCTTATTTGCGGAAGGGGATTGCTGATTGCGGTGGGATGTACACGATTGGTAGTGTGTGCTTGATTTTGAGATATCGGTTTCGTGCACCTAAAGTCGCACACCGTATAGCTACTGTCCTTTCGGGTTTTCGAACTCATTAAGACTACACACCCTCCCAGATTCCTGGGAGCTTGAACTTTAGTTAACGTACATCCCAAATCGTTTGTCAGAGACCAGTAAGATATTCTTCCTACTGGTCCAGTAAACTTCAAATCCATCGAACTCGAAGATGGTTGTCTAGATCTGTGGCACTAACTTCGGCACGCTAGCCGGTTTAGATACTCATCTATGCAGGTTGCGCTGCCGAGAGCCACGAACAGGTAACGACGACGTCTGCACAACAACAACTCCTAGACCTTAGAAGCCCGTTTTTGGTCCCATGCAAGGAATTCTGTGACAATAGCCATGGAATTAAGTATGGGCAATTTAGGGCCAGGGTCAGCTCGGATGTTTACAGCCCCTAGTTTGGCTGCAGAGACGGGTTTTAATTTTGCGGTAAATGGGAATAAAGAAGCTGCTGTTAATCCCATGGAAGTTAAGCAGAAGGATAGTTAAAGCTAGCTACCTAGCTACCTAGCTACGATAGTTATATCTAGCAAAGGAAGTGTAATTTGTCGACAAACTGTATACAATGTGATTATAAAGTATGGAGTTCATTAATTTAAAAGAAAAATATCAATAGATTAAAAAATTCTACACAAATTTTCTACGAAATTATTAAAGTTCTTATTAAATTTCTTAGGTGACATTACACGGTCAATATTATTGAAGCAATAATAGCTTTGTTCGTGCTGATAGGGGAGTGCAATTAGAACGAAAATATTCATTGTTTGGGAAAAAAATCAAACACGCTTATATTTTTCTAAAACTATTTTTTTTTAGTTTATATACACGTTAAAGTAAAAAGTTATACTCGCAGATTTGGCCGCTAATTGTTTATTAATTGTTTAAACAATAACAATTGTTTTGTATAAATAATTTTAAAAATATCGTTGAATTTATCATTTTCCTTTGATCAAGCATGTTTCAATTTTGTTTTTGATTATGCTGAATCCGAATATGGCATTACAATGTGAAAATTCTTATACAGAAGCTCTTATATAGTATGTCTGCGTAGCTAGGAACCACATGGAAAACTTTTTTATTATCAGTTTTACGAAGAAAAGTTATTCTTCATAAAAAGCTCTGGATAGTCAAAAATCTAAAACTCAAACATCAGATATCAAATGTTATCAATTTTATACGAGTTGTGTTAAAAATATGAATTTCGTTAAAGGGTAAAGTACCTTTATATTACAGAATATGAAAAAATGCTATTATGAAAAGTTGTTTGAAATCAAAAACTATGTTTTAATGTAGAACTACATCACTCTAATCGAAAAAAAAAATCATTTTTTTCTCAAATTACGGACATACCCATCATCATTTTAATACAATTATGATAACTATTTTATTATCAATTTTACGAAAAAAGTAGTTATTCTTCATAAAATGCTCTACCTGGTCTAAAATCTAAGATAAAACCATCAGATATCAAACTTTTTCAACTTTATACGAGGTATTTAAAAAATATGAATTTTTCTTAAGAGTTAAGTGCCTTTATTATTCACAATATTTTAACTAAAAGGATGTATTTGAATACTGAAACATATTTTTTAATTACAAACAACTTTTCTTAATAACAATTTTCGATATTGTAAAATATAAAGGTACTTTACTCTTGAGTGAAATTCATATTTTTTGACATACCTCATATAAAATTGATAAAATTTGATATTTGGTGGATGCATCTTAGATTATAAACGATGAAGAGTATTTTATAAAGAATACCTTTTTTTCGTAAAACTCATAATAAAAAAGTTATCAATAGGTTCCCAGTTACGCAGACACACTATCTGAAAATTTTTTTTGTTGTTGAACATTTATTATTGTTGAAGTTTATTAATATATGTATTTTAGGTAAGTTTTACAGAAAAAAGTTTTGATCAGTTTGTATAAACATTTTTTAGCTGGTAATTTTCGGTTTTTGTATTACATTTGTGTTACCCTTCTTAATTTTCTCAAAAAGAAATAGTTTATTTCACTTCTGAAGTAAAATCATTTAGTGCATTTTAAGGACTACATCCTAAGCTTTAAAAAAGCACCTAAAAACTTGTAATAAATTTGTTCAAACTTGAGTAATGCCGTCTAAAATTGGTAGTAATTCTCTAGATCTACGAAGTTTTCAAAAATTACATTTTTTGACACGTCGTTGTATCATTTGAATTAAATTTTTGAGATTTTTTTTTTGAATGAAACATCGTTTATAAAGATATTTGAAAAGTAAGTTGTGCAAAGTTGGGGGTATTATACGAAAAATTGTATTAGTTACACATTTTTAAATAATTTTTAAACAAAATTAGTCTAAGTCTCAATTTCCGCCCACACCGTTCTTATATCCAGATATTTCATTTCTTTTTATTATAACCATAAGATAGCTTAATTTATTGTTCTTTCGCTTCCAATTTGTAAAATTTCATTTTATCCATTAGTTAAAGAATTACATTAAAATAACTCAACCGTGCACTTCGCCAAATGCTAGTTTACAGTGCGCCAATGTTTGTAAGAAGGGTGACTTTAGTGTTATAAATAAAAAATTATAGAAGCTATAGATTTAATTTAAGAAAAATCTTTATAAAAGTTTTTTTTTGTAAAATTATCTGAATTTTTCAATGGCTAAGTCAGTTTTATTGTAAAATTTATGTTTTCGGAGTTATTTAAAAAAAACATCGAATTTCGCAGTTCATTTGTTTAATAAAAAATGAAGCACCCACTTCTCGAGTAGAACTTTTTGATATGTTGTTTATTGAACATTTTTTAATGAAATTACAAAAAGTTCTATCTTGTTTGATTTTTTTGGAAGTGAAAATCTATATGCGCTCCCCTATAGTTCATAACTGATTTCTGACTGTTTCACATGCGCAGTTCCGTTTTCAAGCGCTTGAAAACGGAACTGCGCTTGCGAAAGAGTCAGAAATCAGTCAGAAACCAGTCATGGACTGTCTGCGAACAAAGCTGTTATTGACGAATAAATGGTAAAAAAACGCTAGCGCTCACACGACTCAATAATATTGATCAATATAGATAAAAATGGTAGACAAGACGACTCAATAATAAAGATCAATAAAGTGTCAATTTCCATTGTGCAGTCAAGGAGAATGGAGTTTCTAATCGCATCTGCTTTGGTTCTCAAGAAGAGGAAAAAAGGAGGTAAAGAACATTGTGGATAAAAAAACTGGTTAAATATACGTTCGAGTCATGGATATGGGGAATTGTTCCGAGGCTTCCACAGTGAGCCAGATGACTACACAAACTTTTTTTAAGAATAATAGAATAACCGTTTCAACTCCTAAGTAGTTGCACTCGTTTCATCTAGTCCTGTCGCCAGGGGGGTACAACGGCCTCCTGTATTCAGATGGACTTACCCAAGTTTTTACTATGTATTTTGGTCCGTAGAACACGAATTTTTTGGGTAACAGTTGATCCGGATGTCGATAAGATTGTTATAAACAAAGAAGTTCAGGAATTACATAACAGCGATTTCTCGCAAAACAAAACATGTTTTTGTATTTTTTCGGCCATTCTAACCAAAAAATGTTTCTACAAGTTTTTTCGTAGGATGCACAGTTTTCGAGATAAACGCGGTTGAACTTACAAAAAATCGAAAAATTGCAATTTTTGAACCCGAATAACTTTTAATTAAAAAATAAAATAGCAATTCTGCTTACCGCATTTGAAAGTTCAAGTCAAATTCTATCGGTTTCGAATATATACATTGCTAAAAATTTATGTGTTTATTGCTAAAAAAGCTATAAACACATAGTGTTTCCCGTGCCTAATACATGCGTTTACATGCATGCTACGTAGAAATAGCCTCGCTTGCACTTGTACCTACTCTACCTACTCGTTCGATTTTAAATGAGAAATCATTGAAAACATCACTCCAGCACTAGGTGTTTATACTTTTGTTTAACAATAAAATAATAAATTTTTAGCAATGCAAATAACTAAAACCGATATACTTTGACTTGAACTTTCAAATGCGGTAAGCAGAATTGCTATTTTATTTTTTAATCAAAAGTTATTCGGATACAAAAATTGCAATTTTTCGATTTTTTGAAAGTTCCACCGCGTTTATCTCGAAAACTATGCATCCTACGAAAAAATTTGTAGGAACACTTTTTGGTTAGAATGGCCCAAAAAATACAAAAACATATTTTGTTTTGCGAGAAATCGCTGTTATGTAATTCCTCAACTTCTTTGTTTATAACAATCTTATCGACATCCGGATCAACTGTTACCCAAAAAATTCGTGTTCTACGGGTCAAAATACATAAAAAAAAGACTTGGGTAAGTCCATCTGAATACAGGAGGCCGTTGTACCCCCCCTGGCGACAGGACTAATCATTTATAATAAAGCAGGATATGATTGTAAGAAAATAATTATATAAAAATTATTTGGTAAGTGTAATGCCGAAGCTGGCTCGTCGTTCACTTGGTGTATAGTTGATCGGATTGCGATCTTGGAGTACTCCAAATCTCAATTTTTTGTTTTCTTGTTAAACTTTAATACGCTTTTGGGTGGACGACGTGTTCACCTATACCACATAAAATCATCCAAACCATGAACGTCCACGTTCGTGCAGCGAATAAGAGATTCGAGCACTTTTTAGAGCCCGGTGTCTTATTTGCCGAAGGGGAGTGCTGATTGCGGTGGGGTGTACCCGATTTTTAGTGTGTGCTTGATTTTGAGATATCGGTTTCGTGCCGGGACCTAAAGTCGCACACCGTATAGCTACTGTCCTTTCGGGTTTTCGAACTCATTAACACTACACACCCTCCCAGATTCCTGGGAGCTTGAACTTTAGTTAACGTACATCCCAAATCGTTTGTCAGAGACCAGTAAGATATTCTTCCTACTGGTCCAGTAAACTTCAAATCCATCGGACTCGAAGATGGTTGTCTGCATCTGTGGCACTAACTTCGCCACGCAAGCCGGATTAAATACTCATCTACGCAGGCTGCGCTACCGACGGCCACGAACAGGTAACGATGACGTCTGCAGCATTTGTGCAGTCGTCAACTATCCAGTCAAACAACAACTCCTAGAACTTAGAAGCAAGTTTTTGGTCCTATGCAAGGAATTCTGTGACAATAACCCTGGAATAAAGTATGGGCAATTTAGGGCCAGGGTCAGCTCGGATGTTTACAGCCCCTAGTTTGGCTGCAGAGACGAGTTTTAATTTTGCGGTAAATGGTAATAAAGAAGCTGCTGTTAATCCTAAAGAACTTAAGCAGAAGGATATACTACGATAGTTAAATCTAGCAAAGGAAGTTTAATTTGTCGACAAACTGTATAAAATGTAATTATATAGTACAGAGTTTGTTCATTTCATTCAATAGATTAAATAATTACACTTTTATAAAAAAATAACTTTTTATAATAACACCTTTTTATTATTAAACGCTTTTATTTAGTTCAATAGTTTGCGTCAAATCTTTAGACGTTAATTTGACTGCCTTTTCTTCAATGCAAATGAATGAAAATTTGCAGACATATGCATTCTCGGGAACAATACACGAATTTTTCAATAATTTTTTTTATGTTTATTAATTGTTTAAATAAAAAAAACGATTTTAATGGAAAATGCTTAAATTCTCTTTTTTCTTACAATGTAAAAACTTGAAACTTTTCTAGATTGTAGCTAATGATATGAACTCTACATAATTTCACTTTTTACGTTAATTGTTTACGTTATGCTTCATAAATAAACAATAAACTTTCAAATTTTTTGCCGATTCCGACTTTTTTTCATGTTAGTACATCATATATTGTATAGATATTTTAATAAACATGACGATATATTTTAATGTTTGAAAAGTGTAAGACTAAAAAGTAAAAAATAAAAAAATGAAAAAAACATTTTTAAGAAAACGCTTTTCTTTAGTTACGAGTGACAAAATTAAAAATAATACAAAAGAATCAACTAAAAAACAAAAAATAAAAAAAAATTGAAAAAATCTAACACATTCGTTAAAGAAAAGCGTTGGGCGAAAACCGTTTATTCGATGAAGACGTGGCATGCTTTTCTTTGAGGAATGTGTTAGATTTTTCAATTTTTTTTTATGTTTTGCTTTTTAGTTGATTTTTAATAATATTTTTAATTTTTGTCACTCGTAACTAAAGAAAAGCGTTTCTTTAAAATGTTTTTTTCATTTTTTTATTAGTTATAGGACAAAATATAAAAAGTATAATAAAAAAATCATTTTTTTAATCAAAATGTCATTGCAAAACAGAAACCATTTCCGATGCCGGGAATCCTTTCTGGTTGAAAACCAGGTGTCCTATCCACTAGACCATTATTGGATTTATATTGAACATATAAGTTGCGTAATTGCAAACGTAATTGCATTATTTAGATTTAAAATGGATTAAAATAAAAAATAAAACTCAATGCATATAGCTATACAAAACCTGTAAAATATTACATTTTAATTAGTCCAGAAAGCCACTGCGCATCCGCTAGGAAAAATATTCTGATTCGGATTTTTTGCACAATCTTACTCAAAAAGGACTCCTTTTAACAAATTTGCATGTTGCCAGGACCAAAAGTTTTTTTTGTTTTATTCCTAAAATATTTTTTTTTGCATGGAAAAAAGTCTTTTTAGGTTTTTTGGATCATTCCAAACAGAAAAGGTCTTTAGTGACTTTTCTTTAAAAATGATAGTTTTTGACATATAAGCGATTAAAAATTGAAAAATTGCGAAATTGGCCATTTTTAACCCTCAAAACCTATGTGAAAAACTGAAAATTTTAATGTTGCCAAGGTAGGTAGATATTCTTTAAACATCGATTGATGAAATCCCGAAGAGTTTTTTGCAATACAATATTCAAAACTCCTTTGTTTTTTAATTGCTAATCAAGCGTGCGCAACACTATTTTCCACCGACAGTATGGTGCAAATGAAAGGAATAAATTCGTTATTTCGTAAACCGGCGACTTTAAGAAAAAATCCCGAAACAGGTCGATTTTTATTTTTAAGTTATGATATTGTGGCACATATGGTATACTAGTGACGTCATCCATCCATCGTGTGCTACCTCATTTAAAAGGTTCTTCAATTCTCTATTCAGTAATATAAACATTTACGTAATTATTTATACAGGGTGTCCAAAATTTTTTTATTAAATTAAATTATTTGACAAAAAAATAAGTAGAAGGACACCCTGTATAAATAATTATATAAATGTTTATATTGCTGAATAGACAATTAAAGAGCCTTTCAAATGAGCTACCACACGACTATTCTTATTTAAAAAAATCATCGATTACGTCATTACGCCCAGACGGATGACGCCACTAGTATACCATATATGCCACAATATCATAACTTAAAAATAAAAATCGACCTGTTTCGGGAATTTTTCTTAAAGTCGCCGGTTTACGAAATAACGAATTTATTCCTGGCACCATACTGTCGGTGGAAAATAGTGTCGCGCACGTTTGATTAGCAATTAAAATACAAAGGAGTTTTCAATATTGTCTTGCAAAAAACTTTTTGAGATTTCATCAATCTAGTCCTGTCGCCAGGGGGGGTACAACGGCCTCCTTAATTCAGATGGACTTACCCAAGTTTTTTTTATATATTTTGACCCGTAGAATACGAATTTTTTGGGTAACAGTTGATCCGGATGTCGATAAGTTTGTTATAGACAAAGAACTTGAGGAATTACATAACAGCGATTTCTCGCAAAACAAAACATCTTTTTGTATTTTTTGGATCATTCTAGGCAAAAAATGTTCTGACAAGTTTTTTCGTAGGATGCATAGTTTTCGAGATAACCGCGGTTGAACTTTCAAAAAATCGAAAAATTGCAATTTTTGAACCCGAATAACTTTTGATTAAAAAATAAAGTAGCAATTCTGCTTACCGCATTTGAAAGTTTAAGTCAAATTATATCGGTTCTGATTATTTGCATTGCTAAAAATTAATTTTTTTATTGGTCAACAAAGCTATAAACACATAGTGTTTCCCGTGCCTAATACATGCGTTTTAACGCATGCTACGTAGAAATTGCCTCGCTTGCACTTGTAGCTACTCTACCTACTCGCTCGATTTTAAATGAGAAATCATTGAAAACATCACTCACGCACTAGGTGTTTATAGCTTTGTTTTACAATAAACTAATAAATTTTTAGCAATTCAAATAATCAAAACCGATATAATTTGACTTAAACTTTCAAATGCGGTAAGCAGAATTGCTACTTTATTTTTTAATCAAAAGTTATTCGGGTTCAAAAATTGCAATTTTTCGATTTTTTGAAAGTTCAACCGCCGTTATCTCGAAAACTATGCATCCTACGAAAAAACTTGTCAGAACATTTTTTGCCTAGAATGATCCAAAAAATACAAAAAGATGTTTTGTTTTGCGAGAAATCACTGTTATGTAATTCCTCAAGTTCTTTGTCTATATCAATCTTATCGACATCCGGATCAACTGTTACCCAAAAAATTCGTATTCTGCGGGTTAAAATATATAAAAATAACTTATGTAAGTCCATCTGAATTAAGGAGGCCGTTGTACCCCCCCTGGCGACAGGACTAATCGATGCTTAAAGAATATCTACCTACCTTGGCAACATTTAAATTTTCAGTTTTTCACATAGTTTCTGAGGGTTAAAAATGGTCGATTTCGCAATTTTTCAATTTTTAATCGCTTATATGTCAAAAACTATCATTTTTAGAGAAAAGTCACTATAGTTATTTTCCTAACAAGTGCAGAAAGTCATTCTTTTCCGCACGCGACTGCAGTTTGCTGAACGACGCGAAGCGGGAGTTCGGCAAGCAGTCGAGTGCGGAAAAGAGACTTTCTGCAAGAGTTAGGAACAATATTTTTTCTAAGAGTCTTTAAAAAATTACCAAATCTTAATCAATTAATTTAATTAATATGAAAATACATACACAAATTAATTCTTTGACAAGGTTGTCAAAACCAAACTTTCAATATAACTAGTTAGCATGACGACGATCTTGGTTTCCATGACGATGATTCAAAACGACTGTTATTGTCTACCGATTTGACTTTCGAATATTATGTCAAAATAATTTTATTTCATCGAATTGTCGCGTTAATTTCATTAACCCATTTAGCGCCAACGGTGCGAAAACGCACCATTTTTTTGTAGATTTTTTTTTGAGAATTCGTTAATTTTTTTAAATCTTTGTATTTTTTAAGCAACCAGAAGATGTAAGTGTAACTAAATTTAATTTTGTTTAATTTTCAAACTCCTGTTTTCATCAGAAAAATATTTTCGTACTTCCGGGCCTAAAGTGACAACTTCACTCCCTTGTGACAGGTACTAAAGTGTCACATTTAATCCCTCCGGGATTAAATATTGACGAAACTCCCGGAACGATTAAATCACAAACAAACGAATTTAAGGGATATTTTATTGAAAAATATAATTAATTAGAATGGTAATTAACGTTAATATTCAAATTAATATTGTGACAGTTCGTCATATTGACCAGTCTTTCCTGGGTTAATGCAGCAGGTAATTTCCAAATTTACCTTAAGCATTAAATATTTATCATCCGGAGCCTCCCGTAAGAACTGATCTACCTGCTCAGACGTGAGAATTCTTGACTTCTTTGGCTTAAATCCCTCATTTCTTCTCTTCAAAAAAGCTAATAATTTTGGAAATTTACTTATATCAATATCTTCTCTAATGTTAATAACCGATTTCAGCATTGAGTAATGTGCCCAGAGAGTTGAGGCACAAACCGCTTTTGATTTATCATCGAAGTAGACTAACAGCGCATTTTCAGTAGGTTGTCTCACATTTTTTAAGCGGCACCACTTTTTAAAAGCATCGTACTGCCGCTCGTATAGTTTTCTAGATTTCGGTGGTAACAATTCTTCACCTACTTCGGCTGCTCTTTTATCAATATCAGATACACCTTCTTCACTCATGATACCAATAATTATCAATAACAATGTTTCTTTACAATGACACTAGTAATGACAATGTTTCTAAATTATAACTGTCACAACGCAATGTTACTATGGTAACTTATTTTAAAGACAGTTTATTAAATGAGTTGAAGAGAGAAAAAACTGATTGAAATTATTGAAATAATTAATAAAATCATACCGGAAGTACGAAAAGTATCGTATATACCTTGCGACTGAAGTACATTTAATCCTTCAGGTAAATTATGGCCCTCCCTGCGGTCGGGCCATAAACTTTACCTTCAGGATTAAATGTACTACTTCAGTCCCGCGGTATATAATGTACTATTTCTAAATGTCCGACATTTTCAATCCTTCGACACAACTTTATTTTTTCTGTAGTAATTTTATTGGCATAATACTTTTTTGGTCAAATAAATTAAAACATTATTTTTGTAACCTGTTTGTACATCAATTGTTATAAAAATAATAAACAAAAAATTTCTGAGTCATCAAATCTTGTGTTTGGAAATAATGGTTCGATAACGAACCGTTGGCGGAAGTCGACTTATAATCCTGTCTGATCAGGAATTTCAAGGTGACGCACAGGCAGTAATTTGTTGGGATATTTTTATGTGTAAAAGCACGTATCCACTATGCTTGCGCTCTGAGCTCCTGCAACTGCTCCACATAGAGGATACGTTTGCCGCTCCTGGGCTGTGCAATTGTGCGCACTCTGCCTCGGCGTTCCAATCTGTGTCGGTTTATATGTAAGGGGGCGCATACCCTATCGATTGGAGCAGTTGTAGGGAGCGCGTAGCGCAAGAGGTTCGTGAACATAGTCGATGGTTGGCGCTCTCGGACTATGCAACAATGTGCGCTCCGCCTCAACGGTCCAATAGGTGGCTGTTTATATGTAGAGGAGCGCATGCCGTCTCTATTGGAGTAGTTGCAGGGAGCGCAGAGCGCAAGAGGTTTGTGAACATAGTGGATGGTTGGCGCTCCCGGACCGTGCAACAGTGCCCGCTCCGCCCCGGCGGTCCAATAGGTGGCGGTTTATATGTAGAGGAGCGCATGCCGTATCGATGGGACCAGTTGCAGGGAGCGCGGAGCGCAAGAGGTTTGTAAACATAGTGAATGGTTGGCGCTCCCGGACCGTGCAACAGTGCGCGCTCTGCCTCGGCGTTCCAATTGGTGTTGGTTTATATGTAGAGGAGCGCATACCGTATAGATTGGAATAGTTGCAGGGAGCGCGGAGCGCAAGATGTTCGTGAACGTAGTGGCGCTTCCCGGATCGTGCAACAGTGCGCGCTCCGCTTTGGTAGTCCAGGCCCATTTACTTTCTAAATGTTTTGAGACTTTTCACAAAAAATAAAATTGTGTATTTCAATTTTTATAGCTCAGTTCCGCCAAAGGTTCGAAAACGAACCATTTTGTTGTTGTGACACCTGCCATTATCAAAGTGTACAACATTCTTTTTACGATTGTTTAAATTTATTTTACTCTAGTTAATCAAATATATTACATATTATTGCAGTATTTCTTTGCTTGGCGGTTAATGGGTTAAAACAGGAACACAATAAGATATATTTGAAATAAATTAGTAAATAATATCTAAATATTAGTTTATTGCATGTATTATAATTACTTTAAGGCCATATTAACATATCTAAATTAACACGCGTGCGAAAAAGTAAAAACCGCGTGCGGAAAAGTAACACGCGTGCGGAAAAGTAAAACTTTTTAAACTAAAATACGTGCGCGAAAGTAGACATTTTTGCACGCTAGTAGAAAAAAGACCTTTTCTGTTTGGAATGATTGAAAAAACCTAAAAAACTTTTTTCTATGCAAAAAAAATAATTTTAGGAAAAAAACAAAAAAAAAACGTTTAAAAAATTTTTTACCATCTTTTGGTCCTGGCAACATGCAAATTTGTTAATAGGAGTCCTTTTTGAGTAAGATTGTGCAAAAAATCCGAATTACAATATTTTTCCTAGCGGAGGCGCAGTGGCTTTCTGGACTAAATCGAGTTCTGAGCTATTCTGAAACTTTCAGGTGTCTACGTAATCTGGAAGTATGGTTAAAATTGATTAAAATATTCCCCGAACATAGTGACAAAGACCAATCCAAGTATATAAAATAGTTTTAAAAATGTTACATCAATTTCCTACAATTTTTTACGAAGTTCATAACTGGAGTAGACTTTATCAATTTACCTTTCAAATTGCAATCATAAATATGAAATTTCTATTTATTTTGTAATCAACTTAGTCGAACTCACACACTATTTTACGCAGATAAAAATAGTGATTTATGTACCAAGTCACTAAAATTATTCTTTATCTGTCTGATATTATGAGCAGAGCGAGGCGAATAAGAGACGAGTTCGATAAAGAGTCTTTACTGACGTGGTGCATACAAAATTTTATCGCCAACAATTTGATATTGGTTTTAACACTTACGTACAATTTACAATTTAATTTTTTTTTAAATTCTAGACGTAATAAAAATTTCATGACAGTGATGACAGCAGAGACATGTTAGCAATAGACCAGGCTAGGAATATGCCACTCAATGCATCGGGGTGTAACGCCAATATCAAGTATAGTGGTCTAATAGCTATCTTTGTCTGTCATGCAAGTGTGAGCGTATCTACCAAGAGGTGGGAGTAATGGAACGACACAGACACAGAGACGGCAACTAATCTATGTGTTATTATATCTATGGATGACAGACGACTTTTGCATGATTTTTTTACAGATCGATTTTTAATCAATATTGAATAATTACTAAATCGGTAAAGTTTTGATATATTTTATATGAATATAATTACAAAATACTACGGAATTTCACCTGTTGACATAAATTTAATTAAAAATGTACAATATTTTTAATAATTAAAGTAAATAAATTATAAGTTTACTCAAATAAATATTCGATTACTGCCATCGACCACTTACATTCCATCTCCATTAATTGCGGCAGGTAAAGTAAAATTCTTCTTTCAGTACAATAAAGTGTTACTTTACTGCCGCAAATTAGGTCAAATGAGTACAATAATGAATGACTTTAATGACGGTTGACGATAAAATATATTATACATAAACCAATACAACTAATTATTTATTACCATGATATGTGTGATCATAATCAATGTCCGAATCAAAACTCTTTAAGACAGATCCACGCATATAGACACAACGGAGTCTCAAAGGACACGACAGAAGCCTAGAACGTCTTCTGAAATCAGACAAGACTCGTTAGTCTGTTGCACTTGGTCGTTAGGACATTATCCTAAACTTTAGTGAGTTCTGTGGCCTCTGCGGAAGCAAACAGTTTTCTTGTTGGTATTATTAGGACCTCTTCTGCTTCAAACCTCATTTAAACAGTTAATTTTGCCTCACATACCTTAGTACATTGAAATAGCATAGGATATGTCTGGCACCTTACCGAGTTTATACAGGTAGTTTTTTAAACGGCAATGTCCGGTCACCCTTCTATCTCTCATTTATTGAGGTTCATCAAATTGTTTAATTTTTTTTTAAATATTTTTGGTTATTTTTTTAGTGTGAATTTGAGCTTGAGTGCCTTTCCATTTCTTTTGATAACTGCAGTAATCAGTAATTTCTAAACCTCGTTTTTCGTAACATCTTTAGTGATACCACAGAAAGATTCTAAACCTACAAAGGTTTTTCAGAACATATCTGCTCGTTCATTCCCATACACCCGTTCATGACCCGGCATCCATATTAAAGCCACTTTATTGTCTTTTATCAGTTTGTTGAGGAGATCTTTACAGGTTATTAACAGTTTTGATTTCGTGAGTGGGTTCTTTACTACCAGAATAGCCGCATGGCCATCTATGTAAATGCTGATTCTCTTGGCTTTAGGGTTTCTATCTATGATTTTATCAATGCAGGCCACCAAAGCAAAAACTTTAGTCTGAAACACCTACCCTAATAACACCAAACATTCCATGTATGTTCCTAGAATGTACATACAGGACATTGAAAACATTCCTGGAATGTCCTCAAATGCACAAGAATATCCCCTAAATGTCCCAGGAAAGTCCTCTGTCAGCATTTTAAACATTCCTTGAATGTCGTTTGGAACATTCCATGAATGTCTACGAATGTTCTTTGGACATTCACAGTATATTTTTTATACATTCCCTGGATATAGTCGCTGATGTGACATAATACCTCGGATAGTTTTGTAAGAGAGACTAAAAACTTTTTTTACAGTCACCTCCTATTTTCATATGATATTTTTTGACATATTTTGTAGTAAATTCAGCTATCTATTTACTACAAACATGTCAAAATTTACATGCGAAAACAGGAGATGACCATAAAAATGTTTTTCGTCTCCTACAAAATTCATGAAAAAGCAGATATGAGATATTGTCACATCACCGTCGATATACCAGAAGTATATGTGGCAATACCAAATAATACATCCCTGATAAATATAAACATTTTTCGTTAATAAACTGCTTTCTGGCTGCATCCCATATCTCCGGATTTTACAATATATAATCACATAGAGACGACGAAAATAGGAGAAAGCAAATAGAGGACACTTAGGCCACGCATTTACCTTCCCTTCGTCTAGGAAAAGGACCGAAAGACAGTTTCTAAATACTCAAAAACTGAGTAAAATGAAAAAGATTAAAAAGGGTTCAAGGCAGGTTTTGTTTATATTCGATTCAGAGTTGGACTACCATCTCCATATAGCAACTATTTCAGCATCCTTATGCATCATCAGTGAAGATTATGCAGTCACAACTCTGAAGGGAATACAAACATTCTGCCTCTTTTAAGGCAAAACATCGCGATGCAATGAACCCACCTTTTGAGACGCAATACAGCGACATCTCTCGTATTACGAGGAAAACAACGAAAAGCCCCAGATACAAAGTTTACTACTTTTTAAACAATTAGAATAATTGAAATAAAAATATAATAAACAATATTTTAAATCTAAGACTTTTCGTTAATAAACTGCTTTCTGGCTGCATCCCATATCTCCGGATTTTACAATATATAATCACGTAGAGACGACGAAAATAGGAGAAAGCAAATAGAGGACACTTAGGCCACGCATTTACCTTCTCTTCGTCTAGGAAAAGGACCGAAAGACAGTTTCTAAATACTCAAAAACTGAGTAAAATGAAAAAGATTAAAAAGGGTTCAAGGCAGGTTTTGTTTATATTCGATTCAGAGTTGGACTACCATCTCCATATAGCAACTATTTCAGCATCCTTATGCATCATCAGTGAAGATTATGCAGTCACAACTCTGAAGGGAATACAAACATTCTGCCTCTTTTAAGGCAAATCATCGCGATGCAATGAACCCACCTTTTGAGACGCAATACAGCGACATCTCTCGTATTACGAGGAAAACAACGAAAAGCCCCAGATACAAAGTTTACTACTTTTTAAACAATTAGAATAATTGAAATAAAAATATAATAAAAAATATTTTAAATCTAAGACTTTTCGTTAATAAACTGCTTTCTGGCTGCATCCCATATCTCCGGATTTTACAATATATAATCACGTAGAGCCGACGAAAATAGGAGAAAGCAAATAGAGGACACTTAGGCCACGCATTTACCTTCTCTTCGTCTAGGAAAAGGACCGAAAGACAGTTTCTAAATACTCAAAAACTGAGTAAAATGAAAAAGATTAAAAAGGGTTCAAGGCAGGTTTTGTTTATATTCGATTCAGAGTTGGACTACCATCTCCATATAGCAACTATTTCAGCATCCTTATGCATCATCAGTGAAGATTATGCAGTCACAACTCTGAAGGGAATATAAACAAAATATAAGCGAATATAAACAAAACCTACCTTGAACCCTTTTTAATCTTTTTCATTTTACTCAGTTTTTGAGTATTTAGAAACTGTCTTTCGGTCCTTTTCCTAGACGAAGAGAAGGTAAATGCGTGGCCTAAGTGTCCTCTATTTGCTTTCTCCTATTTTCGTCGTCTCTACGTGATTATATATTGTAAAATCCGGAGATATGGGATGCAGCCAGAAAGCAGTTTATTAACGAAAAGTCTTAGATTTAAAATATTGTTTATTATATTTTTATTTCAATTATTCTAATTGTTTAAAAAGTAGTAAACTTTGTATCTGGGGCTTTTCGTTGTTTTCCTCGTAATACGAGAGATGTCGCTGTATTGCGTCTCAAAAGGTGGGTTCATTGCATCGCGATGTTTTGCCTTAAAAGAGGCAGAATGTTTGTATTCCCTTCAGAGTTGTGACTGCATAATCTTCACTGATGATGCATAAGGATGCTGAAATAGTTGCTATATGGAGATGGTAGTCCAACTCTGAATCGAATATAAACAAAACCTGCCTTGAACCCTTTTTAATCATAAACATTTTTATTGCACAAAATCTTGTCATATATTTTTTCCATAATCATCACTACGATGATGATTCATTGTATTGAATTGTACATTACAATTACAATCTGGTCATAACTGACCAATGAGCAATTTTAATTTAACTTAAATTACTACTGTTCCTTAAAATGAAGAGCTTACCCCATAGCATCTCTTATCTAATCTAACAGGCACACAGGAAGCACTATGCTCTGTTTTTCTAACCTCACTATTCTAACACACACAAGCACACAAGTACTATGCTCTGCTTTTCACTATCACCTATCACTCAAACTAGTTTAAAAGGCTTTGTCCTCTTCAATCTTCTAGTTTGCCCAGTAGTATCGAGGAGCTGGATTTCCTCAATATTCTTGTAGGTACTTATGAAGTTGTTGCTCGTGACTTCCAACTTTACTTCAACTTTAAAAACAAATCCAACTGTAAAATATTAATGTGCCTGAAGACTTTTGTATGCTTTCATATACTGCTTAGAGTAGTAACTGCGAGACTCCACCAGATATGTATAAATATCTATAATAGTAATTTGGTGGAATGCACTTTACTGTAAAATCCAATTCTGACTAAATCCCCAATTATTTTCAGCTTCAATAAATATCTAAAACAATAAAAGAAATAATGTTATTGCTTGCAAAATTCATCAATATTGATAAATATCAGAGAAAAATGAACAGTAAATAAAAATTGTTTCCCCTACCTTTCTCCAATAACATCTGGAGAAAGGTATATAACATCAATAATAACTTTCTTAAATAATCACTTTTCGTTGTGGTAAAGTTTATAAAGTTCACAAAATACAGCAAACGAAATCCAAAATAGACAAAATACGGCGATAAACAATGAAAAATAGATATTACAAACATAACCTCTGTAACTTTTTGTATACCAACCAGAACCAGAAGTCACGTGGTTTGGATTGCCTAATACATAGATACACGCGCGGCAAATTTGAAAATGAACGCAAATTGAATAGTAAATGGCCCCTCTTAAAATATAGGACATTGGTAGTATATTCATAGAATGTCTTGTGGTAACATTCCACCAATAATTTAATCAGATGTTCACCGAATGTTCCTTGAATGTCCGGGACATTCAAACATTAATAGAACTTTGATAGTACATTCCTGGAATGTTTTGTGTTGTAAGGGTAGAAATGTTGACCTAGGCTTTAAAATTTGTTATTATATGTTTGCTCAAAGTATCCTGAGCTGATGTCATGGGAAGCTTTAGATCCATCAGTGAACCATGTTAAGACCACATTAATATTTGGGACTTTTGTTTTCTAGATGGTATAATTGTGTTAATCTTCTCAGTGTAGATTAGGCCTGGTCTCCATCATATCTGAGTTCATCATACGGATAAATTCCTCAAGTAATGAAAGACTGCGCCGAACGTATATCCTCTAATCGAAGTTTCAGGGCTCGTCATATCAATTCAAAGTTCTCTGTATTCCGTTACACCAATCATGAGATTTGACCAGTTGATCCCGTATATCAGTTGGGTTATTCCTTGTACTTAAGCACTAGGGCTTTTTTAAATTTCTCACAGATACACATATATTGGCTTTTTAACAGAATAAGAAAGGGGATTTCGGCAAAGTTAAAGAGGGTATAGACTGGGTGGATTGAGTAGCTCAGAAATCAATTCCAAGACAAAATAGAAAAACAAAATGTAATACAGTAGGAAGATATTATATACGATATTTATAAAAACATTAATAACCACATAAAAACTGCAGTACAAGAAGCTGTAGGAGATTGAAAAATAAATAAACATTTAAACAAGAAACAGCACAGACAGCGATTGCCTTAGTAGATATATTAATATTTAATATTATGTGACACATCACAGAAGCTCAAAACAAATGACTGAGAATGAAAAGCCATATTATTTCACATTATTTCACAATAACGATGTTTGAATAACTTAGTCATTTTTTGAAATGCAGTTTTTGCTTTCTCAATCCTACATTTGATTTTTAAGGAATGGTCCCAATTTTCATTGACATTCGTACCATGGTAGGTGTATGTTTTTACGCTTCTAGTTGTTGACTGTTAACACTACTTCGTCCAAATTGCTGTTCGTTATTAGAGATTATCATACGTTTTATTTTCTATATGTTTATTGACAGTAGTTCTCATTGACAGTTCTCAATTCTCATTGATTTACAGTTCTCATTTAGTCCTGGACGACTTCATAACTGTTAGCGAATACCACCGTATCGTCCGCGTATGTGATGTTATTGATACGTTCTTCGTTAATTTGAATTCCAACAGAACATCCTTTATAGATACTTAAAAGATTTTTTCAGAGATATGTTAAGCAGCAGAGGTCATAGTCATCCATGTTTAATCCGATGTTTGATTTTGATATTATATCAAAACGGTCTAACCGTTAATTAATAAATAAAAAATTCCGGATTTTCCCTTATATTTTTGAATCTCTTTTTATAAATATTTTAAAGGTTTTTCAACCTTCCTTACTTTCGAAATATTTTGCTTATCTAAACCTTTCTGTGATGTTTGTAATCGAGTCTCTGGTTATCATTATTAAAAAAAATGTGTATTTATTTCAATAAAGACGGTTTTTAATCAATTGTCTCAAAAACCGTCTCTGTATCAACCCACTCATTTTAAACTAGCATCTAGATGTGTAATTAAATGCAGGCCTATCATTTACCCTAACCTCACTAAGGATTTAACCCTAAGGGGGTCAAGAGTGTCCTTCGCTGACAACGGTATGCGGCGAAGAAATTAATTGCTGCAGGTCTATCCAGAAGTTTTTAGTGTTTGGTACCTACCTTACACAATTTAAGCGAAGCTCTTCTCCGGACCTTTCCTTTTGATTGGTAGGGATCCGAAATATTGTCCCGGATAATAAAAACACGAGTATAAGTTTGAGTTTTATGAGGAAAATGAAGAGGGAAAATGTAAATAAGAATGTGTAGCTGCTCTTTGCATGAGGTGAAATTCATTACTTTAATTGCTCAGTTATGATTGTGTTTTTTAACAACAAAATGACAGCAGAAGTGTCTCACTATCTTTAGCTTTAGCTAAGATAAGTTTATCAAAAAGCTATGTCTGGTCGACTCTTCTCTCCGTAGTTGAGACGTGAACACTTAAGACATCAACCGCAAATAAATTGGAGGCCTTTGAAATGGGGATCTACTGGAAAATTCTCAAAATTTCATGGATATCGTATACCTCAAAGGAAAAAGTGCTGCATAGACTACGCAAGGAACGAGAACTTTTTAACACAATGAAAGTTAGAAAAACATAGTACTTAGGACACACACTGAGAAATAATAAGTAATAGCGATACGCTTTAATTACTATTTTTGCTAATTTTATTTTCTTAATTTTTAATAACTTTTCTTAAAACGAAACATTATTAGTCATTTAAAATTCACATGTAATACATAAACCATATGCCAACAAGGGCCGTTGATTTCGAGAAGCGAAAATGTATCCCTAAATAGATAGGATAAAATTAATGTTTTTTTCAAGGAAACACTAATTGATTACGATGCCAGATTGCCACACTCTTCATGTCAACTTCTTAAAATACTAAAAGTTTCTCAGCTTTTAAAAGGCAGATGCAGTAATTTACGGCCCTTCTGGTCAGTATCGCAAAACCGCAAACCAGTTGACATAATAGTTGGTAGTCCGGCCAGTCAGTCTCTACACAGCAGGCGAACGATTCAGACACACCCTCGCTCTCGCTAACAATACCCTTTCGAGATATAAGCAAAACACCACGCTTGTTTACATAAAGTAAATAAATATATTACTGTTCGTTGTTACACTAATTTTTAATTAATTCCGTCAACACATACCACCGGAATAAGTACTTACCAATATGCTGAACTAATAGTGAAAGGAAAGATCGAGAAAAAGAAAGGACTAGGACTAGGAAAAGTCTATCATGGCTAAGAAACATCAGCAATAGACAGGGCTGAATTTGGAACAGCTACTAAAATCTCCGCAGACGTGACATGGGCGACATTCGGAAAAATGAGATATTTCCTGAAAAACCAGAAATATGCCCAATACCACCGCACAAAAGTATTTAATCAATGTGTTCTACCAGTACTTATATATGGAGCACAGATATTGACCTTCACAAAAGAAATATGGAAAAGATGGCAAGACTCAAAGGGCAATGGAAAGGCAGATGCTGTGTATTAAGTTAAGTGATTAAAAGAAAAATACATGGATCAGATGTAAAACAAAAGTGAAAGACGTAAACAAACATGCAGCTAGTCTCAAATGGAAATTTGCAGGACATAACAGCAGACAAAGAGACGGAAGATGGAATGAAGCGATAACTCACTGGAGACCTTGGGACTACAAAAGTGGAAGGGGCAGACCACAGATAAGATGTTCGGATGACCTAAAAAGATACGCAGGAACGAGATGGATAGCATTAGCACTGAACCGAGAAGAGTGGAAAAACAAGGGGTAGGTCTACGTTCAACTTTGGACAAATGAAGGGCAATAGATAGAATAAGATTCATCTCCATAGCTGTTGTCTAGGAATTGTGTTATACGCCTGTTTAAAATCTGTGAATACTAATTTTAGCTCTCTTTCTTCGCGCCGTATTTCTAGATATACTGGCTTAAAGCAAACAAGCGATCCGTTATTGCTGGCATAAACCTGGGGTATGATCGATGCGAAGATCGGTGGGATATGCGCAATTTATCAATGAAATTCGATATTTTTAAGACATTCCAGAAGCCGATACAGATAAAATGTTTTAACAACCCATATCATTCAGAGTTAGTCGACGGATATTAGTACAGTTAAAATAATTAAGAGGATAACTGGGCGATAATGATTTAATGAGTGAAATATAAAGTTTTTTCTACTTTAATGACAAAAAAGCAAGCTCATTAACAGAACCCAATTAAAAATTATTTTGCACATCATATTTGAAATATTATTTGGTTGAAAAATCTCATTTATTTGGCAAAAAAATATATTAATTTGTCTGAACTAAATTACAGTTCTGTTTATCTTAAAAGGGATATGTTACTATCAACATTCACACAGTGTTGCCAAACTGAATTTTGTTATTTTGAGTGTAAATTTTCCCAGCGATCTCTGAGGGTACAATACCTGGGACACAATCTTTAGAATTTCATTGAAATTATGGCAATTTGCCTTCAAAATCGAGGCCAAATAAGCCAACTGTCAAATTCGTTGCCACACAGTGCCAATTTTATAATTATTTACAAGTTAACATACTAATTTCTTATTTTATAACTTTTTTGAACACGATCAAAACAATTAGTCTTCTAGTTCCATGACCGTTACAGTAGGTCTAAATAACCCAATATCTGTACATATAACCCATATAAATGTTTGTCTTTAACATGCTGATTCCAAAAATTTTTTTCCTATTTTTAAAAATTTTGTGTTTACATAAATGCTTGTTTTGAACTTTCTGTCACTGTTATAATTTAAACTTTAGTAATAAACGTTAACTAAACTTATACAGTGTGTCCCGAAAAGATTGGTCATAAATTATACCACACATTCTGGGGTCAAAAATAGGTTGATTGAACCTCACCTACCTATATACAATAGTGCACATAAAACAAGTTACAGCCCTTTGAAGTTACAAAATGAAAATCGATTTTTTTTCATATATCGAAAACTATTGGAGATCTTTTATTGAAAATGGACATGTGGCATTGTTATGGCAGCAACATCTTAAATAAAAATTAAAGTGAAATTTGTGCACCCCATAAAAATTTTATGGGGTGTTTGTTCCCTTAAACCCCCCAAACTTTTGTGTACGTTCCAATTAAATTATTATTGTGGCACCATTAGTGAAACACAATGTTTTTAAAACTTTTTTGTTTCTTAGTACTTTTTCGATAAGTCACTGTATATCGAGATATTTTGAATAAATATCGAATCCACCACATATTTATTTGTATATGGTTAAGTACGATTAGAGACCTGTTAATAATCTTTATAATTTACATTTTTAGGTATATTTTGAAAAAGAAGCCACATCTTGATAAAAAGTGACTTATCAAAAAAAGACTAAGTGGAAAAAAGTTTTAAAAACACTGTATTTAACTAATGGTACCAAAATAATAGTTTAATTTAAATGTATACAAATATTTGGGGGGTTTAAAGGAACAAAACCCCTATAAAATTTTTATGTAAATATATTAAAAAATAAGCCGCATCTCGATAAAAACTGGCTTATCGAAAAAATACTAGGAGGCAAAAAAGTTTTAAAAACGTTGTGATTAACTAATGGTACCACAATAATGAATTAATTGGAACATACACATAAGTTTGGGGGGGTTTAAGGGAACAAAACCCCCATAAAATATTAATGGGGTGGACAAATTTCACTATAATTTTGTTTTAAGATGTTTTGGCCATAAGAATGATACATATCCATTTTCAATATAAAATCTCTAATAGTTTTCGATATATTGAAAAAAATCGATTTTCATTTTGTAACTTCAAAGGGCTGTAACTTTTTTATGAGCACATTTGTACTAAGGTAAGTTAGGTTTAATCGAACTATTTTTGACCCCAGAATGTGTGGTATAATTTATGACCAATCTGTTCGGGACACCCTGTATATTTGATCAAATTGCAGCAAATTATCTTAGCCGCTCTATAAATTCTCTTTATAAAAGGGGAACCCTCAATATATCCTAAAATTAAACTTAACATGCTTGTCGTTGTCGTTGATTCCCTTTGGCATTTAAGATCACGTTTAGCAGATAGACAGTCCATAGCCGAGATGGATGCGGCAAAACGAATGTATTCGAAACCTTTTCACAGTAACCTGATTTTCTTAAATAGAACGGAGATTCAGCTGATATTTATGCAAACAACGAATTCTAAAAAGGTGAATGCTGTTCTGCGCTTGTAAGCTATTACACCATAGCGCAGCATAGGGGTCACAGATCCATCCAATACTAAATAAAATATAATTTGTTGGTTTTTTTAATACATTTATACCTAAAACGCATGTTACATGTAACAAAGGGGGCTAGCAAAACTTGAAAAACTGTAAATAAAAAAAAATGATTTTTGTAAACAATATGAATTGAGAAGAGCACACACAAAAAAATTTATTACAAAGAAACATTAGTTAAAGGAAGCAAAAACTTACTTACTATACTAATAGTCCAGGAATCGAAGCTTTTCACCTCTCAATTTTTACAGAATGGACCGATTTGCTTGAAAATTTGAAAATAAGTAGTGGATAGTTCAAGGATCAAAATCTATATGATGCCAAAATGCGCTTTTACCATGGGGGTGGTTGCAACCCCATCTCGGGGGTGGAAATTTTTTATTATATTTTGATCACAAAAGTTAATAAAAACGTTCATTCTTCGCAATAAACGTTTTATACATTTTTTGATAAAATTAATAGTTTTAGATTTATTCGCTATTGAAAGTGTTAATTTTATATCTAAAAAATCAATGATTTCGATGGTATACTCATTTACGATTCACTCAAATTTTGCCGTAGAAAAAATTTTTTCAAACCAACTTCTTGGGAATTAGATAGTCTACAATTTCATGTTTAAACATTTTTTCGTATCTCTGACGCTAATCTTTCTATTATTCTGAAGAGAATGGCATTTTTTACCAAATTACAAATATTCGTTATTCGCTTTAAACTCCAGTTTTTTAAAAACAAATCATTCTAAGTCAGTCAAACTTCTAGAAACTATTAATAATATATAAATAAAGAAGAATGAATAAGGCCAATGACTAAAAACACCGCTAACTTACATTATTATGCTTCCAATTGGATTTCTCCTTTTTTTTTCAAAAAAATATATTGATTTTTTAACCGTAACATTTTATTTTTTATCTTAGAAAGTTTGGTAAAAAAGAATTTTTTAGATTTTTACAAGTTCTATACGGCCATGGATATTAAATCCTTTTAAAATCCTTAGTCACAAAAAGAGGTGACAATTAAAGGGTTGGTAGAGGTGGTTTTTGCATGTTATTACAAGTTTTGTCAATAGCTCACTCAATTTTTGCCGTAAAAATTGCAAACCAAGTTCTTGGGAATTAAATAAGCTACAATTTCATCTCTGATGCTAATCTTTCTGTTCTGAAGAAAAGGGGAATTTTTTACCAAACTACAAAAACTCGTTATTCGCTTTTAACTCCTTTTTTTAAAAACTAATTATTCTAAGCCGATCAAACTTTTAGAACCTCTTAATAATACATAAATAAAGAAGACCAATCAGGTCAATGACTAATTTTAATTAGGGTGGTGATTGGGGGGTTATTTCCGATCACTTTTTGCTGAAAAACACTAGGGACTGACATTCTCTTTATTATAAGTCACTTAATTTTTGAGCTAAAAACTCTTTTTTATTTCTGGAGGTACATATTTTTAAATACTTTAAATTCGTTTGAACAAGTTATCCTCGAAAAATGCATAGTTTCCCGTCTTTTGACTTTGAAACTACAATATTTAGCATTTGACGAAGATAACATATAATAAAGTATAGCTAGATTAGTATTGGTCTTAAAGAAAACTAAAAAAATTAGTTTTGTTTATTTTTTCAAAAGGTACATTTTTTTAAGTAAAGTTGTTTTGATAAAACGAAAACTTTTTGAGTTATTAGCAGAAAACTGATTAAAAACATTAATTTTTTCGATATAAAACTAACCCTTTCGATAGCGAATAAATCTAAAACTATTAGTTATATCAAAAAAATGTACAGAACATTTTTTGCCTATAATGAATGTTTTTACCAACTTCTGTGGTCAAAATATAATAAAAAATTTCCACCCCCGAGATGGGGTGGCAACCACACCCATGGTAAAAGCGCTTTTGGCATTATATAGATTTTGATCCTTGGACTATCCACTACTGATTCCCAAATTTTCAAGCAAATCGATCAATTCTGTAAAAAGTGCGAGTTTTTGTCCTTTTTTAAGCTTCATTACTTGGACTATAAAAGAAAAATTTTGCATTTAGAGGAAGCAAAAACTGGCTTATTATACTCAAAGAAAAAACATAATAAAAAGTACATTCTTCAGTAAAATATTCAGTAACTTTGACCATGCTACATTTTTTGTATTTCTGTTAAGCGCTTCTGACCATCTCAAAGCGTCGCGTCGTTTTATTTCAAGTGTGAGGTCCCATTGTTCATACTTTCTCTAAAGTTTTTTCTTTAGTTGTAATTCTTACCGACAATCGTCAATTTTGTTTTTTTTTTGTCTTCAGAGTCATAACATACCTCTCGCAGTACGACGTAGGGAGATCAACCAAAATTTTTCATTCATATTTGTAGTACTTCTCTTCTTATAGGCATCTCTTTAGATATTCGTTGGTCTAGTCGTCTTATGAGCCACACTTTGAAATTTTTTTACGTATCACTCACAGTAGAATCAGAGATAAATGTGAAGAAGACCAGGACGAAACACAATTTGGCTTCAGAAATAAACTTGGAACCCGAGACGCACTTTTTGCACTAAATGTATTATTGCAGAAATTCCAAGATCAAAGGAAAGACGTGTTTGCTGTATTTATTGAATATGAGAAGGCCTTTGATGCAGTACAGCATAACAAATTAATTGAAATATTGAAGGATAAAGGAGTTGATAGTTAAGATGTACGAATCATAGAAAAATTATACTGGCGTTAAACAACGACAGCTTGCATAAATGGAAAATCTACAGAAATGTGTAAAATACAGAGAGGTGTCACACAAGTTTGTATACTGTCCCCTCTGTTATTTAATTTATATACAGATAGAATATTTAAGGAAGTTCCGAATAATTTGGAATGGGGTATGAAATTTAATGGAATTCTGATAAATACAATCAGATATGCAGACGATGCCGTTATTTTAAGTGATGATATGAATGGATTAGAATACCTTTTAAATGCCATTGACACAGTAGGAAGAGAGTTTGGCCTAAATATAAATTGTTCAAAAACAAAATACATGGTATTTAGCCGTTTGGCCCATCAAGATTCACGGTTATTTGATGGTCATATAATTCAAAGAGTACCCAGTTTTAAATATCTTATCTCAAAATACATGGTATTTAGCCATTTTTCCCATCAAGATTCACGGTTATCTGTCGACGGTCATATAATTCAAGGACTACCCAGTTTTAAATATGAGGAGCTTAGTATCAAAGACGGACAACTCCATTTTTTGCAAAATTGAGTTAAAGGTACAGTCTTATAGGATTTTTTCCGAGGAATTCAAATCTGAATTGCTTTAGTTTCAAAAGCGGCTAGAAAATGCAAAAAATTGCATTTTAAAATGAGCTTCAACTTCAGAAACGGACAGCTCCAACTTGATTTTGTATCAGAATCGGACTACTCCGTTACAGCCAATCGAATGGTAGTATTTCCGTCACGTTGTCATGCGCACTAGAATAAACCTGCTCAGAGTGGCCGTTGCGTTTTAAGTTTGCAACAGTTTACGACGTTATCTTTACTATTTTTGTGTGTTTTTTAAATATTTTCGCGTTATTTTTCCGAAAAATGCAAGTGAACGTAGTTGAAGCACCTAAAAGTTAAGCCAGGAAGAGATTGTTTGACAAAAATGGTCAACATTGGGTTCAAAAACGGACAGCTCCAGAGCTTGATTGCAAAATCGGCCAACTCCATTTTCTTTATTGATTTTAGGGAATAAACCATAAATATATTTACATTTTCGTTATTTAGAAGTATTCAGAGACGCTAGAAGTATATTCATAAAAAAAATCACAATCGGATGTAGAGAATATAAGGCGCTACAGTTTTTCAGCTTTCCTGAAAAAAGTACAAAATGGAGTAGTCCGTCTTTGATACTCAGCTCCTCATATCTTGGTTGCCATATTACTGAACAACTTAATCCAGATAAAGAGATAAAATGTTGAATCGAGATTTTTAGCCCGCACGACATTTTTAAAAATGAGGTCATTCTTCTGTAATGATAACTTGCAACTTCAACTAAAGCGTATGATTAAATGTTGCATTTGGCCAGTTCTCTTGTGTGGTGTCGAATCTTGGACATTAAAAATATCCACCATTAATCGTTTGGAGGCCTTTAAAATGTGGCTGCACAGACGTACACTGGAGATACCATGGACGGCTATATTGACAAATGTGGCAGTCCTTAAAAGAGCAAAATGCTGTCCGCGAGCTGCTGGATAACATCAACTATAGAAAGCTGGTCTATTTTGGACACGTAGTAAGGGGAGACCGGTATAATATTCTTCAACTTATTATAATGGGTAAAATCGAAGGAAGCAGAGAAATTGGTAGAAAAGATGCCTCTTGGTTGAAGAATATCAGGGAGTGGACAGGAATAAAGAAAGCATAACAACTATTTAGAATAGCTCGAGACAGAGACAGTTTCGCCATGTTAATCGTCAACGTCAAGGGGACTTGATATGGCACGTTAAGAAGAAGACGTCTTATGGCTTTCTGATATAGGTATAAATTTGTAATGATTCTCATATCCTGATCATTTATTTTTGTGTTCCGCAATATGCTTGCAAGCCTTCTGTATTGTATTTTGTGGAAGACTTTCTCAAAGTCAACTAGACAACTCGACACCATTCAATGAATGTTTGTGTAGTAAATAGTACCAAAGCCTTTTCTAAATCCCAGTTGAATTACGACTAGTTTTTTGTAGACACGTTCATGTATCCCTAGCAAGAAGACTTTTAAAACATGGTTAATAAAGCTGATCGTTCTATATTCTTTACATTTCATTCCCTTGGATTTTTTGGGAATTGGGATAAACTCAGGTATTAGCTTTTTGTTCGGAATTTCCTCGATATAGTAAATTTTGCTGAATAAAATCCACAAGGAACAATTTCCTGTAGCTGGCTTTACAACATTAATTACAAAAATTGAAGAAAAATCTTCTGCGTAATAGCCCGGCTACACGCACCGCCTTGCCTGTGCAGTCCAAAACTGTGCAGGCATGACGGAACAAAATAACTGTACACCGTACGTTGTCCACACGTGCAGGCCACGTAAAAAATTGGACTGCGCAAACTTCAGTCTTTCAGAGAATTCGACACGATGAGCAGCACGGAAGAGGTTTTTTTAATAGAAGCGTTATTGTATTGTTTATTAATAAAAAAGCAAGAAACAAACAAGCAACGACGCCGTAGAAGTAAATACAGTAAAAAGTGGCTCTTGCGGAGAAATATACATTCACATGTTAACTTAATCGAAGATTTGAGAGAAGATCCTGAAGACTGGCGTGGTTATCTTAGAATGGATGAAACAGCCTATACTGATTTACTGCGTCTGGTGACACCCATAATTAAAAAAGAAGATACTGTTATGCGATGTTCTATATCTCCTCATGAAAGATTGTCCTGTACGTTAAGGTTTTTAGCAACTGGTAGAACTTACAGGGACCTAAGGTTTTCAGCGGCAATCTCCCATCAAGCAATATCCAAAATTATTCCAGAGACATGTAAAGCCATTTACCACGTTTTACATAAAGAATACATGAAGGTAAGTCCAACATTTTTCATATTAGTCCAAGATAAGATATAAGGTCAATAATTATAAAAAACAAGGGGTGCCTGATACAATTTTGTTCTGACTATAACTAATTATTAATTATTAAGAAATGACTTTTTTGAATAATAAAAAAAATATTATAAGATATTATCTCAGATTTTTCGAATCAATGTAAACAAAAAAGGTCTTTTGTATTTTTTCTCTTTAAGGCCGCACCTACATTGGATCCGTTTTTCTCCGATCCGACGTCGCGACGTGATTAAAAAATAAACTCATGATATTAAATGACGGCACCTACATTGAATCCGTCCACTGGGTATTTATAATCAATGGTGTTACTATATCTTTTTATATGAGAATCTTACGATCAACTTAAGGGGATGGGTACGAACTTTCGGCTTCAATGCTATTTAAATGAGATTCATTTTTTTCGAATCCTTAGAAAACTAACAAGTATTTTTGAAAAATTTAAACGCAGAATGAAATACTACAGTATTATGGATGATAGAAAGTTCCTGAGAAATTCTATAATGTCTATTTTAATAAGTCACAGGGGTGAAAAACTAAGACAAAAGTTAGTCTGATTTTTAATTTAAAATATATCATTCAAAAGATACTTTTTGTTTATTCTAAGGGCGTTTAAATTTTTAAAAAATACTTATTAGTTTTCTCAGGATTCGAAAAAATTAAATGAGTTTAGAAAGAATTCGACCGAAATTTTGCGTCTACGCTCTCAAAAAGGATTAAAGTATTATACATTTTTATAATAAGTATTTCAAAATCTTTTAAATGAGGTGTCACATGATGTACTTTCCCATTAAAAACAAAGTTATGCCTCTCATCTGAGGAGGGATCGCGCAAAGTTCAACATTGATGCTATGATATACCTACTATGATTATTTTAAAAATCGACCTGTCCGAGCGTTTTTCTTATGTGCCAAAAATAAATAAGTTAATAGGGGGACTGTAACAGTTATTCCAGCGCACTGTATAAACTGTTTTCAATAATATTATACCAATATTGGAAAAAATAATAGTTAATCTTTATTAAATACCAAACGGTACAAATTATTTGACTTTAAAGTATGCCCTATTTTAGAATCAATTAAAAAATAAAAAAAAATAAAATATTACCTCTTTTAATTTTTCTGCCATTAAAGCGTAGGCTTTGTTTTTCTTATTTCTGTCGGAATATTCTTTACACTTTACTTTTCATAACGCCGGCAAAGATTTGTCTCTATAAATTCAGTTAAAAACTGTTTCGTAACATTTCTTATGTCGCTCATATTGGTCTATCCACCTCGAAAACTTTTGCGAGACTGAAGTACGGACTGAACTACCGTCCACACGTGCAAGTAAAACTGTAGAACCAAAAACTGCACAGGTAAAATCTTCAGCATGTCGAGGAGTATACAGTCAGCGCTTGGAGGCCTGTGCGCGATACAGTCTTGCCGTCCATATGCACGCTCCTACCTGCACAAACCAGACTGTGCAGGCATGCTCTCAGGCAAGACGGTGCGTGTAGCCGGGCTGTTAAAGGGGTATTTATTTTAAAACACCAAAAAGGGCTACAAATACAAAACAGAACGTTTTCGCTCAAAAGAGAGCATCATCAGTGTTCTTTGCAAGCTCTACATGTTAAGCCACCAAAAATACATTTGTTAAAACCCTTAAAATGTCGACTAAAAGTCTTACATTAAAATGTTATATACTAAATCCTGACGATGGATGAAATTAATAAGGATACCGTAAGGCATTGTATGACTTTCCGCGAAGCACGTGCGTTGTTGAGTCAAATTCTCTGCCTTCACATAGAGAAAGGTGAAAGACAACTGAATACTTCTGCTATGTAGTATTATCATAAGTGGCTCGATAATCCCTTGTGGATCTTGGCCTCGTCGCAAAGAATTCGTCACTCCTGTCGATTCCTAGCAACTTCTCTCCATCTTCTGACCCCTAGAATCTTTAGGTCTTCTTCCACATCATCAATCCATTTTCTTCGTGGTCGTCCTCTACTTCTTGTGGCCTCTGGTTTTGAAAATGTTATCTTAGTGTATTCGTGATCTGATATTCTAGCAATGTGTCCAGCCGCCAGCCCATCCAAGTCTCTGCATTTTAACGAATTTCACAATATCCCGATCGGTGTATAATACAGTTGAAAGTAAAGATACAGTTTAAAGTTGTATATTCCACGCCACAGCCCATTTTCATGTAAAGCCCCAAAATCTTTCTAAAAAATTTTCTCTCAAAAATACCAAGAAGTCTTTCGTCATTTTGAGAGAAGGTCCACGTTTCAGCCCCATATATCAAAACCTGTCTTATTAAAGTTTTATACAGGGTGTCCAGAAACTCTACCGACAAACGAAGACAGGAGATTCCTCAGATAATTTTAAGACAATTTAACCCAATTCACCTAGTCCGAAAATGCTTCTTAAGGGAGCTAGAGCTCTTTGAAGATGGCGTCATGAAATTAGTTTTTCTTAAATACCTCCAGAACGCTTTATTTAGAAAAACAAAAATTGGTGTGCATATTCACTTTTCAGAGATGAATCGATTCCATCAATTGCAAATTTCTAGTACCGGTCATAGGCATCCGTTTTGGGTAGAGCCACGGGTATTTTATCGCATAACTTTTTTTCCTTAACTTTTATGCATTTTTGATACCGGATTATTAAATTGTCAGGTATTCTAGTACTAAAAGGTACTCTTGCTTTAAGTCGGTAGGACACACCGTTTTCTAGTAAAATCGATTTGAAAGTTATTCGTTTTTGGAGTTTAAAAAAAAAGTGAAAGGACTTTTCAACAAAAATCGAAGTATTTTACCAACATAAAGTAAGAGTAACTTTTAGTACTCGAATACCTCATAATTTAATAATCTAGTGTCAAAAATGCTCAAAAATTCAAGACAAAAAAGTTATGCTATAAAACAACTGTTGACCTACCCAAGGGGGACGCCTATGACCAGTACTAGAAATTCGAAATTATTGAAATCGATTTATCTCTGGAATATAAATAAGTGTACCAGTTTTCGTCTTTCTAAACAGTTTTTTTTTTTGAAATTTTTTTTTTATTCAAAAAGCGAAAAATTTAGAAATTGATTTTTCTAGAAAACGGTATGTGCTACCGATTTAAAACAAGAGTACCTTTTAGTACTAGAATACTACACAATTTAATAATCCAGTGTCAGAAATGCATAAAAGTTAAAGATAAAATAACCGTTGCCCTACCCAAAACGGACGCCTATGATCGGTACTAGAAATTTGCAATGGGTGGATTAGATTTATATTTTGAAGGTAAATAGGCGTACCAATTTTTGTTTTTCTAAATGGAAGCGTTCTGGCGGTATAAAACTAATTACAAGACGCCATCTTCAAATAGCTCTAGCTCCTTTAGAAAGCATTTTCGGACTAAGTGAATGGGGTTAAATTATCTTAAAATTATTTGAAGAATCTCCTGTTTTCGTTTGTCTGTAGAGTTTCTGGACACTCTGTATATGTATATTGAGCGCACGTTTTATATTTTTATTTTTTAAATGTTTCTGGAGACCGTGAACAGTCCTGTTTGCTATTGTGCGTCTTTTAATTTCGTCGCTTGTCATGTTTATTGCGTTTAGTAGCGATCCAAGATATGTGAATTCCTTGACTTGCTTAAAGGTAGGTTTATAATTTGAATTCTCGATATTTCGGGAGTTTTTAGAAACCAACCTATATTTGTTTTTTTCCTCGTTTACCACAAACCACAAGTCCTAATTCACTTGCCGCGTCCTCAAGCCTTGTCTATCCTACTTCTGCCCACTATAACTATATTGTCAGCGAATGCAAGAATTTGCGTGATCTATTAAAAATAGTTCCATTCATTCTAACATTTAATTTTGTGACTCCCTTTTCCAAGGTAATATTAAAGAGGAGACACGCCAGCGCGTCCCCCTGTCTTTTACCATTAATAATGTCAAAGGACGCAGTGTTCTCTCCTTCAATTCTACCGCACGAGCTTACGTTTTGTATTGTTAGTTGGGCAAATTTGGGTCAAAGTCTATCACTTCATTATACAGAGTTGGGATAAAGTATGGAACCAAGCAAATATCTTTGAAACGAAAAGAACAATGTTTATGAAACTTTGCATGCAAGTACAGTGACGCAAAAGGCGTCTGATGCCATATTTTTTGTTACCACTCCACTTCCGGTTTCACCGGAAATACCCTTAACTTATTTACTTTAAATGGGACACCCTGTATATTTTTGCAGATTTTAAAAGAACGTGTTGTTTTTAATTCATACATACCAAGTTTGGAAGAAAAAACTAATAAAACAAGAAATAAATCTCTTTAGATTTAAAAAATAGGTTAATTTATTTACGTTAGACCCATGATATTAAAAATAAAAAAAATTATTTCAAATGTTGAAAATGTTTGATGTTCACCTCCTGACAACGTGCAAGTTTATAAATAAATTTGTGAGTCACTTTTTGCACGATTTCTCCACGTATTAGTTCACATTCATCAATTATTTTTTGTCTCAAATCCTGCAAGCATGTTAGTCGCCTAACGTAAACACGTGATTGTAGCTAACCCCAAAGAAAAAAAATCTAGTGGGTTGAGGTCCGGAGAACGAGCGGGCGACTCTATGAATCCTTTACGTCCAATCCATCGATTTGGAAAATTCACTTCCAAAAAATTAAAATTCATCATCATAACCGATTAATTATCATTAGTATTTCAATACGATCTTTTTCACTTAAATGAACCATTTTTAATACAACTTATTTCTGTCAATTACTTCAGTAACAGTTTTACCTACTTATACTAAATTCAAATAAGTCATGCAGTGCATGTAAACAACAACTTTAGTCTACAGTATAGATGGTACTCGTTTATTTCCTACTACATTGTATTAATACAAAAAATTATCTACAGACACTTTTTAACAAATTTTTTCTACCAAATTTGGTATGTATGAATTAAAAATAACAAGTTCTTTTAAAATCCGCAAAAATATACAGGGTGTCCCATTTAAATTAAATAAGTTAGGGGTATTTCCGGTGAAACCGGAAGTGTAGTAGTAACAAAAAATATGGCAACAGATGCCTTTTGCGTCACTGTACTTGGATGCAAAGTTTCATAAATATCGTTCTTTTCGTTTTAAAGATATTTGCTTGGTTCCATACTTTATCCCAACCCAGTATAATGCAGTTTTTTTAACGTCGTCATAGGCATAGGCTGCTTTGAAGTCGACGAAAAGATGGTGTATCTACGTTATATTCTAGTGACTTTTCTAGAATCTGTCTATGTGCTTAAATCTGATGTATAGTTGACTTTCCAGCAGTACATCCGCATTGATATTGAAAAAAAAAACAAGAAAAAGGAGAGAAAAGGAGCATGGTTTGATGACGAATGCAGACAAGCAATAGAGGAAAGAAATGAAGCACTCAAAATGTACATAACAAGAAGAACACGGGAAAGACGAACATTATTTGAAGTCACAAGACGGAAAGCAGACAAGATATTATGTAGAAATAAAAAGAGAGCCTATGAAAATCGACAAATAGAAAAAGTTAATTTCAAAAACAACGAAATTAGAGGGGCTTGCGAATACCTAAAACAGATAAGAAGTGGGTATAAACCTCAAACAAGTCTATGTAAAGATGAAAGTGGGCAAATAATTAGTGACCAACAGAAAGTCACAGAAACCTGGAAGCATTATTTTCAGACCCTACTTGGAACACAAGTAAACATGGAAGATGAAATGGGTATGAACTACGTAGAAGAGAATGAAGTAGGTAATGGAGTAGAAGCTCCAACTATAGAGGAAGTTCTCGAAGCTATTAAGGCCCAGAAAAACAATAAAGCTCCGGGAGTTGATGAAATATCAGCAGAACTGTATGAGGTAGGTGGCGACCACCTAGCAAGTCACATCCACGCGCTCATCAAAGACATATGGCAAGAAGAGAAAATACCCGACGACTGGAAGAAAAGTATAGTATGCCCGATCTATAAAAAAGAAGACAAACTCCAGTGCAAAATCTACCGTGGAATCTCTCTACTATGTACAGCATATAAAGTCCTCACGTATATTATAAACCACCGGCTCCAACCACTACCAGAAAATATCATTGGAGAGTATCAGACGGGCTTTCGACGGGGAAGATCGACACTGGATCAAATATTTACAGTCAAACAGATCTTGAGAAAATCAAGGGAACACGATATTGATGTTCACAACGTGTTTGTAGACTTCAAACAGGCATACGACTCAGTCAAAAGGAACAAACTATACTATATGTATATTGGCTGACTTGGCAATACCACATAAGCTAATAAGACTCATTAAAGCCACAATGGATGAAACTCAGGCATATTTACGAATACAAAACCACTGGACAGACTTTCTCAAAATTTCGCAGGGACTAAAGCAGGGAGATGGGCTGGCCCCAACATTGTTTAACCTGGCACTGGAGTATGCGGTTAGGCAAATGCAAACTGGACGAGGAAACCTACTGACCAACCGAATGGTTCAACTGGCCGCTTATACCGATAATATTAATATTATGAGTAGAACATCAACAGGAGCACAGGAAACAAACACAGAGTTAAAACCACAAACAAAAATGCTAGGTCTGGAAATTAACACAGAAAATACCAAGATAATGACTCAGAAGAGTAGAAATATAGTCCCACAAAACATTTTGAAAGTGTGAAAGTTTACATACCTGGGAGTAGAAATATATGCCGACGGATCAGAAGACGGAGAAATACGGAAGAGAATAATGCAGGCAAACAGAGCTTATTTTGCCCTCTCCCATATATTTTGGTCTAAAAGTGTCCACCGAAATACAAAGATGAGAACCTATAAAACTTTAATTCGACCAATAACATGCTATGGCAGTGAAGCCTGGTTCCTGAAAGAAACATCCAAAAACAAACTCGACACATTCGAAAGAAAAGTACTGAGGAGAATACTAGGACCGGTGAGGGAAAACGGAATCTTCAGAAGTCGATACAACAACGAAATTTATCAACTTTATAAGAAAACACCCCTGTCAGACTTCATTAGAATACAAAGATTGCAATGGGCCGGACATGTGATAAGAATGGGAGAGGATAGGCTACCAAAAAGAGCACTGAATACTAGAATGCAGGGAAAGAGACCGGTTGGAAAGCCAAGAAAACGCTGGGAAGACACAGTAAACAGCGACGCACAAGCCCTTTTAGGAGTCCGTGTATGGAGAAGAGCAGCCACAGACAAGCAAGGGTGGAGGCAAAAAATAAAGGAGGACAAGGCTCAATTTGGGCTGTAGTGCCGTAGAAGAAGAAGAATAATTAAAAATAGTTCCATTCATTTTAACATTTAATTTTCTGACTCCCTTTTCTAAGGTAATATTAAAGAGGAGACACGCCAGCGCGTCCCCCTGTCTTGGACCATTATTAATGTCAAAGGACGTAGTGTTTTCTCCTTCAATTCTTCCGCACAAGCTTACGTTATGTATTGTTAGTTGGACAAATTTGGGTCAAAGTCTATCACTTCATTATATAATGCAGCTTTTTTAACATCGTCATAGGAATAGACTGCTTTGAAGTCGACGAAGAGATGGTGTATCTATGTTATATTCTAGTGACTTTTCTAGAATGTGTCTATGTGCTTAAATCTGATGTATAGTTGACTTTCTAGCAGTACATCCGCATTGATATTGATCCACAATATTCTTTGTAAAATGCTTAAGTTTTTCAAACAATACATTGCCGAAGATTTTATACGCATATGCTAACAGAGTAATGTCTCTATAGTTCTTACAATGCAGTTGATCACCTTTTTTATGCAACGCACATATTATTCCCTTTAGCCACGCTTCTGCTACCAATTCATTCTGCCATATAAGTACTATTAGTTTATGGACTATATTATAGTATATCGATGTAGTTATCTGTCTTAAGATTTCTGTAGATATTTAATCTGGCCCCATGGCTTTATCATTCACTGGCGGATCCAGGGGGGGTGTCACGGGGTCATGACCCCCCCCCATAATTGTAAACCTACGTATACTAGGGTTGGTAAGACTAAGTGACCTTACCTCAGAGAAAGGTAATTAAATCATCCTCAAGACCCATGACCCTCCCCAAACAACATTTCTGGATCCGCCACTGTTATCATTCTGTATGCGTTTCAGTGCTTTTTCAATTTGTCCTTTGGTAATTTTAGGTTCATTTTTACCTATTCGTGCTACTGTCTCCGTTCTTGCACTGTTGTTCGTTTTGGTTCATGTATTTCTTTCTTTCCGATATCAGTAACTTTATTTCTTGTGTTATCCAGTTTTTTTGTTTTAGGGAATGTATAGCTTTCCAGTTCTTGTATGATGTTTTTCAGTATCTTCTCTTTTCATTGTTCTGTAGCGTTAAGTTGTCCTTCTCTTTCTCTACTTTCTGAACTTCCTTGTGTATTAAAATTTGTTCTTTGGTCTTTTGGCAGAGATCAATTTGTTTTAGTCTTCTTAGATTATTTGTAGGTATTTTGGTAACTGTTTTTATTTTCTTTTGTTTGAGTATCTCTGATTATCTTTATACTGACAGGAAGATGTCCGGTATTATCGCGACAAATTTCTTTTGCTGGTATTTGTGAAAAATAATATTTTCTTTTTTTTAATCTAGTTATGCCTTTAGTAAGTCATTGAGTCTACATCGCGTTTTTTATTACTTTCATTGGCCTGGTAATTGCCATTTCAATAAAATATTGATGGTTTTTGACATTACTTTTGTACTGGCTACGAGAAAGTTAATAACAGAAAGAAGCAATGCTCGGCACAAAGGGATTTGAAATATTCGAAGGATTATTAGCTAGACGGCCGCCCCTGGCACTCGCCTTACCTTACGCCTTAGCGCGCTGTAACTCTTCAAGTGAATCGAATTACGTGCTCAACATAAAATCGGAGAAAATGTCCTGTCCACTTGATGGATGAAAATCCCTCTCATCCATCTTGGCCTGTCAATAGTTTCCGAGAAAGGCCAGACTCCCTAATCCAAGTTAATTGACGTTAATTTGTACGTATTTATCAATCTATTAGGGGTATTTTTCTTCCGAGCCGGGACGGCTAGTGTGAGATTTTGTCTTTTATCGGGACCCGTATTTTTGCCGCCGGGAGAGGGTCCAAGTGGATTTCGCTGGAATTAGGTCGGGAAAGTCGGTGAAAAATTAATTGCTTTTATTATACACCTTTTTGAGCAATATGTGAAATGTGAGACTAATGATTTAAATTGAAAGTAATGAATAAGTAATTGGGTTGGATAGCAATTTGAATGTGTTAATTATTATTATATCGCACTAATAATACAATAGTGTCGTAACTCAAAAAAGATGTTTTTTCAGAATCAACGAAAAACTCATTACTCATTTCCTATTGCAGGTAAACAAAAAATTAATGCATAATGTGTTTCTAATTTATTAATATTAAAGGAAGTTTCTTTGTACTCTTAGTTAAATAAAAATACTGTCAGTGAAGTTATTTAAGAATTTTGAGTTAAAACGGTATTGCTCTAAGCAAAATGTTCGGAATGAAATATTATTTTTAGTTATGACATTATTTATGAAATATTTTGTGTTACTACAATTTGATTTACTAATTTTTTTCTGGGGTTTACGTCAGTTTTTGGGAAATTTTGCGGATTCTTTGTCGCTCATTGTAAAATTAAAACAGTTAAATTCTACTTTTATAAAAAAAATAATAAAACTTCGCCTCTTGGTACTTATAGCACAGCTTGCAAGTCATATACGGCGAATATTGTTGAATCTATGTTAGCAAAATGATGGGCAAAGATTAGTGTTGGCCGCAACTAAAAATGGCGCAATATTGTGAGGGCGATAACGAGAGTCGGTCAGTCATGAATAACGTCTTATAGTGCCATTTCTTATTCATTTTTTGCACTATTAAAACGACGGTTTTATTGACTTGTAGGGAATTGAATCATACGTCTGAATATAGTATTATGTCAAATTCGAAACATTTTGAGTTACGACACTATTGTATTATTAGTGCGTTATGGTAATAATTATTATATATTATAGGTCAGTAGTACAGGTCAGTAAGTCAATACTTTTTGAGTTATTTTCGAGTGAAAATGTTGAGTTGTCAACAAAAACAACGACGTTTTTAGACAGTTTTTCGCAGATTACTCTGAAAGTAAGTATTTTATCGAAACATTTTTTCTTTTTTTACAATTTATTGTTAATGTTATACTTCTTTGGGCGTGATTGTAAAAAATTTTGGACAGTATGAACTACGTGCAAACAGACAGTATGAAGTTAGTTGCTAAATCTTTCACGTTGCGTATGTATCAGTGCAAATAAAAGATGGAAAAATTATATAGGTATTTTTTAGTAAATATATTTATTATAATTTTTGTGCCTTTGGATTTGTCTTTGAATAAATATTAAAATATGTCGAAAAGAACATTAAAAAGCAATCTTAATATTTTTTCTACAATCTGTCAAAATCATTCATATTGGTATCAATTTTATGGCAATAGCACACTAACGTACACGGTTGTCGCCCGATAACCATAGTCAAACGGACGGAGGTAAATTCCTCACCAAGTAAAACCATATAATCCGACAGGTATTTTCCTCACTAAATTTAAGGGTTCGTATTAATCTGGTAGGTATTTTCCTCACCAACTCACTGAGGTATATAATAAAATATAAATATAGATGTAAGTAATTTAAGAATGTTTATTATGAAATGCAAGACATTAATTTCCTTACATTATAATAATAGTTTATAATATATATAATAAATATGTAAAAGGTATAAATTATTATTTAATATTTACTATTTACAATAAGAGACACACTTTACAAAATCCATTCTAGTCATTTGATTAGATTGATACCGTATTATTAAATTTTCTACATTTTTCAATTTCAGTTTTACTTATCTACTTATATTCTTTAATTTTTTCTAAGGAAATATAATATGGATGAATGCATATTATAAAACGAGGAATTGAAATGCGAATGAAAAGATTCGCAAGCATTCGTAATAGGAATAACAGAAGAACTTGCCTCTGCCCACAAATATGGGAAGAATATGGCATTTTCGTCTTCGTCTGTATAAGTTTCAACTAAATACTCAGCGTATCTGTCTAAAATTTCATTTTCTGGTTTGCATGACATTAAATCAAACACAAGACAATCTGATACGTCTTCTGGATTTATATATGTAAGGCCAAAAGTATGTTTGAGATACTTGCCTACTTCAGAATCATTCGTATATTCTGATGTTAAGAGACTGAATTTTTCTATATCTACCACATACTACAAGCTTGGTGTAGGTGAAATCTACAACCATGTATTTCAGTGTTCGGACATATTTGAATGATTGCATTATACAGGGTGTCCAGTACCTCTACCGACAAACGAAGACAGGACGTTCCTCAGATAATTTTAAGAGAATTTAATCCAAATCACCTAGTCCGAAAATGCTTCCTAAGGGAGCTAGAGCTCTTTGAAGGTGGCGTCTTGTAATTAGTTTTTCTTAAATAACTCCAGAACGCTTCTATTAAGGAAAACGAAAATTGGAACACATATTTATCTTCCAGAGATAAATCGATTCCATACATTGCGAATTTCTAGTACCGGTCATAGGCGTCCGCTTTGGATAGGGCAGCAGTTATTTTATCGCATAACTTTTTATCTCTAATTTTTAAGCATTTTTGACTCTGGATTATTAAATTTTGAGATATTTTACAACTAAAAGGTACTCTTGTTGTAAGTCGATAAGATACACCGTTTTTTGAAAATTTTTCTTTTTTTTTAATTTCCAAAAAAAAATTTAAAAAAACTGACTAAGTTTTCACTCTAATGGCATATAAAACAACATAATGCTATTCTACACCCCACCAGAATGAAAACAATGGGAACCTTCTCTAAAAAAAAACTATTTAGAAATCCGAAAACTGGTACGTTTATTTATATTTCAGAGATGACTCGATTTCATTTATTACGAATTTCTAGTACGGGTCATTTGAGTCCGTTTTGGGTAGGTCAACGGTAGGGCATACAATACCGAACTAAAATCTGAATACCGGTATTTGATATTTGAAATTTGAAATATCGGGATACTGGTATTAAAACCGGTATTATTAATAAAAAATTTAATAGTTATATTTAAGTTTAAAATTTATTTATTTGATCCAAATTTTTGGGCTATGAACGATTCCTTCTTAGGTATGTTAGCCGCCCAGACTTTGAATATACTCTTTAGGAAGGTACTGATGTGGCAGGTATTGACAAATATTTTGTAGCCAAATAATTAAGCTCCAGGATAAGTTTATTGTATTTTTTTCAAAATTTCATCGGGTTATTTTTTCTTGTCAAATGTGGCATTCCGCAAGAAAATGTGGCATTAGGTAGTAGACGTAAAATATAAACAATCCCTTTATATTGCCGATACCCGCCGCTTCTCGATGGTGCTATACTCGGCTCGGTATGTGTAATATAGATTTGCCTGATATAGATTTTAATACAACGAAATTGTTTATCTGCAAAAAAAATTCTTGTAATTAATTAATATTATTTTATTAGATTTATATTGTGCATAAATTTAATTTTTATCAACTAACGTAATACCAAAATACCGGTATTTTTACATAAATACCGGTTTTTAATACCGGACAAAAATCGTTCGGGATTCCGGTATTCGGGATCCCGGAATCCCGGTATTGTAAGCCCCTAGTCAACGGTTATTTTATCGCATAACATTTTTTGTCCTTAATTTTTAAGCATTTTTGAATCTAGATTATTAAGTTATGATTTATTCTGGTACTAAAAGTTACTCTTGTTATAAGTTGGTAAAATACACCGTTTTTTTTGAAAAATTTTTTAATTTTTTTTTCAAATTCTAAAAACGAAAATTTTTCAAATCGATTTTTCTAGAAATCAGTTTGTCCTACTGACTTAAAGCAGGAGTACCTTTTAGTACTAGAATACCAGACAATTTAATAATACAGTGTCAAAAATGCTTAAAAGTTAAAGACAAAAAAGATATGTGATAAAATAACCGTTGCCCTGTCCAAAACGCACGCCTATGATCGGTACTAGAAATTCGCAATGGATGGAATCGATTTATCTCTGGAAGATAAATATAAGTACCGATTTTCGTTTTTCTAAATTAAAGCGTTCTGGAGGTATTTAAGAAAAACTAATTACAATACTTCATTTTCAAAGAGCTCCAGCTCCCTTAGGAAGCATTTTCGTACAAGGTGAATTGAGCTAAATTGTCTTAAAATTATCTGAAGAATCTCCTGTCTTCGTTTGTCGGTAGAGTTTCTGGACACGCTGTATATAGCTTTTTTCAAAATCTAAAAAAATTTTACTAGGATTAAACTCAATTTTGAGAGCTTTAATATTTTCTGATTTTAACAAATAAAAACGATTGTTGTAAGTTTCTGTTTTTTTTTTGTTTGGCAGTAAAGATTATAATAAAGAAATATAATGCCCATTAATTAGCTCGTGAATAGTGAATAATTGCAAATAATATCTGGTGCAGTAAGAAAATGTGCCATCCATATAATATATAAAATTCAATGTGGCTAAAAGTCTTATATTTATTTCACAATTGTCTTATTTTTGATACAGTTTATAAAGAGAAAATTTTCCCCCTTGGTTGTTTTTTAAGCACACTTCTTTACAAATTCTTAAACCTTATCAATATTGGAAGGAAGTCGACCAGGCATCATTTTTCGTCGATAATTATATAAATATATTTTCTCTTATGTAACTGACATCAATCGTAGGTTTGTTTCAGGCAAATTAGTTGCAAGCTGTTGGCGTATAATTTTTGCTGGTTTTTCAGTAATATTCTCTTCGGCTTTACGTTTGCAAAAGTTAGAAACAATTTTCCGATCTATCTTCTCACGGTCTGGTTCATAATTATGTTATAGGCTACTTCTAGATATTGTAAAATTTGCACCAATAGTAAATAATTTCGCACTACAAGTTGTTTTATTACACCTCCAGAACACTTCTTTACTTTTTAAAACTTTCACTTTATAAAAAATAAATTTTCAAATACCAGTAAAGGTTTATCGCGATTACTGTCTATTACACATTCCATTTTGTCAAAAATTCCAATTGTGACTAAAAAGAAAATACTATAATTAATTAATTAGTTATTATAGGTACCTACTGTAATTTTATAGTAGGTAGATAAAAATAATTCCCTTGCATGCATTTTAATAAAAACTACTATAACTGAAATACTACTGAAATAACCACTTCGATTTTGGTGAGGAAAATACCTGTGGGATTATGACTATGACATACCTTTCCAAACGTAGGCAAAAGACTATTTTGGTGAGGAAATTAAACCCGCCGAGTCAAACAGTGTTTACTGCGGTTACGATTTGGATGGGTGACCGCTTAGGAAGACATTGTGTTGCCTTACTTTTTTTAATTTTTGATATTGTTTTAATAATTTTTTTTGTTTTTAAAGTAGTATGTATTAAAATTTGTTTAATATTTAAATAAAATACAAATTGCTTAAAGTACATAATACATGAATATAAAAAAATATGAAGATATTTTAAGGCTCACAGGCGAAGTGTGACGTCACGACTCTCATAATTTTATTATTTGTAAACAAAAGTTAAAAAGCGAGGATTTGCCCAATCTTAAGTCTTTTTAATTCCTATAAAGTAGAAATTTTGTTTCCTCTGCTGCTTTTTCTGCGTATAGTGTGAAGACTTTACAGACTCTCACGTAGATGCGATTTCGTAAATACAGTCGAGACTTGTGAATGTCTATCAAAACTCTCGTAAGTCATATTCTTTAATATTAAAAAAGTTTCTACATAATCGCGGATAATCCGCCCCACGGATAAACCACTCGCAGATAAACGGGAGTTGACTGTATATTTATTTCGATGAAATCATATATCTAATAGAAGCATACAACTTCTTACGTACGTAAAAAGTACACACACATTACTTTTTTTTCGTGAAAACCACCCCCTAATTAGTATCCTAAATGAAATTAATCGTTACCGCTTTACAATTTACCTTACAACCTTATAACGTATTTTTTATGTGATTTGTAAGTTTAACCGTTTCTAAATACTTATTTTTGAAAAGGATGTAGTTGAAAAGGCTTGAACGAGTCACTAAGTATGACTTACCTATGCTCATGAGTGTACCTATGCAAATTTTGAACAGCCATATCTTAACAAGTTTTTGTCTTACAGAAAAACAAAAAAATTCAAAAGGTTCAAAAAAGCAAAACCTACATTTTTTTACTTTTCGGACAGTCACCACAAGTTAGTTTGTAAACACCACTCTGTAGTTGCTTCCTATTTCGTCTCTTATTGTTCTTAATATATTTGCTTAAGTTGTTGTTAGTTCTGAAAGCTCGTGTTATTCCTTTCTTTTTTATGTATCTGACTATTTTTGTTGTTATCTTGCCAGCATATGTGATAGAACAGAAGGTACTGAGTTCTATTTGTGATGGTGGATAGACTAATTTCAGGGCTTTCTTATGGAGTTTTGGTTTAAAATTTTGTTAATTGTTTGTTCGTTATAGCCGTTGTTTACTGCTATTTGCTTAATGATGTTCAGTTCTGTCTCGAAGTTATTTTTTGACATGGGAATTTCTGTCAGTCTATGTATCATGCTATGGTATGCTGCTAATTTGTGTTGTGTAGGATGGGTTGATGAATTGTGTTTAGTTGTGTCAGTATGGGTAGGTTTATGATAAACGGAGAACTCATGTTTGTTGTGTAGTCTGGTAATTGTTACGTCTAGAAAGTTTATGGAATTATTCTGTTCTGTTTCTTTTGTAAACTCAATATTACTATGAAGTGAATTAATGTTGGATAGAAATTGGTCAAGTTGCCTGTTAGTTCCTGTAAAGGATACTAGTATATCATCCACGTATCTCCGTATATCATCCACGTATCTCCACCAATATAAGAACTGTTTAAATACGGGATGTTTAGAAATTGTTGTTATAAGCTGGTTCAAGAAATATATCTGATAGCAATGGGCTTAGAGAACTACCCATAATAAGCACTGCATTGTTGTTTGTGTATATTTGATTATTGAATTCCATATAGTCTTGATTTATGCAAATTTCAAGAAGGTGTAAAATTTCAGATGCAATGATCGGATTTGTACTATTATGGTCTAAAAGATTTTTAACTAGAACAAAAGTGTCTGTAGGAGGAACACTAGGAAAAAGATTTTTTTACGTCAAATGAAATTAGTCTGGAGTTGTTGGGCAATTGAAAATGTTGTATTTTATTAACTAGTTCTAGTGTATTTTTTACGGTGAATTTAGGTGAAAATTTAGTGTATTCTGTAATAATATCTAACAGTTGTTTTGAAACTTTATATGACGGAGCTGGATAAAAAGAAACTACAGGCCGTATTGGGTGGTCAGGTTTGTGTAGTTTAATAAAAGAGTATAATTTAGGAGGTTGTGGGTTCATAATATTAAGGTATTTCTGTTCTGTTGGATTTAATATTGATTTTGAATTCTGAATGGTTAGTTTAATTTGATTTCGGTATTTTTCTGTGGGGTCTTTGTTTATTGTCAACCTCTCTCTCTCTCTTTATTGTCAACCTCAACCCTGTTTATTGTCAACCTCAACCTCATAGTAAACATAGTAAACATAGTAAACTAAATCACTTGAGAAAGGCAGTCTGCCGAAACAGCTGTAGTCACATATTTATAATAAATTTTGTGGAAGTATAGAAAACAAACGTTTTCAGTGTTTTATTATTAGATAAATATTTTATGTTACTTTATATTTAGTTGGTTTACGGGCAAAATCACTAGGCTTATAAAGTACGTACCTTGTAGTAGCGGGATATGGTCAACATTACATTAGCTTATAGGGTAGTTCATACAGTAGAAATCCTGGCCCGTGCGAGTAAAGATCCTGAAGAATGTAAGCAGGTATGAAGTAATACTGCTCTATAGATGCATAGGTGGTGTGTTAGGTAAATATTGCAGGATATCTTGGCCTGTCAATAGTTTGCGAAAAAGGAGAGACTCCCTAATCCAAGTTAATTGACGTTAATTTGTACGTATTTATCAATCTATTAGGGGTATTTTTCTTCCGAGCCGGGACGGCTAGTGTGAGATTTTGTCTCTTATCGGACCCGTATTTTTGCCGCCGGGAGAGGGTCCAAGTGGATTTCGTTGGAATTAGGTCGGGAAAGTCGGTGAAAAATTAATTGCTCCTGTTATACACCTTTTTGAGCATACATATGTGAAATGTGAGACTAATGATTTAAATTAAAATTATTGAATAAATAATTGGGTTTATGGTGAGTGGCAACGTCGGATTGACTAAGAAAATATCGTGTTATTTTGTGGCTATAATCAACCTGAAAAATCGGGAGTTATAACGGAAAATAATTCGCCGAAATAGTGGTATCAGTGACAAGAATAAAAAACCGCTAAACGCCGTAAAAATGAGTGGCGCATAAAATATTCCAGCTACAAAAGATCTGATATGAATGTTACGTGGCGCGAAAATGGATTTTCATTTGATGCAAAACAAAATTCTAGTTTTATTTTAAAAGATTTTTCCATAATATTTGCTAAATTTGAAGTAAACGCGCCACAAAAGAGTAACTTTGATACAGTTTGAATTTTGAAACTCTTTTGTGGCGCGTTTATTTCAAATTTAGCAAATATTATGGAAAAATCTTTTAAAATAAAACTAGAATTTTGTTTTGCATCAAATGAAAATCCATTTTCGCGCCACGTAACATTCATATCAGATCTTTTGTAGCTGGAATATTTTATGCGCCACTCATTTTTACGGCGTTTAGCGGTTTTTTATTCTTGTATCAGGAGTTTTTCAAAGTTATTTATAAATTAAATGTATGAAGTTGAATGCAATGTTCCTCTATTACACGTCAAGCTTTATAAATGGTCACCTTTGTTGCATTATCTCCCAAATCATCTAGTGTCCATCGAATGTACACTAGATTTTTTTCTATTCGAAATAGATTGAAAAAAAAAATATATTGAGATGGCCGGTAAATGAAGTCGGATTGCCCGTTGCCAGATCAAATTTAGCGTCGTAACAACTACAACTCATAAACCATTTGGGGAATAATCGTTAATTGGATTATACTTTTGTATCTTAATAACTTCTCTAAACGGCTTAACCGATTTTGATCAGTAAACATGAGTTTGAAACGTATTGACCAGTAGTATCTGATGGATCTAAGGTCAAGTATGATAACTGAAGCTATTAGGTACAGGAATTATTTAGCTTTCGAAACCGTTTTTCCCACAGAAAATAGATTTTATCATATTTATGAAGCCTATAACCTAAAAATTTGAATTTTCCCGGATATGAGGTATACATCGTTAGATTCGTCTTGAGTCCTTATACAAACGCTAAGTTATTGGCACAATTCGTACGTTGAAATGTTGAGTAATTGTCGAAAAACCAAAATTTTCAAAGTTTAGTTTTTCAGTTTTTCGGCTATACTGAGCCGTGTGTATGTCTGATCCTGACGGCTTGGACACCATTTGAAAGCTTAAGTCAACACTATTGATTTGATATATTTGCGGTTCTCATGCCTCTTCTTGATCCGAATATATATACCCCCAAAAAATATGCCGTTTTGTACCTACAAAGTCCTATAGCTGGCTTATGGGTGGTCAAAAGTCACAAAATACACCGGTTCTAAATCGGTCCTGACCCCCTCTTTAAATACAGAGAAAAAATATCAAATCGGTTTAACTTTCAAACACACATACATACATATCCACAAACATTTTCCCTTTTTTAAATAAAAATTGAGTCACATTTCTAAGCTCTATAACTTTTGAATGGTATATTAGACTATTAGAAACTATTAGAAACCGCAAAGGTTGGACTTAAACTTTCGAAGTTTTTGGGAGTTTTGGGGACCAGAACGAAAAACAGACCCTAAATAGGAAGGGCCGTAAAATCGACACCCTTGGACCAAAATGGATGGTTGACATATGAATGGGTGAGTCTTTTTCTGAACTTGAAGATGGGAGTTGGCACAATTTTCAATTCAGTCAGATTTAGAAAATTGAAAATTTCGTGTATATAATAGTGTCGCGTGTAGGGGGGTGTATTTCTGCGCCACTGGCGAGAACTGCCGTTATCTGGTAATCTTTCCGATATAAAACTAACAGCTTCGATAACTAATAAATCGAAAACTATTAATTTTATCAAAAAAATGTATAAAGAACATTTATTGTTTATAATTAATATTTTTACCAGCATTTGCGGTCAAAATATAAAAAAAAATTCCACCCTCGAGATGAGGTGGCAACTACCCCCTTGGTAAAAGCGTCTTTCGGCATCATATAGATTTTGATCCTTGGACTATCCACTACTTATTGTCAAATTTTTAAACAAATCTATCCATTCTGTAAAAATTGCGAAGTGAAAAATTTCATTTCCTGCACTAATTATACCTTTGGAGCTCTATAATTTCTGAACGGCTTACCTGATGTTGATCACTAAACATGAATTTGAAACGTATTGACAAGTAGTATCTGATGCGTCCAAGATCGAGTATGATAACTGAACGTATTACAGGAATTATTGAGCTTGAAAAACCGTTTTTCTCATAAGAAATAGATTTGATCATACTTATGAACCCTATAACTTAAAAATTCAAATTTTCCCAGATATAAGGTATACACCGTTAGACGCGTCCTGAGTCCTTCTACAAACGCTCAGTTATTGGCGCAATTCGTAGGTTGAAATTTTGAGTAATTGTCGAAAAACCAAAATTTTCAAAGTTTAATTTTTCAGTTTTTTGGCTATGGTGAGCAGTGCGTATGTCTCAGCTTGATCGCTTAAGGGCCATTTGAAAGCTTAACTCAACCCTATTAATTTGGTGTATTTGCGGTTTTCCTGTCTTTTCTTGAACCTAAGATATATACGCCCAAAAAATATGCTATTTTGTATCTACTTAGTCCTCTAGCTAACTTACGGGTAGTCAGAAGTCAAAAATTAGACCGGTTCTGAATCGGCCCTCGCACCCTCTTGAAACACAGAAAAAAAATTCAGATCGGTTTAACTTTTCCACATACATACATACATACATACAAACATACATATCCACAAACATTTTCCATTTTTTAAATAAAAATTGAGTCATATTTCTGAGCTCGATAACTTTTGGACGGTACAACCGATTTTCAAAATTAAACATGCGTTGGAAAGGTAATGATCTATGCTATCAGAAGCCGCAAAGGTCGGGCTTACATTTTTGAAATTTTTGGGAGTTTTGGGGACGAGAACGAAAAACAGACTTTAAATGGGAAGGGCCGTAAATTCCACACCCTTGGACCAAAATGGAGAAGTAACATATGGATGGACGAGTCTTTTCGTAAACTTTAAGATGGGATGTGGCCCAATTTTCCATTCAGTCAGGTTTAGAAAATCGAAAATTTCGTGTATATATAGTGTCGCTTGTAGGGGTGTTGTGCGCCACTGGTGAGAACTGCCGTTCTCTGTGGATAATAATCAATTGATTTAGTGAAAAGACAAAAATATTTAGAATTACTGCAGAATTAGAAAAATTTCAGAAAATATACAGGTTATTGTGAGGTGTACTGATAAAACACACACCAAAACAAAAAACAGCTGATGGTAAGAACGTGGATTGCTTGAAAACACCGTTGCCAGATCTGTAAGTAAATACTTAAACATAATAATAGGTGTTAAGAAAACGAATTTAATTAATTAGGGGAATTTTGTTTTTGCTTTTTATGGTGCATCGATGGAGTGCACGGATTCGACGGAATAGCTGGTCTGTGTTCTTTTCCGCGGTGCATTGGAAAGGAAAAAATAATAATAAGTTAATACGGAAATTTTAATTTTATGCTGGTGTTGGGTAATATTTAGAAAGATAATATAGGGTAATTTTAATTTAGATATAGCGTTGAGTAGATTTGGAATAGGCAATCGAACAGATTAAAAAAGGAAAAGAGATGGAAGGACAAGAGAAACATAACTCTGAAGAAGAAAATAAGATAGATAAAATAATGGAAACTTTATTAGTATTGACACAAGAGATAAAAATGATAAGAGAGGGACAAAAAGAATATATTAAAGTAATACAAAAGGTGAAGGAAGAGAATGAGGCGATAAAGAAAGAAAACATGCATTTAAAAGAAGAAATAAAAGTAATCAATGAAAAGTTGGAAGAAATAGACAAAGAAAAAAGGCGCAATAATATTGTAATACAAGGAGTTAAAATAGACACGAACGAATCGAATATTTTAGAATGTGAAATGAAAACCTTTATACAAAATAATTTGGAAATTGAAGTAGAGATAAAAACAGCAAAAAAGATAGGATATAAGACCTGTTTAGTGGAATGCAATAAGATAGAAGATAAAATCAAAGTAATGCCAAACAAAAACAAATTAAGGAACATAACCAACAGAAATATATATATATATATATATATATATATATATATATATATATACATCCCGCTATTAAATTGGCATCTTTTCACGTTGCAGTCATTTGGCATCACCTAGAAATGCTATCATTTTCTAGGTATAATCCGTGAATGTTCGCTTAGTACACTTCTTTAAGCTTGGCACCGTTGTCGGATTTTCAGTAATCCGATTTATTTATATATTTTATTCCTTACACTATAACGACAATTTGACCCCCGTAGGTCAAAAACATTGCTTAAACATCACTTTGGCAACAACAGGATGTTGCCAAGATATACATTTTTACGGAAAAGACAGTACCTAGTTAGATACATAATATCGATCGCTTCACGTTACAAGTCTTCCACTCGCACTCAGGTAAAAACCAGTTGTAGGCTCTTTTGTCTGAACGGGTCCCTGAATGAGTTTAATAATTCACTTTTATTGTGTATTTTGTTTCGTTTAGTTGAAATATCAGATTTTGTTTGTAACGAATTTCATAATAGATATTTAAATTATTTTTTTGTTAACAAAAACAAATTTTAAAGTTTGACATTTGAAAAATTAATTTTATATTGCCATTTTCATGACATGGTCAATGGTTAATTGCATTTATAATAATTTAATGGGTCATTGCGAAACAATATACAGTGCGTCCATAAAGTAACGCATAAATTCATTATTTCACAAACCGGACACTTTCAGGAAAAATACCGAAACAGGTCGATTTTTATTTTTAAATTACAATTTATTGGCATACATATCATACTAGTGACGTCATCCATCTGGGCGTGATGACGTAATCGTTGATTTTTTTAAATAAGAATAAAGGGCATGTAATAGCTCATTTGAAAGGGTATGTAATTCTCTATTCAATAATATAATTGTTAATATAATTATTTATACAGGGTGTCCAAAAAATGTTATTTAAATTAAATTAATTGGTATAAAAAGATGAATGTATGTAATTTGTTTAATTCTAAATATATTTTATTGGTGCCAGCAAACATAAAAATGTTTTATTTAAAACCTAAATATTGATTTTCGCTTAAGCGTAATCTTAAACTTCCAAGAGGCAGGTGGATGGCAGCTCTAACATTTAATTTTCTGACAAAAGTAAAACGAATTTTGAATTAAATAAGTTACACACATTTTTCTTTTTGTCTCAATTAATTTAATTAAAGAATTCTTTTTGGACACCCTGTATATATAATTATGTTATTGTTTGTATTAGTAAATAGAGAATTAAATACCCTTTCAAATGAGCTATCACATGACCCCTATTCTCATTTAAAAAATTCATCGATTACGTTATCAAGCCCAGATGGATGACATCACTAGTATGATATGTAATATGCCAAAAAATTGTAATTTAAAAATAAAAATCGACCTGTTTCGAAAATTTTCCTTAAAGTCGCCGGTTTACGAAATAATGAAATTATGCGTTACTTTATGGAAGCACTGTATGTTACAATGTGTAAATTTTTCAGGAAACGTAAAAATCTTTCCATTAGTAGTTAGAGATTCTGATAGTAATACCATATTTTATATAAGTATTATGGGTTATAAATGCATCTATTAGGTCTGGATCCCGCGTATGAAAAAAAAGTTGATTAATAGCAAGCTGAAAATTTGTTAATAGCTTAAGGGTGTTTAGTCGGATAAACTTTTATATATGGGAACACTGGAACAGGGGCAGTTTTAATTGTGAAACAGGTTGAAAATTTGGAACGGTCACACCACGAAAACGGCACATTTATTTTGTCCGACATAACAGACTTAAACTCTCCGAATAGAGATTAAACTCTCATGCAAAAATTAGACTGCTATTTATCACCTGTCATAATTCCTGTCATTTGACATATTCTACATGCTCTACTCATTAAAAGGCCCATTTGGTGATAAATAGCAGTCTAATTTTTGCATGAGAGTTTAATCTCTGTTCGAAGAGTTTAAGTCTGTTCTGTCGGACAAAATACATGTGCCGTTTTCGTGGTGTGACCGTTTCAAATTTTTAACCTGTTCCAAAATTAAAACTGCCCCTGTTCCAGTGTTCCCATATATCAAAGTTTATCCGACTAGACACCCTTAAGCTATTAACAAATTTTCAGCTTGCTATTAATCAACTTTTTTTTCATACGCGGGATCCAGACCTATATCTGAAAGACCAAAAAAGTTTAAATGTTGCTTATTTTTTTGATATTATGTTTTAAAGTTTGTGGACTTATGTTGTTTTCGAAATGAAACCATAATTGGTAAAGATTTTTCTTTATTCTCAACAAGAAACAGTCACAATACGGACAACGCACACATCTTATGGAAAATATAATGTCACTCAAATTCAATAAAATTTATACGAATAGATCCGTTTTAATTTACCGATCAAATCTTATCATTGCGCCAACTCTTAATTATGATTAATTACGGCGCAAATTGCAATTAAAGTTTATCGAAATCACATTTTTGGAGTCCATAAAGTGTTAAAAGTGTTAAAGTTACAATCATTATTGCTCCGAGTGCTATTCATAAGAGCTTAAATCCCGCTGGGCCTAAGCGGATTAGTGAAACTAATCCGCTGATTTATGGAGTACCGAAAATCTGGGTAGTTTAAAATATTTTTTCTCTCTCTAACTTATGTACCTACCCATTTGATTTCAGATTTATTTGTATCAATTTCTGCTCTTATTTTTGAAAATAGAGAGTTGGCGCAATGATAAGATTTGATCGGTAAATTAAAACGGATCTATTCGTATAAATTTTATTGAATTTGAGTGACATTATATTTTCCATAAGATGTGTGCGTTGTTTTCGAAATGAAACCATAATTGGTGAAGTTTTTTCTTTATTCTCAACAAGAAACAGTCATAATACGTAGAAATTTATACTAAATTTAAAATCCAGATTCAGTAGAAATAAACAAACCAAGACACGTTAAATGCTACTAGGAGCACTCCCGAATCATAATTATTTACAATGTATTGTTATATTTCTATTTGATATGAAAATTAAATTTTGATGGTTGTAAACAGGATTCAATTTAATATAAAACATTTTCAATTTTCTCAACCACGGGCATATAAATTTAGAACACCCTGTATACAACAAATTGTTATATTTAATTTTAAGAAGTGATTAGACGGAACTCGGGACAGTGCGCTTAAAATAAACAAAGTGAATGACGCGTACCATTATCGTTCTTCTCGGAAGGTCGATCATTAGCCTATGCTAAATAAAACTCAGTGAAATAGATGATAGTTCATTATCGTTTTTCGCGGAAGGTTTCGATCATTAGCCTATGCTAAATAAGACTCATTTGAAAGAGAGAATAGGTCATTAAAATTTGTAAATAGTAGAAAGTGATTTTAGAATGGGAATTAAATATTTTCTTTTGAAATCCATTAAGCATATTTAGAAAGATTAAAAATTGGTTTTTGAGGAATACTGAGAATGAGAGTTGGTGGTGGAAGGTTGATTTGTGAATCTGGAAGGGATATTGAGAAAGTAGGTGAATGAATGACAAAGTGGGATCAGAATGTTTTGAGCTGTCGAGAAGTGAAGTCGAGTAGTAGACGGTAGTGTTCGAGGAGTGAGAAAGCCGGTAGTTCCGTGAGTGTGGAGTATCTATCGTGGAACGAGAAGTAGGCCAGGTCGAGAGTAAAAGAACCTCCTTGAGCCCAGAGTGTCCCGGTAGCTGATAGCAGTTTCGAAAAAGGTAGAACACAGCATCACGACAAAAGCAGGAACGAGAGCTATTCGAGCTAGTTTTTCAAAGGAGAACATCACTGGAAGCCAGGACGAGGTTTGATCGCAGCCAAGGATAGCAGGAAAGGGTTTTGTGTGAGGACATTTTCAGTTCACCAGGAAAAGGTCAGTCTCATTTGTTTGGACATGAATGTATGGGTTTTTCGTATTAAATTCCACATAAAAAATTGAATAACATAATCAATAATATCAGAAAAGCTTCATCAAACTTAAATAGAGTTGTCCCTAATAACTCCTAATAGTTAAATGTTAATAAAAACTTTCAATAGAAAACCAAAAGGAAATAAAATTCCCAGTTGTAAATGTTATGTTTAAGAATAATAAGAAATAGCAAATATTAAGCATTGATTGCCTTTTGAATAAAATAAAAAATATTTTGATTATAATTGTAACCCATATTTGTATTTTTTTTTACTCTTTTCTTTTCTATCCCGATTAGGAACCATTAAGAAATATTCAGAAGCCACGAAAGTAAGTAATTAATTTATAATTCGCCCTGAGATTGAAAACATATTGATATGTGATCTGGTTAATTAATTAGATTAGTATTAATACATTGATTAAATTAAGTGACATATAAGAATATTATCTCATATCAATAATCAAGATCACATCAGTATATACATTGTAAATTCCAAGTCATGATTTCCAAAGTTTACACATTGTAAATTATGATTCGGGAGTGCTCCTAGTATCATTTAACGTGTCTTGGTTTGTTTATTTCTACTGCATCTTTACTGTTTCTGTTAACTAATCTAAACGTAGAGATATTTTTTGAGATTCTTTAACTCTTTCAATGCTGGGGTTTGTCACATCCCACCTGTCTGTTAGTGGCAAAAAAGTTCACCTGTCGGATGCCGGGTTAAAACATGACAAATTAGATGTGGAATGAAAGCTTATAACCCAAAGATGGTACTAAAGGTGAGAAATTTGGCCTCCGACTTCAGGATAAAGAGTTGCAACCCGAAGTATTGTTCTAAATTCGCAGAAATAGTACAAACTATGTATTACTCGACGCGCCTTAGAAAGACGAGAACAAATATTTATGCCTGTCCGGTTTTATGCCTGTCTGTCCGTCCGTCTGTCAGATATAATCACAGAGGTTGAATGAAAGATTATAACCCATAGATGGTACTAGCGATTAGAAATTTGACGCGCATTAGAAAAATGAGAACAAAGAAATACTTTTTTTAGTTTTACACCACTTCCGGTTAAAATGGTGTACCCGGAAGTGACACACATAGTCACAGAAAAATATACTTGATCAATTTACGTGTATTAAGAGGTCGAAACCGAATTTTTTTAATTCTGGTTTTGATGTCATATGCGGTTAAAAAATTGTCTGGAAGTGGAAGAAACCAGTTTAATAGTTGTCCCCTTCGAGTAGCGAAAAATAAACAATACTTTGTAAAAACATTCAACATTGGTTGATATTCCGCTGTTTTCATATTATTTATTGACCTAAGTTTTTGTAAAATGCACTAGTCTTTTTTAAAGATATCATTGGACAATTTACTCACTGTTTTTGGATTTTACAAAATCGCTTGGATTGGCATGAAATTTGACATAAGCATAGCTAACATGTCAAAGAAAAAAGTGATATTGTGCCAGTGTGTGCTTTTTTCTGGGGATGAGTACCACCCCCTTCTCGAGTGTGAAAAAATATAGGTAAAAATATGTCCGTAAGTGGATAAACTAATTAAATTCCTTGTATTTTTTGTTTTTAGATGGTTTTTCGTAAATAAATCAAAAAGTAAGTATTTGATCGAAAAAACTATTCTTAGCAAATATAAAGCTTATAAAACAGTAAAAAAAATTATGTATGTATGAAGTCTGGACACACAATAAAAACAGAGTTGGAGCTGAACAACAGTTGGTTCTTATTCGTCGAATTCCAAATCGACTAGTTCAACGTAAAATATCCAAAAAATAACGCACTTTTCGGGGAAAACTCGCCACAAATTTTTTAAAGTGTTTAAAAAAGTTTTATTTTTGTTATTTAAAAAGTATCTATTCTATCACCATCAGCATCAAAAGTAAGTTACGCTTTAAATAAAATATGTCCCTTTTTTTGCTAAAAGAAATCGTGAAAATCACCACCTAATTAGCATTCCATATGAAATTAATAGTTACCGCCCTAGTTAATTTACTTATATTATACTGTTTATATGATCTATAAGATTTATTGGCAAGAAATGCTTATTAAAAAAAATTGGTTTTAAAATAAAAAAAATTTAATTTTGAAAAAAAATGCCTTGGTTTAAAATAACTTAAACATTAGTGATACTAAATATCTCAAAGAGTAAAAAATGTACATATCACATAAACAATACATAAGTAAATTAGGCGGTGATTTTTACATTTTTTTAACAAAAAAGAGACTTCATTTTGATGCTAACTAACTTTTGATGCTAGAAACGTTTATAAAAATACAAATAAAACTTTTTAGACATTTTATAACAGTTGTAAGTCATGAGTTTTTCCCGAAAAGTGCTTCGTTTTATGGTTATTTCATGTTAAAATATTCGATTTGTATTTTGACGAAGTAGAACCTGCTTTTCATTAAGGTGATACAGTAGCGATCAACAGGTAGCCAAAACGCGTTCCAAGATTGCGGCTGTAATTTTGAATATTTTTTCGAGATATTTGGCACACGTATTCGTAATATAATAAAGAATGGCGGTACAGAGCCGAATTTGAAAAATATATTAATATGTGGAAATTACTCTGTAATTAAATATAATATTAAAAAAACGAGCCTGTACCGCCATTAAGAAGAACAAAAAAATACACTTTCTTCAAATAAACTTTTTATCCGATGCCTAGATTTTGTGTCATTTTGGAACTACTAATGAAATACAAAATTTTAGTAGTTCCAAAATGACACAAAATCTAGGCATCGGATAAAAAAGTTCATTTGAAGAAAGTGTATTTTTTTGTTCTTCTTAATGGCGGTACAGGCTCGTTTTTTAAATATTGTATTTAATTACAGAGTAATTTCCACATATTCATATATTTTTCAAATTGGGCTCTGTACCGCCATTCTTTATTATATTACGAATACGTGTGCCAAATATCTCGAAAAAATATTCAAAATTACAGCCGCAATCTTGGAACGCGTTTTCGCTACCTGTTGATCGCTACTGTTTCCTCTTAACTACAACTCTACTTTTACAGGGTCTACAGACTTCATACATACACCATTGTTTTCACTTTTTTATACGCTATATTTTTGCTAAGAATATTTTTCGTTAAAATACTTTTTGAGTTTTTTTCTAAAACCGTCTAAAAACGTGACTTTTTTGTTGAAAAACGAACATAATATATTCACTTGCAAATAACTCAAACAGTATGTTAAGAAAAAATCTATAGAACAAAAACTAGCTTAGAATTACTCAGTTTATCCACTTTAGGACTTATTTTGAATGTATGTCTTTTCACATTATAAAAGTGGTTGTACTAACTCCCAAGGCAAAAGCACACGTCGGCACAATATCACTTTTTCTTTGACCTGTCAGCTATGTGCATACCCAATTTCATGTCAATCCAAGCGGTTGTTTAAAATTCGGAGGTTTTGCAATATTTACCGTGAGTGGATGGACTACAGATATATGTATATTAGATAAAAATTATAGTCTCAGCGAATCTTTGAAATATCTCCATTCCTTTGAAATGTTACATTTTTTAAGCCTTGAGGGAGTAGGCGCAAAATTATGACCAATGCTATTTAAATGCATTCAGTTTATTCGAATCCTGAGAAAACTAATAAGAATTTTGGAAAAATTTAAACGCAGAATGAAAGATTACATTATAACCGAGGGCGAAACTCTCTAAAAACTTTTATGTTTATATTGATAAGTGAAAGGGTGAAAAAAAAAAGAAAATTTAGTGTGATTTTTTATTTCAAATATTTAATTCAAAAGAAATTTTTGTTTATTCTATTCTTTTTGACATGAGGCTGTATTTGATTTCTCTATGTCATTGTATGCTATTGGTTAGTTCCTATCATTTCAGCCGACGTACGTCACGATTGGATCAATAGGGCCGAACATACATAACTAAGGCCCTTTTGGCATGATGCTGTATTATTTTGAAGTCGATACAGCCTGAATATTTTTTTTTATTTTTTTACGTTCTATGTGATTAAAAAAATTAAGAATCACCGCAATTTTAGCCCACCACCCCCTTCCCCTTTCCCCACATCAAAAAATGTCAATTTTTCGATTTTATTTTTTTTTAAGTTGGTTTGCAATTAAATTATAAATTACAAAAAATTCACACGCACAGCTGAGGCTTTTACAAAACATATATTTTTATGGACCCGAAGGTCGAGTGTACATAACCTCAATGTTTTTTGTTTTTTTAATAGGTACGTATAACTTTTTTTGGCGATGGCTGCATGTCTAATTTTTTTGCGTTTTGTGAATTTTATCAAAATCTGTATTTCTGACTTTTTTCAGATTTATTCGTAAGGTGCGCCATCTTCAAAAATCCGGAAAACTGGTTTTTTCGGTAGTTTTTTGGGATTTTCTCCATTTTATATACTTCAAAATAGACTAACTCAAGGTTTTTTATAGGTTACGTATATATAATTTGAAATAACTGAGTTTTTAGGGATATTCAAAAATTGTGTAAAACACCTAAACCCCCCAAAAACTATGTTTTTTCAAATTCTTAAAAGTTTCTTAATTCTTTCGTACCCCATGAAGTTAAATTACAAAGCCATTAAAATATAACTAGAGGTGATTCATACCTACTTACCATCTCAATTGAATGCAATCATCGGCAAAGCCATCTTTTAGTGTCATTGTGTCATCCCCAAAAATCTACCTGGGTCTTAAAATGCAGGTATGCATACTTGTTCCGTTATAACTCTTATCTTTTAAAATTTTGTAGTAAAAGCATTTCTATAGCTATAGTGAGTTTATTGCCCTACCTCTTTATGTGGCTTAATGATTTGGATTGTAAACACAGATAAGAAAGGGTGTGATAGACCAGAGAAATTAGCAAATAAATGGCCTCTTTCGTGACATCCGTTGATACAGGTATCTAAGAACTGCTTATGGCATTAGGGTAAATTTAGTTACAACAGTATCCAATATAAAAATTATGCAAAAAATCAAACGTACTTTTTAACTTATAAACAATATATAAACAATTAAAGATCGCTATTTGATTGTAAATATTAAAGGTGGAGACCGGTATGCTGTATGGAAAGGTGATACAATTTTACTGAAGAGCATAGAAAATTCTTTAAAATGAGTGTTTGGAAAGTTCTTTTTGTTAATTTGTTGCTTAGTTATTGGGAAAATAGCTTCAAAAGTCGATTTTTTGAAAATAATTAATAACTTTTCTAAAAATACACTAAAAGCTTTATTTTCGCGTAAGTAAAGGAACAATATTAGAAGTATTCAGCCGTTAAAATTTCAAGAAGTTTTACCTAATAGTTATTGCAAAATTGAAATTGTTTATCCCAAAAAGCTTCTATCTACAGCGTTATTATGCATAAACTATTAGGTCAACATAAATTCTAAAGACATCAAACCAAAGAGAAAGGTTCAATTTATCAAATTAGATCAAGTCTTGAATAAAAAGTTTATAATAAATATTATAAATAATTATAAAATAATTTTGAAAAAGTAGTGTTATTTTAAGCTTATTCGCGAACTCAAGCGAGGGTGCTGCCGCTTATTTTGAACTAGAGGAATTGGGATGAAGATTTAAACAAAACATCCGTTAACCTATATATCAATGTCGATTGAATGCTTGTCTGGTGTGTTCATTTAATGAATGATTTATTTATATTAATTAATTACATCAATAAAAATATTAATTATATCAAAATGCATTATCCCAATTACATCGGCCATTTTCATGCAACTGCACTGCCACCTATAGTCGATTGAGTTCGCGAATAAACAATTAAAATAACAACCGCATTAACATGTGGGAATTAACTAATTTTGATGGGAAATAAGCCACAATTTTACTAAAAAAAATGGTTTTATTTTGACAACGACACCCGATTTGAGCGTCGAAACGTTAATAAAATCAGTTTTTTTAGTAAAATTGTGGCTTATTTCCCATCAAAACTAGTTAATTCCAAAAATGCCACAAGAAAATAGCTTCAGAACAACAACACGTAGGAAGTTAATTTTTTTTATTCGACATGTTGGTATTCTTATAGAAACTGAAACAAAAATTTAATGCCCTACAACCCTTAAAACCCGAGTTAGCCACTTTTTTCAAAAATTCACCGGGGCTTTGTTTATAAATATTAGAAAATTTGAAAAGCAACATTTAAACGAATGAAAGAGCATGTTTATACAAAAAAAAATTAAAACGATTCTTTTAAAAACGAGCCGTCCATGATGCGCCAAAAGTGAAGAGTTTAAAAGTAAAGCGATTCTTACCCTCTTGATTTTATTATCAAAAACAATTCACAACTACACATTTATAAAAGGCGCAATACCTCCGGTAAGATTTAGGTACAAAATTAACAAAACCCAAAAAAAAATATATAATACAATATTCCAGTTACCCGTCGTTTGTCACCATTAATCCCTTTATCCTAAAGATAAATAACAGTTTGTCGACGAAAATTCCATTCGATCAAATGTTCGTCGATGAATTGTCCATTCGATGAATTGTGCATTCGACCAACTGTTTGTCGACCAACTGTTGTCGACCAATTTTCCGTCGACGAAGTGTTCTCGACCAGCTTTCCGACACCGGATTTGGGTGTCATTGTATTCTGTTGGTTAATTCCTACCATTTTAGCCACCGTACGTCATGATTGGAAAAATAGCAGCGAATATACGTAACTAAGGCCCTTTCAATATTTTACTGTAATTGATTTTTCTGTGTCATTGTATTCTGTTGACTGATTCCTATCATTTGAGCCGCCGTACGACACGTTTGGACCAATGGGAGTGAAGATACGTAACTAATACCTAACAAGAGGTTTACTCAAACTTCTTTTTTGTACTTATACCACTCGGTAAAAGTACAAAAAAAAGTTTGGGTAAACTTTTGCACAACTGTGTAAATACTAACGAAAAATCTAAAATATTAAAAAAAATTAGTGGAATCCGTTAATCTGTTCTCGAAAAAATTAGCTATGAAAATGAGCATAATTTTCTATATCCCTAACTTTTGACGAGCAGTTTAGCTTAAATGGGGAAAAGCGGTAAGCTTAGACCAAACACCAGTAGGAGGCATTCAATTAATTGAGGAAAAAAATTAAATGGATAACAATATTTATTTCAGTTACACAAAAGGCATTGTCCCGCTAGAATGTTTGAAATCACAATTAATAGTCCTACAAAAAAGACAGGCGTTTAAAAGTGATAAGACCATTGAACAATAAGCCTGTGAGCTACCTTTTAAACACATTCTTAAAAATAATCCATAACACAATTAAAAAAAGGTTTGTTAAGAAATTCTTTTATAGACTTCAGAAATTCAACAACTTCTCCTGATTATGTTTAAAAAACGTACGGAATGCACTAAATGAAAAAAAAAAAAAAAGAAAAAGATTTATCATACCGTTATACTATAATATATCCTTACGTTGAATATTTGATGCTTCCCTGTGGAGTATAAAACGGACAGTTGTGTTTTTCCCGTGATCTGCCTTGTTTAGTCTTCTTTGTCGTTTTATTCGTTAAATCCTATCCTCTTAAGTCACAGCGTCAGAAAGCAGTGGGTATATGCAGTGAACGGGAGGCCTATGTCGAACAGTGAACGTTGGGGCCCTTTCGCGTTTATCATATGTAGAGAAGTCGCTTGTCAAAAACTGGACGTATGTAATCGTATTCTATTTGTTAAATACTCTCACATAATATGTCATACCATGTGCGTTAATCCATTTTATTTCTACAATTTTAAAGTGTTATTACATGCCGTCATTTTCATTTGTCTACACCATCGTATTCTGCCAGTTAAATCCCATCGTTTCAGGCGCTGTACGTCACGATTGAACCAATAGGACCGAAGATACATAACTAAGGCCCTTTTGACCTGCTGCTTGTTTGATTTTTCTGTGTCATTGTCTTCTATGATGCCTAAGGCATATTTATGACATGTCTTATTTTTAAAGAAAACAAGTAATTGGACTTCGTAAGTCCTAGGTTTTCACCCAAAGTAATCGAAAGTAGAATTGGAAGTCGATATTTGAATTCTTCGTGTAACTTTGCGTGGATTGATATACAAATTTACTAATTTTGAGTCATTTTTACTAAACTGTTTACACAGAAATAACTCTAAAGATTCAAACCTTTCAATACGCTTCGATTTATGTGTTCGTATACTATTTCTGAGTCTATTGGGACCGTGCAAGTTCGGCAAAACGACACCTGGTTTCTACGCTCTGCAACTTTATTCGCACTTTTAATTATATTGGCCAATTATATTAGTCCTGGTTACTGGATAATTGTCAAGGCCATAATCCAAAAAAATAATAAGAAGAAAAAATAAGATTCAGGTTATGTTATTAAAACGTAAACAATTGTATGTAGTAAATAAAATTAGTTATTAAAATGCAGTACTGCAAGCAAAATACAATTAATTTAATTTGCCTTCATATAATAATTGCATATAATATCAATATTGCAGAGCAACATATAATTTTTCTTCTTCAATGACAGTAGGTATGAAATGTACGTCAATTTGACAATTTCAATGGACAATATGAATTATTTAAGAAAGTTGCAATATTTCTCCGCTATTCGCGCACGATCGTTTCTCGTATCCGTTCCAAGTACTTGCACACCGCGAATAATGGCATTTCCGGTTATAACTTTTTAAGCGGAAATTACGTAAAAACCAAAATTTTACATTTGTTCTCATCTTGCTAAGCCACGTTGAATAATATATCACTTATTCTCTTTCGGCAACTTTAAAATAGTAAATACTTACGGTTGCAACTCTAAAACCGGAACTCCGACTTCAAATTTCTCATCTTTAATAATACCATCCTTAAGTTAAAAGCTTTCATTCGACACCCGATTTGTCATTCTATCTGTATTAATAACGGAGGAGTTGTATTCGCGGATGGACAGACATACGGACAGACAGCCTAGGTAAAATTTTTCATCTTTAATACCATGCTTGAACTATAAGCTATCATTTGGCACCTCATTTGCCATTATACCTGGTATAATGACGGAGGATTTATACTCGCGGTCGGAGGGATCGACGGACAGACAGCCTAGGTCAAATTTTTCACCTTTAGTATCATCCTTGGATTATAAGCTTTCATTTGACACCTCATTTGTCATTCTACCTGGTATATTGACGGAGGAGCTATATTCGCGGTCGGACGGACCGACGGTCAGACAGCGTAAGTCAAATTTCTCACCTTTAGTACCATCCTTGGATTATAAGCTTTCATTTGACACCTCTTTTGTCATTCTACCTGGTATAGTAGAGGAGTTATATTCGCGGTCGGACGGACCGACGGACAGACAGCCCAAGTCAAATTTCTCACCTTTAATACCATCCTTGGATTATAAGCTTTCATTTGACATCTCATTTGTCATTCTACCTGGTATAATGACGGAGGAGCTATATTCGCGGTAGGACGGACAAACGGACAGACAGCCTAAGTCAAATTTCTCACTTTTAGTACCATCCTTGGATTATAAGCTTTCTTTTGACACCTCATTTTTCATTCTACCTGGTATAATGACGGAGGAGTTATATTCGCGGTCGGACGGACCGACGTCTCACCTTTAGTACCATACTTCGATTATAAGCTTTCATTTGACATCTCATTTGTCATTCTACCTGGTATAATGACGGAGGAGCTATATTCGGGGTCGGACTGACCGACGCGACGGACAGACAGCCTAAGTCAAATTTCTCACCTTTAGTACCATCTTTGGATTATAAGCTTTCATTTGACACCTCATTTGTCATTCTACCTGGTATATTGACGGAGGAGCTATATTCGCGGTCGGACGGACCGACGGTCAGACAGCGTAAGTCAAATTTCTCACCTTTAGTACCATCCTTGGATTATAAGCTTTCATTTGACACCTCTTTTGTCATTCTACCTGGTATAGTAGAGGAGTTATATTCGCGGTCGGACGGACCGACGGACAGACAGCCCAAGTTAAATTTCTCACCTTTAATACCATCCTTGGATTATAAGCTTTCATTTGACATCTCATTTGTCATTCTACCTGGTATAATGACGGAGGAGCTATATTCGCGGTCGGACGGACAGACGGACAGACAGCCTAAGTCAAATTTCTCACTTTTAGTACCATCCTTGGATTATAAGCTTTCTTTTGACACCTCATTTTTCATTCTACCTGGTATAATGACGGAGGAGTTATATTCGCGGTCGGACGGACCGACGTCTCACCTTTAGTACCATACTTCGATTATAAGCTTTCATTTGACATCTCATTTGTCATTCTACCTGGTATAATGACGGAGGAGCTATATTCGGGGTCGGACTGACCGACGCGACGGACAGACAGCCTAAGTCAAATTTCTCACCTTTAGTACCATCTTTGGTTATAAGCTTTCATTTGACACCTCATTTGTCATTCTACCTGGTATAATGACGGAGGAGTTATATTCGCGGTCGGACGGACCGACAGCCTAAGTCAAATGTCTCACCTTTAGTACCATCCTTGGATTATAAGCTTCTATTTGACACCTCATTTGTCATTCTACCTGGTATAATGACGGAGGAGCTATATTCGCGGTCGGTCGGACCGACGGACAGACAGCCTAAGTCAAATTTCTCACCTTTAGTACCATCCTTGGATTATAAGCTTTCATTTGACACCTCATTTGTCATTCTACCTGGTATAATGACGGAGGAGTTATATTTGCGGTCGGACAGACCGAAGGACAGAAAGTTTAAGTCAAATATCTCACCTTTAGTACCATCCTTGGATTATACGCTTTCATTTGACACCTCATTTGTCATTCTACCTGGTATAATGACGTAAGAGTTATATTCGCGGTCGGACAGACCGACGGACAGATAGTTTAGGTCAAATTTCTCACCTTTAGTACCATCCTTGGATTATAAGCTTTCACATTTTTTCAAAATTGGGTGAAAACAACTTGATGCCAGAATGATTTGTTGATGAAAATAATATATACATTCTCAAATTGCCTATTTTTCGTTGTGGATAATATTGTATTCAACAGTGATGCCAAATTTCTGATGCCAAAATGATTGATAATGAAAGTGGGATATACGTTTTCATGTATATAGCGGCAGCGACAAAACGGTAAAACACTGAACTAAATGTATATAATATTTTCACTGTGCCATCATTTTGAACTCAAACATTTTATGGAATAAACTTATATAAGTCAGTAAGGAATAAACAAAGAAAGCTGATATATTAAAGTAACATCAAGGAATCAAATCTCTAACTACAGAGTTGATTAGACTTCTGCTAACAAGTACAGGAAAAAAGTTATTAAGGTAGTGTAAAGTGGCATCGATATACAGATGCCACTTTGCAAGACGATGCCAAATTGATGGTAAATGCATAATGTATCGATGCCAAATTGATAGTAGGATTTATATATATATATATATATATATATATATATATATATATATATATATATATATATATATAGAAAAGAAAAATCATTGGCAAATAACTCGAAATGTGAATGTGAAAACAAAATTTACAATATAAAAAGATGGAATGCAACTGCAGACACGTGTTTCTGACTCATTAGTCGTCATCAGTACAGTATAGCCAAGTTAGAAGAATAATAGTTTAACTTGGAAAAAGATCACTACAGGAGCAATATTACCATTTGTGACAACAATGTCAGAAGACCCTGCCTTTCAGGGCGACGACCAACACAGTCACGGAGGTAAAGCTACCTGAGGAAAGAAAAGCCAAAACCTTATACAATAAAGGATGTTAAGTAATCGAGTACAACTATAAATATAGAAAAGAAAAATCATTGGCAAATAACTCGAAATGTGAATGTGAAAACAAAATTTACAATATAAAAAGATGGAATGCAACTGCAGACACGTGTTTCTGACTCATTAGTCGTCATCAGTACAGTATAGCCAAGTTAGAAGAATAATAGTTTAACTTGGAAAAAGATCACTACAGGAGCAATATTACCATTTGTGACAACAATGTCAGAAGACCCTGCCTTTCAGGGCGACGACCAACACAGTCACGGAGGTAAAGCTACCTGAGGAAAGAAAAGCCAAAACCTTATACAATAAAGGATGTTAAGTAATCGAGTACAACAGTCGTCGCCCTGAAAGGCAGGGTCTTCTGACATTGTTGTCACAAATGGTAATATTGCTCCTGTAGTGATCTTTTTCCAAGTTAAACTATTATTCTTCTAACTTGGCTACACTGTACTGATGACGACTAATGAGTCAGAAACACGTGTCTGCAGTTGCATTCCATCTTTTTATATTGTAAATTTTGTTTTCACATTCACATTTCGAGTTATTTGCCAATGATTTTTCTTTTCTATATTTATAGTTGTACTCGATTACTTAACATGCTTTATTGTATAAGGTTTTGGCTTTTCTTTCCTCAGGTAGCTTTACCTCCGTGACTGTGTTGGTCGTCGCCCTGAAAGGCAGGGTCTTCTGACATTGTTGTCACAAATGGTAATATTGCTCCTGTAGTGATCTTTTTCCAAGTTAAACTATTATTCTTCTAACTTGGCTATACTGTACTGATGACGACTAATGAGTCAGAAACACGTGTCTGCAGTTGCATTCCATCTTTTTATATTGTAAATTTTGTTTTCACATTCACATTTCGAGTTATTTGCCAATGATTTTTCTTTTCTATATTTATAGTTGTACTCGATTACTTAACATCCTTTATTATATATATATATATATATATATATATATATATATATATATATATATATATATATACAGGGTGATCAACTTCTGTGACAAAGTCCAATATATCTGTTATTATACAATATATGAAAAAAAGTTGATAATAAAAGTTATAGACAGCTTTAATGTACATATTTTAAAATTAGTGAGAAATATACAGGGTCCTCCATAACAAGGTTCCAAACCAAAGTTATATTTTTTTAAATGGAACACCCTATATTTTATTCAAAATCTGGTTTCTCTACATTTTTCTGATTCTATAAATATAACACTTGTCTAGGTTTATACTGAGTGTTTCAAAGTTACGAGCACTTTTATTAAAAAATCATACTGATTTGATCGCCCTGTATGTTTCCAACGGTGTAATATAAACTTATTTTTTTAATGCTTTTGACTGTAAATATTAAAGTAGTTTTGCAACAATGTACAATTTTTTATAACTACACAAATTGTATACAGGGTAAGTCAAAATGTAAATACAAGATTTTCTTCATAATTTTAAATGGAACACCCTGTATTTTATATTATTATCAAAAAGTTCTATCACTATGCTTACATATCTTTTAAATATTCCCTATACCTAAAGTTATTAGTTTTCGAGATATTTTAGTTTTATTGTTGATAACAACATGTATTACTTAGTTATTAATAACAATACTTTAATTTATTCAAATTTATTAAAAAAACTAAATTAAATAAAAAAAATGTTCAACGTACTTCTTATATTATAAAAGGTGTTCAAAATGACCTCCCATAACGTCTACACAAGCCTGGAGACGAGTTTCGAAAGACCTGCTGATGTTTGTAAGCATTTGTTGTGCGACACTTTGAAAGGCGTTTTGAATCCTTATTTTCATATCGTCAACTATTGTTTGAGGTGTCCTATACTCTACATCTTTAATATAACCCCATAAAAAGAAGTCAACTTCGTTTAATTCTGGTGATCTGGGTGGCCAGTGAACTGGCCCATCTCTATCCATCTTTCAGGAAATAGTTCATCGAGCTCACCGTTGACAAGTGCGTTGTGGTGAGCAGGAGCTCCATCGTGAAGGCACCACATATGTTGGCGCATGTTTAGTGCTACATTTTCAAGTAGAATAAGCAAATGATTCACTAGAAAATTTAAATAAACCTCACCATTTACCGATTCCTCAAAGAAAAAAGGACCTATAACGTAATTGCCTATGATTCCACCCGAAACATTTAAGGACCATATCGTTTGACTATGTGTCTGAGCACAGTACGGATTGGTTGTGGAATAATAATGAAAATTGTGTCTCTTTACACTACCATTTTTGTGAAATGTTGCCTCGTCTCCAAAAAAAAGAACTCAAACTCAAAAAAATCTCTCTGTATAACTCTTTGTTGTTGTGACCATTGACAAAATTGTACTCTTCGTTCGAAATCATCCCCAACAAGTTCCTGATGTAATTGTATATGATATGGGTGCATGTTGTTTTTCTTGAGTATGTTTTGGATAGATCCATCAATAACTTATATCTTGCTCTCTTGTAATATTTTGAATACTTGTATGAGGATTTTCTGTAACAGGCAGTAAAACATTTAATTCATTTTCATCCGTAATAATGATTTTTGTTTTTTCCTTTGCTTCATAAACAGAACCAGTACGATTAAACCTGTCTAATAAGTTGTCAAATGCTCTCTTATTTGGTTGTTGACGCTATGGATATCGTTCCTTATAAATTCTTGTGGCAACTAATGAGTTTTTGAAACACTCTCCTAAAATCCATATCATGTCTGTCATTTCTTCACGACTAAAATTCATTGTTAGGTAACAATTATAACAATATGGCAAACAATTATAATCAATAACAAAAATTAAAACGTACAGGTAATTAAAATCTTACATCTGACAGTTCTTGTGTCAATTATTTCAAAGTCACCTTAAACAAGAACTTGCAGCAATTTATAGTTCCCATTTCTTCGCGGAAAATTAATATCATTTTGTTAGTAAATATAAAATTGTCGTTATTGTATAGAATTTACCATAAACTTGGAGAAAAAATGAAATGCAGTTTAATTTTAATTATCATTAACAAACTCATTGGAGGTTTCTAATATTAAGGGTAATTAATTTATTGTAATAAACGTATCTATGAGTTATCAATAACAAAACTAAAATATCTCGAAAACTAATAACTTTAGGTATAGGGAATATTTAAAAGATATGCAAGTGTAATGAAAGAACGTTTCGATGGTAATATAAAATACAGGGTGTTCCATTTAAAAATATGAAGAAAATCTTTTATTTGCATTTATACTTACCCTGTATACAATTTGTGTAGTGATAAAAAAATTGTACGTTGTTGCAAAACTACTTTAATATTGACAGTCAACAGCAGTAAAAAAATGAGTTTATATTATACTGTTAGAATCATACAGGGCGATCAAATCAGTATGATTTTTTGATAAAAGTGCTCATAACTTTGAAACACTCAGTATAACCCTAGACAAGTGTTATATCTTTTTAATCAGAAAAATGTAGAGAAACCAGATTTTGAATAAAATACAGGGTGTTCCATTTAAAAAACATAACTTTGGTTTGGCACCGTGTTATGGAGAACCCTGTATATTTCTCACTAATTTTAAAATGTGTACATTAAAGGTGTCTATAACTTTTATTAACAACTTTTTTTTATATATTTTATAATAACAGATATATTGGACTTTGTCACAGAAGTTGATCACCCTGTATATATATATATATTAATAACGAGATGACTGTAAGTGAAAAACGTATACAAAGACAAATGAAGGAAATAGCGATTGAGGAGAAGAATAAGGGAAAGAAAGTCAAAATGGGTTATCAAAAAATATGGATCGAAAGTGAAGAATGGAAATGGAATAAGGATAAGGAAATAATAGAAAGGGCTCCAAAACGAGATAAAAAAGAAATAAAAGCCGATAGTTCAAAAAACTAAGTAAAGAACAGACGGGAAAGGAAAAACGGAAAATGGACTGGAGTGGACTAGGACAAACGAATAAAATTGAAGAAAAAGTAGAAGAGATTAATAAAAGAAAGACGTTAGTAGTAAAAGATTTTATAATAGGAACGTGGAACGTAAGAAGTATTAATGGAAAAGAAATAGAATTAAACAAAGAATTTGAAAAAGCGGATTTAGATATATTGATAATAACGGAAACAAAGAAAAAGAATAAAGGAATAGTAGAAACAGACAATGACCACATTTTCATATGGAGTGGAGTGGAAAAGAATGCACGAGCGGCAGCAGGAGTGGGATGTTTAATAAAGAAAGGACACAAAAATACACTTAACAAATGGGAAGCAATAAGTGAAAGAATACTGATGATAGAATTGAAATGCAAGACACACATCAAGACAATAATAGCAACTTATGGACCAGATGAAAATGAAAAAAACGGAAGAGAAAGATAAATACTGGAATGAACTGCAAGAGACTATAGAAGAGTGTAGAGGAAAAATTTATATTGCTGGAGACTTCAATGGACGAGTTGGAACAAACGATGATATATATGGAGCAGTAATCGGAAAACACGGTGAAAATACAAGAAATAACAATGGGAAAAGACTACTGGAATTTTGTATTAACAATGATTTAATAATAACAAATATTTATTTTGAACATAAAGATATTCATAAGATTACTAGAGAAGAACCGAGCAGAGGAGAAAAGTCAATAATAGACTATATATTGGTAGAAAGAAATAATAGAAACTCAGTAAGGGATGCTAGAGTCAAGAGAAGCTATGAGATAAATAGTGATCATTACTTGCTGATAGCTAAATTCAGAAACGAAGAAAATAGGACAGTGACATGCAAAGAAAAGAAAAAAGGACATATAAGAATAAGGACTTACAAACTAAAAAATAAAGAGATAGCAGAAAAATATCAACAGATAGTATCGCGAGAAATACATATATATCAAGAAGAAATGATACAGAGGCCGCTAAAAATAAAATGGGAAACATTTAAAAATATTGTATTACAAGCAGCAAAGGACGCCTGTGGGACTTACAATAAAGACAACAATAAGAAACAAACATCTTGGTGGACGAATGAAATCAAAGAACAAGTAAGAAAAAAGAAGAAAATATGGAAAGAATATTTAAATAATAGAACAGAAGCAAATTATACAAGCTACAAGGAACAGAGAAACATAGTAAAACAAATGGTAATGAGTGAGAAACAGAGAAGTTGGACAGAATTTGGAGAAAAAATGGAAAGAGATAATAAAGGTAATCAGAAGCTATTCTACAAAGTACTCAAAAATCTTAGAAAAGAAAAAGTAGATATAAATGCAAGTGCAATAAAAAACGAAGCTGGGGAGATACTGAGCGAGGAGAAAGAGATAATGGAAAGATGGAAAGAATACTTCAAGAATCTACTAAACACAGAACAAAAAGCAGAAAATCAAGATGATGAAATGGAAGAGGAAGAATGGAATATAGAAAGAGAGGTAATAAATGAAGATATAACTAGAGAAGAGTTAGAAGAAGCTATAACGAGTCTAAAGAACGGCAAAGCACCAGGAAGAGATAATATAACATCGGAAATGATTAAATATATGGGAAATAGTGGAAAACTAGTATTATTAGATATATATAGACAAGCATGGAGGGAAGAAACAACGCCTGAAGATTGGAGAATGGGCTTAATATTGCCAATACACAAGAAAGGTGATAACAAAGATTGTAACAATTATAGGGGACTAACATTATTAAGCACAATAACAAAAATATACGAGAAAATAATAGAGAAAAAATTGAGATTGATCACAGAAAACACATTAACAGAATCTCAAAGTGGATTTAGAAAAGGTAGAAGTACACAGGATCATATATTCACTTTGAAAGAAGTTATTAGCAGGAAGTGGATGGCAGAAAAACCCATATATTTAGCCTTTATGGACATGGAAAAGGCATTTGATAAAGTGAATAGAGAAACAATTTGGAAATGTTTAAAAAGGAAAAATGTAGATCAGAAACTAATAAGGGTAATACAAAGTTTATACAAAGAAACAAATAACTGTGTAATAAGATATAATATGATATCAGAAAAATTTGCTACAAATGTAGGAGTTAGACAGGGAGGGGGATTGAGTCCGCTTCTATTCATAATATTTATGGATGAAATAATAAGAGAAACGAAACAAAGAACTAAACCAATATACATAGGATATAGGAAATTAGAACAAATAGGGATGACAGAATGTGCATTTGCGGATGATGTGGTTATTACAGCAGGAAACGAGAAAGGCCTAAGAGAAAGCTTGATAGTATGGAATGAGGTATTAACAAAATACAGTATGAAATTGAATAAGAGTAAGACAAAGACAATGGTAATAGATAGAAATAGGAAAAGGATAAATGTGCAAATAGATGGAGTAGAAATAGAACAAGTCAGTAAATATCAATACCTAGGTGTAATATTTGAAGAAAATGGAAAACAAGAAATAGATATAAATTATAGGATACAAAAAACAAATAGACTATATTATGCAATAAACAGTGGATTTGTAAATAGACGAGAAATATCAAGAAAAACGAAAATGAGTGTATACAAAACAGTGTATAGACCTGTACTCACATATGGATGTGAATCGTGGATATTGACAAAAAGGGATAAAAGTAAATTGCAGGCAATAGAAATGAAATATCTAAGAAGAGTAATGGGAGTGACAAGAAGAGATAGAGTTAAGAATATAAAAATAAGAGAAGAATTAGAAAGAGAACCAGTAGAAAATTATATAGAAGAAAGACAGCTGGGTTGGTGGGGACACCTTCAAAGAATGAGTGATAATATACCTGTTAAAAGAATCTGGGAAAGCAGAAATATCGAAAGGAAAAAACGTGGTAGACCAAGAAAACAATGGAATGCAGTAATAATGGATATTTTGGAAAAGAGGGGAACAACATGAAATGATGCCAAAAAACTAACAGAAAACAGAAAGATATGGAAGAAATTTATGAAGAACAAAAAAAGAATAAAAGAATCAGAAACAGATCCCTACACCTCAGGGTAGAAGGGATAAAGATTATATATATATATATATATATATATATATATTTACTCCCAGCGTATGAAGTGAGCCACATATCAAAAGAAACTGCGGTTGAAGTGAGGTCCTGTACAAAGTGAGGTCCAGTATACGGACCTCACTTAGTCAATCAATGTAAGACTTTTTCGTAGACATGTACTGATAGCAAACACTGTTTTTTTACAAAAAAAAGTGGGACCTCACTTTGTATGGTCCACATCAATTTTTAGTTCAGAGATTTTCCGCATAGAGGCGCTGACTTTGGCGTATATTTTCTAACCATGTATATTCTATGCCCTGTTGAATAACTTACGATACACATAGTGAGGACCATACAACTGGCAACATCTGTTCAACCAATCTTTAAAACAGTGGATCGTCAATCGTCGCATAAATTCAAACAGTACAAAAATGTTTAATACTTTAATCCTTTTTGAGAGCCTAGGCGCAAAATTTCGGTCGAGTTCTTTTTAGACGCATTTATTTTTCTCGAATCCTGATTTAAACGCAAAATAGAAAACTACATTATTCCCGAGGGCAGAAAGTCCCTTATAATGAACAAAAAGTTTCTTTTGAATGATATATTTAAAATTAAAAATCAGACTATTTTTTTTCACCCCTGTGACTTATTAAAATAAATATTTATAGAAGTTCTCAAGGACTTTCGACCATGGATAATACAGTAATATTTCTTTCGGCGTTTAAATTTTTTAAAAATACTTAAGGTTTTCTCAGTATTCGAAAAAAATGAACGCATTTAAAAATAATTCGAGCGAAATTTTTGCGCATATGCTCTCAGAAAGGCTTAAAATACTATAAATTTTTGTAATCAGTATTTCAATAGTTATTTATGATATAAGTGTTAAAAGCACACGTTTAAGGCACGCATGTGAAAGTTTGCAGAATGAGCGACAGCGAGTTCTGCAATTCACATGAGTGCCTTAAAAATGCACTTTTTAACAGACATATCATGCAATATTTTTTCTACAAACGTAATTACAGGACAATCTCTACAAAAACTTTTACTTGAACTTGACTGACATTCCATTTTTATATTTTTTTGACATTACATCAAAATTGCCTATACGATCAATACGAATTGCAGTGCCATAAAAATTTTAAAGCACTAGTGCCTTAAAGCAGCGCCGGATAAAGGGGCGGGCGAGCCGGGCGACCGCCCGGGGCGCCAGAATTTGGGGGCGCCAAATTTTGAGAGACGCTGATATATAAATATAATATTTACCCCCCTCCGTGGCTCAGTGGTAAGAGCGCCTGCCTGTGGATCTAAAAAATCCGAAAGGTTGTGGGTTCGAATCTCACCAGGGTCGGAAATTTTTCATTTATTATAAATTAATAAATGAATATAGTTTCTGTCCTCGTGGGATCGGTTCTCACCGGAGGGACCGCAGACGTTCGGATACAATTAGCGTCTCTTTGCAAAGACAATGACGTCGACATTGCAAAGTAACAAGGCGCTTACTCAACACACACTACTTACACATGACACTAGGTACCTAACTGTTCAAAATTACCGTACCTACCATGCCAATGGCCATTAGTTGTCGAGGCATTAGCTAAACAAAAAAAAATATAATATTTTTTACATTCATTATTTTTTTGGACTTTATAGATTATCTTTGGGCTAAGATTACTCCTAAGACAATTAATATTAAATAATTGTAACAATAAGAAAACTATTTCTAGCTCACAAAAATTCTCTAATAAAAATAATGCAACCTAAAAATTGTTATGGCTTTTAAAGGTCATTTGTCAGGTAATACCTATCACTTTTATGGTATTACAATGTTACACATACATACTTAAAATACACGAAGATCAGATTTACGAAGTATCAACAAATTTATGAATAGTCAGTGATATTATTATACTGCTGCTTGTCATTATAGCCTCAATGGTTAAATAGTTTTGTCTTCCTGTTCTGTAAACTTTGCTTTATCAACATTGTCGTGTGTCCGTGGGTGTGTAATTTGAAATAAAAAAAAAACAAACCAGGTATATCTATATGAATTAGAATTGACAAGTTCTTTTTCATAATATGAATATAGTGTAGGAAACAGAGGTTGAACCTTGCAAAATGGACACAAGTCCGGTTTTATTTTTTTTCTGGCATATCAAGGGGTGCTTATTATAAGACTAACTTTTTCTGAAAAAATTTCGCCCCGGAACCCCCCTTTTCACCCCTTTAAAGGGGGTAATTTATGGTTTTTGCAGAACGTAGCCCTTCCTGTACCTTTTACAAGAAATTTCTTTAATAGAAATATGAAGAGGACTATATTTTCTACGATTTGTTTCCGACAGCATCTCTCTATCATCCACCGTTTAGCAAGGGTGGCGCCCCAAAGTTGACAAGTTTTTAAAAAAGATGTTTTTAAAAAATATATATTTTTCCCTAACTGTAACGGAAATTAAAAAGAAATGCTGCGGAGATTATTCACAAATAGATGATTGATTTTTTGGTATAGGTTTCACTTAAGGGTAATTGCCCTTTTTTTAATTACAGGGTGTTACATTTTAAAAAACCCCTTTTTATACCATCTGAACCGTTTATGCTAGAGTAAAAAGACTTTCAGCGATTACCCATGTACTGGTGTTATTTACAAATTTGTATAATGCACCCCCATTTTTTCCCCGGAACCATAAAAAAAAAGAAGAATTAATAAATAAAGTGATTTTCTTGGAATCCTTCACACACAATGCCCTTCATTAATATGCTTCATATATCATTTTGTGCAAGTTATTATTACCCATGCATGGACACTAAAAGCGATTTCCTAGTGCAACCCCTGTAGCCAAAAACAATAAATAAAATGAGGGGTTGAAAATTTTTTTTTGTTTTTTGATCCATATGGGCATATGCTTCGTCAATAGTGCTTTTCAAAAATATATATGGTTATTGCAACATCCCTGCGCAAACCACCCCTATCCTTGAAAATATACTGCAGAAACTACCCCTATACCTTATCCAGCATGTTTTTACGATTTTCTCATTACCTATTCATTTTTTTTAAACAAAACTTATACAAGGTTAAAGACCACTATTTACTCTAAATATTAGGTCCTATTCATTTTTTTCGTTTAAGCAACCGTTACGGCACAGTGGCGCCGTAAACCTCATATATGCTTTGACGGGCTCCAGTTTTTGTATATTTTTTCGTCATCTGTTTGTTTTATTGATAAATTACTTATGTAAAATAAAACAACAGTGTAACCTACAAATCATGACCTATGCACATTTTACATTCTTTGCTCCCCAAAGCTACAGTGGTGGCCCAAAATAAACTTTTTCATATTTTCGCCACCTACACGCATTTTATTGCGTTAATGCTACCTTAATAGCACAATATTCACCCCTAAGTGGTCGCTAAGCAGTGGCGGATCCAGGGAGGGGCGATGGGGGCGATCACCCCCACCCCTCTCAAACCAAGTGATATTATATTTGAAGATTATAAAAATATTCATTTATTTTTATAGAAATACTTATATTATATTAATATTATTTTTATAAGAATGACTTTTTATGCTTTAGCGACAGTGGCGGGTCCAGCATCGTTAAGAGGGGGGTGCCAATTGGTTAAATTTCTATAAAAATAAATGAATATTTTTATAATCTTTGAATATAATATCACTTGGTTTGAGAGGGGGGGAGGTGATCACCCCCATTACCCCTCCCTGGATCCGCCACTGCGTAGCGACCACCTAAGGGTAAATATTGTGCTGTTAAGGTAGCATTAATGCAATAAAATGCATGTAGGTGGCGAAAATATGCAAAAATTTATTTTGGGCCACCACTGTGGCTTTGGGGAGCAGAGAATGTAAAATGTGCATAAGTCATAATTTGTAGGTTACACTGTGTTGTTTTATTTTGCATAAGTACTTTATCAATAAAACGAACAGATGACGAAACAAAAAACAAAAACTGGAGCGCGCCAAAGCATATATGAGGTTTACGGCGCCACTGTACCGTAACGGTTGCTTATACGAAAAAATGAATAGGACATAATATTAGAGTAAATAGTGGTCTTTAACCTTGTATAAGTTTTGTTTAAAAATAATACATAGGTAATGAGAAAATCGTAAAAACATGCTCGCTAAGGGATAGGGGTAGTTTCTGCAGTATATTTTCAAGGATAGGGGTGGTTTTCGCAGAGATGTTGCAATAACCATATATATTTTTGAAAAGCACTATTGATGAAGCATATGCTCATATGGATCAAAAAGCAAAAAACAAAAAAAAATTTTCAACACCCCATTTTATTTATTTTTTTTTGCTACAGGGGTTGCACTAGGAAATTGTTTTTGGTGTCCATGTATGGGTAATAATAACGTCCATAAAATGATATATGAAGCATATTAATAAAGGGCATTGTGTGTGAAGGATTCCAAGAAAATCAATGTATTTATTAATTCTTCTTTTTTTTGGGGTAGTTCCGGGGGAAAAATGGGGGTGCATTATACAAATTTGTAAATAGCACCAGTACATGGGTAATCGCTGAAAGTCTTTTTACTCTAGCATAAACGGTTCAGATGGTATAAAAAGAGGTTTTTTAAAATGTAACACCCTGTAATTAAAAAAAGGGCAATTACCTTTAAGTGAAACCTATACCAAAAAATCAGTCAATTATTTGTGAATAATTGCCTCATAATTTCTTCTTAATTTCCGTTACAGTTAGGGAAAAATATATATTTTTTAAAAACATCTTTTTTAAAAACTTATCAATTTAGGGCGCCACCCCCGCTAAACGGTGGATGATAGAGAGATGGTGTTGGAAATAAATCGTAGAAAATATAGTCCTCTTCATATTTCTATAAAAGAAATTTTTTGTGAAAGTTACAGGAAGGGCTACGTTCCGCAAAAACCACAAATTACCCCCTTTAAAGGGGTGAAAAGGGAGGTTCCGGGGCGAAATTTTTTCAGAAAAAGTTAGTCTTATAATAAGCACCCCTTGATATACCAGAAAAAAAATAAAACCGGACTTGTGTCCATTTTGCAAGGTTCAACCTTTGTTTCCTACACTAATATATAGAAATTTATTTCGAATAATTTGTACGCGTTAAGATGTTTAACTTTTTGCATAAGAACGGCACGAACGACGTATGAAAAAAAGGAATAATAGATTTTTGTATATATCATAAATTGAACGAGTAATTCCAAAATGATTTGTTATTTGAAATATCTCAGTGGCGTACTATGTTTTTCTTTAAAAAAATTCACACCATTTCAACAGTAGATATAAAATTATTAATTTTATGTCAAAAAATGCGCAATAATTACCTCTTAAAACACATCCAATTTCATTTGCATATCTGAACCGGTTTTAGAACAATAAGGAAATGGTCAGTTTGTAAGAAAAATGTCAACACCCCATATCTCGGAAACGAAGTATTTGCTGACATATGCTTATAGAGCAAACTGTCATTATTTTTTCATATAGAATTATCCTTTAAAGTTTGTCGCATTTATTTAGAAACATCCTGTTTTTTCTTGACCACTCTGGATTTCCATAGTTTTTCCTGTATTATTTCACTTGACCGTTATTTTCAGTTCTTTCTGTTTTTCCAGTCCTGCAGGTTTCTTTTCTAATATTGCTTCGTCCATTTTATCTCTAAAAGATTTTCGGGGTCTGTCTCTCTTCCTTCTTATATACTCGATAGGTTATAATGTTAATATAATGTTATATGTTACATACATTTATATTGCAATTCAGTTTGCTCAATTTTCCTCCAGAAAAAAATTCCCCAACCAATTCAACCTATAAAAATTTTCCCATGTGCTTTCAAATTACCCTAAAAATGGGCGAAAGTACCCCAATCTGGCATCTCTGATTCGTCGCTCGTTGTAGACGGCGTCGGTGTATATTGCGTTGTCAATTGGGATATTCCCAAAACTCCCAAAAGTGATGATCCTACCGATCTACCGACATGTCCCTAGGATCTATCGAGTTTAAAAAAATATCCAAATGACATATTTTACTTAAGAGGAAACAGTAGCGATCAACAGGTAGCGAAAACGCGTTCCAAGATTGCGGCTGTAATTTTGAATATTTTTTCGAGATATGTGGCACACGTATTCGTAATATAATAAAGAATGGCGGTACAGAGCCCAATTTAAAAAATATATTAATATGTGGAAATTACTCTGTAATTAAATACAATAGATATTAAAAAAACGAGCCTGTACCGCCACTAAGAAGAACAAAAAAATACACTTTCTTCAAATAAACTTTTTTATCCGATGCCTAGATTTTGTGTCATTTTGGAACTACTAAAATTTTTTATTTCATTAGTAGTTCCAAAATGACACAAAATCTAGGCATCTGATAAAAAAGTTTATTTGAAGAAAGTGTATTTTTTTGTTCTTCTTAATGGCGGTACAGACTCGTTTTTTTAATATTGTATTTATTTACAGAGTAATTTCCACATATTAATATATTTTTCAAATTGGGCTCTGTACCGCCATTCTTTATTATATTATAAATACGTGTGCCAAATATCTCGAAAAAATATTCAAAATTACAGCCTCAATCTTGGAACGCGTTTTGGCTACCTGTTGATCGCTACTGTATCACCTTAAAAATAAATTCGATAAACCAATATATCATTTATTGCCATCAAAAAATTTCAGTAGGTAGTATTTTTTAACACGTTTGTATAATACCTTTCATTTCCTAAGAATTATGTATTATTTAAAAATTACATAATGGAGATTCCTAATCGTATTTCGGTATTCACATTTCATACAAGAGTCTCAAAGTACTCATGTAGAAACAATTTTTAGATGATTGAATATCGATTTCAAGCAGATCACATACCTTTTTATGTAAATATTCATGTGTTTCATAAAAGCTGATGTGACACTTTCGTCCAGTTCTTTATTAGTAAATAAAAGTTGAATTATGGTTGTTTGGGTTAATAATTACTTGGCATATTATTTATAATACATATAGTAGGGGAGCAAAGTATGCTAAATGTGCAGTCACTCGAGCGCTTTGGGGACCTATTGGGTTGTGATTATTAGGTTCTAAAACCAAAAAAGTTAAGTAAAATTTTCCATTTTAGTGGGGACTTTCCATATTTTAATTTAATTTTCCATTTCCAACACCCGTTTTCTCCGATTATAGCGCCACCTATCCGTAATTAGAAAAAACGTTTCGAATAAAAGTTGCTTATTTTTACGCAAAGAATGCAAATCTGAAATAAAAAAAGGAGTTCCTATTTAAGATTTTAAAGTAACCCCCCCCCCACCTCCGTGGGGGTCGTGTTTGGTACCATTCGATAGATTTCAGAAAAAATATTCAGAAATTGTAGTGTATTACCTATAAGCAGTTACCGTTAAGCCGGGTCCAGACTATGTAACAAAACATGTTAAATAACAAAGTTTTGTAACTTGTTACAAAATTTTAAAAAACAAGTTTTAAAACACAGTGTTGTATAACATTTTTCTGGTTATATAGCATGTTTTATGTTATCCAACAGATGTCGGTAAACATCAAAGAAAGTTATAAAACCGCACCGCGACTGATCTACACCTAAAAACATGTTATTGAAACATTCTCTGGCATAGTACCTACGCGAGCAGCAACCGTTGGAGTCATATCGCCTTGTTCATTCTGGAGTGATTGTGCTAGATTTTTCTTTGCTCTGTTCACGTAGGGTCATTTACGCGATGAAATTGTCGAAAGAACTGACTACTCATTTAATTGAGCTATTTCGTAAGTAACGAGTATTATGGGATTGCTATGGGATGAGCTACATTTATTGATTTAAAAAACAAATAAAAAACACGATGAATAGACTGAAATAGAAGTGAAAATAGATACAGAAACTGTAGTTAAAACTAATGCACGTACGCCTATAACTCAAGCCAACAAAAGAAAAGCAGTACGCGGAACCTTAACAGCAAATCGGTGCAAATCAACTCTAAATTTGACATAAATACTATTCTCTACAGAGCAGAGTGTTCAGACATAAAACCTGTAACATTCACTTCATTCGCTACACAGATGCAGACTGCTTCATCAGCTACTCAAACAGGAACTCAATCATACAATATATCTGAGCCTTTCTATTCCGTCCACTACACCTACATCCGCTACTTCTCCAGCTACACCAATTCAAACAGACAGTGACACTCAATCATGAACAGGTGAAGACGATAATACTGAGGAATTAAATTTTACACAAATGTTATACTTCCTCTCTGAAACAATGAGTAAAAAGTTTAAAAAATATACTTTGCTAATAATATAACTGTTAATCTTTCTCTTATTGGAATTGCATCTCGAAAAGTCTTTCCTGCCTATTTTATGGCCGATGTCATTTATAAGAAATTCAAAATTAGAACTTTCTATTCTTAAGAAGTTTTTAAAACTGCCATCACATTTAATGTCTCCTGTCGATGGGTCTATGTTATCTCTTTCCAGATCAGCTAAAAGAGCTGTACCACTACCTATATTTTGCTCGAGCTGCTAATGAAGGACACATCCAAAATATTAATTTAACACGCCGGTGTCGCCTCCACAATATTACACAAGCTGCTGTTGCTATGAAGAGATCCTCCATACTTATATGACGCAATTCTATATACTACCTAACCTACCAGCTATCCATCTAAAATGCTGCAAAATTTATGCGCATGTTGTAGATTTGTTTTTTGTTATATAGTCTGGATACTCATGCTATATTATACCAAGTTACATAACAAAGTTGTACAACAAATTTGTTGTACAACTTTGTTATTAGCATGTTTTGTTACATAGTCTAGACCCGGCTTTAGAAGTTCCCCGTTTCAGGAAAAAATATTGTCTTAAGAGCGATAGCCTAGTGACCTAGTGGGTAGACCTCGGATCTCGGATTCGTAAAGCAGAGGTTTCGATTTCAAATCCGGGGTGTGGATCTCCGATTTTTTTATTTATTGTTATTGCATTCATGTCTGTAGACAATGTTGCAATCTATTATGAGCACAATAAAAAAATATAGTAATAAAATAATAAATAAATATTTCAAAAAAAAACAAGAAAAAAATACAATCACTGGAAGCGAAACTAAACAATACGGAAGAAATATAACCACTGGATTCGGAACTGGATATGGAACTGGATAATATTAGAAAACTGATATTATAATATGTAAGCAGTACGAGCCTAGTAGGCCCATGGCTTGATGTACTATTCTTTTCCACTCCCTTTTGTCAGTCGCTTTTGTTTCCCAGTTCCTTAAGTTAATTCTTCTCATATCTTCTCTAACTCCATTACTCCATCGTGACCTCGGTCTTCCTCTTCGTCTTTTCCCTGCCAATGCACTAGATAGTACCATTCTGGGAATTCTAGATGGAATCATCCTCTGCACATGGTCCAACCATCTAAGTCTTTGCGCCTTAATTACTGCTAGTATGTTAGGATCTTGATAGAGCTCAGTTTCCCACCGGGTGGAACAACAACTCTTGATGTTTTTTTGTTGTGACCCATGTTTCAGAAGCATACGTTACTATCGGCCTTATTACGGTCTTGTAAGTTCTTAGTTTTGCTCTTCGTGATATATGTTTACTTCTTAACAACCCATTAAAAGCAAATATAGCGCGGTTGCCCGACATAATTCTCTTTTGTATTTCTTCTTCACAGTTAGGATCTCTTGTGAAGACAGTTCCTAAGTACTCAAATCTCTAAACTTCTTCGAATTTATACTGTGTTCCCTTCGCTGTTGTCATTGTTATGTATTGCCCCCGAACGAATTGCTTATTTGTTCATTCCATATACTTTGTTTTTGCTTCATTTATATACAATCCTTTGGTTGCTGCCCTCTCCTCGAGTTTCATGACTGTTTCTATAAGTTCTATTTTGCTCCTAGCCAAGATTACCAAATCGTCTGCGAATGCCAAGCACTGATGTTTTTTGTGGTAGATCAGACCTGTTCTATTAATGTTTGCTTCCTGTATAACCTTTTCTAGTAATATGCTAAACATTATAGACGATAATGGATCACCCTGCCGCAGTCATTGTTTGACCTCAAAGCTTTCTATTATAGTATTGTTTATCTTGACTTTATCATACTGATATATCATACTGATATTGTTTAAAAACACTAATAATATTGATATAAAATGTTAATCAATTTCATTTATTGTTATAAGAATCAAAGGTAAATATGATTAGGCGAATGAAGCCTTAGGTTTCGCAGTCAATATCCCAACCACACACACATGTTGCAATCTATTTCAATACGGTTTATAGTACAAACTATACACTTAGTATTAAAATAGTCTGATATATTTTTTTAGTTGAGGACACTTGTTCACATTGCATTGTTTCAGGATAAGGTGAAATATCTTCAATAAATGGAAAAAAGCATGTATGTCATATATTATAATACTTTCTATACTCTTAATATGTAGTCTCGTATAAATTTGTAGTGACATGATTTTAAGTATAAGAACAAGAAGCTTGCAACAATTTTCAGAGAAAATAGAAAACTAAAACTATTTTAAAATGATTATTCGAAATAAAACATATGATCATATTCACTGTATTTGCCATCTAGTGGAATAACTGTAAAATTAAGTCAGTAAAAAAGGTACATTAAGTTTAATTAAATTAAGTAAATCATCTTGTATACTAAAATTAAGGTTGGAAAATTGTCGTTTCAAAATGAAAATCGACAGGGGCAACAGTACCTATACTAAAATACACTCTGTATAGATAATTATGTCAATGTTAATAATAATGGATAGAGAATTGAATATCCTTTCAAATGAGCTAGCACACGCCCCTATTCCCTATTTATAAATAAGGGGTGGGGGAAATGGAAGGGAGGGGGTTGACAAATGACAGATATGTATGTACCGTAAAAACTGTGTTCCCCTTAGATCAAAAGTCGGGCTTTTATATTTATATGTTAAGTTCAATATAAATTTCACATAACTGAACTATCACTGTATCCTCCATTTTGATTATTATTGTTCTCAACTAACGCTATTTTCAAAATTCTTGCTTTCCTATCCATCTTTAACGTAAATTATTAAAAAATATAAAACTATTTCTTTATTAACGCTAGTCTCCGATAAGGCTACCGTGATTTAATGCTGAGGTACTAAAATGTTATAAAATTAACAAACAGTACGAGCAAGAACAAAGAGTCCACATCCTTCTTATAACTACAAGTGACTGAAACAACGAAACAATAATAATTCTTACTGTGTTATACAGAAAAAGGCAGTAGAAACGATTAATCTCATATTTATCGACAACACTGTATGGTCCTCACTTGATGAGCTGTAAGGAAATATACACGTAAAGTTGTCCTCACTTTGTGCGCATAACGAAAAAGTATATACAGTCTCACTTTAATAGCTGCGTGTAATGGCCTCACTTGGGTGGCAATATACTTGAACAATACGGGGCACATATACGTAATCTTTTTTGTGTATACTCGTCATTTTTTAATTGCTATTTACTTGTCAAGGTCACTATGAAGAGGTGAAACGATTATGTCTACGTTTTCTACCGGTCCTCACTAAGTGCGCGTAATGTCAGGACCTCACTTTGATATCTATGCATAAATATATATATATATATATATATATATATATATATATATATATATATATATATATATATATATATATATATATATATATATATAATTGGGTTTATTGGGTCAATTAAATTCTTTATTAACGAAAATAATATTAATTCTTGATTAAAAAAAATTAACCATAAAATGAAATATAAATTCGCTAACTTTTAATACAAAGAGGTTTTAAAAACTATTAGGTTGGATCCCGCGTATGAAAAAAAAGTTGATTAATAGCAAGCTGAAAATTTGTTAATAACTTAAGGGTGTCTAGTCGGACAAACTTTGATATATGGGGACACTGGAACAGGAGAAGTTTTAATTGTGGAACAGGTTAAAAATTTGGAACGGTCATACCACGAAAACGGCACATGTATTTTGTCCGGCAGAACAGACTTAAACTCTCCGAACAGAGATTAAACTCTCATGCAAAAATCAGACTGCTATTTATCACCAAATGGGCGTTTTAATGAGTGGAACATGTAGAATATGTCAAATGACAGGAATTATGACAGGTGATAAATATCAGTCTGATTTTTGCATGAGAATTTAATATCTGTTCGGAGAGTTTAAGTCTATTCTGTCGGACAAAATAAATGTGCCGTTTTCGTGGTTTGACCGTTCCAAATTTTTAACCTATTCCACAATTAAAACGGCCCCTGTTTCAGTGTTTCCATATATCAAAGTTTATCCGACTAGACACCCTTCAGCTATTAACAAATTTTCAGCTTGCTAATAATCAACTTTTTTTTCATACGCGGGATCCAGACCTATATTTGGGCATAAACCTGTTAATCATGCTGAAATTAGAAACACAGTGATAAAAATGGGAGTTCCATGACATCTCGTAACGTGACAGTTCGTAACCACACAAATGGTAACGGACAATTCATAACGCCTTCAATTCGTAACGGCGACATTTCGTAACGGCGAAAGTTCCTAACTATACCTATTCGTAACAGTACAATTCGTAACACCAACATTTAATTTTTTTAGCAATTTTAGTACTGCTAAATTTATACAAAAACGCAGTTTGCACACATTACGATACTAAAAGTGATTGAAATTTATTAAGAACACTTCTTTTTAAATATATTTCACACATTTTTTGCATGTTCTTAATTGCGGTACATACTCGTTTTTGTAATATTTTATTTAATTAAGTATAGAGTAATTTCCACATACTAACGTATTTCTCAAATTGGGCTCTGTACCGCCATTCTTTGAATATGTGTGCCAAATATCTCGACGTTGATGTTGGCTCTTAAGGGCGTAGGTGCATCCAATACTTTTGATGAATATTTATCATATATTAATGAATATTTCACTAGACTGTTTTTAACTGATAAAACGGCATACCAACGCTTCGTTTCCTACTGACAAAACTCCTTAACGACGTGAAATCTCAGCGACAAAATTATGACAGATCCGTCAGGAAAATGTCTGGTAATAACAAATAAATAAAGATTATATTTCGTTGATATGGTGCATTAATTGTCTCGTGAAATAGTCTTGTCGAATATCATTCGAGAGAAAATTATTTCCGGCAAAATTTTCTCCTGGTTACATTCAAGTTCGTTGCCTTTTGGTAATTTTCGCTTATGAAATTTTGACAAAATCACTCGACTGACGCCTCGTGATTTAAGTCAAAATTTAATTCGCGAAAATTGCCAGGCAACAAACTTTCATACTAGTCGAAAATATTGCCGGCAAAATTTTCTCTCTTGTGATATTACATACAAATATTTTTGAAAAATTTAAACGCAAAATGAAAGATAATATTATTGTTTATTCTAAAGGTGAAAAGTCCTTTAGAATAAACAAAAAGTCTCTTTTGATATAGATACTTGAGATTAGAAATCACACTAAATTTTATCTTTTTTCTTTCACCCCTATAACTTATTAAAACAAACATTATACTTTTTCATTCTGCCTTTAAATTTTTTAAAAATACTTATTAGTTTTCTCAGGATTCGAAAAAAATGAGTGCTACTCCCTTAAGAAAAATTAATATTATTTAAAAAAATATATAATTGATCTTTATACATTTGTTTTTATAGGGGAGTGCAATTAGAACGAAAACATGCATTGTTTCGGAAAAATTCAAACAAGCTTATATTTTTCTAAAACTTTTTTTGTTAGTTTATATACTTGTTAAAGTAGAAAGTTCTACTCGCAGATTTGGCCGCTAATGGTTTATTAATTGTTTAAACAATAACAATTTTTTTGTATAATTAATTTTAAAAATATCGTTAAATTCATCATTTTACTTTGATCAAATATATTTCTATTTTGTTTTTGATTAGGCTGAATCCAACTATGGCATTGCAATTTGAAAATTCTTATACAGAAGCTCTTATACAGTATTTCTGCGTAGCTAGGAACCACATGGAAAACTTTTTTATTATCAATTTTACGAAAAAAAGATATTCTTCATAAAATTCTCTGGATAGTCAAAAATCTAAAACTCAACCATCAATTATCAAATTTTATCAATTTTATACGAGTTATGTCAAAAATATGAATTTCGTTAAAGAGTAAAGTACCTTTATATTCCAAAATATCAAAAAATGCTATTATAAAAAGCTGTTTGAAATTAAAAACTATGTTTAAATATACAATTACATCATTCTAATCGAAAGAAAATTTTTTCTAAAATTACGGATACTCATCATCATTTTATTACAATTATGATAACTATTGTATTATTACTTTTACGAAAAAAAAGTTATTCTTTATATCTTCATATTTTATATGTCTACCTGGTCTAAAATCCAAGATACCACCATCAGATATCAAACTTTTCAGATATCAGATAAAACAAATTTTAATTTTATACGAGGTATGTAAAAAAATGAATTTTTCTTAAGAGTTAAGTGCCCTTATTATTCACAATATTTTAATTAGGAGGATGTAATTGAACACTAAAACATATTATTTAATTCCAATCAACTTTTCTTTATAACAATTTTTGATATTGTGAAATGTAAAGGTACTTTACTCTTGAGTGAAATTCATATTTTTTGACATACCTCGTATAAAATTAAATAAATTTGATATTTGATGATTGCATCTTAGATAATATACGATGCAGAGTATTTTATAAAGAATAACTTTTTTTTCGTAAAACTGATAATAAAAAAGTTATCAATAGGTTCCAAGTTACGCAGTCATACTGTATAAGAGCTAAAAAAAATTTTTTGCTGAACATTTATTATTGTTGACGCTTATTATTAAATGTATTTTTGGTAAGTTTTACAGAAAAAAATTTTGATCACTTTGTAGAAACATTTTTTTAAGCTGTAGTCCAGAAAGCCACTGCGCATCCGCTAGGAAAAATATTCTAATTCAGATTTTTTGCATAATCTTACTCAAAAAGGACTCCTTTTAACAAATTTGCATGTTGCCAGGACCAAAAGGTGGTCAAAAATTTTTTAAACGTTTTTTTTTGTTTTTTTTCCTAAAATAATTTTTTTTGCATGGAAAAAAGTTTTTTTAGGTTTTTTGGATCATTCCAAACAGAAAAGGTCTTTAGTGACTTTTCTCTAAAAATGATAGTTTTTGACATATAAGCGATTAAAAATTGAAAAATTGCGAAATCGGCCATTTTTAACCCTCAAAAACTATGTAAAAAACTGAAAATTTGAATGTTGCCAAGGTAGGTAGATATGCTTTAAACATCGATTGATGAAATCCCGAAGAGTTTTTTGCAATACAATATTCAAAACTCCTAATTTTTTTAATTGCTAATCAAGCGTGCTCGACACTATTTTCCACCGACAGTATGGTGCAAATGAAAGGAATAAATTCGTTATTTCGTAAACCGGCGACTTTAAGGAAAAATCCCAAAACAGGTCGATTTTTATTTTTAAGTTATGATATTGTGGCATATATGGTATACTAGTGACGTCATCCGTCTGGGCGTGATGACGTAATCGATGATTTTTTTAAATGAGAATAGGGATCGTGTGGTAGCTCATTTGAAAGGTTCTTCAATTCTCTATTCAGTAATGTACACATTTACATAATTATTTATACAGGGTGTCCTTCTACTTCTTTTTTTGTCAAATAATTTAATTTAATAAAAATTTTTTGGACACCCTGTATAAATAATTATGTAAATGTTTATATTACTGAATAGAGAATTGAAGAACCTTTCAAATGAGCTAGCACACGACCCCTATTCTCATTTAAAAAAATGATTGATTACGTCATCACGTCCAGATGGATGACGTCACTAGTATATCATATATGCCACAATATCATAACTTAAAAATAAAAATCGACCTGTTTCGAGATTTTTCCTTAAAGTCGCCGGTTTACGAAATAACGAATTTATTCCTTTCATTTGCACCATACTGTCTGTGGAAAATAGTGTCGCGCACGCTTGATTAGCAATTAAAAAACAAAGAAGTTTTGAAGAACTAAAAATGGCCGATTTCGCAATTTTTCACTTTTTATTCGCTTATATGTCAAAAACTATCATTTTTAGAGAAAAGTCACTAAAGACCTTTTCTGTTTGGAATGATCCAAAAAACCTAAAAAAACTTTTTTCCATGCAAAAAAAATAATTTTAGGAAAAAAACAAAAAAAAACGTTTAAAAAATTATTGACCACCTTTTGGTCCTGGCAACATGCAAATTTGTTAAAAGGGGTCCTTTTTGAGTAAGATTGTGCAAAAAATACAAATTAGAATATTTTCCCTAGCGGATGCGCAGTGGCTTTCTGGACTACTGGTAATTTTCGGTTTTTGTATTACATTTTTATTATCTTTCTTAATTTTCTCAAAAAGAAATAGTTTATTTGATTTCTAAAGTAAAATAATTTAGTGAATTTTAAAAATTACATTGTAAGGTTTAAAAAAGCACTTATAAAACTGTGATAGATCTGTTCAAACTTGAGTAATACCGTCTTAAAATGGTGGTAATTCTATAAAACTATGAGACTGATTTCAAAAATTACATTTTTTGAGACGTCAATCATTTGAATTAAATTTTTGAGATTTTTTTTTGAATGAAATATCATTTAGTAAGATGCTTGAAAGGTAAGTTGTGCAAAATTGAGAGCTTTATAAGAAAAATTGTATTAGTTACACATTAAATCATTTTTAAACAAAATTCATGTAAAGCTCAATTTCCGCCCACACCGTACTTATGCCCATACATTTTATTTCTTTCTATTATAACCATAAGATAGCTTAATTATTTTTCTTTCATGTTCAATTTGCAAAATTTCATTTAATCCATTAGTTAAAGAATTACAGTAAAATAACTCAATCGTGCACTTTGCCGTACGCTAGTTTACAGTGCGCCAATGTTTGTCAGAAGGGTGATTTTAGCGTTATAAATAAAAAAATATAGAAGATACAGATTTAATTTTAGAAAATTCTTTATATAAGGTTTTTCTTTGTAATATTTTCTGAATTTTTCAGTGGTCAAGTCAGTTTTTTTCTAAAATTTATATTTTCGGAGTTATTTAAAAAAACATCTAATTAACAGTAGAACTTTTTGATATGTTGGTTATTAAACATTTCTTAATGAAATTACAAAAGTTCTATCTTGTTTGATTTTTTCCGAAGTGAAAATCTATATGCACTCCCCTATTAAGTTAAATTTAAATTAATAGTTATTTATGATATAAGTACACGTATATCATACAATATTTTTTCTACAAACGTCTTATATATCAACAATTATAATTTATTCATTCTCAATTACAGGACAGTATCTACAAAAACTTTTACTTGAACTTGACTGATATTCCTTTTTTATATTTTTCTTGACATTAGATCAAAACTGCCTAGACTGTCAATACGTAAATCATAACAACTATAGAATAACATCTTACATTATTGTTGTATATTCTAACATATTTTAATAGTTTTTTTTACAAACGTGTTAAAAATGCAGTTTAAATTAAATTTTAAAAAACCTTTTAAACCACCTTTTTCAAATTGCGCAAGTTGTACTATTAATATTAATGTTAATAAATGAAATATAAATATTTTGACGTTTCAAAATTTGACAATTCACTTTTACAGTGCCTTAAAAATTTTAGAGCACTAGTGCTTTAAAGTAGCATTTTTAACGTTCCTATGGAGTGCTAAAATAGTTATTTATGAAACAGTTCGTGAAGTATGCTTTTTGCGAACGCACGCGATATTTAGAGCTACTTCACGCACAGTTTCATACAATATTTTATCTACTCTTCGATAAACAAATAAAAAAAACTGTAACTCTTCGTCACTGGAATTGATTTCTATTCTACAATTTTTAGAACTTTGACATTTAAAAATCCTAACTACTTTCAAACCACAAAACTGTCAAAAATTTTGTTGTAAGTCATTGCTCATATTGTCATCACCATGACAACGCGAAAGTTAAGGATATTTGATTATATGAAAGTGTGCCAAAAAACCCATTGAAACTTTGCGAAAAAGTAAATCCCATTTAAAATACATTGTTACTTCACGCACACTTTAAACCCTCCACGCACTGCTATCTATAATGACAGTTTTAACAAACTAAAAACTGATACATAATATGACATAGAGTAGATAAATTGCATTTTTAACACGGTTGTAGAAAAAATTTATTTATTGGGTGTGCTTTATTTTTTTAAAGAGAAAAAAAAAACAGAAAGTAAACACACATATTTTCTTTAAAAAGAAATATTATTTTACACTTTAATCTACAAAGTTGCTCGATATAAAAACTTAGTGATGGAGAAAATATTTCCTCAGAAAGATCGCAATACTAGATAGTACGTCAAAGTATATCTTTTAACAAAGCCCGCAGTTTCCGTTTGCATTTAAACCTTTTCCTGGAATTGCAGCAGCCTTAGCAGGAGCGCGGATTCAACCACAAATAGACACGCTAGTATTCACACTTGTTCCCTTTTGAAGTGACCCGCTGGAAATTGCGCCTTTTTCAAAGTTTTCCAGCCAACATTTATCAGCGTTGAGACAGCTCCGAGAACTATTTGCACACCCTGAAAGGTGGCTTTATGTGAGTGCTAAGAAAAGTGTAAACAGTTACGAAGATTAACATAGGGATCCACGGTCGTATGAATTGTAAACAGCAGCGAGACGAATAAACGTGATAAATTCCTTTTCTACAGGAAGAACTTTTTCAGCTTAATACTTTTATGAAAAAATGTACGTTTGTATTATTTTATAAATCCCAATATTTACGTTTTTCTAAAAAATACTATTTTTTAGGTATCTGTTGTCCTTTTTTTCAGAAAAGACCCGGCACTTTTCTTGTGCAAAAGTGGTTTCAGATTCAGCAAATTGCTCATTGTCTCAAGACTCAGAAATCGATTATTTCTGATTTTTAAAGCATAGGTTTTTAGTCCGTTTTAATAAAATATTTATTTATTTAAAAAGCTCAACAGGCGTTGAAGGCTTAGGGCTAAAAATACAATTAATATAATACTTACAATAATCATACTATATAACTACAACACTTGTAATCACTTATAATTCTCCTCCATTCACCCCTGTTTGTTATTCTTTCTACCCTCATTTCTGAGATCTGTACCCAGTGCCGCGCCAGCAAGTGTTAGCGCCTGTGTGCAAAACATTTAATAGCGCCCAAAAATACGCATTTTTTAAATCGTCTCCTTAAATTAAATAAGTGAAAATGAGCAATTATTTATTGTAACCAAACAAAAATAACTACAAGTTCTCATATATGCAAGAGTAAAATAAACAAAGCTAAAATAATTAAGTAAAAATAAATCTTTGGCGTAAAAACAACATTACAAGAGAAATATTTAAAGATGCAGGTAAACGTGAAAATAAATATCTATTTCAGAATATTTCGGAAAAAACTTTTTTCTTTACACCCGTTACATATCAAGACGTTGAAGACGCAATTATCCGAACTCATTGGACCAAAAAGCACTTTAGCGAAACCTCACTAGACCGAACAGCATTAGAACGAAATGGTACATAAATTAAAAAAGATTGCAGTAAATAATGCTAAGATTTTGTATATATGTCTTTTTGTTTATTGTATATTTTTTGTATTATTTTATATATAGACTGTGTAAATTGTTACTCTGTACAGTCTGATATGAAATAATAATTTTCGTCCGTTAAACAAATTAGTGAATGTAAAAATAAACAAGAATAAAAAACCGCTAAACGCCGTAAAAATGAGTGGCGCATAAAATATTCCAGCTACAAAAGATTTGATATGAATGTTACGTGGCGCGAAAATGGATTTTCATTTGATGCAAAACAAAATTTTAGTTTTATTTTAAAAGATTTTTCCATAATATTTGCTAAATTTGAAGTAAACGCGCCACAAAAGAGTAACTTTGATACAGTTTGAATTTTGAAACTCTTTTGTGGCGCGTTTACTTCAAATTTAGCAAATATTATGAAAAAATATTTTAAAACAAAACTAGAATTTTGTTTTGCATCAAATGAAAATCCATTTTCGCGCCACGTAACATTCATATCAAATCTTTTGTAGCTGGAATATTTTATGCGCCACTCATTTTTACGGCGTTTAGCGGTTTTTTATTCTTGTATCAGGAGTTTTTCAAAGTTATTTATAAATAAAATGTATGAAGTTGAATGCAATGTTCCTCTATTACACGTCAAGCTTTATAAATGGTCACCTTTTTTGCATTATCTCCCAAATGATCTAGTGTCCATCGAATGTACACTCGATTTTTTTCTATTCGAAATAGATTGAAAAAAAATATATTTATTGAGATGGCCGTTAAATGAAGTCGGATTGCCCGTTGCTAGATCAAATTTAGCGTCGTATCCACTACAACTACATAAACCATTTGGGGAATAATCTTTAATTGGATTATACTTTTGTATCTTAATAAGTTCTAAACGGCTTAACCGATTTTGATCAGTAAACATGACTTTGAAACGTATTGACCAGTAGTATCTGATGGATCTAAGGTCAAGTATGATAACTGAAGCTATTACAGCAATTATTGAGCTTGAGAAACCGTTTTTCCCACAGGAAATAAATTTTATCATATTTATGAAGCCTATAACCTAAAAATTCGAATTTTCCCGGATATGAGGTGTACACCGTTAGATTCGTCTTGAGTGCTTCTACAAACGCTAAGTTATTGGCGCAATTCGTAGGTTGAAATGTTGAGTAATTGTCGAAAAACCAAAATTTTTAAAGTTTAGTTTTTCAGTTTTTCGGCTATACTGAGCCGTGTGTATGTCTGATCCTGACGACTTAGACACAATTTGAAAGCTTAAGTCAACACTATTGATGTGATGAATTTGCGGTAGTCCTGTCTCTTCTTGATCCGAATATATATACCCCCAAAAAATATACCGTTTTGTACCTACCAAGTCCTATAGGTGGCTTAGGGGTGGTCAAAAGTCACAAAGTACACCGGTTCTAAATCGGCCCTGACCCCTTCTTTAAACACAGAGAAAAAATATCGACGTGAACGAAAAACAGACCCTAAATAAGAAGGGCCGTAAAATCTACACCCTTGGACCAAAATCGATGGTTGACATATAAATGGGTGAGTCTTTTTCTGAACTTTAAGATGGGAGTTGGCCCAATTTTCAATTCAGTCAACTTTAGAAAATCGAAAATTTTGTGTATATATACTGTCGCGTGTAGGAGGGTGTGGGTGTGCGCCACTGGCGAGAACTGCTGTTCTCTGGTAATGTTCAAAATTGGACATGCGTTGGAAAGGTAGTGATCAGTACTGTTAGAAGCCGCAAAGGTCGGACTTAAATTTTCGAAGTTTTTGGGACTTTTGGGAACCAGAACGAAAAACAGACTCTAAATAGGAAGGGCCGTAAAATTGACACCCTTGGACCAAAATGGATGGTTGACATATGAATGGGTGAGTCTTTTTCTGAACTTGAAATGGGAGTTGGCACAATTTTCAATTCAGTCAGATTTATAAAATTGAAAATTTCGTGTATATAATAGTGTCGCGTGTAGGGGGGTGTATTTCTGCGCCACTGGCAAGAACTGCTGTTATCTGGTACTCTTTTCGATATAAAACTAACAGCTTCGATAACTAATAAATCGAAAACTATTAATTTTATCAAAAAAATGTATAATGAACATTTTTTGCTTATAATTAATATTTTTACCAGCATTTGCGGTCAAAATATAAAAAAAAATTCCAACCTCGAGATGAGGTGGCAATCACCCCATGGTAAAAGCGTCTTTCGGCATCATATAGATTTTGATCCTTGGACTATTCACTACTTATTGTCAAAGTTTCAAGCAAATCTATCCATTATGTAAAAATTGCGAAGTGAAAAATTTCAGTTCCTGGACTAATTATACTTTTGGAGCTCTATAACTTCTGAACGGCTTACCTGATGTTGATCACTATACATGAATTTGAAACGTATTGATAAGTAGTATCTGATGCATCCAAGATTGAGTATGATAACTGAAGGTATTACAGGAATTATTGAGCTTGAAAAACCGTTTTTCCCATAAGAAATAGATTTGATCATACTTATGAAGCCTATAACTTAAAAATTCGAATTTTCCCAGATATAAGGTATACACCTTTAGACGCGTCCTGAGTCCTTCTACAAACGCTCAGTTATTCGCGCAATTCGTAGGTTGAAATTTTGAGTAATTGTCGAAAACCCAAAATACTCAAAGTTTAATTTTTTAGTTTTTTGGCTATGGTGAGCAGTGTGTATGTCTCAGCTTGATCGCTTAAGCAACATTTGAAATCTTAACTCAACCTTATTGATTTGGTGTATTTGTGGGTTTCCTGTCTTTCCTTGAACCTAAGATATATACGCCCAAAAAATATGCTATTTTGTATCTACCTAGCCCTCTAGCTGACTTACGGGTAGTCAGAAGTCAAAAATTAGACCGGATCTGAATCAGCCCTCACACCTTCTTGAAACACAGAAAAAAAATTCAGATCGGTTCAACTTTTCCACACATATACATACATACATGCATACATATCCACAAACATTTTCCATTTTTTAAATAAAAATTGAGTCATATGTCTGAGCTCGATAACTTTTGAATGGTATAACCGATTTTCAAAATTAAACATGCGTTGGAAAGGTAATGATCTGTGCTATCAGCAGCCGCAAAGGTCGGGCTTAAATTTTTGAAGTTTATGGTAGTTTTGGGGACGAGAACGAGAAACAGGCTTTAAATGGGAAGACCCGTAAAATCCACACCCTTGGACCAAAATGGAGAAGTAACATATGGATGGACGAGTCTTTTCCTAAACTTTAAGATGGGATTTGACCCAATTTTCAATTCAGTCAGGTTTAGAAAATCGAAAATTTCGTGTATATATAGTGTCGCATGTAGGGGTGTTGTGCGCCACTGGTGAGAACTGCCGTTCTCTGTGGATTAAGGGTAGAGTGATGTTAACACCATTTTAACTGTTTATGATAACCATCCAAATAGCATTTAGTTGTAATTACATTAGCCTTATCTCTTTTACTGCGACAAGGAAGAAGAACTGCTTTTAGGCCTTTTGTTGTTCGGTCTAGTGAGGTTTCGGTAAAGTGCTTTTCGGTCTAATCAGTTCGGTCTACTGCTTTAGGTCTAATGATTTCGGCATCTTTACAGTAAACCGTCGCCCGATATAATTTTGTCCTGACTATAATTAATTATTAATAATAAAAAATTTACTTTTTTCTAAATTTCAATAAAAAATTTTCGCCCCGGGCAGACATTATTTTAGATTTTTTGGATCATTCGAAACAAAAAAGGACTTTTGTAATTTTTCTCTTACATAAGTGTATCGTTTTCGAGTTATAAACAATTTAAAACTGAAAAAATAACGAAAGATAACGATTTTCAAGACTCAAGAGCATAAGTAAAATATATTATTTTTGAAATAACGAAGTACCCAAATTTAAGTTAATACATTATTCTATCAGTTTTACTTATTTCATTTTAAAACACTGTTTTTAGTTGTTAATGCAAATGCAACAAAATCACCCGTCTTTCCATAAGAAATCTTCCTCATTAACAATAATTTAAAAAATCCAATTCTTATCGGGACTTGATAAAAGAAGGTTTGAACTTGAATTGTTAGGTTTTTGACGATTACAAAAATAATATTTTTTGTTTGTGTTTCTGAGCTTTGAAAATCGTCATCTTTCGTCCTTTTTTCAGTTTTAAATTGTTTATAACTCGAAAATGATCAACTTAAGAGAAAAATTACAAAAGACCTTCATTGCTAAAAATGATCCAAAAAATCTGAAATAATATCTGCCGGGATGCATTTTTTTTAATTTATAAAATAAGTCATTTTTTGATTGCCAATTAATTAAGTATTGTCATAACAAGATTATATGAGGCATCCCTTGTTTTTTTTTAATTGTTAACATGATGAATTACATAATATCATAATTGACCTTATAATATGTCGGATCCTCTACTAATAAGCTGATTGCAAAATCAACCGTGTCATGCCAATGGCCTTATAATTGTCGAAGAATTTAAGGAAAATAAAAAAAAATTAATCTATTTATCTTAAATCAATAAGTTTTCATTAAAATATTTACACATTGTCTAAAGAAAACGATGCGCTATAAAAATAACATAAAAAACGTGTTTAAAAATTGAAAGCCACCCTTGTCAACAAGAACATCTACCATAATCTGAAAGTCATAATTTGCAAACAATACGAAGCTCCTCTTCATAATTCAATTCAAAAGGTTGTGTGCCTGCCGTCTACGTAGTGGGTAAATATCAAAAATATAAGGAAAGCTTTCATAAATTTTTCTGTCATCCATATGATAAATAAGAAATCCCTTTTATCTCTTGTACGTAGCAGATATGGAGACATTTTAATATAGTGAACATGCAAAAAGTCTTTGTGAAAACGGCGCTTTTTGATATTCGACTCTCCGCCGAGATCATGTCATATTTTGGAAAGGAAGTGTGAGCCCTTTGAACTCCATTCCTTGGGAAAATGTGAGTTATTTGGTGTTGGAAATTTAAAGGAAGGTATTACTGTGTATTATTTGATAAATTGACTCACTTTTTGGATACTTTTTTTCTTCTTACCATTTAATTGCAATTTTTTAACAAAATTTAATTATTATTCATTAACTAATAAAAAATCAAAATTATGCTCAACAACTTATTAATAACATACTTTGAAATTTACCAATGTAACGATATTTTCAATCTATCCTCATCAGATTCCATACTTGGTTGGTAGATTCCATTAATAATAATTGTTGGTTACAGTTCGTTGCATGAAGTGTAAATCGAGTGTCATTTTTAATATAAAATAACAAAGCTGGAGCACTTGATCTGTTGTTGATATATTACCAGTTTCATAGCTAATATCAAAAACAAAAATAATCTTAAAACTAGAACGACGGCGAGTAAGGCAAAATATTACTATAGATGATCATAACTTTGAAGTAGTTAAAGAATTTAGATATATATGATATAAAGGCGAATAATGGCAAGAAACAGATCTTTTATACAACATATTCTTCTTCTTTTAGTGCCTATTCGTTTCGAATATTGGCGATCATTCTGGCTATAATTATTTTATTAACTTTTTTTTATTTTATTTTTTTATTTTGATTTTTTTATACAACATCTCCTGTAGTCAAAACTTCTCTCACGATAATCCAGATACATAAGATTATAATACGACCCGCAGTCACGTATGGAAACGAACCATGGACGCTAACAAAAAGAGAGGTAAATAGAATGCTGGTGTGGGACCGTAAAATCTTCGAATGATATGGCCATCGCAGAGACAAACGGATGGAGGCTCAGACACAATAACGAGTTAAAGTCTCTCTTCGGAATGGAAAATCTAGCCAGATATATACAGGCCCATAGACTCAGGTGGGAAAGGCCTAATTGGGGAAGGAGAAGGTCTGTAGGACGGCTTAGAAAAAGGTGGAAAGATGCAGCCAGAGAATATCTGGAGATGATGGGAGGGAGCCAATTGGAAATAGTGGCACAGGGCCGATAAACATTCAAGGTAATAGTTAACGCCACAGAGGCCCACGAAGACTTTTAACGACATTGATAATGATGATGTATTGTATTGTCTAATGCACATTCTTGTCTGGAAAATATAATAAAATATATGGCTCTAATTCACAGAGAACAATTAAATTATTTGAACCCTATTCGCGGTGTGCAATGTGCAAGTACTTGGAGGGGATACGAGAAACGATCGTGCTCGAATAGCGGAGAAATCTTATAACTTTCTTAAATAATTCATATTGTCAATTCAAATTGTCAAATTGACGTATATTTCATACCTACTGTCATTGAAGAAGAAAAATTATATGTTGATCCACAACATTGATATGATAAGCAATTATGATATAACAGTAAATTTGAATAATTGTAAATCAAAAATCTTAGTTTTTTTAGTTTTTAGATAATTGTATTTCGCTTGCAGTACTGCATTTTAATAATTAATTTTCTTTATTACATACAATTGTTTACCTTTTAATAACATAACCATAATCTTACTTTTTATTCTTATAATTTTTTTGGCTATGGCCTCGACAATGATCCAGCAACCAGGACTAAAATATAATTGGCCAATATAATTAAAAGTGCAAAAAATGTTGCTGAGCTATGAAACCAGGTGTCGCTTTTCTGAACTTGCACGGTTCCAATATAGGCTATTAATTATGTATTTTAGAAAGACACTACAACGTTAACGGGGTGTTATTGTTTCATATGGTCAATGAACCTCTACATACGAAAAAACCACGGAGTTATACCATTTTAAGAGATGCGCTTTATTCAGAAAGGGGTGAATTAATCCCTAGGCACAGGGTGCATTAGGGTGAGTTTTATGCACTTTTGGTACAAACTTGTCTACAGAAAAATTATTTCAGAATTGTGACGATAATATAATTTTATCGTCTAGAGTACGCCAATGAATTAAGTTAAACGTGTTTTTGTACCGTCTCGGACGATATAAAAGTCGGAACGAAAAGCCTAGTTGTTTATTACTCTTGGAGCGTTGATCGAAGAATAATAAACAACAACGAGGTATAAGAGGTGAGTTTAAGTAGTATATCCCGACCATTTTCCGCCATCCTACAACCCCCGTTGTCTTTGGTGTGCTGAACGAATTTCGACGGTTTTCCTTATACCTATCCTTATACGAGCGGTGATCGTATTTCCCAACATGTCGTTTCCTCTGACGAGCTGAGCGAGATTTCCTCTCCTTATACGTCCATTTCATATTAATAAAAGTAATTCCTAATCCACGCGATCGTCAATATCATTCATTCATGTACAAAATATCGTCCTATCGACCCGAACCCAAAGCTCGATGAGTAGATTATAAATATATTTTATTATCGAAATTAACGAGTAATTAAGGCTAATTATTTTTTCTATGGATGCTAAACAATATGCAACTTCTCTCACTACTTACATACATTCAAAACGAACAATTTCTCAGGCAGTGAGAAAAGTCGGCCATTGCAGTGAGAAATATTTTTTTTCACGGGTTCACCGCCGGTTTACATACGCCATTTCCATGGTAACATGCACAATATAAACACAATTATTTTTGTCAAATAAAATGTGTTGACACTTGTCAAAACTTATCAAAAATTACCTTTTATAAGAATGTTCAACTGTGACTTATAACGTTAAATAAATTAAGTATATAAATATTAAGAATATTAAATACCTATGTGTATATATGTATTTTATTTCATTTTAGGCATATAATATACCTAAATTATTTAATTTTGAAGTTTTAACTCTTGAAAAAAACGAATCCATAGAAAAAGTACAGTGTACAACACGAGAGAAAATGACATTTCTCTCTCGCTTGATTTGCAGCACTCGCCTCGTGCCTCGGCTCGTGCCAACAAACTTCTGCGCTCGTGAGAAATATGTCTTTTTTCTCTCTTGTTGTACAATATACTATTATCTTTTGTATGTTTTGATTCCAAATAAAAAATGTCTTAAAAAGTGAACTTTCGTCTTCGGCTGATTTTGTTACCTGGGGCAACAAACGCAACGACCACGTTACAGAATTAATATTCACAAAAATGCAAAAAACACGAACGAAAGCAATTTTGTTTTTGTCCCACATCTTTTTCCACGGGAATATAGATATTAGCCATTGCTTCACAGAAAAAAACTTTCATCCTTCCTCTTTAAAATGACGTTTGGTAGGAGTATCTAGGGTTTACAAAGTTTGCGAAATATGATTTTTTAAAGGTCGCCGCTCACAGAATTTTTGGGCCATTTTCCCCATTATTTCTCAAATATTTTTCTGTAACTTTTTTCTACGCATTGGTACATTTAGTAGGAATAGGTTAATTACCATTAAAATGGTCTATTGTGTAAAGTTGTACGACTATTTTTAAGCAAGTTATGGTTTTTCAAAGCTTTACATTTTTAACGGATTTTTTTCTTGTACATTTAGGTATATACATGGCTGAATAAACAAGAAAGCTTATTTTCTTTACTTTAAAATAGTGTATTGTAAAAATTCTAGGAATATTTTTAAACAAAATATGTGCTTTTTCAAAGTGCGACATATACACATGCAATATGTCCCACTAAGTTGGAACCATTTGGAAAACCTTTTTTATTATTAATTTTATAAAAAAAAGTATTCTTCGTAAAATGCTCTGCATAGTCGTCTAAAACCTAAAATACAATCATCAGATATCGAATTGTAGTAATAGTATACGAGGTACCTATCTTAAAAAATATGAATTTCGCTTAAGAGTACCTACTTAGGTATATATTTCATAATATCGAAAAGTTTTAATAAGAAAAGTAGTTATTGGTAATTAAAAATTATGTTCTAATATGAAGTTAAACTCTTCTAATTAAAAAAATAATTTCAAATTTTTTATCAAATCACGTATATATACCCTTGGATATCCTACGGATATCTTAATTCAAAGTAGTCTTAGAATTTTTTAAAATACACCATTTAGCTTTTTTTATTTTACAATATATACAGGGTGTAACAGAAATGCAGGTCATAAATTAAGTCACATATTATGGGACCAAAAATAGTTCGATTGAACCTAACCTATTTTCTATTGAAAATAGACATGGTAGGAACATTTTAAAAATCAATTATAGTGAAACTTGTGCACCCCATAAAAATTTTATGGGGGTTTTGTTTCCTTAAACCGCCCCAAACTTTTGTGTACGTTCCAATTAAATTATTTAGTGTGGTACCATTAGTTAAACACGATGGTTTTAAAACTTTTTTGCCTCTCCGTACTTTTTCGATAAGCTACTATTTATCGAGGTACTTTGAATATTTGTCGAATCCAACACATATTTGTATATGGTTTACGGTTATAGAGACTTGTTAATTTATTTATGATAATTTATATTTTTTAGGTATATTTTGGAACATATTAAAAAAGAAGCCACATTTTGATAAAAGGTGGTTTATCAAAAAAATACTAAGAGCCAACAAGTTTTAAAAGCACTGAGTGTAACTAATGCCACCAAGATAATAGTTTAATTGGAACGTACACAAACATTTGGGGAGTTTAAAGAACAAACGCCCATTAAATGTTTATGTAATTATATTAAAAAAGAAGTCATATCTCGACAAAAACTGGCTTATCGAAAAAATACTAAGAGGCAAAAAAGTTTTAAAAATAATGTGTTTAACTAATGATGCACAATAATAATCTAATTGGAACTTATACAAAAGTTTGGGGGGTTTAAGAGAACAAATTCTCATAAAATTTTTATGGGGTGTACAAATTTCATTATTATTTTTTAAGATGATTCTGCCATAAGAATGCCACTTATCCATTTTCAATAAAAAATTTCTAATAGTTTTCGATATATTGAAAAAAATCGATTTCTAATTTGTAACTTCAAAGGGCTGTAACTTTTTTTATATGAACATTTGTACTAAGGTAAGTTAGGTTCAATGGAACCATTTTTGGTGCCAGAATATGTGATTTAATTTATGACCTGCATTTTTGTTACACCCTGTATAGCTGAATGTACAAGAAAAAAAGTTATGATGAGAAATTAAAAATAAATTGTAAGACTTCTACCATACGTCAGTTTAAAGAGGAGGGATGGAAGTTTTTTCTGTGAAACAATGTCTATACCTGTATGCTCGTGGAAAAAGTTATGGGACAAAAACAAAATTGCTTTCTTTCGTGTATTTGTTTGGTTTTTTTTAATATATTCCCCAAAAAAAAATTATTTTTTACTTTAAAAGATGATACATATTTGGATAGTAAATTATTTAGCCTGGAACAAATTTTCTGTAGACGTGTTTATACCAAAAGTGCATAGAACTCACCCTAATTCACCCTGTGAAATTCTCAAAAACGCACCCTCTGAAATATTGGAATGGTTTTTTCATATTTAGAGGTCCATTGGCCATATGAAACAATAAAACCCCGTTATCGTTGTAGTAGCTCTTCTATTTTAAAAATTTTAATTAAACACATTTAATATGACTTAAAGGTTTAGAAATACCAATTATTTACATTACCCGAATCAAAACAAACAATTGATTCCGAAAATAAATGTCCACTTCGAACGCAGGCCGTCCATTTCGTACATCAACCGCCTCCAGAGATTACCGGGCAGGAGTCTCTCACCTCGGGAGGCAGAGCGGCCGCCTTCGATATTTTATTCAGCAGGTTTACAGGTTTACAGTTTCCGCTTCCTTGGCGTGAAAAGCGAGACAGTTAGAGGTGGGACACCGTTTAGAATAAAATTTATAGTAATCAAAAGGAGAACATGAAACGAATAATTATTAAAATGGCAACTATACTATATTGGCATGATGGCATTATTCACTAGAAAGTCCTGCACTTAGAATATTGCTTTATTTATTCTATAATCGGAGTAACATATTAAACGGTCGTTAAAAAAGGGATGTAATAGGAAAATAATTCAAACTGAGGTAATTACTAAAAATGTTATACAGATAACTAAAATTGAAGGTGGTCAAATTTTAAACTTTTGATTTTTTTTTTATTTAGCTAATGCCTCGACAACTAATGGCCATTGGCATGGTAGGTACGGTGAATTTTTGCAGTCAGGTACCTAGTGTCATGTGTAGTGTGTGTGTTGAGTAAGTGTCTTGTTACTTTGCCAAGTCGTCGTCATTGTCTTTGCAAAGAGACGCTAATTGTATCCGAACGTCTGCGGTCCCTCCGGTGAGTACCGATCCCAAAATGACAGAAACTATTTTCATTTATTTATTTATAATAAACGAAAAATTTCTGACCCTGGTGAGATTCGAACTCACGACCATTCGGACCTTTCGATCCAAAGGTAGGCGCTCTTACCACTGACCCACAGAGGGGGTTTTTGAAAATTTTAATAAACAGTCGACCTATAAAACTATGATTAATTAATTTTAATGTCTAGTCAATTTCTTTACTTATTTTTTTCCTAAATTATATAATCATGTAAGACAAATATTTCCAAATAAATACAAAAGACTTTAACCTTTTCACTGCGGCTAGTTTTAAAAGTAGTATGGTCTCTGGTACGGCTGTTTCATGCCTGTGCTGATCAATCCGGTTGCCGCAGTCAGTCGATGTAGTACTATGGCGTATAAATACGGTTCGCGCAGTGTATCAATACAGTGTATTCAGAACTGTTTTTGCAATTTTGTAGAAGTAGCTGTTAACCTGTTGCTGTTAGATTCTTGAAAATTAATAATTTGTGGACGTAATAGACCTTATACAACTGATTCAAAATTTTATTTTTGTAAATCTTTCCCACTGTTATTAGGAGTGGCAAAACTGGATATAATATGTTCTGCAATTTTCGGCCCTCATTTGCAATCATTTTGATGCTAAATGCTACACACACAAAATCTTGAAAATGCAACCCAAAAATCTCAGATTATGTACTATTATTGTTGTATTTATTAAATTACCGATCATAACGCTCTTGTACTTTTTTCAAAGTCAATAATAGGTTTATCAGCAGCTGCAATTCGCACAAACTAAAATTAAATAAAATAAAAATGTATACCATTTTTATTCAGTTGCAATTCGAAGGCAAAACAATCTTACTTTTCAATTAGAATACGGAGTGCAGTCCAGTCCCTTGAATCGCGATTTTCGGCTCTTATTGGAGCCTTCATCGGAAGGAACGTAGGCACTGTTCTCCATATTTTAACTGATTCGTATCGAGAAGTTTTCCCACCCATTGCAACTGAAGTGATGATAGTAGGTGGCTAGCGCCATCTGGCATTGAAAGACGAAGTGGTTTTCAATCCTAATAGTAAATTATTAATATTGAAAATATTAAAAATATTACTAAAAGATTTTTAAATTGAAAACTTATTGGTACACTTTCCTGGTGACACCTCCAAGACTTCTACAATTTGCAAGTCAAATGGATGCTGCAGTGAAGACGAGAGGGAAGGAATTCTACACTATGCAATTCACATCCCCCACAATAAGTTTTCAATTTAAAAATCTTTTAGTAATATTTTTAATATTTTCAATATTAATAATTTACTATTAGGATTGAAAACTACTTCGTCTAAAATTAAATAAGTTGATAAACACTATCCTGCATAAATACAGCGAAGGGGAATCCTAAGATTTTACAAGTAAATACTCCAGAGTGCGTGCCTGTATAAAAAGGTGCGGATTTATACGGCTCCCGCAGTAAAGTATAAAATTTTTAAAAGTATTCTAAATTTTGATATAATATGTCGAACTCTCTTCTATAGGCAACATACAATACGAAAACAATATCTGATTCATGCGCTTGCCGCAGCGAATGCCGAAAAAGGTTACGCGTATTTATCCGGTTCCCGTTGTACGGACACGAAATCATTTTACGTATATATCCGGTCCCCGCAGTATAAAATTCCCTAAGAGACCCCTTTCCACTAGCTACCTGAAGTTGGAAAATTCCTCTATAAAGTTTTTCTACCTGAATATACAGTATAGAAAATTGGGCACGGAACGGTTGCGCCGATGGTACCTGCTATAATCCGATCTCGATAAAGGGTCCTTTAAGATGTAGGCACGGTTGCTGTTCTCAATGTATGATATGAGGGAGGGTAAAGGATTTCTTTATTTGAAGGATTACATTGAGTTATCCCTGTTTAGGATTTTGTCCTCTTCAGGGTATGTAGTTGAATAATGTTGGTAGGCAACTAAAGCAAACAGTCCGAAAAAATGCTGGGACAAGGTGTTGTGTGGCTTGTGTGTTGCTGGACGGTGTTGGTCCAGCTGACTATCAGAGATCAGAGAAAAAATTTCGATTGGAATGTGGTGTCCTTTCCATTGACATATGTGTGTTTTGTCCATGCTTTGCCCTCGACCAAGCTCCCTAGAAACCATTGTCTTCGTCGGCGGTCAGGAGGTGGCTTTAGACATTGCGTGGACAGTGAGCGTTCGAGTGGTAGAAAATAGTTGCGGCTATTTTCTTAGAACGAACAGGTATAATTGTGCTATGAAGTTGGGAAACCGCAAAAATCCAACTTCTTCCTGTTCAGGGGAGGGAAGAAGAGTTAGACAAGGAGGGTACGGTAGGCTAGCGGGGTAGCCTCAAGGATTTCTTTGACCAACTTCTTCCTGTTCAGGAGAGGGAAGAAGAGTTAGACAAGGAGGGTACGGTAGGCTAGCGGGGTAGCCTCAAGGATTTCTTTGTATTCTGCCGGGAGTACGTCAATACATGTTTGCATTATAGCAGACGGTGGGTGAAGTTTTTTCCGTTTGGGCTTTCGGAGGCAGAATACGTGGCCGAGAGAAGAACAGGAACATTTTAGAGATTGTTGGATGTCAAAGGGGGCCGTTGATTACTTTAGATGTGAAGTTCCTGTTCAGAGAGTTAATTCTCTCGATAATTATTGTGGGGATATCAGAAAGGTTATGGATTTCATTTGAGGGGAATCTCCAGTGCTTGCAGTTTACTCTACGCAGGATTCTACGTTCCACTCGCAGCAACTTCAGTTTTTGTAGTCTATTGAATAAACAATAGAGACCTGATTTGTACTCAATGACGGGTCGAATATAGGTCTTGTAAATGTGGATGAGAGTTTTCGTGTGTGTCTTGCCAAGTCTCCCAGAGAGAGGATTGAGAAGTCTGGCTCTATTTCTTACCCTATCTAAAGTTTCATTTAGATCTGCATCCCAGTTGAGAGTCCTGGTAAACAGTACTCCCAAATAAGTTGCAGTCGGGCTGAGCAAGAGCCTTTCTCCCATCAATCTCAGTGGATATTGGTCGTCCTCATTTCTTATGATTTTAGGTGACACAGTGGGGGCGCGAAACACTATTGTTGTTGTTTTATTCGCGTTCAGCGTAACTCTCCACTTACAACTCCATTCTTCTACCGCGTCTAACAGAGCCTGAGCTCTTCTGTGGATGAGTGGTGGATTGTATCGTGTAGACGTTGTGAGCAGATCCGTATCGTCAGCATAGAGAAACAACTGGCACGATTGCGCCGATAGCTGATTTTTATCCTCGGGTACGGGACGAAGTTTTATTACGACCATCCTAATGTTTTAAACCATTATTTTAAATTATTGGTTCCAAATTAAACCAATGTTTACGTTAAACTAAATAGTATTCATCTCCCAAAAAAAAGTTCGAACAAAAAATATAAGGAACTCTTGAAGTTATTATAAGCATTAAGTAATTGAAAAACACAAAGGGGCTGAAATATGCACATTCGATTTTGTAAAGTCAACTTAATTTCACTTCCGTAGTAGTGAACCATGGCCGGTGAGAGAAATCCTGTCTGTGTAGAGACTGTAGAGTTTAAGTGGGCGTACGACCGTCGACAGCGTTTCTCATCGGCCATGGTTCGTTCCGGGAGCTGTATATTCTTGTAATAAATTCTTCCATTTATATGCCTAACCTATTTTATCTATTAATGCATTACGGTACGGTAGTACAGTCACTACAAAGAAGACATTAAGATATTACAACACCATGGGAGGTGGCGCAATCATACCCAGGGATTAGGGAATATCTGAATTAGTTCGGCGTAGTCATGCCCTCAACTGAACATACCTCAGGTAAAATCGGCGCAATCGTCCCATTCCCAGAAAATTAGTCCTACTTAAAATAATATAAATAAAATAATCACACATAATATATTATGCACCATAAATTAAAATATTTTGTCCTTATTTTCAGATGCAATGGAGAACTTTATCTTGAAAATCTGTAGTCCAAAGGACATTGTCCAAAATAAAATGCAAGATGCTGTCTAAGCTGTTCGTGAAAGGAAAATGGGAATAAGCTTCAAAACATTTAAGTGTCTAAAAATATAACTATTCATGAATTTGTTTGCGAAAATCAGCATTACCTTCAAAACTTGACTATCTAAAACATACGAAGTCACATACTATGGTTTTACACGTATAGACGTACGTAAATTGCTACCAAAAACGGAATTTAAACTACTTTTCGGAATTCCATTGCAGCTAGAACTTGGTGTGATCACGTTTTTCGTCATGACTCAGAAGTTTTTACGAGGAAACTCACTGACATCTCATTAGCAATAACTAAAGGAGTTTCTCAGAAACGAGTGAAGGAATTTATGATTTAGTTGACGTTGAATATACGCAATCTAATTTTCCAAAAGACTGTGAATACAAGATTAATGGAATGACATTGAAGGTTGCTCAAACAAAACTTTCTCAAGTAATCGTCACGTAGTATCCTTAACAACAGCTAAACGAGGTGCCCTGGTCATTAAAGTATACTCAATCAGTACTGGTTCGTACGTCGCTGCATTAATGAATTTCGCAAAAAAATATATAACTTTTTACTAATTTGGTTAACTTTATTGAGAAAAATAAATCTTCTGAATCTTCAGGACCTTCATGGGGGCTTTTAAGACACACTATAATAAAAATATAAGACAGTGAATGATGCACGAAAATAAAACAATTGGATACCACAACATTGGCTTTCTATTTGAGAAATCTTACCTTTACTTTACCTACTAGAGCCGCTATATTCGTAATACTACAGTAAAAGTCGTGAGAGTAACATGGATCTTTCCATTGGATCGTAATATATTTTCAAATGCAGACTTCATTGCAGCAGAACACGAAATGAATTTCGTAATAGATCCTCACAAGGGCCAAGTTGAACTTACAAGTTTTCAGATAGGTCAGCTGTTGGGTCATCAATAAAATCTTTAAAGAATCCAAACGTTAGATCTGCATCAGAATTTGCAAAAGTAAATGAAGATCATGCAAACTTTTTAATGTCTACAAAAGACATTCAAGTAGCCTTAAATAAATAAGAAAAATGGTTGCAAATTCGTTCTACAAGGCTAACCTCGTAGTCGAGGCATTGAAGCACAAAAAAAGGCCTTACTTTGGCGCAATAAAACGGATTTAAATGCAGTTTGGTGCGTTGGATTCGTGAGAATGTCAGGAAATTTTGTGAAATAATGTAATGAATAAGAAATCTCAAATTGCATTTGTGCATAAGAAAAATGCATTTCAAAAATGTATTTCGGTAAATAGTGGGAAAATTTACTCAATTTTCTTACTCGGGGGTTTTTGGGGTCGCTGAAAACGAATATGAGGTCGGCGAAAGTGTGCAAACTACCTGGTACCTGCAGTGGGTGTAATAAACGTCTTTCTCTGGAGTATTGTGGTAATTTATCATATAATTGGCTTAAACTCATTACTCGGGGGTTTTTGGGGTCGCTGAAAATGAATATGAGGTCGGCGAGAGTGTGCAAACTACCTGGTGCCTGCAGCGGGTGTAATAAACGTCTTTCTCTGGAGTATTGTGGTAATTTATCATATAATTGGCTTAAACTCATTACTCGGGGGTTTTTGGGGTCGCTGAAAATGAATATGAGGTCGGCGAGAGTGTGCAAACTACCTGGTGCCTGCAGCAGGTGTAATAAACGTCTTCCTCTGGACTATTATGGTAATTTGTTAAATAATTGGCCCAAAATTGTTACTCGGGGGTCTTTGGGGTCACTAAAAATAAATATCGCAACGACTAAATTCTAATTTCATATCATTTAAAGCAGATTGAATTAAGTCGCAAGTGGATGATGTGATTTTGCCTTGAGAGAAAATAACTAGATACATAATGTACTTATGGCTATGGGTACATAATTCGCAAATATTTTACGGCTATCCCTACCTTTTCTGTCTTTACATGGCAAATTACGTGTAGTAAAATTCACACTGGTATGGATATGTAAATATTACTAGAATGTCATTCTAATTGACAATGTCATATCTAACTTAAAGAGATAGCTTTTGAATGTTCTTGGATAACTGTTATTTTTTGTATAATTGCAAATTAATAAATGTGATAATTTTTTCACTAACTATGTATTCAGTGATTGTAATAATTTATATGTACCTACAACAAAAACTAATACTCAATAGAGAAAAGAGGAAAAGTGTTAAAGTGATTTTTTAATAATATATTGTTACTATGGAACCCTCACAATTTTGAACATCTTTAACAACAAAATACTTGGATCACAAAATATATCTTGATGTATTCTCTGCTTCTATCTTCCATAAATAATACACAATAAATAACTTTTCATAAATTTCACGTCTTAAATCAATTATTTATCAAATACACTATATATCAATATTATTTAATCAACAACTCAAAATATACCCGATTCATGTCAAATATTTAAAATTGTCACTGATTGTCAGTGTCTGACTGACATTATCCTGACAATATTCTATTCGACTGAGTGTGTCGTATGACAAAGATAGATTTGGAAAATATTATCACGGACATTGTGTTCATTTTTTTCGAATCCTGAAAAAACCAATAAATATTTTTGAAAAGTCTAAACGCAGAATGAAAGAATAAATTATTACCGAGGGCCGAAAGTCCCTTAGAATAAATAAAAAGTTTATTTTGAATTGGATATTTGAAATTAAAAATAACACTAAATTTTCTCTTAGTTTTTCACCCCTGTAACTTATTAAAATAAACATTATAGAAGTTCTCAGGGACTTTCGGCCCTATCTAATAACGTAATCTCATTCTGCGTTTAAATTTTTCAAAAATACTTATTAGTTTTCTCAGGATTCGAAAAAAAATGAATCCCCATTTGAATAGCATTGCAGCCGAAAATACGTACCCATCCTCTTATGGCTATTGCCAAAAATAAAAAGATTGTCATTCGAAAAATTATTTCATCTGTTTATGCATTTATCCAGCATTTAAAAAGGGTATATTTACAAACACAAATTTGGCTGCATGGAGAGGACAGTAACATGAACCCAACCGATTGGGGATGAGAATTACAAAATAATGTATTAATTCCAGTTAGAATGACTCAGCCACCTGGTCCTCCAAACATTTTAAATTTAATGTTCTGTAGTTGTTAGTCAGACTGCGGCAACTCATGCGGGTGCAGGAAGCATGGGTTAGTTTGTAATTTAGCCTGCAAAAATTGGGTAGGCTCTGATTGCACAAATATTGCATTGGACTCGAAAGAGGAAGGCAATAATGAAGAAGAAGGTGATAATGATGAAGAAAAGAAAAAAAGATAAATTACGATAAATTTTGTATAATGAACTTTTTTAACCATAAATATATTATAATAATAATAATTTATGTTTATTTATAATAAAAATACCACCCTTTTCGATCACTATAGTTACATCGAAGAAAATAGATTACCACAAAAACCCCCGAGTAACAAGTTCAAACTAATTATATGATAGATACCATAATACTCCAGAGGAAGACGTTTATTACACCCGCTGCAGGCACCAGGTACTTTGCACACTCTCGTCGACTTCATATTCATTTTCAGCGACCCCAAAAACCCCCGAGTTACAAGTTTGGCCCAATTATTTAACAAATTACCATAGTACTCCGGAGGAAGACGTTTATTACACCCGCTGCAGGCACCAAGTAGTTTGTACACTCTCGCCGACCTCATATTCGTTTTCAGCGACCCCAAAACCCCCCGAGTAAGAAAATTTAGTCAATTTTCCCCCTATTTACCGAAATGCATTTTTGAAATGTTTTTTTCTTATGCACAAATGTAATTTGAGATTTCTTATTCATTACATTAGTTCACAAAATTTCCTGATATTTTCACGAATCCAACGCACCAATCCGCATTAAAATCCATCTTACTGCAAAAAAATCGACACTTCAATCCTTCAATGCCTCGACTATCGTCGGAATCAGAGAATTATAGAGGAAAAAGAAAGACAAGACGTTCCAAAACTTGTTTTATATTAGAGGAACTTGATTTTTCATTCGTGTCTCTGTAAGGGTCTAGCTCCACATACCATTCAGCAACAATGTGATTAATATTATATCCCAGCATATTAATCTGATTTTAACGTTTAATTAATATCTCTATTAATGAAAACTTTCTTTAGTTTGTAGAAGGTGACTTTTTCAATGCGTATTCTTATTTCTTTGTTTATATCCCAGTTATCATTAACGTTGACGCCCAAATATGTGATATTGTGGACTCTTTCTAACTTTATTCCATACGCTTTATACCTTGCTGACAACCATAAATATCATGAGGTAGTGGTACGAGAAATAGCAATGTCAACAGCAAACATTGAAAGTTTAAACGATTACAATATCACGAAACGAAAACTTTAATGATAAGACCAATTCAAGAATCCAGAAGGTAGGTGCAATACTTATTTTGACAGATAATGCAGAAACAAGAAAGATTAAAAATCAGAAAAGACTATATACGACAAAATAAGGATACTTGATAGCAGTAAAATACTGTTAGTCAGAGAAAGCAACGTTAATTGCCGGATTGAAGATTTTAATAACTAAACATTAAAAATAAAAAAAGTTGCTAAAGGTTCAAATGAATAGAATGAAAGGAAGATAAGGAGAGATATTCTCTCGTGATAAATATACAGTAGGACGTCCTAATGCGGGTAAATCCAAAAAGAAGTGGATTGTCTTGACACGAGAAAGAGAACAACCAGATAAAGTTCTTCTTCTTTTTCTTTTTGTATGACTCTGTTTTTTAAACGCGCCTTTTATAAGTTGTCGTTCCATGGTTTTCGTGATCTTTCCACTTATCGTTTCCCTATTGGGAAACCGTCTCTCTTTCATTTTTGTCTGCCTTTCATTTTATTTCCGATATTTTTATTTCTCCATATTGTGTCATTCAGGCAACCTGCGGCTCTATTTACTGTATTCACTTGATATTTCACTTCTGTTTCGAGCTTTCTGTAGCTAGATAGTGTGATGCCCTAATTCAGGGACCCGGACCGAAATGAAATAAAAGGTTCCGGTCCGGTTCCGGTTCTAGAAAATTCAAAATTTTAGGTGCGGTCCGGTTCCGGTTTTGTTAAAATATTTCGATTCGGTTCTGACCAATCTTTTCGGTCCAAACGGTTTTTTTCGGTTCCTTCAAATTTTTCAATTTCACAGTCTGATAAAAAAGTAAATATATGGTGTAATTTCTCTATATAAAATATTTATTTATGTAAGATATAGTAGGGGAGGAAAGTATGCTAAATTTGCAGTTACTCGAGCGATATGGGGACCTATTGGGTTGTGAAGATTAGGTCCTAAAACCAAAAAAAAGGTAAGTAAAGTTTTCTATTTAAGTACGGACTTTCCATTTTTTAATTTAGTTTTTCATTTCCAAAAATCGCGTTTCCGATTATAGCGCCATCTATCTATAATTAAAAAAAAACTCGAATAAAAGTTACTTATTTTTATGTAAAAAATCCAAATCTGCAATAAAAAATGGGGACTTCTATTTAAGATTTTAAAGTAACCCCCCACCCCACCTCCGTGGGGGTCTTGTTTGGTGTCAAAATATTGAATACGTGTATTTTGCACTTTTTAGATCTGATGTTCATTTCACGGGGTTATTATTTAAAATTTTAAATTTATCCCCCACTCCTCTCCGTGGGGGTCTTGTTTGGTGTCAAAATATTGAATACGTGTATTTTGCACTTTTTAGATCTGATGTTCATTTCGCGGGGTTCCTATTTAAAATTTTAAATTTATCCCCCACTCCTCTCCGTGTGGGGTCGTGTTTGGTATCATTCGATAAATGTTTGAAAAATATTGAACACGTAATTTTTAGTTTTTCGATCTGACGTTTATTTTTCGTAATATTCGCTTTTTCTTCTGAAGCTTTGTGACTCACCCATTTCCTTACGCCCCGCTCAAACCGTCAGATTTTTTAAATATACACTGTTCTGCATGTATGCTGCAAAAATCTCCGCTTGGGCTCCCCTACCAATATGGCTCAATTCATTTATATCTGTGTATGTCATTACATAATCTAATAATTTTGGACATTATTAAAATTATATTTTCCCCTCACAACCAACTCCAAAGATTTATCACCGATTAGATATCAATTAGTGACCACTGATCAGGTGCAACAGTTAACAATTGATAGATTAATTTTATTATTTTAGAATTTGCTAAAGCGGCATCTACCTATTTAGTTAAATAAAATATTTAACAATATTCTATAAATTGACTCTATAAATAGAGAAGTTATATGGTCAGTAATGGAAGATCTGCAAATCCCGCAAAAGATAGTAAGCGTGGTAAAAAGTACATATAGAAGCGTACTTGCTAAAGAACAAATAAACGGAAACAGATCGCCAATAATAAACCTAAGGAGAGGAATAAAACAAAGGGACAGTCTCAGCCCAGTTTTGTTTATATTAGTAATGGATAGAGTAATGAAGAGCGCTAAAAGAAGGTCAAGGCAATTACAGTTAATAATAGGGTACAGGAATTTAGTACCAGTGAGAATGGAGGGATTACTATATGAAGATGACTTAGTAATAATAGCAGACAATAAACAGAAAATGCAAAAATTGATCAATATATGGGTGGAGGTAATAGAAAATTTTAAAATGGAGGTAAATGTAAAGAAAACGAAGACCATGATAGTATCCCAAAAGAAAAGAGAAGAAATAAACCAAACGATATTTAGGTGCAAAAACGAAATAATAGAAACAGTCTCGACGTTTGAATACCTTGGAGTAATAATATCAGAGGATGGAAAGATAGATCAAGAAATCTCATACCGAGCGAAAAAAGCAAATAAGATCTACTATGCACTAAATAAAACAATATTTGAAAAGGAAGAAATAGATAAAGAAATAAAACTGAAGGTATACAACGCAATCTCTGTGCCAACCTTAATATATGCAAGTGAGACATGGGTAAGCAATGCAAAAATAGACAGTACAATAAACGCAGCGGAGATGAAGCAGCTAAGAAAAATAGCAGGAAAAACGAAATTGGACAGAATAAGAAATGAAGATATTAGACAAAGACTGAAACAGGAATCGATAATAACCAAGATACAAAAAAAAATTAAAATGGTATGGACACATTAAGAGAATGGACCAGGGAAGACTACCAAAACAGGTGATGGAATCGAAAAAAAATGGTAAAAGAAGGAAAGGGAGGCCAATGAAGAGATGGATCGATCAGATTATAGAAATTGGATAGGAAAAAGGAAAAACACATCAACAAATGAAAGAGTTAGCAAAGGACCGCAAGAAATGGAAGAGATGGATAGAAGATGAATAAAACCTCCGACGCCCCTGAGCGGCATAAGCAGTTTCGAGAAAGAAGAAGAAGAAAAATATTCTGAAATACAAAAAATTTTATTTTCCTCAACAACTTCAGAAACATTTGTTGACCAGAATTAAAAGAAGAAATTATTATAACATAGTTTTTTATGGTTTTCAAGTTAATTTTAAAAATAATAAAACATCTTGAAATGTATTTTTCCACCTACCTCTACCGAAAGTATACTTTTCCGGACCTGATTGTATGGAGCAAAGTTGTACTTTTCCTCCCTCGGGAGGAAAATATTTTTCCTCCCTAGGGAGGAAAAGTAAAAGTGAGGTCATGGTATTTCATTTATGAAATATAACTTATTGACGCCCTGTACAATGTACAATATCTATTTTGTATTACGTAAATATCCATTTTAACATTTATTTAAAAACACTCTGTATTTTGCAGAATGGTAAAAAACAGTAAATTCTTATTCTGATTTAACAATGTTTACATTAATAATTGTTGACAGTTATATTGTACCTACCTACTTTTTAGTTTTAGTTCTAATAAATTTTGCTGGTTAGTTACATAAATAAATTAAGTAAAAATGAAAAAATGACTTGTTATTTGAGGAAGGTGGAAAAACCATATGTATAACATGGGAGTAAAGTGCCTTTTCCTCCCTTGAACGATTAATGCCCTCCGCTACGCGTCGGAGAAAACACTACAAAATTATTTGCATTAACTTATAACAAAAACAAAAATAACAATCTTACTAAGGAAGTAAAACTTCACTTGTAGGTAGATGGTATATAAATTTATTAAAAATTTTTATCTAAAAAGATTCAAATTGGATTGAAGTGGGTACATCACTAGTACAAGAAACACAAACGTTTTCGGACATCAGTCCATCATCAAGTTGAAAACTTTAGATCCAAAGTAGTTGGAACTAGGTACATAGTTAGGTCGAAAGACCTTAGTAAAACAAAATTTAGGCCATTTCGGCTACAAAAATGTCGACAATAAGTAGATGTTAAAAGAATATAAAAATTTTTTAATGAGACTATAAAGGAGTCTTCATCTTGGCTTCAAACTGACAGACTGATAAATTAACAATATTGTAAGCAACAAAACCGAAAAAAAATCGATAAAACCGTTTGAAAAATTAAGTGTTACGGTTCGGTTCCAAAAATTATATTTAATATCAAATAAGGGTTCAGTTTCGGTTCTGGTTCACTAAAAAATATCGGTTTCGGTTCGGTTTTCTGATTTTAGCGGTACGGTCCGGGTCCCTCATGCCCAGATATTTAAACTCAATCACTGGTTCTATTATCTGATCTTTATAGAAGATTATTTGAAGTTGTTTTTCTTCCATTTGGTATCCTTTTTTAATTCTTACTTTTTTCATTATTTCATCGATTATCAGGTTGAACAGTAGCTGGGAATGCCCCTGTGTTATTCTATTGCTAGCTTCAATTGGGTCAGTTAGTCTTTCTTCTATTTTTACTTTTTTTGTTGTTTCAGTAGATATTTTACATCTTTTTCATTATTCCTGGAGGTACAGTTTACGTACAATGTATAGATAGCATCCTTTAATTTGACTCTAACAAATGCCTCCTTAAATTCCACGAAACATAAATATGGCGGTTTTTTTGTATTCTAATGATTCCTCTTGAACTTGCCTCATTGTAAATATAGCGTCGGTGCATGATCTTCCTTACCTAAAACCGTTATTTATTTTATTTATTAAGCGCAACAGGCCTTGTAGGCCTAGGGCTAAAATGTTTACATTTCTGATTACATAAATAATATAATAAATATCTTAGTATAACTTACATAACTTATAAAACTTGTAAATTTTATTTAAATACACTTCAGTCTTTTTATACATTCCTTCACCACCTCTCTCCATCTCCTTCTGTCCAATGCTAGTTCTTTCCATCTCTCAATGTTACTTTTCTTCAAGTCTTTATATACACTGTCCTTCCATCTTTTCCTTGGCCTGCCTTTCCTCCTCTTTTGTATTGGTCTTCGTGAGAGTACCATTTTTGGCATTCGTTTGCTTCCCATTCTCTCTATGTGCCCCAAGTATCGTATTCTCTGTGCTTTGATCGTCGTCGTAATCGTTGGTTCTTGATATAGTTCTTCTCTCCCTTCTTTATTGGTTCTTCTTCTCCACTGACCTTCGATTTTCACACCTCCATATATTGCTCTTTGCATTTTTCTCTCCCATCTTTCTAATAGGTCTGTTTCTGACTTTTTGAGCTCCCATGTTTCACTTGCGTATGTTACTGTAGGTCTGATAACAGTCTTATAAATTCTTATTTTTGTTTTTCTTGATACCTATTTGGATTTCAATAATGTGCGTAATGCTCCATATTTTTTATTTCCTTTAGCTATTCTTGCCTTTATCTCCCCTTCTTCATGACCATTTTCATCTATTTTGCCTCCCAGGTAAATCATTTCTTTGGCTCTTTTGAACGATTATGTTTTTTCTCCATCTATTTGTACTATGATGTTATTCTCTTTTTCTTTTTGGAAGTCTCCCATTATCATATACTTTGTCTTTTCTTCATTTATTTTAAGTCCGAATTTTTTGGCTTCCGTTATTATGTTTTTCATTAACTTTTGTAGTTCTTTTTTGCTTGTTGCTAATAGCGTCAGATCATCTGCAAATGCTATGCATTGGTGGCCGTTTTTAAATATCGTTTCTTGCATGTTTATTCTGCTTTTCCTGATTATTCTTTCCAATGTTAGATTGAATGCCATTGTTGATAGTGGGTCTCCTTGTCGTAATCCTTCCTTGGTTTCAAACTTTTTGGATATATACCTTTTCCAAGCTATTTCGTTTGTTGTGTTTTCCATCGTCATCTTTATCATCCTAACAATTTTACTTGGTATCCCCAGTTCTTTCATCAGTTCGTACATCTGCTGTCTATTTACTGTGTCGTAAGCCTGCTTAAAGTCTATGAACAAAGCATGTAGTACTGTTTTATGTTCGTAACAGGTAGTCTGTATTTCTCTTAAGGCAAATATTTGGTCAGTCGTTGATCTGTTGTTTCTAAAACCTGCCTGGTATTCCCCCAGTATTTTTTCCGAATAATGACTTAGCCTTTTTCTTATACTTTGTGCCAAGATTTTCTGAACTATTTCTAATAGTGCGATGCCTCTGTAGTTTTCGCATAGCATTCTATCACCTTTTTTATGTATAGGGCATATTTTTGCTATGGTCCACTCTTCTGGCATTTTTTCTACTTCCCATATTCTTTTTATCAGGTCATATATCTTTTCTTACCTAAAACCGTGTGAAGTTAAAATTGTTAAATAAAATCAAGGAAGAAGAAAAAACACGAACGCAATGGTATACATTAAATCATTTTAACATACATAAGTAGTATTAGGCAATATAATGCGTACCTCATACAATTCTAAACTTTTATACAGTTAAAATGTATAAACATTTTCAATTTCTTTGCAACACGAAAATGTAGCAGCTGCATAATACTCTGCTTAAATCGGAGAGTGCAGGAAGAGTCTATACCGGTTTCGGAGTTTTTTCCTCCTCATCAGGAGTCCCATATCCTCTTCTCTCCGATTTCCCCAGGCATCACACTTTGGGCCTTTCCGAATTGCAAAAAACGAAATGTCGCGGATGTACTAGAGCCATCTACTAAAAACAAAGTAAGTTATCAATCGAAGTAGCACAGAAAACGACAATGAATATCGTTCCTATACCACTATATTGACAACAGGTGGAATACTTTCTTTGGTTACAACCTCCTGAGATTTTCAAAAATTATAAATCATACAGGATGCCGAGGAAATTAAGATGAGAGAATTTTAAATAATTCACAACCCATCTGCTCAGCGTGGTAAAAGTTCCAACAAGAAAGATTCCTTAGTACTCAACAAAGGAGTAAATGAATGAAAATGTATAAACATTTTCAATTTCTTTAAATTCTCTGGTTAAATCGGAGAGTGCAGGAAGAGTCTATACCGGTTTCGGAGGTTTTTTCCTCCTCATCAGTAGTCCCATAATATCTTCTTCTCTCCGATTTCCACGCTGAGCAGATGGGTTGTGAATTATTTAAAATTCTCTCATCTTAATTTCCTCGGCATCCTGTATAATTTATAATTTTTGAAAATCTCGGGAGGTTGTAACCAAAGAAAGTATTCCACCTGTTGTCAACCTTGTCTAGTACATCCGTGACATTTCGTTCTTTGCAATTCGGAAAGGCCCAAAGTGTGATGCCTGGGGAAATCGGAGAGAAGAGGATATGGGACTCCTGATGAGGAGGAAAAAAACTCCGAAACCGGTATAGACTCTTTCTGCACTCTCCGATTTAACCAGAGTATTATGCAACTGCTACATTTTCGTGTTGCAAAGAAATTGAAAATGTTTATACATTTTAATTCATTTACTCTTGTGTTAAGTACCAAGCAATCTTTCTTGTTGGAACTTTTACCACGCTGAGCAGATGGGTTGTGAATTATTTAAAATTCTCTCATATTAATTTCCTCGGCATCCTGTATGATTTATAATTTTTGAAAATCTCGGGAGTTATGTTAGACTTAGGCAAATATGCAAATTGCATATTTTGCATATTATGTATAAAATATGCAAAGATGTAAAATTTTGCATATTTTTATAAAAGTGTGCATAAAGTGCATATAATTTGAAATTTTGCTTGTAACTATTTATATTCTTGTAACAAATAGCTTGGAAATCCCAATATTTTGTTTTATTAGCTCTTGGTATAGTCGATTTGCTAATCTGAGACACAACTGTCTACACTACAATCACAATAAAAATGCACTATATAGAAATAAACAAGCCAAGACACGTTGAATGCTCGAGGAGCACTCTCAAATTCAAATTTTTGGTATCGAAAGTAGTAACTTATAAAAGATAGCGGCTTACAGTTTTCTCCTTGAATGTAGGGGTTCCAAAATCTGCCAGTTTATATCTATAGGTAAAAACTTTTATTTTAACGGCCAATTTCACTTTTGTTGTTGAAGTCGGAAAATTGAAGCCGTGAACACGTGTTTTTGTAATTGTGAATATTGTACTTTGAAAATGCCGAAAAAAATTGTGATAAAATTTTAAAGTGCTTCAACTATTATAGAAAATTACAAAGAGGTATTTATGGATATGGATAAAGTTTATTGCTAATTTTGTGGCAAATCCCTAAGTACCTACGTATTATTTGTTATTTTATTTTAAACATTTTAAAAATTTCAGAATATTTTTAATAAGTGCGAACACAAGGCTGGTTCGCAAGAAATCGGTGTATTTTTTCTTTTTTCAAGCATTTTTTAAATTTCTTGTGATGAAAAAATCTCCAAAATGCAAATTATTCAATAGTCTCCTGAAAGGTCGCCATTACATTTTTCTTGAAGAATAGCATTAGTTAGTCTTTATTTTACTAAACACAAAAGCATATATTATATTGCACTTAATTAATTAAGTGCTTTTAATTTATGTTCCTAGTATTTTTTTCTTTAAATATAAAAAGAAAAGGTTGAGGCCTCCTGTAAATATTTGGGGGTTCTTCCTTCTTACGCAGTCATTTCTTGACATTTTCAAGATTACTGCACCAATTTTCAATGGAGATTTTTAATTTAAATTTTGTAATTGTTATGCAAATAAAAGTTAAAATATTTTGATAATTTTAGGATTCCTACATATATTTTTATTTAATATTTTTAAAAGAATTCTCTACAAAACGAAAATGAGAGGCATCTCACATTTCAATTTCAGAGAGAACCATAACCGTCCTTATGTACGTTTCTCCCTTATTAGGGATCGCCGGAGGTGTACAGGGTTATTCACTATATTTTGACCCCCCTGTAAACTGCTTAATTTACAGAATTAGAAAAAAATGTAAAATTCAAAAGTTATTCGATTTTTAAAATACGATTTTTTGACATAATATATAACATACTAGTGACGTCATTCATCTGGGCGGGATGACGTAATCGACTATTTTTTTTAATTTGAATAGGGGTCGTGTGCTAGCTCATTTGAAAGGTAATTTCTCTATTCAGTAATATAAACATTAAGATAATTATTTATACAGGGTGTCTAAAAATAATTTTTTTAATTAAATTAATTGACACAAAAAGAATATCTATATGTAATTTATTTAATTTAAAATACATTTTACTACTGTTACAAAACAGAAATAAAAGTTTATTGCACAAATAAACATTGATTTTTGCTTAAATTCAATGTTCAATCTGCCAAGAGGCAGATGGGTGGCAGCTTGAACATTGAATGTAAGTGAAAAGTAATGTTTATTTGTTCAATAAATATTTATTTCTCTTTTCTGACAGGAGTATAATGTATTTTGAATTAAATAAATTACATACATTCTTCTTTTTGTGTCAATACATTTTATTAAAAAAATTATTTCTGGACACCCTGTACAATTAATCATGTTAATGTTTATATTACTGAGTAGGGAATTAAATACCCTTTCAAATGAGCTAGCAATCGACCCCTATTCCCTTTTAAAAAAAATAGTCGATTACGTCATCACGCCCAGATGGATGACGTCACTAGTATGACATATATGTCAAAAAATCATAATTTAAAAATCGAATAACTTTTGTATTTTACATTTTTTTCTAATTCTGTAAATAAAGCAGTTTACAGGGGGGCCAAAATATAGTGAATAACCCTGTACATACGGTTCCCTCAGTGAGGTATATACCCCTCCAAAACAGCATTTAATAATTTGTTGTTACGACAATTAGAAATAATATCCTTTATTTGTTAAAATATTTAAATATTTAATTACATAAACTTAGTTTGTAAGATACATAGGTACATATTAATTATTAATATTTTACTACATGCATATTTTCTAGATCACCATGCATATTTTTGCGTAAAATACTGCATATTTATGCGCATATTTCATACATTTTTATTTACATATTTGCCTAAGTCTAGTTATAACCAAAGAAAGTATGCCGCCTGTTGTCAATCTGGTGGTATTGGGACGATATTTATTGTCGTTTTCTGTGCTATTTCGATTGATAACTTACTTTATTTTACACAGTTATTTTGTTAAATCCGGTATTTTCTAGTCGGAAAACTGTAGCATCTCTACTCGCAAACGGAGAACAACAGAATACGATTGAGATCCCATTTACACGGTGACTGGGCCCCAATGGAGAAGACAGTCTGAACTCTCTGCTTGCGGTTATTCTGCCAGAAGCAGTTGGTCGAATAGCCGTTTCGGACCTAGCAACTGTAATGACTGGACCATCTGTCAAATTTGGTCCAGTGGAATTGACCAAAAGCCTCGATATCGACAGATTGATATGCAACCTCCGGCACGAATCGGTAATACACGCTCGATCGAGTGGGATTATGTATAGTGTAAAACGTAAACACCACATCTTTGATTCACAAAAATCTATCGACAATGTGTCATGTTTTAGGCTATTTTTATTTTATATACATTCGAAAAAAACGTCAGTTTTAAAACGGTCTAACAAAACTTATTAGCTAGTGTTTACATTTCAGTCCCAAAAGATCATCTTTTTCATAGTAATTTATATCCAATTAAACTTGAAAATAAGCAAAAAGTGATAGTATACAGGGTGTTTCATTAATAATTGTCCATATAGTAACTGGAGAATCCTTAGAACAAAATACGAAGAATTAACCTAAAACACTTAAATAAAATGTGGTTCCTTACTGAGTTACAGGGTGTTTTATCTAAAAATTTAAAAATAAATTATTTTTACTCAGCATTTTAAAACTATTCGACATATCCTTTTCATACTTGGCAGGAAGTATAGATCCTGTACAAGCTACTAAATTATATTAAACAAACGTTTATGGCTATTACCAGAGGCGTACGACGGGGGAAAGTGAATGGTTGACCCTTTCCAAATTCTACGCCACTGGCGAAATTGCTATTTTAGTTCAATTTTTGGATTCTTTAATACTATCTATGAAAATAATATACTCTTCATTCGTAACGATAAAGTCATTCGTTTTTGAGATATTTGAAGTTAAAAATGAAACGACACGGTTATTTTGATCAGTGTATTGTGTCACTTCATTTTTAATTTCAAATATCTCGAAAACTAATCATTTTATCGTTAAGAATAAAGAGTATATTATTTACATAAAAACTATTGCAAAATCAAAAAATTACACTAAAATAGCAATTTCTTCAGTGACGTAGAATTTGGGAAGGGTCAACCAGCCACTATCCCCTGTCGTACGCCTCTGGTAGTAGCTAGAAACGTTTATTTATATTAATTTAGTAGGGTGTACAGTACCTACAATTTCTGCCAAGTATGATAAGGATACGCCAAATAGTTTTAAAGTACAGGGTACAAATAATTTTTAAATTTTAATCCTATGAATCATATCATAAATTAATCAAACTAACTGTGCCGTTTCATATTTAACTTCAAATATCTCGAAAACTAATGACTTTATCGTTACCAATGAAAAGTATATTGTTTAAGTAGAAAGTATTGTAGAATCTAAAAATGGCACTAAAATAGTAATTCCTCCAGTGGCGTAGAATTTGAGAAGGGTCAACCATCCGCCATCCACTGTCGTACGCCTCTGGTAGTAGCTAGAAACTTTTGTTTACCAGAATTTAGTAGAGTGTCTAGTAGTTGCACTTTCTGCCAAGTATGAAAAGAATACGTCGAATAGTTTTAAAATACTGAGTAAAAATAATTTTTAAACTTTTAGATAAGACACCCTGTAACTCTGCAAGGAAGCACATTTATTAAGGTGTTTTAGGTTAAATCTTCGTATTTTGTGATAAGGTTTCTCCAGTTACTATATGGACAATTATTAATAAAACACCCTGTATACAGGGTGTAACAAAAGTACAGGTCATAAATTAAATCACATATTCTGGGAACAAAAATAGTTCGAATGAACCTAACTTACGTTAGTACTAATATGCACATAAAAAAAAGTTACAGCCCTTTGAAGTTACAAAATGAAAATCGATTTTTTCAAATATGTCGAAAACTATTAGAGATTTTTTAACGAAAATGGACATGCGGCAATCTTATGGCAGGAACATCTTAAAGAAAAATTATAGTGAAATTTGTGCACCCCATGGAAATTTTATGGGGGTTTTGTTCCCTTAAACCCCCCCCCAAACTTTTGTGTACGTTCCAATTAAATTATTGTGGTACCAGTAGTTAAATTCAATATTTTTAAAACTTTTTTGGCTCTTAGTATTTTTTTGATCAGGCAGTTTTTATCGAGTTGCGGCTTCTTTTTTAATATGTTTACATAAAAAATTTATGGGCGTTTTGTTCCTTTAAACCCCCAAATGTTTGTGTACGTTCCAATTAAACTATTACTGCGATAGCATTAGTTAAACACAGTGTTTTTAAACTTTTTTTCTTGTTTGTATTTTTACGATAAGGCACCATTTATCGAGATGTGGCTTCTTTTTTAATATGGTTCAAAATATACCTAAAAATGTAAATCATTAATAAATTTTCATATTATTACGAAGTCTGCATAATCGTACTTAACCATATACAAATATGTGGTGGATTTGAAAATTATTCAAAATATCTCGATAAAAACTCGACTTTTCGAAAAAGTGCTAAGAGGCAAAAAAGTTTTTAAAATATTTTGTTTAACTAATGGTACTACAATAATAATTAAATTGGAACGTACACAAAAGTTTGGGGGGTTTAAAAGAACAAAACCCCCATAAAACTTTTATGGGGTGTCTAAAATTCACTATAATTTTTTCTTAAGATTCTACTTCCATAAGAATGCCACATGTCCATTTTCAATAAAATAGCTCGAATAGGTTTCGATATATTGGAAAAAATCAATTTTTATTTTGTAACTTTAAAGGGCTGTAACTTTTTTTATGTGCACATTTGTACTAAGGTAAGTTAGGTTCAATCGAACTATTTTTGGTCCCAGAATATGTGATTAAATTTATGACCTGTATTTTTGTTACACCCCAGTTACCTTATGGAGTAAAACAGTGAGCTATTATTATTTTATTTATTCAAAACATTACAAAGGATACCGTTTGTAAGGTTAAGTGACGGCCGAAAGGCCAGTTATCAGAACCAATTTTGGTTCTACAACTGGCTCATAATTACTAATGAGTTTAACAAATGACACCAGATCCAACCTAACAAATTTGTCAACAATCATGACTGACGATCAACAACCTAAAAACTATACATCATATTCCGCTGTGCTTAACAACATGTTGTCAATTCAGTTTCCTTCAAAGTACCAATCAATTTTATTTAATGCGCTGCCTGATACTACAATAGAAGAGTACTTAATAGCACTTGGTGAAGTTGTTCATCCACGAAATATTTTATTTTCATCAAGACTATCAAATAACAGAATATGTATTTATCTCTCCAACGAATCCGTGGTGGAAAAATTTATGTCCGGTCCAGCAGAAATAACAATTAAAGGCGAAAATCTAAAAGCACGAAAATTGGTAACTCCGAACGAAAGACTGTTACTATCAAATGTTACTATCAAATGTTTCCACATATTCTAATAAAGACCAGATTAGGTCTTAAATTAATGTCACCTTTAACCTTCCTTACAATCGGTAGTCAACTTCCAGAATTTCAACACGTCCTCAGTTTTAAAAGACAAACTTATATTCAACCACTTGTAGATATAGACCTTTCTTCTTCTTTCTTAATTACATATGAACAAACTTCGTATCGCATATTTTTAAGTTGAGATAAACCTTCGTGTTTTATCTGTAAGAAAACAGATCACATTGCAGCAAATTGTCCAAATCATAATCAACAAAACGATTTCTCTCATATCGAACACCAACCAAAACAACCAATTCAACAACAACCGCAAGAATCCCCCAGTCTCATCCATCGCCCTTATAAATGGAACCAAGATCATCGAGTCGGTAATTCTAGTACCGAACCTTCACTTAACCAACAAAAAGATACCGATTTAAAACCTTCCGTATTATTTATGGAAACTAATTGTATATCTAGGGATCAGTCAACGACCAATAAGAAAACAATTTCGGAAATTAATACTACTCCATCTCCCACTGAAGAATTAAATAAAGAATTTACAATACAAACCAAAAAGAAACAAAAAAAGCAAACTGAAGCTACCACATCAATTCAAGAAATCATGATGCCAACAAACACAATATTTCACGATATGTCAAATAATATTAACTTAACATATGAACAAACTGTTGACTTTTTTGAAAATTTTACTAGCTCGACTGATCCCTTGAGTTTACTACAAACATACACAACGGATATACCCAACTTTATTGGCATGATAACAACAATTAAGTCGTATCTTACAGAAAAAAAAGCATGAAAATCAAATGCACTAAATTAATAAAAAAAATCCACAAAATGCTAGACGATGGCGATAATCAAGAGAGTGATGCACAGTGCGTTTTCAATGTTAGTGAACTTACTGTCTGTTTCGGACTACAAATCGTTCATTAAAAAAAAGTGATAGGTAAACAAACGTGAAAACACTCAATACGTAACAGTCTAAAAGCCGTCTTAAGACCACACTGTAAGCTTACAAATTATTTGAAAGACATTAATGATTTAATCAAACTGTAACCACTGTTAACATTTTGTAAATCCTATTTCTAATTTTTTCACCCGAAGGTTATTAGCGACATTTCTGTAACATTTGTAACAATATTAATCTATTTTAAACTCCATAGAGGAGTTTTCAAATAACGTTCAACTTATTAACACTTTCAAAATGTAAACGAAATAAGGAAAAGTAAAAAAACTAAACAAACTAAATTAGAACGGTATACATCTTTAATAATATTGTAATCTATTTCTGATACATCATTAGTGATAGCCTTACGGGCACTAATATTCTGCTTGTTCATATTTCCTTCCATGCCTATGTGGGATGGTATCCACAGGAAGTGGATTCTTCTGAAACTTTCTTGAGCTTCCATTAGTTCGGCCTTGATTCTTTTCTCAATGGGGTGTTTATGGTATATATTTTGCATAGCTTTGACTATGCTAAGAGAGTCGGAAAGGACTAGACAACAAGGGAGGTTTTTAATATTTACACGTTTGCTGGCTTTAAACAAACCAAAGGCAGTATAGATGCTGGAATTTAGAGAAAGATGTTGGAGCATAGCAAGGCGATGGAAAAATCCATCAATATTCTTTTGAAGTAGAAACTTGAATCTTAATGTTGACTTAATTGAGATGTGTCACTTTCCCAGTCCGATGCCTCACTACCAAGGTGTTTATAAAGGTTTTTCCTTAAGGACGTGAATTTGCGTTTTATAGATCTTTCCTTTAAATGGGGGTAAACTTCAGTGAGCATATCGGTCAAGGCTGGTAGGTCTGTGGTATATTCTTGAATCGTGGCTATAAGATCTGTTGATCCCGTGATATTCGTTAGGAGCATGTTAAGTTCATCAAAGTTTAGAGGGAAAGGTAGAGGGTGATTTTCTATGAAGTTTTTGGCAGGGTCAAGTAAGAGAGAATATTAGCGTTCAGAAGTGCTTGCTGAACTAAGTTTAGCTTTTTTAGATTTTGCTTGGACTTTAGGTGGTGGAAAAATGATAAGTTCTTTTGAAGATGGATCTGCTTCAGGTGAAATAATTTTATCAAAGTTACGTTTTGGTTGATTAATTATGTGACTGTCTTTATTTGATTCATCTACTTTGTTCGATATCTCCGGGACATTAGAAATAGACATTTGTTCACACTGAGAAGGGTTTGTATCATTGGGTGCTTGTGAAGATATATTTGTTGCGCTGGATACCGATGCTTCATTATTTTGACTAGGGTTTAGTTGAGCTAGTGGTTCGGAGCACTGTGATGCAATGTGACCTGGCTTCTTGCATCTAAAGCAAACTAAACTGTCTTGAGAAATGAATATTCTATATATCGTGTTGTAAAAAACAAGAGTAAATGACTCTGGTAGTGTTAGACTGTGAGGACTGATATAGATTTGTCTTCGAAAACTAAGGATGTGATTGTACTCAGGCATAGAAGTACTAATTTTGAGGAATGTCATGGGGGAGACAGGAACTATGCCGACTTTTTGTAACTCATTGATTAGCAAGTCGTGCGGTATTGAAGGACATACGCCGGAGAGCACAAGTCGTTCCGCTGGTGTAACTAACCTTCTTGCTCTGACAATTTTACCTTGTATTTCTATTTGACCATGATTATTCATAAAATCATCCACTATTTGTTTATTGGATAAATATATACATATGCGATTATTAGATAATCTAGAAGAGAAGATTATATTTTTCGGTTGAATTATATTTAAAAGTGGGAGAAGGTAGTCTTGAAGTTTGGTGTTTTCTAAGGCACTAAAGATAATTGCTTGGGACTTTAAAGGAAATTGGACTCTCGACGCTGCCAAAGAGTATGACTGTGATGCGTTTATTTGACTTTGATGGTCTTGTATTGTAGAACTGTTGTGTGATTCCATGTTTGAAATAATTTCGATAAACGTTAAGTGTAAAGTAAGTCCGACCCTGTACACCTGCTAAAACAGGTATATCGGTCTTTACTAAAAGTGGTTATTTTGCTGGTTAAACTGGATTTGTTTATTGACAACAATAACATATAATTGCAATTTGCTACGTTTAATGCATATTTAACTGGATATTATGTAAAGAGTTTGTACCTACACTTACAGTTTATTTCAATATATCACTGAGATTCACAATTTATAACTTATATTAAACCTTGTTAATATTAAAAATATTCGGAGCCCACATTGAATACAACATTATGGTTATCGATCAACCACGTCCTGTTTCTAATTTGTAAATTATGATATTGTTACTTAACTGTGAACATAATATGCAATAATCAAAAATACTATGTATTAGGTTGAAGTAACCATGTATTAATTACAGTACAGCTAATAACCCAAAGTGGTTAATGCTGTTATCAATAAAAAAAACTTATTAGCTAATTTTAATATGGTTAATTAAATTTGTTTTGGATTTAATATATTATTCTTCTGTATACAATTTTTTAATAAACACTGTTAATGTCACTACAGCTGTTTCGGCAATGTGCCTTTCTCAATGATGTATTGTACTATGTGTCTCCACTTCAAAGTCTAAATAGGTTGAGGGAGGGGTGCTGCTTTTCTAAAGTTATAAACATAAACATAACTGAAGGCCTTTTTTTGTAATGTGAAGAATTTTAAACTGTTCATTAAAAGAATAATTATGATCTAATATAGTTATGAAATATGAAGGTGAAGTGTGTACGTGTAATCTGTTTTTTATTATTTATAGCCATTTCGTGACCTGCTATACGTTTGTCAAAGTTCTTAATGTATTTATTCTTAAGTTGTTTTTTACTCTGGTTGGTGTTATTCCTTTATTTTTCATGTGTTTGGCTATTTTTGTTCATATCTTTCAGGTTTGTGTAATAGAGCCGAAGGTACTGGGTTTTTTCTATGGTTGTGGAAAGACTAATAATTTCAAGGCATTTTTATGCTGTTTTTGGTTTTAAATTTTGTAAATTGTTTGTTCGTTTTACCCACTGTTTACTGCTATTTGCTTAATGATATTCAATTATATCTCGAAGGTATTTTTTGACATAAGGATTTCCGTATTTCAATCTACACTGCGGTGCAAAAAAATCGATCCACTAAAAATTTGGTCATATTTGAAGTTTCGAATTTCCTAAACCTGTTGTTCGATTGAAGTGAATTTTTTACCACGTTATTACCAGAGAACGGTAGTTCTCGCCAGTGGCGCACACCAACACGCGACACTATACACGTAATTTTCGATTTTCTAAATCTGACTGATTTGAAAGATGGGCCAAGTCCCATCTTAAAGTTCATGAAAAGACTCACCCATTTATATGTCAACCATCCATTTTGGTCCACGTTTGTGGGTTTTACGGACATTTCTATTTAGGGTCTGTTTTTGGTTCTTGTCCCCAAACTCCCAAATACTTCAAAATTTTAAGTCCGACCTTTGCGGCTTCTAATAGTACTGATCATTACCTTTCCAACGCATCTCTAGTTTTGAAAATCGGTTATACCATTCAAAAGTTACCGAGCTCAGAATTATGACTCAATTTTTATTTAAAAAAGGGAAAATGTTTGTGGATATGTATGTATGTGTGTTTAAAAGTTAAACCGATTTGAATTTTTTTTCTGTGTTTGAAGAGGGGGTCTGGGCCGATTCATAACTGGTGTAGTTTGTGACTTTTGACCACGCAAAAGCCAGCTAGAGGACTTGGTAGGTACAAAACGGCATATTCTTTGGGGGTATATATCTTCAGATCAAGAAGAGACAGGAGAACTGCAAATACACCAAATCAATAGTGTTAAGGTAAGCTTTCAAATGGTGTTTAAGCAGTCAGGATCAGACATACACACGGCTCAGTATAGCCGAAAAACTGAAAAACTATACATACTTTGAAAATTTTGGTTTTTCGATAATTACTGTAAATTTCAACATACGAACTGCGCCAATAACTGAAGTAGGTAAGTAAGGCCGGTTTTCGCTCACCGTGGGAAAAAAGTGAGCCAGAATCGGTATGCCGGTTTTCGCTCACCGTGGGAAAAAAGTGAGCCAGAATCGGTATGCCGGTTTTCGCTCACCGTGGGAAAAAAGTGAGCCAGAATCGGTATGCGGGTTCTCGCTCACGATGAGCCATCAGGGTCCTTGGCATCGATGGGCCATGCTTAACATGTATAATCATCATCATGACAATGGACCATTCTGGGATGAAGATCATGACAATGGGTCATTCTAGGGTGAAGTACATAACAATGGGCCATGCTTAACATGTATAAAAATGCAATATAATCATCATCAGCATGGCAATGGACCATTCTGGGATGAAGATTATGACAATGGACCATTCTGGGATGCAGAGCATGACAATGGACCATTCTGGGGTGAAGTACATGACAATGGGCCATTCTTGGATGAAGAGCATGACAATGGGCCATTCTGAACATGTATAAAATGTGAAATGCTATACGATTATCATATATAGGGCTGAAAATATAATATTTGTACAAAATTATGAAAAATCGAATAATTTGAAATATTTACAAAAATATTTTAAGTTGTTTATCAACATTCCGGATGCGTATGGTTGATAAGAAAGAATGTAGACGTTATTTTTGCAACAACAGGAATCCGTTAAAGATATGACAAACCACAATGCTAAAAGGCCGGATGTAAGAAACTGATAATACGTAGCCACAGTTGTTATTTGTGTAAATGTTATCGCATATTTTTAAAACCAAAAGGTCTTGTTTGTCATGTTTTTTGCAAAACATGGAAATCTTATCTCTGAAATGAACAACGTAACCGTGAGAATGTAAACATGTGATCACGTTCGTGCCGCGTGGGGGTAACGAGCTGCGGAATCCTTTAAAAAACGGAGCAGCGACATTGCCAAAACGGCATTACAGCATATCTTCTTTGCTAATGATCCGATTTTGACGTATGGGGTGTCAAATGAAAGCGGTGGCGACACAGAAGCCAACTGTCAATTCTTCTTCTGTCAACGTTCAACATTAACTATCAATTCTTCTTCTTCTTTTCCGTATAGTGCCGAACAGAAAGTGACGCGAATAACGTGACGCGAATGACGTGACGTGACGCGAATAACGTGACGCGAATAACGTGACGCGAATGACGTGACGTGACTTGAATAACGTGACGCGAATAACGTGACGCGAATGACGTGACGTGACGTGAATAACGTGACGTGACGTGAATAACGTGACATTTGAACGTGAATGATGTGACATTTACGTGACATTGATCAACAATGACCAGAGGGTTGTAAGAACTCATCGCTTATCTCAAGATCTCTTCTTCTTCGTGCCCGAAGAAGTGATCAACAATGACCAGAGGGTGTAAGAACGTTGTCACCTGCTTTTACCTGTGTGTCACCTGTATACCTGTATGACGCAAACCTATTGTCACCTGTGTGTCACCTGGATACCTGTGTGTGTCACCTGTATACCTGTATGACGCAATAATTGCATGAAGAAGTGATCAACAACAATGACCAGAGGCTTGTAAGAAGTGCTAGTTTTTCTTCTTCTTTCCCGAAAGGGGACCACCCTGTACGCTGAGTGCAAAAGTGGTCGCTTATCGCTAGATCTCTTCTTCTTTTCAGTAAAAAAGTATAGGGTGGTCGCCCGGCCTAGCCTAGCCTAGCCTCATCTGTATTCTTGAAACTCAATTGGTGGTAAAATAAAACAATATAAATAGATGAGAACAAATTTCATTTTCAATACATGATTTAAGCAAATATTTTCTTCTATTCAAATAGAACCAGACATGAAGCTAGCCAAACAACATACCACGCTTGATGTGGAAAACACTTAATTTTAAAAATTATTGTTGAAATTGTAAAGAGAAAATTCGAATCTTCATGTAATATAAGACGTGATCAGTAAATAAGGTGTTTAAATAAAAAAACCAACATAATCTCCAACATATTTATTAATACATAGAAAAATTACAACGGCATTATTCTATAAGAAAACTAGTGACGTCAACGATCCAAATTTCTTGCGGTTCATGAAAATAGTCCAACGGCGTGACGGAGGGTTGCAGAAATCACCACACTCAAATTCGATTGGATCATCGGCATAGGCAAGGTGGTATGAAGAATTCTTCTACAAACATTAGTCCACTCGAATGTGTTTAAAATTATTCCTTTAAATTTGTCGACACAGAATAATGGATGGAGAAAACTGTCGGGCTGGAGATAGACCAATATATTTAAACTACATCTGAGCTAGTAATCCAACTGTTGTGTTTGCTATCCAATCCTAACCATTTAACATACATCTTATTGCCTTTTCGTCTAAGTACTTTTTCAACTAGGTAAATGTCGGGATTTTTTGTTTTCTGTAATTCTTCTTCGTAAAACCCGCCACTAATCGGAGTACCTTGCATGTCTTCGAGCAAATAAGTTATAGGATTCGTTATCTTTACTTGTACAATTCTAAATAATTCTGTAGTCCAATTGGGCGTGAAGGCCTTTTCAAAGAAATGTTTTGCCTTTGATACACGTACAATGTCGCCAACTTTAAATTTTCGCGGGCCGGCAATCTTTAAGTAACTATAACTTTTGTGTAAAATAGCTTTTTCGTTGGATTTGTTGACCTGAGATGGTTTGAATCCCGTTTTACTGTGCTTCGTATTGTTGTATTCCTCGGTGATTATTGGTAGGACATCCAGCCATTTGTATGATCCATGTAAACTAAAATATTTGTACAACTTTGCTTTCAACGTTCTAATAACTCTTTCACAAATGGCAGCCTTTTTAATCGTGTAGGTGCTGTAATGATTAATTTCATGTTTTTTCATTAAATTTTGAAATTTTTTGTTGTAAAATTCCGTTCCCTGATCGGATTGTAGGTTCTTCGGCACTCGTTGAGTATGGGCGAGAATGTCCGAAAATGCCCGAGTAATTTCCTCACCTGTCTTAGTCTTTAGAGGGCGTGTCCATACAAATTTTGAAAAACAATCAATTACAACTAGTATTAATTTATAATTTTTATTCTGGTGCGCATAAGGACGCATTTCAGCCAAATCCATTTGCCACAAGTCATCGAGTCCTTTGATTATTGTTCGTCGACGAGGATAGTTTTTTCGTGCTGGTTTATGCAACTCGTACACCACCTGTTTCTTTTCTTTAGACATTCTTATATACGACTTTCAATTGCTTTTAGGCGAGTATCTATATTCATCGAATGAAGGTTGTCCACTACATCCTTTAATACCTCGTTCATTTCTTTTATCTTCTTTTCCATCTTCATATCGTATATCGCATGATTTGCAATTGTTTCTGCAGCAGATTTCATATTCTTATCCGTATCCTTTTTTAAAGTATTCAAATTATCTTTAATTATTTTTTGCAACTTTTGTTCTAGAAGTGGAACTGTGGTTTTATGAAGCTCTTTTCTCACTTCATTTAGTCCAATGGATAAATCTTGTACATCATTAGTTTTCTGCTTCAGCAACTTATTTACATTATTTTCCGTATCCTTTTTTAGAGTATTCAACTCATTTTTCATTATTTTCGGTAACTTTTGCTCGAGAAGTGGAACTGTGGTTTTATGAAGCTCTTTTCTCACTTCGTTTAGTCCGATGGCTAAACCTTCTATCTCCTCAGTTTTTTGCTGCAACAACTCACCATGTGTTTGAATTAATGGTGACTGTATGTTACGCAAGTCCATTATTTGCGCATCAACGTATTTTTTCGTTGCAGCATCACCATTTTCCGATGGGTCCTTGACATTGCAAATTTTCACATTTTCGGCATTAATATTTCCGTCAGAAGTATGTGGAAATGTAACTCGCGCCACCTTTTGAGCGCTACCACCACGAGAATGATGACCGAATTTGTCGACACTCATAATGGAAATGATGCTGTCATTCACAGTTACTCTATTATATTAGCTTCTTTTAGTCCATTGATGATTGCTAGGATTTCGTTGTCGTGAGATGTGTTGCCGGCATCTTTCGAAGCCACCAAGAGTTCAAGACGCTCCACCAATTCATTTGGATCGTCCCAGTATATATATTCCCTAGGCGTTTCATTGTAAATCAATCGAGAGTCATCGATAAACCCTGATCCTTTGGAGGCAGCTGGCGAAGATAGCTGTGGAGACGCTGATTGAGATGATGTTGAACGAGTTGGTAAACGACTATGTGGCGGTTGCGTTAGTGCTGATGATGTAGTAGATCGGGTGTTTATCTGTGACGGATTCTGTGATACCGTTAATGTAGGCTGTGACAGATTCTGTACTATCGTTGATGTAGACTGTGACGGTTTCTTTGCTACCGTTGATGTAGATGCAGGTCTAAACAATGGCTTAATAATATAATGATATTTGTCTCCACTTGAACCTTTAAGGCGGCCTATTGAATCCAGATGAACTTCGGTTTTCTCTAATAACGTTTTGTATAAATTTTTATCTTCTTCATTGTAGTATTCAGGATCAGGATTATCATAGAAAATAAGGTGATATAGGCCTGGCGTCTCCTGCACCGATCCTCCTTGACCATTTTTGGCTTCATCCATAACCTCTATAGCACCGTCTTTGTTAAACTTTATTCGTCGTTTACCCCACGTCCAGCCCAACAAATCATTGTAAATAGGCCCATAGTTTTTATCGATTTTATCAGACTTCATCCAAAATTCTTTTATATATTCATGACTCATCGGAGGATATTGCTCCATATAATCGTTGAAAGCACCTTCAGAAATATTATCAGGATCAAACATTACTTGTTCGGTTTCGTTATCTTGCGATTGGTGTGTTTCTATACTATCTTCATATTCTTCATCGTTGTTTTCAAACACATCTCCATCACTAATAAATGATACTGGTGGTGTACGATTTTCTGCTATATTCGGCTCTTTTTTTAGTCCCACTTCTTCCTTTTTCGCCTCTTCTTTTTTAACTTGTCTTAACTTGTTATCGATAGCATGATGTAACGTTTTTGATGATTGTGCAATGTCCGTGAGAGGTTTCGAGATGGGTTTAAAAAGTTTATTTAGTGACTCATCTCGTTCCGTTTTACCTAATTTCAATGCCAAATATTTTTTGCGAATTGATCTAGCCAATTCGGCAACTTTTTTCTTACGCATGGCAATGGCAACCGCATCATAAGACATTATGTTGACGACTAAACAATCTACCTACAATTTTATATATTTATCAAATCCTTTGCGGTATCGACCACTGTTGAGGGCAAAGTCTTTCATAATGACCAGCGTGCCATACCTGTCACGCCAACATTCTGAACACATTTTTTTAAATTGATCAAATGACATGTCTGGCGATACGTGTTCATCAAATATATGCTTCAAATTTATCTCGTCTTGCTTGAATAATACAATCATGTTACAATTGTCTCTTATTAGCTGCTTCGGTATTTTTGAATATGTTTGGCATAAATAAGCGGCATCGATATCTTTATGTCTGCACATGGAATAATACTCGCGAATCTTCTGCTGTCCATCACATGCAACATCGTCAAATAAAAACACAGAGTTTGCTTGAGCTTCGTCTGGACCGATAATTTCTTCATTGTCTTTGAATGGAAAATACCCAACACCTTTAACTTGCGCTATTACATCTTGCAGTAGTTGGTATTTCGGTTGAAAGAGGGATTTCGAATAAACATAGACATTTTTGAATTTGGCGCCATTTGGATTACATAAAAGTGATAGCATGATGTTAGTTTTTCCACATCCGCTTGGACCACAAATAATGGCTCTGAATGAGTTTGGTAATAATTTTCCATGTTTACTGGTTGTCACTTTCTGGACAATGTCTAGATTATCAATTGGCAGCGTCTGCTCTTGTTGAACGACCTTCATCGTGTGACATGTGTAGTAAATAAGTACGGCAATATATTATAGATGTCGCCACTTGCATGTAATCAGTCCAATGTTGGTTGTCAAAGGAGAAGGTCTCGTGAACACTCTAATTAATAAACTGCCGATTGAGCTTCATATTCCTGGTGGTTATCAGTATTGTGGGCCTGGAACAAAACTAAAAAAACGTCTTGCACGCGGAGATCCAGGAATTAATCCATTAGACGCAGCTTGTAAACAGCACGATATCGCTTATTCGCATCATACATCTCTCGAAGAACGTCACAAGGCTGATAAAGAATTGGAAGATAGGGCTTGGGAGCGATTCAAGTCTAAGGACGCTAGTTTTGGTGAAAAAACTGCTGCTTTACTTGTAACCGGTGGAATGAAGACGAAAAGAAAGTTGGGAATGGGACTTCGTCGTGGAAGAAAGGGACGTTATTCTTTTAATCGCGATGTTGTCTCACAAATTGCAAAGTCCATGAAGAGAGGAGCATCGTTACAAGATACTGCTTTGACGGCTGTACGAATTGCAAAATCCATAATCAAAAGACTTGGCGGTCGAAAAAAAATTGATGTTCCACGAGTATTGCCACTAAAATCTGGAGGTTTCCTGCCCCTCATACCTCTATTTGCAGGTCTTTCTGCTTTGGGAGCTTTAGCCGGCGGTGCAGCAGGGGTGGCGAAGACTGTGGTGGACGCAAAGAATGCCCAAAAGAAATTGGATGAAGACATACGTCATAATAAGGCGATGGAACACATCGGCTCAGGTCTGTAGCTGCGTAAGAAACCGAGAGGTGGATTCGGCTTGTATATGAAAAAAAACTTCCAATAAAGCTACCCAATCGTCCGCTGTACGACTTGGACATTGCACATTACGCAAAAATGCTTAAAATACCGCATTTTCGAGGAGTTTTCATGAATGACACTCTGCCTAGAGACGGTCCTCGACAACGAGAATGTGCAATAGTTAACTTGGATGTGTCAACACATAACGGAACACATTGGGTAGCATATAGAAAGACAAACGATGACGTAGAGTATTTCGATTCATTTGGTAATCTGAAGCCGACCAAAGAACTTGTGAAATATTTGGGTGCACGTGCCAGAATTTTCTACAATAATCATCAGTATCAGAGGTTCAATCAAATCATTTGTGGACATTTATGCTTAAAGTTTTTATATAATGGAGCATATTAAAGGCATGGAACTGCTTATGGATCACATGTTTCATAAAAAACGTTTTGAGGAATTCAGTAAAGAAGAACTACAATTAATACCGCTAGATTATATTATACGAACTGTAGAACCTATAGAATTGTTATATATATGGCATAAATTGCCGGGAGAATATCGAGGAGAATGGAACTTGCAGATACTACTTCCGTGCTTCGTACATTACAACAGGCCAGATTGGAGGACTCACTGGGATGGACCAGCCGGCTCTCAAGCATCTTGCCATTTATGTAAACTTGCTTTGGAACAAATAAAAAATATGCGAACATAAAATTGATTTTTATTCAACTATATAACCTATTAATCTATTGGCATGAATCAGTCATCATGTCGCAGTTGTTGAGAGTAGTTAGTACCAATTATACATTTTCATTTCAACCTTTCACACCAATCGTGTTGGATCCGAACAAAGATTATGAAATAGCTCTTCGTACCTTTCATTCCTACAACAGTATACCAAACCTTGAAAATAACAAGTTTTATTACTACAATGACAAAAACCAATTGACAAAATTTGATTTTCCCGATGGATGTTATGAAATTGTCGATATTGAAGAATACATACAAAAGAAACTGGGTGCTGACAATGAGCTTCGACCGGAAACGATATTTAGTCTAAAACCTAACCACAACACGTTACAGTGCCAAATATTCAGCAAATATAAGATTTCGTTTAAGCAACCAGATAGTCTTGGTACAGTATTGGGATTTTCTCCGACAATACTCAATCCCGGAAAGACGTATTCTTCAGATCTACCTGTTAGGATTATTAAAGTATCTAGCATACGCTTTGAATGCAACATTAGTACCGGAGCCTTCGACGGTAACAGACCTGCTCACACGATCTACGAATTTGTCATACAATCGAACCCTGGGTACGCAATTGACGAAACTCCTCACAATTTGTTGTATTTACCAGTTGTGCCGCAGCGTGAACTTACCAATATCACAGTCTTGGCTCTCGATCAAGAAGGACGACCTGTGAACTTTAGAGGAGAAGAGAGCACATTGGTGTTGGAACTTAGATCACGAGGGAAATGGGCCTAGTAATAAGGCCATCTACTGCTCCAAGAACACCATTAGTTGTGAAACCGTCTAAGTGGCAACATCGTATCCACAGAACACCATTACAACCGTCTCAGCGTAAACATCTTACGTTCGCAAAAAAATTGGTTTTACAATCACTTGGTTTTAAACTAAAAAAATGACGACAGTGTATGAAAATCAAGAACATTCAGACAGCGTAGTAATGCCTCCAATATTCGATATTTATCGTAAGCCAATGTTTGATGAATCGATTCGAAAGGCTGAATACCAAACATATGCACCATTCATTAAATCATTCAACTGCAATGATATTGTTGAATTCAGCATTAATCAAGTTGACTCGTTTCTTGAAATGAGCGAAACCTTGTTATGCATTAAAGGATCACTCGTCGATAAAGTGGGATCTGGAACAATCACGCTAGCAAATAATGTGGGTGCTTTTCTGTTCGATTCGTGTACGTACAGCGAAAGCGCACGGGAGATGGAAACAGTGCGGGATCCTGGTATCGTAAGTGCTGTACGTGCTATGACATGTTACAATCAGGAAGATTCCAAGTATATGGTTATGGCAGGTTGGAATTACCCTAATAATCCCATTCTAAACGATACTTCATTCAACATACAGATGCCTCTTAAGCACATTTTTAACATTTTCAACGATTATCCAATGATTACGTGTGGTCGTCAAACAATAAGACTAGTTCGAGCTCGAAACGACAACGATTGTTTAATTATTACAGATGCAGCTACAACAGCAAAGATTAACATCACCAACATTGAGCTCAGAGTGAAGCACATATATCCCAACGATGAAATTAAACTACAACTAATGACGTCCATTCAAGAAGATCGCCCTATAGTTATTCCGTTTAGAAAGTGGGAATTGCACGAATTGCCTACCATTACCAAAGGTGCTAGACGTGAAGTTTGGGCCGTTAAAACTAGCACATCAGTTGAAAGACCACGTTATGTTATTGTTTTCTTTCAAACGGGAAAGCGTAACACAATCAAAGCTGATCCTACCTTATTTGATAATGTCAGCATCCAAAGTATTAGATTATCCTTAAATGGAGAATATTTTCCGAACGAGAGAATGCAGTTGGATTTTAGCAAAACTGACTACAACGAGGCCTATTTCAACTATACCGAATTTCATCCCAGGTACGCACATTCCACACAAAAGCGACCTCTACTCGATTTCTCAGCTTTCCAGCATCATGCGTTGTTCGTCATCGATTGTTCAAAACAAGAAGAAAGCATGAAAGCATCCACTGTTGACGTAAAACTCGATATTGAAGCGAATAACGGTTTTCCCGACAACACCAAGGCCTATTGTATTATAATTCACGACTGTGTAATGGAGTACTTCCCTCTTACCGAAATTGTAAAAAGTCTAAATTAGGCGCAGAAAGTGTCAGTAGTACACGAGCAGTCATCATGAGAGTAGCATTCGTAGATATTCAGGGATTCGATGTGGACGGGTGGTTTGTTCCCAAAGAACTTACCATCGAAATAGGTTTTAAACGAAGCCATTACATCTTTTTACCTCCAAAACCATTCAATGCGCTAAGTAATGAGGATAAGAAGACGGCATCATACGTGGAGAAAAAACTGCTTGGTATTCGATATTCTGATGGAGATGTAGAATTGTCCAAACTAAATGAAATACTTGAAACCAAGTTGTTGTATGCCGCTGATTACATATATGTCCGAGGAGAACAAAAGGCAGCATTTTTAAGCAAGAAATGTCACATTTTTGGAGTTTTTCCCCTTATTATTGATGTTTGCAAGTTTGATGGTACGCCTCTTGCTACTGGAAACGTTGGTCCTGCTACAAACCCCTGCCACGCTGTTGGACTATTTTCATGCACCGAAAGAAATGTGGATCGTCTACGACACTGGTTTTCTTATAGAATAATGCCGTTGTAATTTTTCTATGTATTAATAAATATGTTTAAGAGTTTTTTTTTTTTGGTTTTTATTTAAACACCTTATTTACTGATCACGTCTTATATTACATGAAGATTCGAATTTTCTCTTTACAATTTCAACAATAATTTTTAAAATTAAGTGTTTTCCACATCAAGCGTGGTATGTTGTTTGGCTAGCTTCATGTCTGGTTCTATTTGAATAGAAGAAAATATTTGCTTAAATCATGTATTGAAAATGAAATTTGTTCTCATCTATTTATATTGTTTTATTTTACCACCAATTGAGTTTCAAGAATACAGATGAGGCTAGGCTAGGCTAGGCCGGGCGACCACCCTATACTTTTTTACTGAAAAGAAGAAGAGATCTAGCGATAAGCGACCACTTTTGCACTCAGCGTACAGGGTGGTCCTCTTTCGGGAAAGAAGAAGAAAAACTACCACTTCTTACAAGCCTCTGGTCATTGTTGTTGATCACTTCTTCATGCAATTATTGCGTCATACAGGTATACAGGTGACACACACAGGTATCCAGGTGACACACAGGTGACAATAGGTTTGCGTCATACAGGTATACAGGTGACACACAGGTAAAAGCAGGTGACAACGTTCTTACACCCTCTGGTCATTGTTGATCACTTCTTCGGGCACGAAGAAGAAGAGATCTTGAGATAAGCGATGAGTTCTTACAACCCTCTGGTCATTGTTGATCAATGTCACGTAAATGTCACATCATTCACGTTCAAATGTCACGTTATTCACGTCACGTCACGTAATTCGCGTCACGTTATTCACGTCACGTTATTCACGTCACGTCACGTCATTCGCGTCACGTTATTCGCGTCACTTTCTGTTCGGCACTATACGGAAAAGAAGAAGAAGAATTGATAGTTAATGTTGAACGTTGACAGAAGAAGAATTGACAGTTGGCTTCTGTGTCGCCACCGCTTTCATTTGACACCCCATACGTCAAAATCGGATCATTAGCAAAGAAGATATGCTGTAATGCCGTTTTGGCAATGTCGCTGCTCCGTTTTTTAAAGGATTCCGCAGCTCGTTACCCCCACGCGGCACGAACGTGATCACATGTTTACATTCTCACGGTTACGTTGTTCATTTCAGAGATAAGATTTCCATGTTTTGCAAAAAACATGACAAACAAGACCTTTTGGTTTTAAAAATATGCGATAACATTTACACAAATAACAACTGTGGCTACGTATTATCAGTTTCTTACATCCGGCCTTTTAGCATTGTGGTTTGTCATATCTTTAACGGATTCCTGTTGTTGCAAAAATAACGTCTACATTCTTTCTTATCAACCATACGCATCCGGAATGTTGATAAACAACTTAAAATATTTTTGTAAATATTTCAAATTATTCGATTTTTCATAATTTTGTACAAATATTATATTTTCAGCCCTATATATGATAATCGTATAGCATTTCACATTTTATACATGTTCAGAATGGCCCATTGTCATGCTCTTCATCCAAGAATGGCCCATTGTCATGTACTTCACCCCAGAATGGTCCATTGTCATGCTCTTCATCCCAGAATGGTCCATTGTCATAATCTTCATCCCAGAATGGTCCATTGCCATGCTGATGATGATTATATTGCATTTTTATACATGTTAAGCATGGCCCATTGTTATGTACTTCACCCTAGAATGACCCATTGTCATGATCTTCATCCCAGAATGGTCCATTGTCATGATGATGATTATACATGTTAAGCATGGCCCATCGATGCCAAGGACGATGCGTTTGTAGAAGGACTCTAGACAAGTCTGACGGTGTAAACTTCATATCCGGGAAAATTCGAATTTTTAAGTTATAGGCTTCATAAGTATGATCAAATCTATTTGCTACGGGAAAAACGGTTTCTCAAGCTCACTAATTCCTGTAATAGCTTCAGTTATCATACTTAACCTTAGATCCATCAGATACTACTAGTAAATACGTTTCAAACTCATGTTTACTGATCAAAATCAGTTAAGCCTTTTAGAAGTTATTAAGCTACAAAAGTACAATCCAATTAACGATTACTCCCGAAATGGTTTATGCAGTTGTAGTGATTACGACGCTAAATTTGATCTGGCAACGGGCAATCCGACTTCATTTACCGGTCATCTCAATGTTTTTTTTCAATCTATTTCGAATAGAAAAAATCTAGTGTACATTCGATGGACACTACATCATTTGGGAGATAATGCAACAAAGGTGACCATTTATAAAGCTTAACGAGTAATAGAGGAACATTGCATTCAACTTCATACATTTAATTTATAAATAACTTTGAAAAACTCCTGATACAAGAATAAAAATCCGATAAACGCCTTAAAAATTAGTGGCGCATACAATATTCCAGCTACAAAAGATCTGATATGAATATTACGTGGCGCGAAAATGTATTTCCATTTTGATGTAAAACAAAATTCTAGTTTTATTTTAAAAGATTTTTCCATAATATTTCAAGTAAACGCGCCACAAAAGAGTTTCAAAATTCAAACTGTATCAAAGTTTTTTTTTCTCTGATTTTGGCCTTGGTTTAGAACTAGAACCTTTAGCCACGTAATTGTATAACTTATCACTAAGTCAGGAGAGTAATATGTAGTGTGTGTGTTGAGTAAGTGTCTTGTTACTTTGCAAAGTCGACGTCATTGTCTTTGCAAAGAGACGCTAATTGTATCCGAATGTCTGCGGTCCCTCCGGTGAGTATGTATCAACGTTACTCTTTTGTGGCGCGTTTACTTCAGATTTAGCAAATATTATGGAAAATTTTTTTAAAATAATACTAGAATTTTGTTCTACATCAAAATGAAAATACATTTTCGCGCCACTTAATATTCATATCAGATCTTTTGTAGCTGGAATATTGTATGCGCCACTCATTTTTAAGGCGTTTAGCGGTTTTTTATTCTTGTAGCCTTATTCATTGACAGTATCGCTGTAATAATATTGTTGCTAGACAGTCAAACTGTCATTGTATACCGGGTGTACGAATCAAACTGTGTCTTTTTCTCAGCGTTTGCATCACCTTGTGGACTATTCTAGCACTTATAAAATACTGAAATTAAAACCTAACTATAGCCTCAGCTTTTATTAATATTTTGTCGATTTATCGATTCATTCGCTTATGTTGGATAATAAAAAAGTTAGCTACTTTAACAACTGGCCATGTTCGTCATGAGTACAGGGTATTTTTGAAATAAGTGCGGCAAACTTTAAGGGGTAATTTTACACATGAAAATAATGACAGTTTTCTTTATAATCATATGTCCGCAAACGCTTCGTTTACGAGATACGGGATGTTCAATATTTTTTTACAAACTGACGATTTATTTATTGCTTTAAAACCAGTTGAGATATGCAAATCAAATTTGGTGGGTTTTAAGACGTACTTATTGCACATTTTTTGACATACAATTAAGAATTTTATATTCACCTTTGGCGCGCAAACGGGTATTATGATTACTAATGAAATAATAAATTTTAGTAGTTCCAAAATGACACAAAATCTAGGCATCGGATAAAAAATTTATTTGAAGAAAGTGTATTTTTTTGTTCTTCTTAATGGCGGTACAGGCTCGTTTTTTAATATTGTATTTAATTACAGAGTAATTTCCCCATATTAATATATTTTTCAAATTGGGCTCTGTACCGCCATTCTTTATTATATACGAATAAGTGTGCCAAATATTTTGAAAAATATTCAAAATTACAGCCGCAATCTTGGAACGCGTTTTCGCTACCTGTTGATCACTACTATTTCCTCTTAAATTGTGAGGTGTTCTAGTACTAAAAAGTACTCTTACTTTAAGTCGGTGGGATAAGATTAACCGTTTTCTAGAAGATTTGAAAATTTTTAGTATTTTGAAGTTGAAAATTTTTTTCAAAAAAACGGTGTATTTTACCGACTTAAAATGAAGGAGTAACTTTTAGTACTAGAATACTTCATAATTTAATAATGTAGTGTCAATCATACATAAAAATTAAAGACACATAGTTATACGATAAAATAACCGTTGACCTACCCAAAACGGACGGATATGACCGATATTAGAAATCCGCAATTCTTCTTCTTCTTCTTCCTTCTTGTATGTGGGCTTTATAGCCTCTTTATTCTTCAATATTAGCCTCCTAAATTGTTTAAGTTATCGCACCATCTTTTTCTTGGTCTGCCAATACTTCTTCGTCCATTTAGTGACTTGTCTCGTGCTATTCGTACTATTCTATCCTCTGCCATTCTACTAATGTGTTCGTTCCACTCCTATTTCCGTTTTGTCACCCTCCATTTATGTCTTCTACATTGCATGATCTTCTTATGTTTTCGGTTCTCTCCCTAGTATTTTCTCTGTTGTTTCTAGTAGTCGTCTCGTTTTAGATGTGCCAGGTCTTGTCTCCGCCGTGTATGTCAATATAGGTCTAATTGCTACTTTATAGATTCTTGCTTTTATGTCTTGTCTTAGGTTTTTGTTCTTCCAGATTGTGTCATTAAGAGATCCCGGTTTACTTGCTATTAAGCTTTGTTGTCGTACTTCCCCTTCAACATCTTCGTAACTGGTTATATCTATTCCCAGATATCTAAACCTTGCTTCCTGCTTTATTATTTTCCCATCAATTTCGATTTTACATCGTAGTGGGTATTTAGATGTTGTCTTCGTTTGGTTTTTCTGCTGATATTATCATATTGTATTTCTTGGCTGTTGTATTGAAGATGTGTGTTAATCTTTGGAGATCGTCTTCTGTCTCGGCGATTAATGCGGCGTCGTCGTTTGCATAACATAATATTTGGATTTCTTTGTTCCCCGTTCTGTAACCATGACCTTTACGTACTGCTTGTATTATTGCGTCCATTACTATATTAAAGAGCAGTGGGCTTAATGAGTCACCTAGTCTAACTCCGCTTTGTACTGGTATAAACTGCGTTAGTTTTCCATTTATAATTGTCTGTATTCGATTATATGAAAGTAGATGTTTTCGATGGTTTGTATAATATTGATTGGTATGTTTCTTCTATTTCTTTCTATTTTTTACTTCTATCACTCTATCAATACTTCTCACCGAATGATTGCCGGTATAAGCAATCCCCCACTTACTGACCAACGGCTTCGGGCGGATGAGTTGGTGAGTGGTAGGGCACTCTGTTGTCCTGAGACCGAGAAATCGGTCTCAAAGGCGGAGGAACCAGGAAATGGTCAACGGCATCAGGATGTAGAAGGCCAGGAGAAACCACTACATTAAAGATCCTTGTGGATATCTCTAGTACAGCTTCCCATGACAGATAAGGAAACTATACATACATTTAATGATCATGGACTTCGGAATCCAAGATCCGGCAGGGGAGGAAGATCACAACCAGACCACGGGGCCTCTCAGGTCGTCAACACACGAAAACCCCGTGTCGTGGAAATCCACAAGATAGCTACGTGGAACGTAACAACTATGTTTGAAAGTGCAAAATTACAAAATATTCAGCTAGAAATGGCCAGACTAGACATTCCTATCCTAGGTAGGTATATGCGAGACGAAATGGCTAGGGTCCAACATATTTGAGAGTAATGGATACATTGTATACCACTCGGGAAAGGCAGAAGGACCCAGACGTAACGGAGTGGCAATCATTGTCAAAGAAGAAATTCGTAACTTTATCCGAAATTTCGTCCCCTTCAATGATCGTATCATGATGATTCAGCTGCAAAATAAACTGCTGAATATTAATATAATACAAGTCTATGCACCAACAGCTGACAAACCAGATGAAGAAATTGAGCAATTCTACAGCGAAATTAAACAAATTCTCCGGAGCACAAAAAAACATGAAGCTACAATTATTATGGGAGACTTCAAATCAAAAGTTGGTGCCGAAATCACACAAGATATAACTGGAAAGTATGGACTTGGAGAAAGGAAAGAAAGAGGGCAAAGACTAATACAGTTCTGCCAAGAAGAGAAATGCATTATAGCAAATACTTTGTTTCAGCAACCTAAAAGACGACTATATACCTGTAAATCTCCAGCTGATCAAGAGGGAAAGATAGTCAGAAATCAAATTGACTACATTATCATTAATAGAAGGTTTAGAAACAGTATTACATCTGCAAAAACATACCCAAGTGCAGACGCAGCAACTAACCATAATCTGCTCTGTGCTGGATTCAAACTAAAACTAAAAAGAATAAAAGCCCCCACAATGCAGAAGAAACCTAATACTCGACTCCTAAAAAATGCCGTAATAGCAGATGAGTTCGGAAATAAGATAAATCGTGAGATTAAAAAACAGTTAGAAAGATCTGAACAAGAAAATATCGGTCAAAATCTAGATGTCATGAATTCCGCCATGGTCACCATAGCAAACGAAGTTTTGAAACGAGAAAAAGACCCAATAAAGAAAAAGGATTGGATGACCGATAAAATACTAGACTTTATTCAACAAAGAAGAAATTGGAAAAACAAAGACGAGATTCGGTATAGAGAGATATATCGACAAATAAGATACGAGGTTAAGCGAGCAAAAGAGGACTGGATGGAACAAAGATGTCGTGAAATGGAAGAACTACAAAGAAAACATGACGAGTTTAATATACATAAAAAGCTTAAAGAAATTACCTACACTCAGAGAAAAAGAACTCCTCACTTTATGAGAAGCTCCAAAGGTAACATAATTCTCGACTTGGATGAAAAAAAGGAAGAATGGATTAACTATATAAAAGAGCTCTTCCTGGATACGAGACCACCACTTAACACCACAAAGTATACGAATACTGGTCCTAGTATCTTAAAAGCGGAAGTAGAGAAAGCCATCAAACAGAGCAAAAATGGGAAATCTCCAGGCCCTGACCAAATACCATCAGACTGGCTCAAACTTCTGGATGACGACAATGTCTCACAATTAACAAACATTTATAACCATATATACGAGACTGGAATGATGCCACAGATACGGTTGGAGTCTACATTTATTCCACTCCCAAAAAAACCTAATACATCATCATGTAAAGACTTTAGACTAATTAGTCTCATGAGCCACTCTCTCAAGCTACTTCTTAAGATAATTCTTAATAGAATCAAGCAGAAATGTGAAGAGACAATGGGAAACAAACAATTCGGTTTCAAAGAAGGATTGGGAACAAGGGAAGCTTTGTTCTCAATGTTAACGTTACTTCAACGATCATGGGAAGTACAGAAATCAATTTACGTCTGCTTTCTAGATTTTGAGAAGGCGTTTGATAGAGTTCAACATGATAGGTTGTTTGAATATCTAGAAATGATTGGAATAGATGATAAAGATCTGAGACTTTTACAACATCTATATTGGAATCAAGAAGCTTCTATTCTGGTAGACGGCAAAGAAACAGACAACATTTGCTTTCAAAGAGGTGTCAGACAGGGTTGTGTGTTATCCCCAACTTTGTTTAACGTATACTCAGAAATAATTTTTAATGAAGCCTTGGAAGGACAATGTGGAGTTCGAATCGGGGGAGAAACTATTAACAACATCAGATATGCAGACGACACCGCGATCATGGCTGAAAATATCGAAGATCTTCAATTCCTTATTGATCGAGTCACTAGAGAATGCTCCAATAACGGACTTAACATAAATGCAACAAAGACAAAGTTACTTGTGGTTAGTAAACAAGACGTCGGCCCTATGCAACTAATTGTCAGTGATGAGTCAATAACAAAAGTTAACCATTTTAAATACCTAGGATGTTGGATAAACGAGACACTAAATCCGGATGAAGAAATTAAAACTCGTATAGAAATTGCAAGAGGAGCATTTATGAAACTTAGATCTATTCTGAGCAAATCTCAGCTGAACTTACAACTAAGAATCAAGTTGCTAAAATATTATGTGTATCCTGTTTTACTATATGGATGTGAAACCTGGATCATGAAGGTTAACATGATGAACAAATTAGAAGCCTTTGAGATAGGGTCGTATCGTAGAATACTCAGAATATCTTGGGTTCAACGCATTTCAAACAGAGAAGTCTTAAACAGAGTAGGTCAAGGCGAAGGTGACTTAATGAAGATGATAAAAAAGAGAAAACTTGAATATCTGGGTCATATAATGAGAGGTAGCAGATAGAGGATGCTGCAGTTAATACTCAATGGAAAGATCGACGGAAAAAGAGGAATTGGTCGAAAGAAATATTCATGGCTCCGAAACCTTCGTCAATGGACTGGCTTATCAGCAGATCAATTGTTACATGCCGCACAAGATCGAGAACGATATTGGCAAATTGTTATGGAAGCTACCCACGCCTAAAAATTTGGGCACGGTACTTAAAGAAGAAGAAGATGTTTCTTCTATACAGTAAATGTAAGACGTATTCTATTAGGATGCGATCGAAAGCCTTTGTCAGGTCTACAAAAACATGGATATGCTGGTTTATTGTACTCAATGGCCTTTTCTGTGATTTGTCTCAGTATAAATACGTCTACGCAGGGTCTTCCGGATGTGAATCCTTGTTGTTCATCTGATAAATTTGTTAGTTTATTGATTTTTTTGGTTAGGAATTTTGTGGTTAGCTTAAGTGCGGTGTTCAGTGGATTTATAGCTCTATAATTGTTGGGGTCTTCTTTGTCTCCTTTCTTGAACATTGGTATCATTATTCTGTTTCTCCATGCGTCTGGTATCTTGCAGTGCAATATTAGTTTTTGTACAAGTTTTGTCATCTCTAGTGTTATACTTTCTCCTCCGTATTTTAGAAGCTCGTTGGTTATTCCGTCGGGTCCTGGTGACTTTATATTTTTGAGTGAATTTATGGCAATCTCTACTTTCTGAAAACTGATTTCTATTTCGTGTCTTAATTCAGGTAGGTTATTGTTTTGATTATTATTTTCTTTTCCTTTTAACAGTTCCGTCAAGTAGCTTTCCCATTCGTTTGCTGCTATGTTATTGTATTCCTTAAATTCTGCCATTTCTTTCCGTTGGTTTCTTATGAATAGACTTAGGCAAATATGCAAATTGCATATTTTGCATATAATGCATAAAAAATGCAAAAATGTCAAATTTTGCATATTTTTACAAAAGTGAGCATAAAGTGCTTATAATTTGAAAATTTGATGTTAACTATATATTTGTATATTCAAACTTACAGATAGCATGAAAATGCCAATATTTAATTTTGTTTTATAATCACTTGGTATTCAAATTCTTGGTATATGTAGTAACTAATAAAAGACAGCGACTTATAGTTTTGTCACGTTTTGTCCTGGAATTAAGGGTTTGTGTTTGCCAGTTGATGTCTCTAGGTAAAAATTTTTTCCACCTACCCCTACCGAGAGTATACTTTTCCGGACCTGATTGTAGGGAGCAAAGTTGTACTTTTCCTCCCTAGGGAGGAAAATACTTTTCCTCCCTAGGGAGGAGAAATAAAAGTGACGTCATGGTACTTGATTCATGAAATATAACTTATTGACGCCCTGTACAATATCTACTTTCTATTACGTAAGTATTTATACATTTTAACGTTTATTTATAAAACACCCTGTATTTTACAGAATGGTAAAAAACAGTAAATTTTTGTCTTGATTTAACAATGTTTACATTAATAATTTGACTTATATTTGACAGTTGACAGTTATATTGTACCTACTTGTTAGTTTTAGTTCTAATAAATTTTGTTGGTTAGTTACATAAATAAATTAAGTAGAAATGAAAAAATGACTTGTTATTTGAGAAAGGAGGAAAAACCATATGTATAACATGGGAGTAAAGTGCCTTTTCCTCACTTGAATGATTACTGCCCTCCGCTACGCGTCGGGCAGTAAACTTCATTCTCGGGAGGAAAACTAGCACTTTCCTCCCTTGTTATACAAATAGCTATTATTTTGACGGTCAGTTTCACTTGAGTTCACTTTTGTTGTAAAATTGGAGGCGTAAACAAAATGTTTCAACTTGGATAAAACCTTTCAAAGAGCTATCTATGGATATAAATAAAGTTTATTGCTCATGTTGTGGCAAAACCGTCAGTGCATACGTATTATTTTTATTTTATTTTAAAAATTTACACGGTGGTACAAACAGAGATTTTAAAATTGGAGATTATGTTTAATAAAAGTACCGACAAAAATAGGATATTTAATTAAAATTCAAATCATTCAATAGTCTACTGAAAGGTCGCTAACATTTTTTTTCTAACAATAGCATAGTTTGCTTTAATTTTGCTAAAAACAAAAACATATCATCTATTGGACTTAATTAAGTGCTTTTAATTTATGCTCACAGTGTTTCTTCTCTAAATGTAAACAGAAAAGACCAAGAGCCTCTTGTAAATATTTGGGGGTTCTTCCTTCTTGCACAGTCATTTCTTGACATTTTCAAGATTACTACACCGATTTTTATTTGATTTAATTTAAATATTTTAATTGTTATGCAAAAACGGTTCATTTTTAGTTTATTTCTACAATCTTAGATTTTAAAAATGGGTACAACTATAGAATATTTATATATTCTTTTTTAGATTTCATCTGAAAAAAAATTCAAATAGATCAACATGTCATAACCGCGAAACATTTAGCTAAAAAAGTAAAAACCACATCCGGTGAAAAATATCAACCTTCAGTGTCTAATTGCTTTCAGTCAAGTTCCAAAAACAAACCGAACAAGAAACTTTTAACGAAGACTTGTATCGTGCATTAGTATCTTCTAATATACCGCTTTCAAAATTATCTAATGAATACTTTAGTTCTTTTTTAAAAAAATATTGCAAACAAAACATTCCCAGTGAACGAATTCTAAAGAGAAATACCTAATGTCAATTTGCTATACTCCTCAGTTATCCACAACATAAAAGCCGAAATAGGTAATAATTAATTTTACATATGTGTGGACGAGACCACTGAGTCGTCAGGTAGATACATTGTGCACTTATTGATTGGTGTACTTAGCGATGAAACCTTTCCAAAATCGTATTTAATTTCCTGTAGGCAAGTGGAAAAAACCAACGCTCTAACAACATCACGGTTTCTACAAGAAGCATTGGCAAACTTTGTTCTTCCTGCTGCGGTGCCTAACGATAAATTATTGCTTATTTTATCTGATGCCGCACCATATATGGTGAAAGCAGGACAAAATTTAAAAATATTTTATCCAAACTTAATACACTTATTTAGCGCATGGAATAAACAGAGTTGCAGAGGAAGTAAGAAAAAAATTTCCACTAGTTAACAGTTTAATAACGAGCGTCAAAAAGGTATTCCTGAAATCACCTGTAAGAATACAATGTTACAGCGATATGCTTCCTGCTGTTCCACTGCCACCGCAACCCATTTTAACACGTTGGGAACATGGTTGGAAGCAGCTAATTTCTATGCTGCTCATTTTGTTGATTTAAAAAAAATAATTAACCTTTGAACGGATGATAGTTGCCAGTCTTTATTGTCATTCATAAAGTCAAATTATAGTTTTGTCCAGAAAACTATAACTCAATTAGAATCCTCCAAATAATCATTGTTAGAGAGTACAGTTTTAATGAAAGAATTTGAGTCATTGTATCAAAACGTTGAAGGTACTATTGGAAAGGAAATTTTTCAAAAATTTAAAGTAACCATGGAAAAAAATAGTGGTTACCAGGTTCTTTCTGAAGTGATTCAAGTACTAGCTGGGACATTTTCCGAACCACTTAATTTAGAACTATCTATTATGCTAAATTTGAAAAATGTCCCAGTTACATCAGTTGATGTCGAAAAAAGTTTTTCTATTTACAAATATATGTATTCAGATGTAAGCCATAAGTTTTTATTAGAAAATTTTGAACATCATTTGATAATATATTGTTACCACAATTCAAAATAATATTTATATGTTAAAATAATTGTATATGTTTTGTATTTATAATATTGTAAGTATTTCTGTAAATAAAAAAATATTGTAAATATTTTTTATTACATGCATATTTTCTAGATATATATGCATATTTTGCATAGAATACTGCATATTTTTGCACAAAACACTGCATATTTATGCGCATATTTCATACTTTTTATTTGCATATTTGCCTAAGTCTACTTATGAATCTCCATGTTTGTTTTTGTATTAGGAGGAAGTAGCTTTCCATCCTTTTTCTAAACTGTTTCCAGTGTTAATTTTTTTGTTTTTCTTGCCAATTGCTTTGTTTCATTTCGTATTCTTCTATAGGTGTCTCTGAGTTCTGGAGTGTTTAATGTTTTATACTTCTTATAGGCGTCTCGCTTCTCTTTACATTTGTCTTTTAGTTCTTTTCGGAACCATGGTGTATTGTTGTTGTTACTTTTGTTCAGTATGACTTTGCGTTTTCCTAGAGCTTCTGTTGCTGCCTCTTTAATACTGTTTTTAATTTTCTCCCAGCTCGCGTTTATATCTTCGATGTCGTCTATTTGTTTCAGCTGTATCTTCTGTGCTAGCCTCCTTTGGTACATTTCTGTTCTAGAATCGTTCCACAGTGACTCTACATTGAATTTTTCCTCGATGATTTCCTGTAGAAAACGTTTTGATGTTAGTTTCATTCTTATTTTTGCTAGGACTAGTTTGCGTTCACTCCCTGTGTCTGCTGAGTTTAAAGTTCGAATATCTAGAATCTGCTTTGGGTGGATTTTTATATTAGTGACTATAAAGTCAATCGTAGATTTGTGCCCCCTGGAATTTTCAAACGTATATTTATACTGAAACTTATGGTCGAAAAATATATTATTGATTTTTAGTTCGTTAAAAGCACAGAGATTAGCCATGAGTTCTCCATTTGCGTTGACATGGTTTTCATTTTATTTTTGTTTTACTCCTGGAACTATTTCATTTCCGATTCGTGCATTAAAATCACCCATAAGAATTAAGTGTTCTTCATGAGGTACGTCATCCAGGATGGTTTGCAACTGTTCGTAGAATGCCTCTCGTTCCTCCTTAGGTTTGCAGGCATCAAGGCTATAGAATAGATAGATATAACATTTAATTTTTGGTAGTCCATTGTGATGTTCATATGTATTATTCTTTCGGAGATGTAACGGCACTTACATCAAATTCGCAATTGATGAAATCAGTTCATCTCTGGAAGATAAATAATCGAACCAGTTTTCGTTTTTCTAAATATTTTTTTTCTATTTTTTTTAATTCACAAAAATGAATGAGTTTACTCTACTATGAAAGTTAAGCATGCTTAAAAGTTAAAGACAAAAAAATTATGCGGTAAAATAACTACCCAAAACGGAAGCCTATGACCGGTACTAGAAATTTACAATTGATGGAATCGATCAATTGGAAAATAAATTATCTCTGGAATAATTATCTCTCAATAATTATCTCTGGAAAATAAATAGTGGTACCAGTTTTAGTTTTTCTAAGTAGAAGCGTTCTTGAGGTATTAAAAAAAATTAATTACAAGACGACATCTTCAAACAGCTCTAGCTCCCTTATGAAACATTTTGAGGATTAGGTAAATTGGGTTAAATTTTTTTAAAATTATAGGAGGAATCTCCGGTCTTCGTTTGTCATGAGAGTTTCTGGACACCCTGTATATTATTAATATTATTAGATATTTACCAAATCCGTATATAAATTAGTTTCATAATTATCTAGCTAATCTTGACATATATCTAAAGAATTACCCACATAAATTTCTACCATTGGGCCCTAGCGGATGTTTTCATTAATAGAACTATATTAAGCACATACCTCTAACCACCTGTTGCTAATAGCTCTATTAGAAGGAATTTCAAAATTTTCTGTTACTTCCTTATGTTCGGTTCGAATTCATGTGTAACGGAAGACACTCTTCAAATATGTGAAAACACGTGTTACGTCACAACTATTCACCGCATTCCCAAATATTAGGACAGCGATTATTGCTTTGGATTTACCGAAAAGTAATTTAAGTCGTTTCCGGTATTAACTATTTTTTACTTTATACCCCCTTTTAAGGGGATCTACAAGTAACAGTCTAGTTATAAGTACTTAATCTTCAAAAAATGTAACAACTAAATGGGAGAAGAGGAGAATAAGAACTTGATCTAGAGGAAAAACAATAGTTTTGTATTTATTTCTGAATATAATATGGTTTCTTAATAAATAATACTGCTCTTCTTCTTCTTGTTCATCTCTTGATATCATCAAGACTATTCTAATTTTTTTGTAGATATCTTAATGAGTTCGTTTGTGGTGAAACCAAACAACAACCATAATAATAATATACTTTAGAAATCGAAATTGCCAAATAATTTTTTTTTATTTACACAAATAGACCCGCACAAACAGTAAGATACATGTTATTACATAAAAATACTTTACAATCTGGTATATAGTTTAGTCATTTTGAGATATCTTAGTAGGGATTTTAAATTTGAAGTCAGTACACTTTTTAGATTGTCACTAAGAGCACACGCGATCCTTTCGTTCTGATACACTGGACACTCGATAAGCACATGTTTCACTGTTAGTTGCGTGTTGCACTTAGTACACATCGGAGTAGCCTCCAGATGAGGCAGAGCACTCCTCCTGGTTGAAGATATGTTTGTGTGTAAGTAATGTATGTCCTATTCGGAGTCGGTTGATGATGACTTGGTCTTTTCTGTTACTTGGTACGATGAGTTTGGTTCCTACTTGACTTAGGCATTCTTTGAGTTTGTCGGTAGTCGGATCCCAAGTAGCTTGCCACGTTCTGTGGACATGGCCTTTGATGTTTACCTTGTGATCAATCCAAGGTATTTGATCTAAGATAGCAATACTTTGGTCGGTAGTTGCATTGCTTGCTAGAGAGTCCACTTCCTCATTGCCTCTTATTCCCATATGGGAAGGTACCCAGATGAAGGAAATATCTTTTTGTTGAGCCGGTAGATAAGATAATTCTTCTTTGATTTTAAGAAGTATAGCATGAGTTGTATATAGCTGTTTTATCCCAAGTAATGCGCTCATTGAATCGGTGATAATCACAAATTTGCTTTCATGGATAGAACCACATTTTTTCATTGCCTGGTGAATTGCCGTAACTTCTCCAGTATATATACAACAATTTATTGGGATTCGTACGGTAGACTTGATGTTTTCGGAGATATAGGCTGCAGCATGTCCATCATCACATTTTGAAGCATCAGTGAAGATTTGATGGGTTGTTGGGTATTTGAATATTAAATTTTTAAAAGCTTGTTGAATAAGGAAAGGATGTGTGGAATGTTTAGGAAGATCTTTTAGATACGTATCTATTTTTGGAGCTTGATCATCCAGGGAGAAAAATTTACATGAATAGGCATAGTAAGACTGAACTGTTCTAATTTAAAACCAATACGTTTTATTCGCTCAGGAAATGGTAGCATGCTTCTTGCAATGTTTTCATAATGATCGGAAGATATATTTGTTCTGCAGAATATTGTGGAGTAGGTTACGTTGCTTTTGTTTGCTGAAATTCTGGCAACGTAATTTAGTGACAGGAGTTGCCTTCGTTGGCCTAAAGGGAATTCATTAGCCAGAACTTGTAAGCTACTTACTGGACTAGTTCTTATGGCACCTAAAACTAATCTCAAGCACGTATTTTGAAAGTACTCAAGTTTTTTTAAAGATGTTTTGTTAGCAGTGTCGTAGCATAAACAGACGTAGTCTAATTTACTTCTTATTAATGATCTATATAGAGTAAGTAAGGTTGTTGTATCAGCCCTCCAAGAGGTATTTGACAACATTTTTAGTAGGTTAATTCTGGATTGACAAGAACGTTGCAGATTCGTTACGTGGTATTCCCATTTTAAGTTACGTTTCAAAGAAAGTCCTAAGAAATTTATTTCTTCTGCCTGTTTCAGCATAACTCCGTTAAGTGTTAATTGAATATTAGGATAGTTTTTTCTTTTACTAAAAATTAAATAACGTGTCTTTTCACCAGAAAATATAAAACCCGTGTTTTGCGACCAGCTTTCAATTTTGTGTAAGGCAGTTTGCAATATATGTGATCCCAGAGTTACATTGTTTGTTTTTAGATAAATGACTAAGTCGTCTTCATATAGGCTAGTAAATACAGGTAGCTTTATTTGATGTATAATACTATTTATTGCAATTAGAAAGAGTGCAGGACTTAGAGTAGATCCTTGTGGAGTGCCATTTTGCAGTACTCGTCTGGAAGATGTAAATCCCTTAGTTCTAACTCGAGAAGTTTGTGTTTCTAAAAAATCTTTAATAAACGACAACATATGCCCTTAGACATTTCATTCTTGAAGTGCTTTAAGTATAAGATGTCTCTATGATGTGTCAAAAGCTTTTCTTATGTCAAAAAATACGGCAATAAGTTTTTGATTGTGCAGAAAAGATTCACGTACAGCTGATTTAAGGGTAATTAGATTGTCTGTTGTGGATCTACCCATACGAAATCCGCTTTGTCTGATACTTATTAGGTTATTGTTTTTGAGATGCCATTTAAGACGATAATTAAGGATTTTGTCTAAAAGTTTGCAGGTACAGCAAGTAAGTGATATTGGACAATAGGAATTTGGATCGTCTTTTGGTTTATTATATTTAAGGATTAGAATTATATTTGCTTGCGACCATAGATCAGGAAAGTCGTGGTGACTGAAAATATTATTAAAACCATCAACTAATATTAGTTTTGCATTTAGAGGAAGATTTCGTAAGAAAAGAGGGTGGATATTATCAGGTCCTGGCGTCGAATTTTTTGCACTTAAACAAAATTCTAATTCCCGAAGACTTATGGGTTTGTTTATTGGATTGTCGCTCTCGGTGATTTGTATATTTGACGACTCCATTAGTTTTTTATGTTCTAGAAAAGATATGCTATAATTCGAATCACTAAAATTAAGTTCATATATATCTGCTAGTATTTCTCTGATATCTTCCTTGTTTCAATGCATTTGGTTATTGTATGATAGAGTATCTATGCCTCGGAAGTATTTTGTTCCTTTTATTCTGCGAACTTTATTCCATACGTTGCCTAAGGGAGTGGAAGGATTTATTGAAGCTAAAATTTAGCTCATACATCACATATACCACCACATCTATCAGAATTGAGTCTCATTCCAGCCAACCTCTTCTTCTTAGTCTATCTCATAGCTTATCGATTAGATAACTCTCCTATCATAACAACACACTACACATTTTCATGGTCCAATATCACAACATACTCTGTCAGACTTTTCATACCCTTCAACTCCCCCCATATTTTATGATCACTTCATTTACAACCAATTTGATGTCAGGTCTCTGGAGGACTTAGTTTCATCAAGCTATTCTAGTCTCATTTTCAGTCAGATACAAAAAACAGTATTTCTATAATTATCATATTACTTTTTCCATCTTTATCCAATTTATGTTGGGCCTACTTCTAAGCTAAGTTATCAGTCGTCAAACAATTATCCTTCAATTAATACTCTTAGAATTGTACACATATGTACACATTACATACAATTTTGTGTTCCCAGACGTCTATACGTATAAGGCCTTTCCCATTATTTGTCCAATTGTATTGATTTCATACCACTAATATAACATCTATTGGTATTGTTGACTACATAACTTCTGGCAACGTTTTATTTTCCTATTTGAATACTTAATTAATGGATTATTTCAAGGAAAAATTTTTTCATCTTTTTTCGAACAATTTTAACTCCAACATATTATGTAAATTTGACACTTTTTTTTATCTTAAATAATAAAATAGTCTTTAAACGTTGTTGCTGGAGTAATGATGTAACTAGGTTACATTGACAGTTCTTAATGTCATTTTGGGTTGCTCTTGAATTCAGTTGTCAGTTGGCCATTGAAATCCAATATGTGAGGTTTTCTCCAAAAAAAAATTCCAACCACGTGGGAAGAGTCCTGTGTTGCCCTGGGTAACATCCAGGCATATCTTTGACATCACATGAATTTTATATAAATATGTAAAACAACTAAATCGTTTACATTTAAAGGGTATTTACCCAAAACATTTTGGTGGCTCAGGCATGTTTCTTTTTGAAAGTATTGACCTCTTGTTTTTTAAACCTCTGTCAACTTTTTAACTTTTTTCCGAAACTTTTAATCCGAAAACGTTTTGTATTGTGACCCTTATTTAGAGTATTTTAAAATATAGATACCTTTTACAAAAAACCTGGTATTTTTTTATTTTTACTTTATCGTACTACATACGCAGTATGAGTATAATAGATAAAGTTATAGGATCGTGCAAAAAAATTTTTTCAGATTTCACTTTTTTTCGAAGTTTTGAGTCCCCCGAGTCTAAAAAGCAAATAAAAGAAACATGTCGGAAGTATGTACGTATGTACGCACGTATTTCGCCACCGTCCAGCAAAAACTACTGGACCGATTTCGATGAAATTCGGTATGAGTAAGTTTAAGAGAATTTTGTCGAGAAACTAAGCTTTTGAAAAAAACTTCTCAAAGGGGGGCCGAAATAGGGGGGTTATTTGGGGCCCATTTTTGCAAATTTTGACCAAAACGAATGAAACTTAAATTAGCTCATCGATAGGTAAATAGAAATACGGAATTTGACATTCCCAAATCCAAAATGGCGGCCAGCATGGCCGACCGCCCACCCGATACATTTCCCTACCAATCTAAAAACTTGTTTAAGATAAATTTAATTTGTAAAAACATTTATATAGCCTAAAGATGGGGCTATAACAAGAATATTATCGTTTTTCAGAAAAAGTTATAGTGTTGGAAACAAAGGTTGAACCTTGCAAAATGGACACAAGTCCGGTTTTATTTTTTTTTCTGAAATATTAAGGGGTGCTTATTATAAGATTAACTTTTTCTGAAAAAATTTCGCCCCGGAACCCCCTTTTTCGAACCCCCTTTTTCACCCCTTTAAAGGGGGTAATTTGTGGTTTTTGCGGAACGTAGCCCTTCTTGTACCTTTTACAAAACATTTCTTTTATAGAAATATGAAGAGTATTATATTTTCTACGATTTTTTTCCGACAGCCAAGAAATCCTGCGGCAATTATTCACAAAGAATTGATTGATTTTTTGGTATACGTTTCACTTAAGGGTAATTGCCCTCTTTTTAATTACAGGGTGTTACATTTTAAAAAACCCCTTTTTATACCATCTGAACCGTTTATGCTAGAGTCAAAAGACTTTCAGCGATTACCCATATACTGGTGCTATTTAAAAATTTGTATAATGCACCCCCATGTTTTTCCCGGAACCACCCCCAAAAAAAAGAAGAATTAATAAATAAAGTGATTTTCTTGGAATCCTTCACACACAATGCTCTTTATTAATATACTTCATATATCATTTTGTGCACGTTATTCTTACCCATACATGGACACTAAAAGCGATTTCCTAGTGCAACCCCTGTAGCCAAAAAAAAATAAATAAAATGGAGGGTTGAAATTTTTTTTTGTTTTTTTGATTTTTGATTCATATGGGCATATGCTTCATCAATAGTGCTTTTCAAAAATATATATGGTTATTGCCAGGCACGTAGCCAGGAAATGTTCTTGAGGGGGGTCCAAATGCAAGTCAAATTTTTTGTTAGGTTAGACGGTAAGGTATTGAAAAAAATATTCAGAATAAATTTTAGATTAATATGCAACATTTGAAAAAACTATTTTAACATTTTAAAAATTGCAATAACAAGTGTTTACGAATTTACTAAGATATAACATCTATATGACGACAATCTCATTCTAGTAAAGTAAGTTGTTTTTAATAGCTAATTTCACAATTGTATGTTTAATATCATTCTAGCTTCCCTGATGTTAGTGACTACTAACGAAATATAGAATTCAGTAGAAAAGAGTACACCTGGTCTTCTATTCAGCTGTCTACTCAATAATTTTGGGTTATTTGATATATCATCATCATCCAGCCTTCTGCATTCAATGTTGAACATAGGCCTCCCCTGATTTCTTTCAGTTCTGTCGATCTTGGGCTTCCAGCAACCCTTTTGACGTTGTCTGTTCATCGTGTAGGTGGTCTACCTCTACTTCTTCTGTCCGTTCGTGGTCTCCACACTGTAATTTTTTGGGTCCACCACCGTTCTCCATTCTGGCTACATGACCTGCCCAATTCCACCTCAGCTATGCTATTCGCTCTATGACATCTGTGATGATGATTTGATATCTATATTTCTGGCTTTCGACGTTCCAATGAACGGAACAAAGAGCCAATAAACTGAGTCTTTCGTTTCCCATCTTGTTTCTGAGTAAAGTTTTTACTCGCTTCATTGCTGAGAACAGAGGTTCCACACTGGCCGTTGTGACAGGTATAGTTGAAAAAATTGTAAGGAATTTTTCAATGTTTAGAGAACAAATCTTTATTACAATGTTTCATTACGTGGAGAACTTCGGTATTTTGTTGAAAAGATGATATTGTATTACAGTTACACCATAACATATACATATTCAACTTATATTGCTGCAAGAGAAGTGTCGCGGGAGTAATAGGCAGCCGAATATTCTAGCAATTTTGCTTTTTATGTAGAGGTAAATGCAGGTAAAAGAATTTGAAATGCTGATAGAATATTTTCGTTTTTGCTAAATCTGATTTTTAAATTGGATGTAAGTTGATCCGTACATTGAATAAAACAGAAATAATCCTAGTAAAAAATAATAATAATTACGTTCACTTTTTCAAAAATGTTAATAATAACTTGGGGATACCAAAGCCGAGGTAGTTTTGGGAGGGGTCCGGACCCCATGGACCCCTCCCTTGGCTACGTGACTGGTTATTGCAACATCCCTGCGGAAACCACCCCTATCCTTGAAAATATACTGCAAAAACTATCCCTATCCCTTGGCGAGCATGCTTTTACGAATTTCTCATTACCTATGCATTCTATTTAAACAAAACTTATACAAGGTTAAAGACCACTATTTGCTCTAAAAATTAGGTCCTATTCATTTTTTTCGTATAAGCAACCGTTACGGCACAGTGGCGCCGTAAACCTCATACATGCTTTGGCGGGCTCCAGTTTTTGTTTTTTTTTTCGTCATCTGTTCGTTTTATTGATGAAGTACTTATGTAAAATAAAACAACACAGTGCAACCTACAAATTATGACTTATGCACATTTTAAAATCTTTGCGCCCCAAAGCCACAGTGATGGCCCAAAATCAATTTTTGCATATTTTCGCCACCTACACGCATATTATTGCATTAATGCTACCTTAATAGCACAATATTTACTCTTAGGTGGTCACTAAGCAGTGGCGGATCCAGGGAGGGGTGATGGGGGTAATCACCTCCCCCCCTCTCAAACCAAGTGATATTATATTCAAAGATTATAAAAATATTCATTTATTTTTATAGAAATTTAGCCAATTGGCACCCCCCTCTTAACGCTACTGGATCCGCCACTGTCGCTAAAGCATAAAAAGTACGCCATTCTTATTAAATTAATAATATAATATAAGTATTTCTATAAAAATAAATGAATATTTTTATAATCTTTAAATATAATATCACTTGGTTTGAGAGGGGGGGTGTGATTGCCCCCATCACCTCTCCCTGGACCCGCCACTGCTTAGCAGCCACTTAAGGGTGAATATTGTGCTATTAAGGTAGCATTAATGCAATAAAATACGTGTAGGTGGCGAAAATATGCAAAAATTGATTTTGTGACACCACTGTGGCTTTGGGGCGCAAAGAATGTAAAATGTGCATAAGCCATAATTTGTAGGTTACACTGTGCTGTTTTATTTTACATAAGTACTTTGTCAATAAAACGAACAGATGACGAAAAAAAAAACAAAAACTGGAGTCCGCCAAAGCATATATGAGGTTTACGGCGCCACTGTGCAGTAACGGTTGCTTATACGAAAAAATGAATACGACCTAATTTTTAGAGTAAATGGTGGTCTTTAACCTTGTATCAGTTTTGTTTTAAAATAATGCATAGGTAATGAGAAAATCGTAAAAACATCCTCGCCAAGGGATAGGGGTAGTTTCTGCAGTATATTTTCAAGGATTGGGGTGGTTTCCGCAGGGATGTTGCAATAACCATATATATTTTTGAAAAGCACTATTGATGAAGCATATGCCCATATGAATCAAAAATCAAAAACACAAAAAAAAATTCAACCCTCCATTTTATTTATTTTTTTGGCTACAGGGGTTGCACTAGGAAATCGATATTGGTGTCCATGCATGGGTAATAATAACGTGCACAAAATGATATATGAAGCATATTAATAAAGGGCACAGTGTGTGAAGGATTCCAAGAAAATCACTTTATTTACTAATTCTTCTTTTTGTTTTGGGTGGTTCCGGGGAAAAATGGGGGTGCATTATACAAATTTGTAAATAGCACCAGTACATGGGTAATCGCTGAAAGTTTTTTTACTCTAGCATAAACGGTTCAGATGGTATAAAAAGGGGTTTTTTAAAATGTAACAGCCTGTAATTAAAAATAGGGCAATTACCCTAATAAGTGAAACCTATACCGAAAAATCAGTCACTTATTTGTAAATAATTGCCGCAGGATTTCTTCTTAATTTCCGTTACAGTTAAGGAAAAATATGTATTTTTTAAAAACATCTTTTTTAAAAACTTGTCGAATTTAGAGCGCCACCCCCGCTAAACGGTGGATGATAGACATATGCTGTCGGGAATATGTCGTAGAAAATATGTCCTCTTCATATTTCTATGAAAAAAAATTTTTGTAAAAGGTAAAGGAAGGGCTACGTTCCGCAAAAATCACAAATTACCCCTTTTAATGGGGTCAAAAGGGGGGTTCCGGGGCGATTTTTTTTTTTCAGAAAAAGTTAGTCTTATAATAAGCACCCCTTGATATAACAGAAAAAAAAATAAAACCGGACTTGTGTCCATTTTGCAAGGTTCAACGTCTGTTTCCTACACTATTATGGGTTGCCTATATTTAAGGGGTCAAAATTTGACATAAATTTGAACTAGATTTTCTCAAAAATGACTCCAAGGAATTTGTTTATTTTTTGATATATTTTTGATATCCTATCGGTAAATTGGATAACATTGGTCAGATTTCTTAACTCCTCATAGGAGGGGAGTTATGAATTTTTTATAAAAAAATATTCGAGTGCCCGTAACTACCTCTGTAATAGAAACTAAAATTTGAAATTTGGCAGACATATATAGTACTTTGTTATCTATTAGCATAATAAATTTTACCCACATTATGGCTTCCGGTTTAACCGAAAATGAAAAAAAAATCTTAATTTTTTACATACGCCCTGAATATTTTTACATATTTTGAAATAATGTAAAATTATGTTTCCGATGACATAAAACTCGTTGCTGTAACTCAAAAACTCGAAAAGTTACAGAAAATTGAAATTTTGCTAGAATCTTGTGTGTGTCCCCTCTCACGCGATCATAGCAGAGCATTATTATAGGGCAGTCAATGAGGGTATTTGGCTCCGAATTCCATCCTACTACATCGATGTACTTGATATTTTCACAGTAAGTAGTGAATAGCTCAAGAAACAAAATCTACCCTATATACTATGGCGCTTTTATCTTGGGGAATTCCCACCACTTCAAGGGGATGGAAAATTTATTGGTCAAAATAAGCATGGAAGTGGCTAGAGAACCTATTTTTAAGCAAAAACTAATCTACACTTTTTTTTGAGAACTCTTTTTTGAGAATACTTTTTGAGTTATGCGTAGTTGAAAATTGGCCATTTTCATTTAAAAATGACACGTTTTTGGACGGTTTTTTGTGAATACCTTAAAAACTATGAATCAAACTAAAAACACTATATAAAAATTTTTTTTAATTATAAATTATTAACAAAGAGATTCGTTCCTTCGTAAATTTTTTATTTATAATACAAAAAGAGATATGTAGGTAAAAAGAGTTTGTTTTTTGGTGCATGCTCAAAGTGCTCATGCTTTTGTAGTGTTTGAAAAGGCCTTTAAAACGAGCACCGTTAAATGTCGATTACATTCAAACTAAGCGAGATATGGTGCAAAAAAATATATGACTAATGTACTTTAAGGAAAAATGAGAAGTACATACTTTTAACCCCTCATTCGCCAGAATTTAAATGCATTGTTTTTCTTTTGCAATACCTCTTAATATAGTGTTATTTCTACTTTTAAAAAGTTGGACGGGTGAAAAAAATAAGATCAAATTATAGAGCGCATTTTTAAATTTTCTTAAAATTCTTCCTTTTGCTCCAAAAATGTTCTATCCCCGAGAAGTGGTGAGAACCGCCCCCATGATAAAAGCGCCATAGTATATAGGATCGACTTTAAATTAGGAGATTGGGCTTTGGGCTACTCCCAAAATTTCATTACAATCCATGCAGTAAAATGCAAATATTGTAAACTATTAATTTCTCAGAAAAATGGACTAATTTGAAATGAAAGTATGACTAATATTCTATTGATTTATGCAATAATCTATAGTGGGTCCCCGAACATTTTCTCAAATGCGGGAATTAATGATGCGTAGAACCATAAAATATTTTCAAGTATACAAGGTGTTTCTAAAATATCAAAATAACGAGTAACTTTGTTGTTTTTATAGAATGCCAGTATCTAGTACGATAACGATAATAGATCGGTACGATAAAGTTCTCGGGCGGCCCTTTCGTCCAGCGTTTTTTTTTTAATTAAATTGTTTATTACGCTCTAAATGGTAGTGAGATCGCCATCCTAATTTGTTGTTCATTTTCCTACATTTTTGTTGAACATATCTTCCATTTATTTCTACCATTTTTAATGGTAGTTTTCGAACCTGAGTTTAAGCCATTTTTCTGCAATTATCTTCTGCCAGTAACTAACGGTAACGTCTACAAATACTGCCCAGGATAGAATGCAGGTTTCGTATATGAACCTTGTTTTTAAAAACACTGTATATTTAGCTACATTCATTACACGATCTATACCTACCTCAAACCGCTATACAGCACGCTACTTCAAAAGCTAATTTTTTCGTCAAATTATAACCTTTATTTCGTTTTACCATATCAGTCTACATCGACCAGTTGTAATGGAGGTAATTCTTCGTGCATGCGGAGATATGCAAATGGTTTTCAAATAATAAATCTGCAAGGACTTTTTACTTTTCCATGAATGTGAATTATAAACACCACCAATTAGAGAATTTCAAAATAGTTTAAACTGTTTGTGAAATTGGTCACGAAACTGGTTTTTCTGCGAAATGTAGAGCTTATTTCATGTTTTGTAGTTTTCTGCTACAAATTTTCCTAGTACATGAACTAAATAGTAATTTTGGTTATTAGTAGTGAGCAGTACATATCAAAAAATTTATTTTTTGCAATATTGTGAGGATGTTTAGGTTAAAATACATTCATTAATTTTTTAGGTAACAATATTTTTGTATAATTAGGGTAAGTCTGGGATAGATGGCCACCAAGAAATATTTTTGATGATAGTTCGAGTTTAAATATCACAATAAAAAAATGTTTAGGTGTATTGTTAAACGTCATATTTTGTACATAAAATAAACAATATATAAAATTATACAAATTAACGGGTACTCAATAGTTATTTTTCTACAACCACTATTCAAAGTGCACTTTTCTGCACGGTTTTATGTTAGCAAACTTGATATTTTCTCACAGTATAAGATATTTGACATTAGTGTGCAGAAAAGTGACGTTTCTGTGCCGCAAAGTGACGTTTCTGTGCCGCAAAGTTCTTTTCTGCACAGTTGACTACCTCATTCTGAGTAACGTTATATTCTGTTTACATCCGTGGTTAAACTTTAGACAAATATATAACCTATAAGACAATTATTATATTTAACTATAGCACAGAAACTAAATTATGGATGTTACAACTGTTTTATTTTACAATTTTATTCTTATTAAACATTTTATAATTATCAAATAACCAATAAGGATTTAGCAACCTGTGCAAAAGACGTCGAATGAAGTAGGTTTTGTGTAAATCCGTGACTGCATAAATATAATGTCAATAATGTGTAATAATTGTTTAAATTTAAACAAATTAAGGCAGTGCATTAATTTTTTAACTGATTTCTGTGCAATTTATTTAGGTATAAGGAATTTAAATTGATTAGTAGGTATTAATTAAATACAGTTTAAAATTTATCACATAGGTACCTATTATAATTAATCGTCGCGCGTCGTTTGGAAATTGTGATTTTTATTTTTAGGAAAAACTGTGCTTGTAGAAAAAGTATAGTGTGAAACACGTGCAGAAAGGTAATTTCTCACTCGTTTGAATTGCGGCACTCGCTTGCGCTCGTACCGCAACTTTTCAAACTCGTGAGAAATTAGTACCTTTCTGCACTTGTTGCACAATATACTATTTCCTAACAAGTGCAGAAAGTCATTCTTTTCCGCACGCGACTGCAGTTTGCGGAACGACGCTAAGCGGGAGTTCGGCAAGCAGTCGAGTGCGGAAAAGAGACTTTCTGCAAGAGTTAGGAAAAATATTTTTTCTAGGGGTCTTTAAAAATTACCAAATCTTAATCAATTAATTTAATTAATATGAAAAACATACACAAATTAATTCTTTGACAAGGTTGTCAAAATCAAACTTTCAATATAATTAGTTAGCATGACGACGATCTTGGTTTCCATGATGATTCAAAACGACTGTTATTGTCTATCGATTTAACTTTCGAATATTATGTCAAAATAATTTTATTTCATCGAATTGTCGCGTTAATTTCATTAAAACAGCAACACAATAAGATATATTTGAAATAAATTAGTAAATAATATCTAAATATTAGTTTATTGCATGTATTATAATTACTTTAAGGCCATATTAACATATCTAAATTAACACGCGTGCAGAAAAGTAAAAACTGCGTGCGGAAAAGAAACACGCGTGCGGAAAAGTGAAACTTTCTAAACTAAAATGCGTGCGCGAAAGTAGACATTTTTGCACGCTAGTAGAAAAAAAAATTTACAAAATTTTCAAAAATACCAATTGGCCATGTCTCCCACATACTATGAGATAGTTGGCCACAGTAAGATGTGTATTTAACAAAGCATGTAAATAAAATAATGAAAACTAACATTTTTATTAAGTACTAACATTTTTATTAGGTTTTCACACGTCTTTCTAACGTTTTTCTCGGTATCTCATAAGTTATAGATGCACTTCTTATAGAAGAAAAATCTTAAAAAAAATCAGATTAGAAGTTATAGATGCACTTCTTATAGAAGAACCATTTTCAACAGCTTGGACGCCACGGAGAAGATTTTCTTGGGTCCATTAACCTCGAGCTACACCAGGTATTCTTATGTATTTATTTGGCACTTAAAAAAAATTCAGATTAGATACCTACTATGGCCATCTCACCCGATTTGTAAGGGAGAGATGGCCACCCATATAATTTCTAGAAAAATATAAGTAAACGATCCATTTTGAGGTTAGCAAAAACTTAGGAATGTGTTTTACTTATATATTTAATTTCAGCCAAATAACTTACATCAAAAACTGAAATTCGGATTGATCATGCAACATCTCCAAACTACTTCACTTACCTTAATTTGGTTTTATCACGATATTATTTTAATCAATATATGTAAAGCAATATATATTGTCACTTTGCTGTTTCGATATATAAACTGACTTTATTTTGTACACACGCAGACATCTGTCGTCAAATGGAAGAAATATTAGGCATGACCATCTCACCTAGTATGGCCATCTATCCCGGACTTACCCTAACTATTCTAATTGGGAAATAAGCCACAGTTTAACTTGAAAAATAATTTTATTAACGTTTCTACTCCCACTTCGGACGTCGTTGTCAAAATACAAAATATTAATAAACTAAACAAATGCAGTAAAAAATTCTTCTAATAATTTAATTTAATTCTAATAAGTCTAAATTGCCCATCTATAGGGGCAATTTTCTTTTTGGGCAATTGTAGGTTTTGCTATTATAAATATGCTAGTTTCATTTTGTTTCTCCGTAAGACAAAAATGGGTTAAGATATGGCTGTTCAAAATTTGCATACACTCGTGATTAGTGACCCATTCAAGCTTTCTCAATTATAACCCTTTAAAAAATAAACACTTTAAATCGGTGAGACTGACAGATCATATAAAAAATAGATAGGTAAGTAAATTGTTTGTAAAGCGGTAGCGATTAATTTCATTTGGGGAGCTAAACACGGCGAGATTTTCATGATTTTTTACAAAAAAAAGAGGGCCAACTTTATGTTGGGCATAACTTGCTTATTTTTAATGCTGAAACTTTTGTTAACAATTAAAACAGAGCTTTTTATAAACACTTAAAAAAAGTTTAAATGGGGTTTTCCCGAAAAGTGCTTAATTTTTCGGTGATTTCACCTTGAAATATTCGATTTGGAATTAGACGAATAAGAACGTATTTTTCATGAGCTAAAACTTTGTTTTTATTTGAATGATAGACTTTACTGATAAGCTACACTTTTGCGAAGGATATTTTTTTCGATAAAATTTACTTTTTGAGTTATTTGCGAAAAACCGTCTGAAAACGTAGTTTTTTTTGTCGAAAAATCAACATTTTCAAAGGCAAATAACTCGAAAAGTATTGACTTACGTAAAAAACGCTATAGAACAAAAGTTGCTTAAAATTAGTCAATTTATCCATTTCCGGTCTTATCTTGAACGTATGTTTTTTCACCCCCGAGAAGGGGTGACTGTCACCCCCCAAGTAAAAGCAACCAACGGCACAATTTCAACTTTGAAGTGGAGGGTAAGTAGAACTTAAATCCAAATTTTCATGCAATTGGGAGTTGCCCCTGAAAATTACACGGTATCGCCGAATTTCCCGTTCATTTACTGCGCTATTAGGTATGGGCTACTGATTAACAAAACCGACCACCGGTTTTTGCAAGAACCGGTTTTTTGACCGGTATAACCAGGGGGGCATAAGGACGTGGGGCCCCCGGCGCCGTATTCAAAAAGACGCCGGTAGGTGCCGAAAAAAAAATTTTGACAATACAGAAATTACCAGCAATATTAGTAATATTTTATTATGTGCAAACTTGAAAGCTTACGAGTCGTAGATAAATATAAAAATCCCAAAAACTCTAACACCGAAGTAAAACAACTTCTTTGTAATAGGTATGTTATAAAAATCCTAAAAAATCCCAATGGATTGTATAAAATGTGTTTAGAAGAAACATTTTTGGACCTATCGGTCCATCATCAGTGAACTCGTATATGTACCTGCTAACTAGCCCCAGGACCAAACAATGGTTGTAATCATAATTCAATCTATATGCTAGTGTGTTGAAATTAAGAAGGCTTAACGCCAATGTTAGAAGATACCTCTAGGAACATGGTGAAACCCTAAAAGAAAACCTTAACAAACCTTAAAGGGTTTTGGGATAACAATCCATTGGGATTTTTTAGGATTTTTATAATATACCTATTACATACAAGTTGTTTTACTCCTATGTAACGACTGAAGTTTTTTAACTATATGATATACAGCCAACCCAGGGAACTATCCCTTTTTAGTTGATAAAAATACCAGTTAGTATTACCTGTGGCATTATTTTGGTCCCATAAGTGTACGAACCCTTATTTCTCTCATTAACCTGAACTATAAATTTGTTCTCTAATAGTGTAATCATTGCTAAGGTTGTAAATAGTTGTAGTATTCATTATAACTTATCGGTATATTACTTTCCACGTATACGTATAGACCATTCACTCAAGGTAAAATATTTCGAAGCCTCCGAATTTTAAAGAACCGCTTGGATTGACATGAAATTCAGCATACACATAGCTAACATGTCAAAGAAAAAAACTGATATTGTGCCGATGTAGGCTTTATGGGTGAGTTTCTTCCATATGGCAAACAATACAGTAATGAAGAATAAGAATGAGTCTTTCTTCTTCTAAGATTGTTTTTTTCGATAAAATAATTACTTTCTGAGTTTTTTGCGAATAACGGTCTAGAAACGTTGTTTTTTGGTTGAAAAGTGAAGATATTCACTCGGAAATAATTTGAAAAGTATTAACTTCGTGAAAACACTATATACAACAAAAGTTGCTTAGAATTAGTCAGTTTATGAACTTCCGGACTTATTTTGAAAGTATATTTTTGCACCCCCGAGAAGGGGTGGAACTCATCCCCAGGACAAAAGTACACATCACACAAAAGCACACATCAGCACCTTCTTCTTCTTCTTAAAGTGCCTATCCGTTCCGGAGGTTGGCGATCATCATGGCTATCTTGACTTTGTTTACCGCAGCGCGGAACAGTTCAGTGGTAGTCGTGTTATACCACTTACGTAAATTTTGAAGCCAGGAAATGCGTCTTCTTCCCGGTCCTCTTTTACCATTTACCTTCCCTTGGAGAATCAGTTGGAGAAGGCCGTAACGTTCTTGATTTCTCATTACATGTCCTAGATATTCTATTTTTTTTTGTTTTGATGGTTATGAGAATTTCACACTTTTTTCCTATTCTACGCAGGACGTCCACATTGGTAATTCGGTCAACCCAGGATATACGTAAGATGCGCCTATAACACCACATTTCGAAAGCTTCGAGCCGATTCATAGATGCAACAGTTAGTGTGCATGCTTCCATTCCGTAGAGCAGAACTGAGAATATGTAGCATTTCAACAGACGGTATTTTGTTTTTAATGCTATGTCTCGACTGTTGAAAATGGGTCTCATTCTAACGTATGCTGCTTTCGCTTTTATTATTCGCTGTTTAATTTCTGTTGAGTGGTCCCATTGGCTATTTAAATTCGTACCCAAATATGTATATTGCTCAACTCTTTCGATATTCTGTTGGTTGATTGTTAGTTGAGCGTTTAGTATTGGTTTCTTACTAATTGTCATAAATTTGGTCTTCTTTATGTTAAGAGCTAGTCCGTATCTGTTTCTGACTTCAGTTATACGATTTGTTAATATCTGTAAATCATTGAGATTATCGGCAAAAACTATGGTGTCATCTGCATATCTAATGTTATTCAACCATTCACCATTTATTAATACTCCTTTGGCACAACCGTCTAAAGCTTCCTTAAATACCCATTCAGAGTAAATATTGAATAGTAGTGGAGATAAAATACAGCCCTGTCGTACTCCACGTTCTATTGCAATTTTATCAGTTAACTGGTCTTCTATTTTGATTTTGGCCGTTTGATTGTAATAAATGTTTCTGATAATTCTTAGATCTTTGTTGTCAATTCCAATTTCTTGCATTAGAGTTATTAACTTGTCATGTTTTACTCTGTCAAATGCTTTCTGGTAATCTATAAAGCATACGTATATATCACAGTTTACATCCCTGCATCTCTGAAATAGCACTTGCACAGCAAAAAGGGCCCCCGTGTTCCTAGAGCATCACGAAATCCGAATTGTGTTCTTGTTAGTTGTTCCTCGCATTTTGTATATATTCGTTTGTGAATGATCTTTAGAAATGTTTTAAGTAAATGGCTCATAAGGCTTATAATTCTATAGTCTTCGCACTTTCTTGCATTGGGTTTTTTTTGGAAGATCTATAAAAGTTGATTCTAGCCATTTTTGGCTAGAATCAACATCAGCACCATATGACTTTTTTTCTTTGACATGTTAGGTATGTGTTTGCCAAATTTTATGTCAATCTATGCGGTTCTTTAAAGTTTATAGGTTTTGCAATATTTTACCGTCAATGAACGGTTATTTTATTATTATTAAAAACGTTGTTCTTTAAAAAAAGTTTCTCACAACATTTTTGGATCTCACAATTTAACGTTAAGCCGACCACTCACGATACTGCGGTGTCGTTCGACACAATTGTCGATGATATCAGCTCTGCAGTACTGCATTATAGAAAAACCAATTTCTCTGTGGTAAATTTGTAACGATTTTGTTGGCTGCACGGTCACACACGATCAAATTTTTTGTCAATTAGTCGAATTCAACAAAATTGAACGACGCCGCATTTATCGCTAAGCATAAATAGCTAACAGTTATTTACCATTTTTAATAAAATTTGTTATACAAACAATGACAACGACATTACAAACATAGCTCCAAAATTGTAATATTTCGCCACTACTCACGGTGGCATCGATTCAAGGTTTCCCCACCATTGTCACGCATGGAGCGAATACCGCATACCGATTCACTAAGTTGCAAAAAACTACTTACAAAGAGAGAAGGAAAGGGGCGCCTAAAATTACTTGCCCCGGAGCGCTTGAAAGCCTTGGTGCGGCCTTGGGTATATCCGCTATAAAGTAAAAAACGGTATAACCAAAAACCGGTGTTTTGTCAACAACCGCCATCCCTAATGCACACCCAGTGGCGTAACAAACTCCGTCGGGCCCACCCCGCAGAATTGGAAATGGGACCCTCTTTAAAAAATTACTCAAGACTTTTCGAGTTATTTATGAGTAAAAGTGTTTATTGTTCAACAAAAAAAAAACACGTTTTTAGGCGATTTTTCGCAAATAGTTCAAAGAGTAAGTATTCGATCGAAAAGAATATTGTTAGCAAAAATGTATCTAGCTTATAAAAAAAATGAAACAAAAATGAAGTATATCGACTTAGTAAAAGAAAACTTGTAGCTCATGAAAAGTTTTTCTTATTCGTCAAATTCCAAATTGAATATTTCAACGTGAAATAACCAAAAAATAAAATACTGTTCGGATAAACTCATTAGAACTTTTTTAAAGTGTTTAAAAAAAAGCGTTATTTTTTACCAAAGTTTCTAGCATTAAAACTAAGCCAGTTACGCTCAAAATACAGTTAATCCCATTTTTTGATAAAAAAAATTGTAAAAATCTCCCCCTATTTAGTACCCCAAATGAAACTAGTCATTAAAGCCTTACAAATTACCTAACTTTTTTATACGGCCTGTAAGTTTCACCGGTTCAAAGTGCTTATTTTTAAAAGGGTTCTAGTTGAAGGGCTTGAACGAGTCATTAATCACGAGTATATGCAAATTTTAAACAGCCATATATTAACCAATTTTTGTCTTACATACATTTTTCGTATCACTAATACTTTTTAAGTTATTTTGAAAAAGAAAGCATTTTTCCAAAATAAAAAAACATTTTTTTAAAAATAAGAACTTCGAACCGGTCAAACTTACAGATCATTTAAACAATAAATATTTAAAGTAAATGGTAAAGCGCTAATGATAAATTTTATTTGGAGTGCGAAATAGGGGCAGATTTTAACGATTTTTTTTACCAAAAAAGGCCCCAACTGTATTTTGAGCTTAACTCGTATAGCTTTGGTGCTAAAAACTTTTATAAAAAATAAAAATTAAGCTTTTTTTGAAACATTTAAAAAAAGTTTCAAGAGTTTTCCCCGAAAATTGCTTCATTTTTTGGTTATTTCAGGTTGAAATATTCGTTTTGGAATTGGACAAATAAGAATAATTTTTCATGAGCTTCAACTGTGCTTTTACTGTGTCGATAGACTTCACGAATAAGTACACCATTTTCTGTACTCTATAAGCTACATTTTTGCTACAAATATTTTTTCGATATCTAATATTTAATTCGATAAATACTTATTTTTGAGTTATTTGCAAAAAACCCGTCTGAAGACGTTTTTTTGAAAAATAAACATTTTCACTCGCAAAGACTTGAAAAGCATTAGCATAGATAAAGAAACTCTATAGAAGAACAAAAGTTGCTTATAATTAGTCAATTTATACATTTCCGGACTTATTTTAAACATATGTTTTTCACCCCAAGAAGAGGTGTCACCCCCTGAAGTAAAAGCAACCAACGGCATAAATCCAACTTTGAAGTGGAGTGTAACTGGAACCTAAATCCAAATTGTCAAGCAAATACATCCGTCTTGACGCTAATAATTTCACTTCAAAACTGTCATTTACTGAGCTGCATTGTTTATGACGACTTACATTTCTCATCTTTATCGGTATAGAATAAAATAGAATAAAAATTACTAAATGATTACATTAGTATTATTCTATGAGATGAACAACTTTCATCGTGCACTATCTACTATCAGCGAATATATCTACAATTATTTTATTAATTCGAAAGGACAACTTCATTTTCAATACTGCACTGCTTAAAAAACGTATGTATGCAAATAATTTAACAACACATTTTTAGATATATTAGACAACAAGACATGTTGGGACCCCCGTGAGCTTCATGCTGCGGGGGCCTCTGTTACGCCTCTGGATAATTGTATCGAAATACTAAACGTAGGTAAAGATATATTAAAGAGAAAACCCTTTTCTAGATTTAGAAATATTGTTCTAAAATTCGGCTCAAATTTTTCAATAGTCACGTACAAAGCATTATAGTTTATTGTCGTTAAACCATAAAATTTCGGTGGGCCGGAAGGGATTAAGTTTCTAGATATTATGAGATGATTCACTTGGCAAATACGTCTATTTAGAAATTTACGTTTTTAATTTTAAACACACAATGTAAAATAATATAACAATAACAGATTTTTACATAATATCAGATGACAAGATGGGGCCCTAAGCGATTGGGGCCCCCCGCAAGCTTTACGCTGCGGGGGCCTCGGTTACGCCCCTGTGTGCACCATTGCTTTGTTGTGCTTCGTAATTTTTAAAACCTCCTAAATTATAAATTTTGTACTGTTAACGAAAATAAAAGAAACAAAGTGGTCGTCCAGCCCTGTTACTAGTGTTCGTTACCCATGCTAACAACCTCACGTACCTATCAATTTTCCTTTTCGGCTTTCTCGAGATATCCGACGAACATCATTTAAGCATCAAGTATTAAATGTTCCGTTTCAGGCATGACTCAGAAACAGAATAACTCATTCTCGGCACAGAACTAAAGCAAATCAGGAAATGGGGAAACAAATCATAACAGAATAAGGCCCCAGCGTAGACGATATAAGACACGAAATTGTGACAGGGAGGAAACTTAGTTGCAGACAAAAGAAGTTCATGAACGGATGTGGGGATTTCTTTTTGTTTTGGCGTGGAGAAAATTGTCACTTTAGTTAATACGTTGGAATTAATCTTTAGTAATAACCAGTCGATAGATTCGACTGATAGTTAATGGGAGTTTTATTAATAAAACAACAGAACTTCCTAGCTCAGGACATTTATTTCGGTAGTTATTGGACATTGGTCGTAAGCGTCAAATTTTAAAGTTGTTTTATACGATTTTATTTTTTCTAGATTGTATAGAGTTACAGAATGTACACTTACCGGCACGAAAAACGGGTACCTCTTGAATTTTTGATAAAATTGTCAATACAGTTTGTTTTTTATTGTAGCTTTGATCAATGCTAGGATAGGCATGTTCTGATAGGTAGTTTTAAGGTATGCTTTAAAAAGAAAATACGTACAAAATACTTTTATTTAAGGAGAACTATACAAACTTCAAACTACAAAGAAATCTAAAATAAATTGATACTTATTCATTTACTTCACTGTTACAGAGCGCCTGCAAACTTTCAATTATTGTTTTTACTATGACTTTTGTTTATTGACGTCAAAAGTGTTTATTATTATTGCGCCTCTTTCAATTCTTGGTAATTTGAAGGTGTCTTTGAGTGCAGAAATTGTTGCATCTATTGTTGCTCTGATTCAAGCATAGATATAATAATAAGTAGATTAGGCCAGTTCCGAAAAATAGCGTAACGCGGAGCATCTCGGCTCGGTGGTCTATCTATCTCTCTCTACAGGCGCTTAGCTATCTCTCTCTAGCATATGATGGCCGCCGCCTCTGTGTTTGTGTCGTTCCATTACTCCCACCTTTTGGTAGATACGCTTCACACTCGCACGACAACGAGAAACAAAGATAGCTAGACCACCGTACTTGATATTGGCATTACACCCCGATACATTGAGTGACATACTAGCCTGGTCTATTGTTAACATGTCTCTGGATTCAAGACGGAAGAACTCAAATTTACGTAGCTAATATATTATACGGAATCTCAACGCAGTCAAGAGCAAGTGTGTCTTTGTTCGTTTTATAGAGACACTAGGTTATACTCGACGTCCGTTTATAATATCTTCATTAGTAAGAAATCATTTATCATTGCCCATAAAAATCAGGTTACTGCGATGTTATATCTTTCTGATACTGTTGTACGGAGTTGAGTCATGGACTCTCACAGACGCCACCTGCAAGAAAATTGAGACTTTTGAGATGTGGCTTTATCGTCGGATCCTGAAGGTATTTTATACCGACCACGTTAGTAATGAGGGTGTTTTGCTGAGAATGCAAAAAGAAAAAGAGCTGTTAACCACAATAAAAGCAGCCAAAATCGAATACCTCGGTCACATCATGAGAAACAGCGAAAGATATGGACTATTGCAACTAATCTTGCAAGGAAAAGTGGAGGGAAAACGAGGACCAGGAAGGCGAAGGATTTCCTGGCTGAAGAATCTACGCACATGGTTCAACACAACAACCACAAGTCTTTTTAGAGCAGCAGTGTGCAAAGTACAGATTGTCATGATGGTCGCCAACATCCGAAACGGATAGGCACTACAAGAAAAAGTAAGAAATCGTCATTCATCTGCTATAGAGTTTAGAAGCAGTCTTCAACATGTCAGGTAAGTAAAGAACAAACCGTTAAAAGACGGTTAAATGAGGCTAATCTGAATGTTTTAAGATCCGCTACAGTACCCGAACTCTCCAGGGAACATCGTGTAGCCAGATTACATTTGGCTAGGGAGCACGGGGAATAGAATGTAGAGGACTGGAGAAATGTGATGGTTACCGACAAGTCCAGATTTTGTTTACGTTTCCCAGATGGACGCGGAGGAGCCTGGAGAAGAGATAGTGAACGATATACCGAGTGCATTTTTATCCCTAGAGTAAGTTTTCAAGGGAGTTCAGTTAAGGTGTGACCGGGTATATCTTCGTAAACACGTATATAATTATAGATTGTCCCTATTCTATCTTTGCCCACTAATAGGTATGTAAATGAGATATTGCAACATTATGTTGTGCCATATGCACCATTTATGGGAGTAATTGGAGAAAACTACACACTAATAGAGATAATACACGCCCTTATTGCAGCCCGCATTTTCGCAGAGAATACTAAAATAAATTTGATTTTTCTTATATTATGGTATGGCCAGCGCACAGTCCTGATTTAAATCCCATCGAAAATGTTTGAGTATTTTGAACAAGTATTTGAAGCCGGGTATTTGCTTTTCATCTGCACATGATCTTGAAGGCTCACGTGCAATGTTGAACCGAAGTCCATCTTTAAATGAACCTTTCAAATACTCCCTTTTTATCCTACTAAATTTTAAACCTTTTTCCTCCACATGTGACATCTCGGATAACAAATTCAGTCGGAGACAAGATTAGTTTTTATTAAGACATTTATTTTGAAACCAAACATACAAAATAAAAGATAATTAGCGTTAATTACTTATTAATTTGGGTATTTTAATATAATTGTATTCTTTAATAGGGCTTTAATATGGCATTAAACAAAATTATAAACCAAAAATGTTGTTCTGAAGCTATTTCCTTGTGGCATTTTTATAATTACGTATTTTTTATGGGAAATAAGCCACAATTTTACTAAAAAATGAATTTATTAACGTTTCGAAGCCCAAATCGGGTTTCGTTGTCAAAATACAAAATACTATTAAAATAAACAAACATGTTGTTGCTAAGTAAAAAAATTCTTCTAAAATTTATTTAATCTGACTCATTTATATTGGCAATTCAGACGTATATTATACATTTTAAAGTAGAAGACTTTAATATGATATCGCCAATATTTATGAGTTGCGTTCCTGGGACGACTTTACTAAAAGATAGTTCATTCGATTACATGAAATCAATCCCAACTCAAGAATATCCGTCGCAAAAAAATCATAGCATGTGATCTGTCTTTAAAAAGACAACCAAATGCAACGATGACAGTAAAATTCTCGCGTTAGAGATTCCATAGTAAATCACGAGGGAAACCAGGAAAAAACCTCGTGATACTATCCCGACATCGTAAGTATTTGGTCTTACATTTAATCTACCTTCAAGAAAACTAATACCAAATTCTGACTTTAATATGTTTAAATTATAAATAATATTAATATTACATAGATATACAATAAGTAATACTAAAATATAAAATTTGTACTAACTCGATATGTTATTGACTTACTAATCGTGGTATTTTCTTTCTATTGCCTTCCTCTTTCAGTATGGGTAACCACATCCTACTGCATTCTACCGAGGAATTTGCGACACAATTGGTTTCATTTAGCATAATTAGAGCCGCTTCTTTGATTTTTCTCTTTTTATATCTTTTAGTAAAGTCGTCCCAGGAACGCAACTCATAAATATTGTCGATATCATTTTAAAGTCTTCTACTTTAAAATGTATAATATACGTCTGAATTGCCAATATAAATGAGTCAGATTAAATAAATTATAGAAGAATTTTTTTACTTAGCAACAACATGTTTGTTTATTTTAATAGTATTTTGTATTTTGACAACGAAACCCGATTTGGGATTCGAAACGTTAATAAACTCATTTTTTAGTAAAATTGTGGCTTATTTCCCATAAAAAATGCGTAATTATAAACCAAAAACTCCAGAAGACAGCCCTGCAATTAGTCTATCCACCATCACAGAAAAACTCCAGTACCTTCTGCTCTATCGCATATGCAGGCATTAAGAGGTAGTTATTGCGCATTTTTTAACATACAATAATTATTAATTTTATATTCAGCATTGGCGTGCATACGGGTCATATTACGGGGTGGAACCTTTGATCCTAACTCTGGCGTTTTAGTTCCAGTTTGATTGGTACACCCGGTATACAATGACAATTTACTAGCAACAAGATTATTACAGAGATATTGTTAAAGCATAAGGCCATAACATATCAAAAAAATCACATCACTTAAACCTGACAACAGGTTTAGGAAATTCGAGACATAAAAAATTACCCATTTTGTGGGATGCCCGTTTTTCGTGCCGGTCAGTGTATTTTGCATTGTTAAAATTTTTGAAGGAAAGTAGGTATCGTCAAAAATTGACTAAATCAACGTGTTTTACAAAATAATAAATAGTTTTAAGAGTAAACAGTAGCGATCAACAGGTAGCAACAAAATAAAACTTCGTGAGATAGTATCATAAACTTTGGTAATAGTGGTAATCTTTGACATTATCTAAGATTAATGTTTTGACAATATCATAGTCACGCTAAATGGAAGTAATATAAAACGATTGTATTATTAATAAATAGATATTTATAAAAATAAACCAAAATGGGTAAAAATTTTATGTAAAGTTAGGTATTTAGAAAGGTATTTGCATGAAATATCTAATAATAAAACAATAATAAATAATCATTTTTTGTTGTGAAGCGAAACAAATTTCGATTTTCGCATAATTTAGGCACGGTTTTTAATGGACTTTTTCTTGGAAGGTTTCACTTTATTTTTCGTTTGATTTACTTTTTCCATTTTGTTGCACTATTGATAATATTTTTAAAATAAGAAATCCTAAAACTTTATATACTCGCATTAGAATTCGAAATATTTTTATGTAAAATATACTTACCTACCTACATATAACTAAAACTCACAATTAACAACAATCTATTCTTTCAAAGAGGCCAACAACTTATACAACAACAACAATTATATTAATAAATTAACTATCAATAAACAAAGATAGAGAACTGCTAAAGACTGTTAAACATCGAAAAATGTCTTATCTGGGACATATAGTGAGGGGAAGTCGATATAAAATATTACAACTGATCCTTAAAGGCAAAATAGAGGGCCGTAGAGGTGTAGGAAGAAAACAGGTTTCTTGGTTAAAAAACATTCCTGAATGGACTTAGATATCAAATGCAAGACAATTATTATAAGAAGATCGAGAAGCCTTCGCAATGGTGATCGCCAACGTCGGAAAATTCTGATATGGCACGTGAAGAAGAAGAAGATCAATAAACACTACTTTCCTATGAAACAACAATAAAGAATTCTTAAATTAACACACTACTGCACTGAACAGATATGGATAAAGATGACAGAAAAGATTAGAGAAAATCTGACGCCTTTTTGTCAAAATGACAGTGACGATTTCTCTATGTTGCCTAATTACTTATTAGTTATAATATGTTCGATTTCTTGTTAGAAATAAAACATTTTAGTAGTTCCAAGAGTACACAAAATCTAGGCATGGGATACAAAAGTTTATTTGAAGGTAGTTTATTTTTTTGTTCTTCTTAATGGCGGTACAAGCTCGTTTTTTAAATATTGTTTTTAATTACAGAGTAATTTCCACATATTAATATATTTCTCACTTTGGGCTCTGTACCGCCATTCTTTATTACATTACGAATATGTATGCCAAATACCTCGACAACATATTTAAAATTACAGCCGCAATCTTGGAACGCGTTTGTTGCTACCTGTTGATCGCTACTGTAGCCTCTTAATAAATACATATCTAACAATGCTCGCCCATTTTATTTTATTTGAAAAAAAAATGTTAATACATACTTACAGGGCCGTCTTAACCCGGGGGTGCAAGGGGTGCGAGGCACCCGGGCGCGAAGTCCAAGGGGCGCAAGCTGAACACTTGCTAGGCTCAAACTTGCGCTTTTTGTCCTTAAAAAACTACAAATAACAAAAACATATAAGTACATTTTCGGTATTTTTACAAAGGCTATTAATGCTTATTTAGATAAACCCATTTAGATTATTCCGACAATAGTTTCAAAAAGGTGTCGCGTACACTATTTTGACCAATATTGAATGTCGAGTGACAATGAGTCACCATCTTGTAAGATTTGAAATGTTGAGGGAACATAATTATAATTTTTCATTCATGGAAAGTATATTGAGTTGGAGAAACTTCGAAGAAAACTTAAAAAACAACACAATGTTTAAATTTACAAAAAAAAACTAGTGATAAAAACGCTTGGAAATATATCTGATATGGATGGTGAAGATATATTCCATGAGTTAGAATATTCTAAAATAATTTACTCTCCGTTTTCCCAAATATTTCTACATGACTAAGGATATACTTAACACTTCCAGTAACAATAGGTGAAGGAGAAAGAGAAAGGTCTTTTTCTAAACTTAAATTGATCAAAAATAATTGGCTTTAATAAGTATAGAAAAGCAAATAAAAATAGATACCATCGAAGCAATAAAAACTTTTGCCAACTTAAAAGCTAGAAAAGTTGACTTTGATGTACTTTAAAAAATATGGTCTAGTTATAGTTTATAAGATTGATCTTTTTCAATACTGAAACCATGTTTTTTAATATACACGGTGGGCCAAGGAAAACAGTCCACCTCGATATTTGGCAGTAGTTATTAGATTTTAAGGAAATGCAGAAACATTTTTGTTCATATTGCAATTTTTTGGCATATATTTCATACTGGTGACGTCATCCATCTGAGAGTGATGACGTAATCAATCATTTTTTTAAATGGGAATAGGGGTCGTGCGTAGCTCATTTGAAACGGTGTTCAATTCCTTATTCAGTAATATAAACATTAATATCATTATTTATACAGGGTGGTCAAAAAAATTATTTTTGAATTAAATTAATTGACGCAAAAAGAAGAATGAATGTAATTTATTTAACTCAAAATACATTGTACTGCTCTCAGAAAAGAGAATAAAATGTTTATTTCACAAATAAACATTTTTTTTCGCTTAAATGAAATCACAAACGGCTTCCCACCTACCTCTTGGCAGTTTGAACATTTAATTGAAGCGAAAAGCAATGTTTATTTTGCCAAATAAACATGTTTTTCTATTTTCCGACAGCAATAGAATGTATTTTAAGTTAAATAAATTACATAGATCTCACAATAAAACACTGAAAAACGTTTGTTTTTCTATACTTCCACAAAATTTATTACAACTATGTTATTACTACAGCTGTTTCGGCAAAGTGCCTTTCTCAAGTGATATATTTTACAATGTGTTTGCCTTTTTAAGTCTTTAACTGAAGAGGTTGAGGAGTGGGGAGCTGTTTGTCTCGAGTTGGTCATTCAGAATTATATCTGTATTTTTCAATTTATTAATTTCCATTGATTCTAAAAGTGATAGCTTAAGGCCTTTATTTTGAATATGTAGAATTTGAAACTCTTCATTGAAAGAATGATTATGATCTAGAAGGTGAAGTGCGTATGTAGAAGTGTCTGTTTTTCTATTGTTGAAAGCCCTTCTGTGTTCTGCTATCCGTTTGTCAAAAGTTCTGCCAGTTTGACCGATGTAAGTTTTCGGACAGTCACCACAAGTTAGTTTGTACACACCACTCTGTAGTTGCTTTCTCTTTCGGCTTTTATTGTTTTTAATATGTTTGCTTAATTTGTTGTTAGTTCTGAAAGCTGGTGTTATTCCTTTCTTTTTTATGTATCTTACAATACAATATCTTACAATACAATATGTATCTTACAATACAATAGAAAAACAGACACTTCTACATACGCACTTCACCTTCTAGATCATAATCATTCTTTCAATGAAGAGTTTCAAATTCTACATATTCAAAATAAAGGCCTTAAGCTATCACTTTTAGAATCAATGGAAATTAATAAATTGAAAAATACAGATATAATTCTGAATGACCAACTCGAGACAAACAGCTCCCCACTCCTCAACCTCTTCAGTTAAAGACTTAAAAAGGCAAACACATTGTAAAATATATCACTTGAGAATGGCACTTTGCCGAAACAGCTGTAGTAATAACATAGTTGTAATAAATTTTGTGGAAGTATAGAAAAACAAACGTTTTTCAGTGTTTTATTGTGAGATAAAATGAACTTCCATCAAGTAACGGTCGAATCCATCAATTAAATTACATAGATTCTTTTTCTGCCAATTATTTAAATTCAAAATTTTTTTTTCATCCTGTATAAATAGTGATATTAATGTTTATATTGCTGAATAGAGAATTGAACATCCTTTCAAATGTGCTACCACACACGACCCCTATTCCCATTTAAAAAAATCATCGATTACGTCATCACGCCCAGATGGATGACTTCCTAGTATGAAATATATATAAAAGAAAAGTAATTTAAAAATAAAAATCGACCTCTTTCGGCATGTCCTTAAAATCTAATAACTACTGCCAAATATCGAGGTGGACTGTTTTCTTTGGCCCACCCTGTATAAATAAAGAAAGCAGACATAATTAGTTTTAATTTTAACCTATAACCTGTATAATCTTTTGACAAAAGGGGGCGCAAAGATGAGTTTTGCACCCCGGCGCCGTGTATGGTTAAGACGGCCCTGCATACTTATATTGTTTAACTCGATAAACACTTATTTTACGCAGATCCTAGTATTTTCAAAATATTACAATTTTAGAGCCAACTGTAATAATTTTTACCCTTGTAACTAATTCCATCAGACTAAAAGAGTTATCTCGGCAGCATACAACTTCATGCCCTTCACACTTCACATGCAAATCTTATAGCTAGCCTGCGAAAACTTCCAAGACTTGTTCTTTGTTTAGTTTACAGTATATGATTTTCCTTAAAGTTTCAGTATCTACTGTTTCGAAATTGTTCTTCCTCGAAGGATGCGGAAATGGAAAGTTTTAAGCTGATTGTGATGAGACATGACGTTGCCTTGAATTAGCCCGTTCATCCGGATATACTTGTATAAACAGAGTGGTCCCAGTAAAACTAACATTTACGGGACTTTTAGAAGGTTGTTTTAAAAGAAGCGTACCACAAATATGTCGTAGAGTAGAATTAAAATAATACATAATAGGGAAGACGGTCTTGGTGAAGCGAAAAATTGGAAAAATGAAGTTGGCTATACAATAAAGCGACTAATTTCAAAGAATTGGGGAACTGGGAGACATACCTTCAGGAAAACTCTCACTAAATATTGAGAGCTAAAGGGAATCTTGTAGAAGCTTCTAACAGAGCGTTTCAGATAAATATATCCGTCAGAACTGCAATCCACAAGATTCTTTCTAAGAATCCAAAACAGCGACCAGGCCTACTTAAAAGAACTGATGTCACCTTTACCGAATCTTAAAAGGACTTGCTAGAGCTCTTGCTACAGAACAACTTACCTTGTTCAACAATTATTAATGTACAGACTCAAGCTAAAATCCTAAACGTCCTAGAAAAATAGACTGAATATTCTCTGAATAAACATCAAACTGTAGAAAGCAAAATCGGCAATAAACCACTTTGCTTCATTTAAAACTTCAGGGAAGGATTGAATATTTTCTGCCCTAATTCAAAAGGATTGGACATCTTGTTGCCCACAAAAACAAAGATCTTTAGAGCTAGCATAGCACTAGATTATGTACAAAAGTCTTGGACAACTCTACGGGTGATGTACGTACACAAAATAGGACTACAAGACAATGGCCTATCTAAATCCTACGTTCCGATCAATCTTTACAAAAGATTTTGACCAAAACAGCAAAAGAGTGGCCACATGGGAAAAGTGCTTTCTCTTCTCCTATGAGCACTGCTGGTGGATGAGTTGATCTCGCTACTTGACGCACAGGAAGAAGTAGAAGTACAGACCTGCGCGGATGATCTAGTAATTCTGTTAAGAAAGAAATATGGCAATATTTTAGCCAGGAGCGTCATTTGAAATTTCGATAGGGGGGGGCAAGCATTATATATACAATACATTTATATGCAAACATAATACAAAATTGATCTATTTTTTGTAAATTTCAGTAATTTTCAGGGTCAGGGGGGCAAATTCCCCCCTGCCCCCTATCAAATGACGCCCCTGATTTTAGCCAGCATACTCCAAAGAACATTAACTCTCATAACTAGGTGGTGCGATAGAGAAAAAGCCTGTGTCAATCCTAGTAAAACTGTAGTAGTCAGTTTCATAAGGAGACGGAAACAGTGGCGTACTGAGCACGGTTCCGCGGGTTCCGCGTAACCAAGGCCCGGGCTCCACAGGGGCACGTTCTAATGCGCTTTTTGCTCCTTTTGTTTCTAATTTGATGGGGACATTTTGAACTACACAAGTACACACTACACGAAATGTAACTGCTTAATAAATTTTAATTTTTGTGTAGGTACTTGTTAATAAAAACGAAGATTAACTATTTATCAAAAAATTTGAAATCAAAATTTATTAAGAAACACAGGAAACGCTTTTGTAAGGTTCCTGGGGCGTTCTACCTGCTTGCCGAAATCCTTGTTTAAAGACTAACCACCGATGCAAACTCAAATACTTGTATTTTTTATATTAGCACGATCCATGAATAAGTTGTAGGTAAACTACAAAGTTGCAAAAATTCGGAAACTGATATATTCAATGCAAGTTTTATACGGTGAGACACATGAGCCAACTCGGACTATCAGAGGGAGGAACATGTTCGGTGCAATTGTCCAGGTTTGAATACGATAAGACTTTTCGTAGCAATTGGAACTCTTCGTAGAAGTATAACCTAAGGTGACTAAGGCAATAATAGAATCTGTTGGGCTGAAGGAACAACTTTGGCCTAGTGATGATCCACAATAGATCTCTTAAGTCGAGTGGAAGTGTAGTTAGGTGGCCACTTATGTTGAACATTACCTAGTCGAATCTATGGCTGCGATAATGATAGATATTTAATTTTAAAAAATAAAGGTCTACTTTAGTTAAAAAATAAAATAATTCCGTAAGTAAATAGAAATAAGTAGTGTTCCGATATAATTAATTACCCAAGACTTATTTGAAACCACTTCCAATATTGTTTTCATTTTCGTAGAGCGTTTATAAATTTATAAAATATTCAAAATATTGAAATATACCTATAGTGCAGTCACTGAAGGTGAATAAGAGCTATTACCTCCGTTCATTAAATTACTGTTTTACACTTTTGTACGCTGTAAACTGGAATATGCCTCTATCATTTGGTCACCGTTTTATGATGTACACATCCAAATTATAGAACGGGTTCAGCGTAAATTTTTAAAATTTTTGTCTTATAAAATTAATGGTATATATCCTACAAGGGGTATTAGCAATAATGAGTTATGTAGCGGTTTGGACGTAATTTCATTAGAATCTAGACGAATTAATGCCTCCCTGCACTTTGACATTAATAAACGTCAAATACGGTTGCATCTAAAATAGCTCCAGAAAAAATTAATTTTTTAGTAGTTTAACTTAAATTAATTTTATAGTGGTTTTAATTATCATTGATAAGAAGTTTCAGTCCTATGGGTTAAACAGCCTAGGCTTCTTTTCACGGTGTTTAACTTTTGTGTGAACAGTTTAAAATTTGGCCATGGTTAAACGTACCTAAATATTGACATTCAGCTCGCAGTTTTTGTGACAATTAAAACATTTAAATTTCATCGTGGGTAAAAACATTTACATATTGTAGAATAGTGATACAAAAGTGAAAATATTCTCCCCAGATGGGGGAGAATATAAAAAAGACGCCAGTGTGCGAACTAAATACTGCTGAAGTTATTAGTGATAGTAATCAAGACATGGATACAGGAACTATCACCACAAATTCTTCTGCTACAAGGGAGGTAAAACTTTTTAATATTAATTGTAATAGTTACGACTTTCAAAATTGTTGTGTTTATGTTGAGAAGACCAATGATCAGAATATTTCCCGTTTGCATCCAATGGTTGTTGCAGATATTTTACATCAAAAATTAAAGATTAATAATATTAAGCAAATTAAAAGTATAGGAAGAAACCGTGTTAAAGTAATCCTCAAATCTATTTTGGATGCAAACAATTTAGTCAATAATAGTCACTTAAAGGACGATAATTTAAAAGCGTACATTCCAAATCACCTCTTGGAAATCAAAGGACTGATACGCGATGTTGATACCAAATATAATATTGACTATTTGAAAAAATATATGAGCTCTAGTTCACCAATTATTGATATTAAAAGAATGCACAGGAAAGTAGAAAAGGATGGAAATACAGAATACGTCCCTAGACGTAATGTTATAATTACTTTTGAAGGCAATTGTTTGCCAAACTATGTTGTGATAAATTATGTATTTTTCCAAGTGGAAAAATTGTTGGGTAAAGTGACGCAATGTTATAAATGCCTCAAATATGGACATATTTCTAGACAGTGTAAAGGTACACAGGAATACTGTATACAATGTGGACAAATTAAAAATGACATACATACATGTGATTGAAACAAAAAAGTATTGCATACACTGTAAAACTGATAAGCATATATCGATCTCTAAAAACTGTCCTTTTTTCGATCATCAAAAAAAAATAAAAAATATCATGATTGAATATAAAATCTCATATTTGGAGGCAAAAAATTTGAGTGACTCATCATTTTCTGGTCTTATTTCTAATAACAGATTTGAAATATTGTCAAATTCAGACAAAGAATTTCCAAAATTAACTAACTCCTCTGAAGTTAGTACATCTCCTTATTTCAAGCCATTGAGGCCTCACCTACAGAAACCCAAAAGTTTTAGCCAACCAAGCTGTAGTACATCAAGCACTGAGTATAGTGCAAATAAAAAAAGAAAAGTATCATCTCCAACTTCCGAAGATCCTACACCATATCTCATCCCTTTCAGATTTGGACCGTCTCAACCTTTACCTCCCTTAAATAAGGAAAGTTTTCCTAATACAGACAATGATAAAAATAAGTTAGTAGATTCCTTAGTACTTCTTTTCTCAAGTTTTATTCAAAATATTAATTGTTTAGAAGAGGCAAAATCACTTGACATGAATTTGTTAGCCAAAGGTATTAATAATGTTCTAGATAATATTTTAAAAAATAACTCATCTAATGACGAACAAATCTAAACTCAAAATAATACAATGGAATGCTCGATCAGCTGTTGCTAACAAAAACAGCCTTATTAACTTTTTAATAACCGAAGATATTGACATAGCTTTAATAAGTGAAACTTGGTTTAAACGGGATGTTGTATATATTTATAGAGGTTATAATGTGATACGCGAAGATCGCGATGACGGCTATTCTGGAGTTGCTATTTTAATTAAAACTGGTATTCCTTTTGAGCGCATAACAATTAAAAAAAATTATATTCAAGACTTGCTTGCTTGTGGTATTAAAATCAACTATAAACAAAGTTATTTAAGTTTACTCTCTGTATATAGGTGCCCAAAAACTAAAACCAAAACCGAAGATTGGGATAAGTTATTTTCTCAACTAAAACACCCTTGTATCATTGGAGGAGATATGAATGCACATAATTCTTTGTGGGGCTCATATAAAAACGATAATATAGGCCATCAAATTGTGGAGACAATTCAGAATTTAGATTATGTAGTAATGAATAATGGACAACCAACTTGCCAAACGAGTCCAGGAAACTCAGATTCCATGATTGATGTCACGTTTTGCTCACCATCCCTTTTTGATAAAACTTCGTGGTCTGTAGATCTTGATACCTTGGGATCAAATCATTTCGTTATAAAGGTTGTGATCGATGTCTTGGGAACTAATGCTAATACCATTTATCCCAGTACTAAGTGGAACATTAAAAAAGCAAATTGGTCATTATACTCTCAGCTTGTTGATACCTTATTAAACGAAAAACCTCACACATCCTTAAATACCCAAGAAAAATATAATTTCCTTATTGACTGTATTAATGAAGCTTCTAAACAATCTATTTCTGAATATAAACCATTTAAATGCAAACGGACTCCCCCTCCGTGGTGGGATTCGGAATGTGATCAATCCGTTACAGAAAGAAAGAAGGCATTAATAAACTATAAAAACAATTCTTCTCCTGAAAATTTTTGTAAATGCAAAGAAGTAAATGCTCGTGTCAAAAAATTCCTGAAATTAAAGGCCAAACAAAGTTGGGTTGCATGGTGTTCAAAATTAAATAAACAAACTCCATCTAGTCTTATTTGGAATCAAGCAAGAAAAATGAATAGGAAAAAAGTTAATTTTTCATTACCTCTAAGTAATTCATGGGTAGACGATTTTTTCGATAAAATAGCTCCACCTTACGTAAATAACCAGTTAGATGTTATTAATTCTAAAACGCTTCCATCTGATCAGAATCATTTTCTCCTTACACCTTTTTCGAGAACTGAATTAGAATTTGCCCTTGATAATCGCGTTAGTACCTCACCAGGATACGATGCAATCAAATATCCTATGATACAACATTTACCAGATAACGCAAAACAATTACTTTTAAATATATTTGACCAGATAATTATTGAAGGCAACAGCATAATAGATTTTAAGCGTATTATAGTCGTTCCTATTCCCAAACCGGGGAAAGACCCTAAATTAGCTGAAGCTTACCGACCGATATCATTATTATCATGTATATTGAAGACTCTCGAACGGATGGTTAAGATTAGGTTGGATTGGTGGCTAAGGGATCAAAATCCTTTACCCGCTAACCAACATGGTTTTAAAAAAGGTTATGGAACTTTAGATTCCTTAACAACTCTTGTTGTAGACATTCAGAACAGTTTTTCCAGGAACAGTTATGTGCCCGCTTTATTTTTAGACATCGAAGGTGCTTATGACTCTGTCTCTCTTTCAATTCTCCAAGAAAAAATGATTACATTTTTTAATATTCCATCACAGTTTGCTTCTAACATTGTAAACCTGTATAAAAATAGAATAATTTATTTAAAAAATAATCATACTCTTATAGGCCCTAGACTTAATAATAAAGGATTACCTCAGGGCTCCGTTTTGAGCCCTATTTTATTTAACATTTACACAGCAGATCTACACAACATCACTATTAACAATATTGCATATAATGTTGTACAATATGCTGACGATTTCTGTTTGTACACAGAACACAAGAAATATCAGCAATCCATTGAAAACTTGAATAGTGTCTATGGTCTCCATAAAAAATGGTTTATTGAAAATGGCTTTGAATTATCATGCAGTAAATCACAAGTTTGTTTATTTACCAGACATAACTTTCCTAATATTAGCACAATCACCTTAGGTGGGCATAAATTTTCTTTTAGAAATAAAATTAAATATCTTGGAATGATACTCGACCAAAAATTGACCTGGAAGTTACATATTGACGACATGTTGAACAGGTGTAATAAGGGAATAAACTTTCTTAAATCAATTAATAGAACTTGGTGGGGATCGGATGTTGAAGTAAGTTTATTATTTTATAAAGCTTACATACGATCTATTTTCGATTACGGCAGTGTTTTGTATGGATCAGCAAGTAATGCACTACTAAACCAAATCAACGTTTTACAGAATTCAGCCTTACGAATATGTCTAGGAGCTATGAGATCCACTCCAGTACAAGCTTTATATTTGGAAGCCTTGGAACCTCCTTTAAATCTAAGGCGAAGTTTTTTGTCCAAAAAATATTTAATGAAAGTATACTTAATTAACCCTCTTCTATACCAAAAAATAGTGACTTTAAGTTGCCATGATCTAACCAATAAATATTGGCAAAAAAAGAAATCTCCCTTACTGTGTGAAGCTTATAATCAAAATATAGTACTCTTAAAAAATATAGATAAAACGAACGACTTATTCAAAAACTACGCGTACTCTTCTTTCTTTTCTCCTACAGATATTATTGTACCAAATTATAGTGAAAACATATATTTAAATAAAAATATTCTTTTATCCATAACGAATAGTTACAATGAGTCAATAGCTCTATATACAGATGCGTCTAAATCTGCAGATGGAACTGGATGCGCCTTTTTTATACCATCGGGACATATAGAAAAGAAATTCAAACTGAAACCGGAGACTTCGATTTATACAGCAGACGCTATTGCAATATATGAAGCTTTACTATATGTAGCTGAATTTGATTTCGCCCATATTATAATTTTGTCTGACTCCTTAGCAGTATTGAAATCTCTTGGTAAATATGGACCCCCAAACATCCAAGACTGCCCATACATTTATAAAATTAAACATATTAAACAAAATCTTTTAACCAAAGGAATCAATGTACATTTTATCTGGATTAAAGCACACGCAGGATTTGAACATAATGAGTATGTCGACTTATTAGCCAAAGAAAGCGTTTCATCCGATACCAGTATTCTACATAAAATAACACTGACTGATAGTATAATCTCTTTCAAGTCAACACTGCATCGGGAGTGGAGCTACCAGTGGAAGGAATACTCTTTTGTGAATCAAAATAGATACTCGTTAATTCAGCCCGATATTCCCAAATTTCCTTGGTACAAGTCTTGTAGAGCTTCTAGAAAGTACATAACTTCTATTATTAGAGTACGATTCGGGCACGCATGTTATCCAAAGCATTTATTTAAAATACAGGTTTTGGATAATGATAAATGTGAGCATTGTGAAGAGGAAAGTGATTTAGATCATATATTTTTTGGTTGTTCTAAAAATACAATTTACTCATCTAAATTAATAAATGATTTATTAAAATGTAAAGTAGCAACTCCTTGGAATATACTATATTTATTATCACTTGGTTCTGTAGATGTATACAACTCTTTAATTAACTTTTTAAAAGACAGCAAATTATCATTATAATTCCCTTAAACATTTTTAATTAATACCTTTGGTAGTTAGTAGTTTTAGCTGTTAAGCTTAGTGTTACTTAATACCTTTTAGTTGTTATCTTTGTTTTAAACCTGTTTTGTATAACTTGATAACTTGTATTCCTTATGTGTCTGGCAGTATGACGGTAAGTCTAAGCCAAAATAAAAAAAAAATGCCTCCCTGGTATTCCTGTACAAGCTACTACATAATCTCATTGACAGCCCTGATATCCTTCAACAAATAAATTTTAACGTTCCGTCTTATCCAGTAAGAAATTCGATTACGTTCAGAAATACACAAGCTAGAACTAACCTTATGTTAAATTCTCCTCTATTCGTCATGTGCAGCTATTATAATGCCGTAAGTATTTACTGCGATATATTTAACTGCAGTTTAAAGCAACTGATTTCTATGGCCAAGATCTACCTAGGTGATTAATAATTTATTTCTTTAGGTTCAAATTTAGTTTTGTAAAATTTTTGTTATATTATCAATACCTATGAATTACTAATATTTTATTTAATTTTTTATTTGTGTAATATTTTGTCCTGTAAATGGATTCTGTTGGACAATAAACGCTATTATTATTATTATCCAGATTTAGCCATACGGCTCACACTCCCTCTAAGGGGAAAATTGACTCATCCCAGATACCTACGGTATCAAAAGGATTGAGCTCTGGTGGGACTCTTTCCGTGTTATCGAGCCCTAGGTGACTTGGTATGCAGGTGTATCTCCCAAAAATTTTCGTACACATCTGGCCGTTGCGAGTAGTACAGCTTTCTGCATGGTCTTGTAAAGATGTTCATTTAGACCCAGCCTTTTTATGCTTTCGAGGAGGTTCTTCGGAATGACTCCAGTAGTAGATATAATAATAGGTATCGTCTGGGTACTTTGCATTCTCCATTGCCTTCGTATTTGAATTTCTAGATCTCTGTACTTGGCGATCTTTTCAGTGAATTTACTACGTAGATTATTGTTGTTAGGTATCGCCTATTATTATTATATATATCCCAGATTTAGCCATACGGCTCACACTCCCTGTAAGGGGAAAATTGACTCATCCCAGATACCTACGGTATCAAAAGGATTGAGCTCTGGTGGGACTCTTTCCGTGTTATCGAGCCCTAGGTGACTTGGTATGCTGGAGTATCTCCCAGAAATTTTCGTACACATCTGGCCGTCGCGAGTAGTACAGCTTTCTGCATGGTCTTATAAAGGTGTTCATTTAGACCCAGCTTTTTTATGTTTTCGAGGAGGTTCTTCGGAATGACTCCAGTAGTAGACATAATAATAGGTATCGTCTGGGTACTTTGCATTCTCCATTGTCTTCGTATTTGAATTTCCAGATCTCTGTACTTGGCGATCTTTTCAGTAAATTTACTACGTAGATTATTATTGTTAGGTATCGCCACATCAATCAATGTTGTTTGCCTTGTTAATTTATTAACTAGTACGAGATCTGGTCTATTATGTGCCACTGTTTGGTCTGTGAGCACAGTACGGTCCCAGTATAGCTTGTAGTTGCCATCCTCAAGCATACTCTCAGGGACGTATTGATAGTATGGGACATGGTCCGTTTGGAAAAGTCCCAGCTTGATAGCTATCGCTTGATGAAGGATTTTTCCCACTGCGTCATGCCGTTCCTTGTATTCAGTTGCAGCAAATGCCTGGCAGCCCCCTGTAAGATGTTGGATGGTTTCTTGGGTTCGGCATCCATATCGGCATTTGTCGTTCTGGATCTGAGGGTCTTTGACGATGTGTTTCAGGTAATTTTTAGTTGGTATAACCTGATCCTGAATGGCTAGTATTGAACCTTCTGTTTCAGGGAACATCTTACCCGATGTCAACCAATAGTTCGACGCTGTATTGTCGACATAGTCTTGGCTGACCTCATTGGGATGTCGCCCGTGCAGAGGTTTGCCCATCCAGGTGCGCAGTTTTTCGTCCTTAGTAAGGTGGTTTATGCGGATTTCTGGTTCCCTCAGCTTGATCGGTGTTGTGTCATCTACTGCGCAAATGGCGCGGTGTAGATTAGATGTCTCAGCCTGCATCTGAAAATAAGTTCTTGAATTAGCGATCTGTTTATCTAATTGCTCACCTATATCCATAAGTCCTCTTCCTCCTAAATACCGGGGTAATGTCGTTCGTTCTACTGCACTTTTAGGGTGGTGTTTTTGTGCCTTTGTGAGGTGTGTTCGTACTTTTCGCTGAAGATTTTCTATATCTGTTTTTGTCCACTTAACAATACCAAATGAATAGCTAAGCGCGGAACAAGCGTAGGTGTTTAGTGCCTTAAACAAATTTTTACTGTTAAGCTGTGAACGAAGCAGCTGTTTTACCCTTCGTATAAACTCAGTAGTTATCTCAGTTTTCATTTGCTTATGGTCAATTTTCCGCGCCTGCTTTACACCAAGATATTTGTACATATCGTTTTCGCCCATGGCCTCGATGTTCTGGCCATTTTGCATGTCGAATCCACCGGGCTGTACCTTTCCTCTGACTATATTCAAAACACGGCACTTGTCTAGTCCGAAGTGCATGCTAATATCATTAGAGAATGTTTCTACAGTTTTTAGCATCTGTTCTAGGTGTTCTCGAGTGGAAGCCATTAATTTCAAATCATCCATATACAACAGATGATTGAGCTTCGCTACCACAGTATTATTGTTTCTAATGCTAAATCCTGAGTCAGTGGAGTTTAATAGCTGGGAAAGGGGGTTCAAAGCTAAGCAGAACCACAATGGACTCAACGAGTCTCCTTGAAACAGGCCCCGGTTGATTGCGATATTTTCGGTTTCGATATTGTTTTCACCGGGTATTTGGAGGTGAATTTTAGTCTTCCAATCTCTCATTATATGCCTTAAAAAGGTCACTATGTTATCATCGACTTTGTATATTCTTAATATATCTATAAGCCATTCATGCGGTACTGAATCAAAGGCCTTCTTATAGTCAATAAAAGCAGTAAAAAGGTTCCTTTTTTTGTGAATGCCTGGTTAGAAATGACTGAGTCGATGATAAGTTGTTCTTTGCAACCCATGGAACCCTTAGCGCATCCTTTCTGTTGAGGCTCTATGATATTGTTTAGAGCACAGTGTTGGTAGATACGCCGGGTTACACAGGATGTGACCAATTTATACAAAGTTGGAAGACAAGTAATTGGGCGGTACTTGGATGGATCTTGGGTGTTATTTTGATTCTTTGGTATTAAATAAGTAGTTCCCTGAGTTAGAAATGATGGTATTTCCTGCGGATTAGAGATAACATGATTAATTAATGTTGATAAACAATCATGAATACACCAAAACTTTTTAAGCCAGAAGTTCTGAACTCCGTCTGGTCCAGGGGATTTCCAGTTATGAAGCTCTTTGATGACATTTGAGACCTCTTCAGTCGTGAATGGTTCGTAGTTAGCAGTAACGTAGTGGTGACAGTTGTGCGTCGTATCTTCTATCCATCTAGCATTGTTGTTAAAAGCAGCTGGTGTGGAAAGTTGATTTCCCCAAAACTCATGAATTTCTTCTTGGCTTGGGTAAGACTTGTCGGCACTTTCTACGGTGGAATTGAGTTTTCGGTAGAACGCCTTCTCGGAATTTTCAAAAAGTGCATTGTCGCTTTTTCGGTTGTTACTAAGTTTGTACCTCCTTAGTCGCCCTGAATAGACGGAGAGTTTTTGTTTTAATGTATCCAAACACTGTTGAGCTGTGTTATTGTCTGGATCGTATCTCGAGTGTCTTGCAGTGTTCCGCATTATTTCTTCAGCTCTCCTAATGACTTTTCTACTTGGTACTCCTCGTAAATATTCTGTGACTTGGCCAATATCCCTACGCAGTAATTCAATCTTCCCTTGCAGTCTTTTTTCCCAGGGTGCAATTCTGTTACCAGTTCTTCCGTTATTAGTACCCCGTCGTGTTCTGATCTTAATGCTCATTACATTAGCAATTGCTGTTGCTGCACAGTAGATGAGCATATGCAAATATTCTAATGTGTGAGCTTCTACGACGTAATTGGGTAGGACTTCAGTGTTCACAATTTGTAACAGCGCACCCAGTTTCTTACAAGAGTTAATTCTTGGTAGCGGTGGTCTGCTAAGTGGGTTTGTTCCATTAAACTCTTGTACGGCGCGAGCCATTTCGTTTACTAGGCTATCACGTAACTCGTTGTTTTCCTGCGGTGTATTATCAGGTTGAGTTTCTGGTATGGGAAGCTCAGGAATCTGCTGATCAGGGATTTCATTAGGGACTTGATCTAAAATTAGCCCTTGATTATTAATCTCCCGTTCGACTTCGCTTTTGATGGTATCGCGTCTAGCCTCTGGGATAAGATTATTTCTGATGATTACCCGGTATTGATCTGATACTCTTTGCTCCGATACTTGAATATCTGGGTACTCTCTGCAAAATTCGGCATACAGCTGTTGTCGGTAGCCGATCGTTTCTTGACCGAGGTTTGTCACCTTGTAGTAGAAGCGCAAAATGTTTTCATTAATGGACGCAGTCCATTTCATGCGCTGCCTCGGTCGTCCCGCTTGAGTGAGCGCCGGCTGAGGTTCCAGCGCAGCACTTTCGGCGGGTGGAGCTCTTGCTGTTGTTTGGCTCACTTGTGGTTGTTGTTGTTGTTGGGCTGTAGCTGTTTGTATATATATATATTATCCCAGATTTAGCCATACGGCTCACACTCCCTCTAAGGGGAAAATTGACTCATCCCAGATACCTACGGTATCAAAAGGATTGAGCTCTGGTGGGACTCTTTCCGTGTTATCGAGCCCTAGGTGACTTGGAATGCAGGTGTATCTCCCAAAAATTTTCGTACACTTCTGGCCGTCGCAAGTAGTACAGCTTTTTGCATGGTCTTATAAAGATGTTCATTGAGACCCAGCTTTTTTATGCTTTCGAGGAGGGTCTTCGGAATGACTCCAGTAGTAGATATAACAATAGGTATCGTCTGGGTACTTTGCATTCTCCATTGTCTCCGTATTTGAATTTCCAGATCTCTATACTTGGCGATCTTTTCAGTAAATTTACTACGTAGATTATTGTTGTTAGGTATCGCCACATCAATTAGTGTTGTTTGTCTTGTTAATTTATTAACTAGTACGAGATCTGGTCTATTATGTGCCACTGTTTGGTCTGTGAGCACACTGCGGTCCCAGTATAGCTTGTAGTTGCCATCCTCAAGCATACTCTCAGGAACGTATTGATAATATGGGAGATGGTCCGTTTGGAGAAGTCCCAACTTGTTAGCTATCTCTTGATGAAGGATTTTTCCCACTGCGTCATGACGTTCCTTATATTCAGTTGCAGCAAATGCCTGGCAGCCCCCTGTAATATGTTGGATGGTTTCTTGGGCTTGACATCCATATCGGCATCTGTCGTTTTGAACCTGAGGGTCTTTGACGATATATTTCAGGTAATTTCTGGTTGGTATAACCTGATCCTGAATGGCCAGTAATGAACCCTCCGTTTCAGGGAACATCTTTCCTGATGTCAACCAATAGTTCGACGCTGTATTGTCGACATAGTCTTGGCTGACCTCATTGGGATGTCGCCCGTGCAGAGGTTTACCCATCCAGGCGCGCAGTTTTTCGTCCTTAGTAAGGTGGTTTAAGCGCATTTCTGGTTCCCTCAGTTTGATCGGTGTTGTGTCATCTACTGCGCAAATTGCGCGGTGTAGAGTAGATGTCTCAGCCTGCATCTGAAAATAAGTTCTTAAATTAGCAATTTGTTTATCTAATTGCTCACCTATATCCATAAGTCCTCTTCCTCCTAAATACCGGGGTAATGTCGTTCGTTCTACTGCACTTTTAGGGTGGTGCTTTTGTGCCTTTGTGAGGTGTATTCGTACTTTTCGTTGAAGATTTTCTATATCCGTTTTTGTCCACTTAACAATACCAAATGAATAGCTAAGCGCGGAACAAGCGTAGGTGTTTAGTGCCTTAAACAAATTTTTACTGTTAAGCTGTGAACGAAGCAGCTGTTTTACCCTTCTTATAAACTCAGTAGTTATCTCAGTTTTCATTTGCTTATGGTCAATTTTCCGCGCCTGCTTTACTCCAAGATATTTGTACATATCATTGTCGCCCATAGCCTCGATGTTCTGGCCATTTTGCATATCGAATCCACCGGGCTGTACCTTTCCTCTGACTATATTCAAAACACGGCACTTGTCTAGACCGAACTGCATACTAATATCATTAGAGAATGTTTCTACAGTTTTTAGCATTTCTTCTAGGTGTTCTCGAGTGGAAGCCATTAATTTCAAATCATCCATATACAACAAATGATTGAGCTTCGCTACCACAGTATTATTGCTTTTAATGCTAAAACCTGAGTCAGTGGAGTTTAATAGCTGGGAAAGGGGGTTCAAAGCTAAACAGAACCACAATGGACTCAACGAGTCTCCTTGAAATAGGCCCCGGTTGATTGCGATATTTTCGGTTTCGATATTGTTTTCACCAGGTATTTGGAGGTGAATTTTAGTCTTCCAATCTCTCATTATATGCCTTAAAAAGGTCACTATGTTATCATCGACTTTGTATATTTTCAATATATCTATTAGCCATTCATGCGGTACTGAATCAAAGGCCTTTTTATAGTCAATAAAAGCAGTAAAAAGGTTCCTTTTTTTAGTGAATGCCTGGTTAGAAATGACTGAGTCGATGATAAGCTGTTCTTTGCAACCCATGGAACCCTTAGCGCATCCTTTCTGTTGAGGCTCTATGATATTGTTTAGAGCACAATGTTGGTAGATACGCCGGGTTACACAGGATGTGACCAATTTATACAAAGTTGGAAGACAAGTAATTGGGCGGTACTTGGATGGATCTTGGGTGTTATTTTGATCCTTGGGTATTAAATAAGTAGTTCCCTGAGTTAGAAATGATGGTAATTCCTGCGGATTAGAAATAACATGATTAATTAATGTTGATAAGCACTCATGAATACTCCAAAACTTTTTAAGCCAGAAGTTCTGAACTCCGTCTGGTCCAGGAGATTTCCAGTTATGAAGCTCTTTGATGACATTTGAGACTTCTTCAGTCGTGAATGGTTCGTAGTTAGCAGTGACGTAGTGGTGACAGTTGTGCGTCGTATCTTCTATCCAGCCAGCATTGTTGTTAAAAACAGCTGGTGTGGAAAGTTGATTTCCCCAAAACTCATGAATTTTTTCTTGGCTTGGGTAAGACTTGTCGACACTTTCTACGGTGGAATTGAGTTTTCGGTAGAACGCCTTCTCAGAGTTCTCAAAAAGTGCATTGTCACATTTTCGGCTGTTACTAACTTTATACCTTCTTAATCGTCCTGAATAGACGGAGAGTTTTTGTTTTAATGTATCCAGACACTGTTGGGCTGTGTTATTTTCTGGATCGTATCTCGAGTGTCTTGCAGTGCTCCGCATTATTTCTTCAGCTCTCTTAATGACCTTTCTACTTGTTACACCTCTTACATATTCTGTAACTTGACCAATATCCCTACGCAGTAATTCAATTTTTCCGAGAAGTCTTTTTTCCCAGGGTGCAGTTCTGTTACCAGTCCTTCCGTTATTAGTACCCCCGTCGTGTTCTGGTCTTAACGCCCATTACATTAGCAATTGCTGTTGCTGCACAGTAGATTAGCATATGCAGATATTCCAATGTGTGGGCTTCTACGACATAATTGGGTAGGACTTCAGTGTTCACAATTTGTAACAGCGCACCTAGTTTCTTACAAGAGTTTATTCGTGGTAGCGGTGGTCTGCTAAGTGGATTTGTTCCATTAAACTCTTGTACGGCACGAGCCATTTCGTTTGCTAGACTATCGCGCAACTCGTTGTTTTCCTGCTGTGTATTGTCAGGTTGAGTTTCTGGTATGGGAATCTCAGGGATCTGCTCATCAAGGATTTTATTAGGGACTTGATCTAAAACTAGCCCTTGGTTGTTAATCTCCCGTTCGACTTCGCTTTTGATCGTATTGCGTCTAGCCTCTGGGATAAGGTTGTTTCTTATGATTACCCGGTATTGATCTGATACTCTTTGCTCCGATACTTGAATATCTGGGTACTCCCTGCAAAATTCGGCATACAGCTGTTGTCTGTAGCCGATCGTTTCTTGACCGAAGTTTGTCACCTTATAATAGGAGCGCAAAATGCTTTCGTTAATGGACACAGTCCATTTCATGCGCTGCCTCGGTCGTCCCGCTTGAGTGAGCGCCGGCTGATGTTCCAGCGCAGCACCTTCAGCGGGTGGAGCTCTTGCTGTTGTTTGGCTCGCTTGTGGTTGTTGTTGTTGTTGGGCTGTAGCTGATTGTATGACAGGGGCCCGCCTCCTCAACACCCTGCCACCGACGTCCCGCATGCTGTCACGTCCAGCGCCGGCTCCAGACGTGCCCTGGCGATCCCCAGGCAGCGATCCTAAACATAAATTATTATTCTCCATTCTCATGGGTGTGCATTTTATACCTACTGCCAGGTGTCAGTTTTTGTTCCACGGCAAGTATCCCTGCTACTCTCTGGGTACTGGCGCTACGAATACCCAGAAAGCATCCCCCATTCGCAGGGGGCCGCGCCTGATAGAAGAACTGACAAAAAACTCCCACAGGATATATATTATATATTATATATATTATTATATATATTATATAATAATATATATTATATAGATATATATTATATATATATTATATATATTATTATATATATTATTATTATTATCCAGATTTAGCCATACGGCTCACACTCCCTCTAAGGGGAAAATTGACTCATCCCAGATACCTACGGTATCAAAAGGATTGAGCTCTGGTGGGACTCTTTCCGTGTTATCGAGCCCTAGGTGACTTGGTATGCAGGTGTATCTCCCAAAAATTTCCGTACACATCTGGCCGTTGCGAGTAGTACAGCTTATTATTATTATTATTATTATTATTATTTCGTTGAACCTCCATCGATTTGCACGAAAATTGGTGAGTGGTTAGAGGATATCTCAAGGAACAAAGGTGACATGGTGCCAACTTGCGCTTTTACTCTGGGGTTGGATGCCACCCCTCCTCGGGGGTGAAAATTATTTTATAAAAAATAACCCCACAATTCGATAGAGCGACAAATTATAAGCAAAATTTGTTATATAAAGTTATTAAAATAAATCAAAACTTTTTGAGTTATTAAAGATCAAAGATTTTAATTTTTCGTGAGAAAAATGCATGTTTTTAACCGATTTTTCATAAATAACTCAAAAACTATAAGTTTTTACAAAAAAGTTATTGTCAACATTTAGGCTAATAAAAAATCAAATAAATTCCTTACTAGAAAAACCTTTCAATGTTAACTGAAAGTGAGTTATAGGTAACTGAATGTATATTTCTTTCGTCGAGTACCCAAATCTAAGTATTCAAGCTTAAATACCGGGAAAATGATGCATTTTATAACATAAACTTATTAAACATTTGTCAAAGCTCATTGAAATATCTATCAAATAAGTGCTCGAACAAGTTGATAGCATTAAAGTTTATGCACCACAAATGTTTCAAAATGTATCTCTTAAAAATTTTTCTAAAAAATGTTATTGTTTTTTTGTAAATAACTCCGTTAAATTTTAAAGTAGCAAGTTCATCTAATAACTGGTTAAAATTTTATTCCAAGAGCTATTAAAAAACGTCAAAATAGTCATTTATACCTCTTACTTTTTTAAAAATGAAAGGTTAAATGGCCCCGGTTACATGGTTCTCGCAGCAAAATTGAAATTTTAAACGTTTCTATCTCGGTTATTTTTTACTCTACGAAAATAGTAAAATAGACAAAGTATTTGTTACAGAAAAAACTAAAATTTAGTTATTTATCATTTTTTACGTATATTGAGTATTTTGGAGTTATTATCAAAAGAAAATGAAAAGTACGATAATTCTAAAAATTCTGATTTTTTTAAATTATACCTTTTTTTCAAAAATATGCGTTCTAAACCGGTCAAATTTGTTGAAATAATTAACTATGATAACATAAAGAAATTCTTGTAAGGATTACTACAAATTTTAATTTTTGCGGAAATGGCGTATGTTTAGTTTTTAACTTTTTCCTAAAAAAATCGAAAGGGTTCTCTTATTTTCATCATAACTTGCTTAATTTTGATGCTATTAACTTCTACTGAAGCTCATTTGATAGGTATTCCAAAGTACTTTGACAAGTGCTAAACAAGTATATTCTATAAAATGCATCGTTTTCCCGTTATGTAAGCTTGAATACTTAGATTTGAGTACTCGTCGAAAAAAATATACATTCAATTACCCATAACTCACTTTAAAATAACATTAGTTTAGTTATTTAAGTGGGGAGTGTATTAAATTTTTATTATCTTTAATTTTGGTAATACATAATAGCTTTTTTACAAAAGCTTATAGTTTTTGAGTAATACGTGAAAAACAGCTTTAAAACATGCATTTTTTTAAGAAAAAATAAAATCTTTGATATTTAATAACTCAAAAAGTATTGATTTATGTTAATAACTTTATATAACAAATTTTGCTTAGAAGTTGCCCCTTTATCGATTTCTGGTATTATTTTTAATAAAAAAATTTCACCCCCAAGAAGGGGTGGCAACCACCCCCAGGGTAAAAGCGCAAGTTAATATCATATCACCTTTGTTCCTTGAAGTATCTTCTAACTACTTACCAATTTTCATGAAAATCGATGAAGGTTCAACGAAATCGGAGGTGAAAACCTTCAGTGACTCCACTACTAATTGTGTGCATTAAAGTGATAACATTTATTTAATCTGTAAAGAGACATTCCGTTATGAAACGTAATCATTCTGGGAAATTTTGGAAATAGTTTTGCATTATAAAAATTATACAGTTTATCCTGATCGACTGTCAATCAAATCCATATAAAAAATAATATAATCTAACAGTATAACCTGTTTTGCAACCCCATGAATTCCTCACTTGCTTTTCTTTATAACCATCATAAGATATTAATATTTTTCAAATTCTATTAAAATTCTTTAAGGTGATATGCAACCGGTAGAGCATTATAAACATTACATTCTTTCGCAAACCTTTCAATTCGTGCCATTAATCATTCAACGCCTATGTAGGGCCCTTAGGAGATTCGAAAGGAAACTAAACATACAGATTTGAAGGTACAAGGGAGCGACATTGATGGAACGGGCCTTTGAGTGGCATTGTCAGATGTCAAACGCGGTACGAGGGTCGCTTGAGGCGTTTAATTTTTTCATGAGACGAGATTAGCAGGTCGTTAAATGATGATAACGTTTGTCTGATTTTCGGAAGTCAGGTAGGTAAATATTTTTTTGGGAAATCGGCATTTAAGTGTAAATCAACGAGGCTTCTTATAAATAATTCACGTGTAGAATAGAAAGAAATAGAATGTGAATGAAAATTTAAACTGTACGTGTCAAATATTAAAGAGTTGCTGCCAAATACGCAAGTAGGTGGAGGCCAATAAACTAAAGAAGAAAATAATTAGAGTTGCTCATTTTAAATATAACATTTGCCTAAAAATTTTATTATTTTCAAGTGAAAATGCATTTTTTTTACCACAAAATGTTCCCGCGTGTTGGTCTGTGTCTAAATGATATATATAACATAACATAACATGGTATATACCGGGTGGTGAATCGTCAAACGGGCCATAGGAAACTCAGTGGAATACTCTAAATTACTGAATTCCTGCTTCCCTAACTGTTTTACATAAAACACCGTAATTTTTTTTACAAATTAATCACATCGCTCTAAAATTTTGTAAAAATATAATACATTTGCTAGAGTATGATTAGTCCAATCGTGAGAGATTTGGACCGTAAAAATCATTTTTGCTGAAAGTTGAATTTTGCTGAGAATATCAATTTCGGAACCCCAAAAAGATTGGATAAAAAAATTGGATAAAAAAGCTGCCCTTTTCACCTTTCACGAAATAAATTATTAAAAAACATTTATGAAAAAAGGGTAAATTTCATCACTCTTAAAAAACAGTAAACATCTGATCTTGGACATATTATAATCAGATACGAGAGGTATAACTTCCTTCAACTGATAACGGAAAGAAAAATAGAAGGAATACGCCAGTGGCGCACCCAGGGGGGTTTTGGGGGTTAAAACCCCTCCCAGGGCATATAACAAAGATATATAAAGAATAGTAATAAAGCACTAAAACCGCCTAAACCTCTAACTTTGTTAAAGTAAGACGGATTATGAAACCTTTTGCATTCGATTCGGGAGAGCTTCAGGGAAATTCTTGAATACTTGGCATGAATAATTACAAATGAGAATTTCATTCTTGTAGGCGGAAAATCCATTTTCCAAAGTGCATCTCAAAGTGTTTACACAATAAAAATTCACAAGTTGGAAAATAATCATGAGAATGAGTTTAATTTTCATATTCGGAGGATATTGAGGTCGATAAACAGGAATATAGGGTCGACGAAGCTGTAAGAAGTACCTGGTGCCAGGAATCTACGCCATCTCTAGGAGTTTTATAGAAATTTGTTTTTGAAAATTTTATTATCTCGGAGTTTTAATATCGCTGAACAAGAATATTGCAATGAAGATGCTGTACGAGATACCTGGTGCCCTGTATCTAAGTGGTCTCTGGGAATTGTATGAAAATTCGTAATAAAATTTGTTGCAACTTGTTATTCCGGGGTTTTTAAGGTAACTAATAGTTTTAATCATATACTCGAGGTTCTGGCATCTCTATATCTAAAAAAATTATTATTAATACATAGTGAAAAAAATTTCAAATTATTTTTTTTTTCATAATTTTCGCTCTGAACTGAAATAACTTACTGTTATTGTTATTCACCGTTGACTTTTATAACGAATTTCTATAAAACTCCAGAAGACGAAGTAGACTCCGGGCACCAGGTAACTCATACTCATACAGCATCTTCCATGCAATATTTATTACAAAACTCCAGGAGATAATATAGATACCGGGCACCAGATACCTCGTACAGCATCGTCGAAGACCTCAAAAACCTCGGAATAAGTTTCATAACGAATTTCCATAAAACTCCAGGAGACGACGTGCCTATTGGGATACCGGGCAGCAGGTACCTCTTACAGCTTCGCCGAACCCATATTCCTGTTTAGCAACCTAAAAACCCCCGAGTATAAAAATATAACTCATTTCCATGATTATTTCATTCATAGGAGATTCTGACCAATAGAAAGCTACAGAAATAAAAATTAAAGTGATTATTTTTTAATAATTTTAACTTCCAATCGTATAGTAAGATATTTGATCACGTGTTTAATTCTGTCCAATCAGAATAAAATGATACTGATTATTTCATTCATAGGAGATTCTGACCAATAGAAAGCTACAGAAATCTAAATTAAACTGATAACTTTTTTGATAATTGCCCGTCGTCAAGCATATTACGTCAGATGCCCTTCGTTGATACGAAAAAATACATTCAGTGACATTAATGACAAATGTTTTAAAAACTATAAAAGTAATGACTTTCAACCGTCAAATACATATTTATAACTGTGTTTAATTGTACTAATTTGTAATTACATAAATAAATTAAAATAAAATTTTGGTTTTGAACAGTTTTATTTATGAAATAATCGCAACGAATAGCACTCGATCTCTAAAATTAATATAGAATTTTTGCCCTCGTGACACTTTGACATAATTTCACTTGCCTACGGCTCGTGAAATTAAAACTGTCAAAGTGTGGGAAAAATTAAATAATTTTAGAGCTCTTGTGCAATTACTACTGAGAATTATCTACTGTAGAAAATTACCGATATAATTTTTTAAGTAGATTGTTTCTGTTTAATGGCAACCAGTTTCCTAGTTTTGACAACTGTCACATTTAAGAAAATATCCATAATATACGTATTAAAAAATAATCTTACGAATATCACACGACAGTAAGAATAAATAAGAAAATAATGCTTCATGTTTACTCAAATTTGTTGTCATTGGGCAATAGCCACTCGAGCCCTGCGGGCTCTCGTGTCTATTGCCAGACAACAAATTTTAGAAAAACTGTCGCATTATTTTCAATTTATTCTCACTCTCTTGTGATATTATACCCGATAATATTTGATAATATCCCGTCGTCAAGTATATTACGTCAGATGCCCTTCGCTGCTACGAAAAAATACATTCAGTGACATTAATGACAATTACTGTTTTAAAAGTTATAAAAGTGATGACTTTCAACCGTCAAATATTTATAACAACTGTGTGTTTAACTGTATGCTATAATTCCACAATTATTTGGAAGAGTGATTTCATCGTTTGAAGGCGGCGAAGCGGGAAACACGTATGCAGATACAGTGGCCTGCACTCACTTTTATTTCAACGGTTATTATATTATATTTTTTAAATATTATATGTTCGAAATAGGTCAAAATATTCAAGTTTCACCGCCTTCAAGCGATGAAATCACTCTCCAAAATTGTGGAATTTTAGTTAGTCATTTGTACTTACATAAATAAATTACTATATAATTTTGGTTTTGAACAGTTTTATTCATGAAATAATCGCAGCAAATTGCACTCGATCTCTAAAATTATTATCGAATTGTTTCCCTAGTACCACTTTGACATAATTTCACTTCCCTTCGGGTCGTGAAATTAAAACTGTCAAAGTGTCACTCGAAAAAAATTCGATAATTTTAGAGCTCTTGTGCAATTACTACTGATTATTTTCTGAGTTGTGAATTTTTATTTTTTGACACTTTAAGAAGCACTTTGGAAATAGTTATTTATGAAACAGTTCGTGAAGTATGCTTTTTGCGAACGCACGCGATGTTTAGAGCACGAGCGACAACGGAGCAAGTGCTATACATCACGCACTGCTATCTATAATAACAGTTTTCACTAGACAATGTATTTATCTACTCATATGTCATATTATGTATAAGTTTATAGTTTGTGAAAACTGTCATTATAGATAGCAGTGCGTGAAGTAACAATGTATTTTAAATGGGATTTACTTTTTCGCACTGGTTTTTGACACACTTTCATATAACAAAATACCCTTAACTTTCGCGTTGACATGGTGATGACATAATGAGCAATAAATTACAACAAAATTTTTGACAGTTTTGTGATTTGACAGAAGTTAGAATTTTTAAATGTCAAAGTCCTAAAAATTGTAGAATAGAAAGGAATTCCAGTGACGAAGAGTTACAGTTTTTTTATTTACTTAGCGTAGATAAAATATTTTATGAAACTGTGCGTGAAATACTTTTTGCGAACTTACGCGATGTTACTCTAAACATCACGTGCATTCGCAAAAATCATACTTCACGAACTGAAGAATTTTCCTAATGCTCTCTCGAATCGAACGCAAAAGGTTTCATAACGTAATGCTTTATATCCTCGCCTACAGGAAAATGTAACTTGTTTTTCACAAACAATACAAACAAAATTCGGTGTCCAAGCCAACCCCTCCCAGACGAAAAATCTCGGTACGCCACTGGAATACGCGGTCCTGCAGACGACAAAGACATGGTTTGGTAACAATAAAGGACTAGATTTTCTTCTAGATTTTCTTCTAGATGTGCCTATCTGTGACGAATATTGGCGATGATCACGGCAATCCTTGTTTTCTCTGCTGCAGCACGGAAAAGCTGCACATATGTTCTGTTGAATCAGGTTCTCAGGTTATTTAATCAGGATGTTATTCTTCTTCCTGGACCTTGATTTCCAAATATTCTTCCTTGGAACATGGCTTGTAGAAGGGTATATCAGGATTCATTTTGCATAATGTGTCCAAAGTATTCTTTGGACACATTATGCATACTTCTTCTCAAACTTTCGAGATTTGATGGTGGTCAGTAACTCTCGGTCCTTCTTCATTCTTCTGATCACCTCCTTATTTGTGACTTGGTCGGTCCAGGAGATTTTAAGTACTCTACGATATAGCGACATCTCAAATGCTTCAAATTTTCTGCACAATTCTTCGTTCAAGGTCCACGAATCAACACCATAAAAGAAGACAAAGAAGATGTAGCATCGCAGCATTCTTACTTTTATACAAAGAGAGAGTTGTGGCTCTTGAAAGAGGCCCCCATACGGTTGACGGTAGATCTAGCCTTTTCTTAAATCATTTATGCTTATCTCTTGATGCTGCCAAAGTAAAGAGTAGTGCGTCACTATTTCTACAGGAGTGTGGTTGATGTAGAGTTGACCTTCTGTTATCTTTTTCATGCTAATGATCATAAGCTTTGTCTTCTTTACGTTTATATTGAGTCCATACTATTGACTGTAATTCGTTATTTTGTTCATAACAATTTGTAGATCTTCTAGGTTGTCCGCAAATACTATGGTGTCATTTGCATAGGCACACCTGATGTTATTTAGCCGGTAGCTATTTAATGGGATACCTGTTTCAGTTTTGTATAAAGTTTCGATAAATATTCTTTCACAGTATAGATTGAAAATTAGAGGGGACGAAATACAGCCTTGCCTCACTCCACGCATGATTTTCACATATTCGGTGTGTTCACCTTCAACTCTGAAGTTTGCAGTCTGATTCCACTAAGGGTTTCTAAATTATTTTCAGGTCATGTATGTCGATTCCTGCTTCTTTTAGTATTTGCATCATCTTGGCATGATGCACTCGATCAAACGCTTTCCGGTAAACAAACAGATATGCGTATAACTCTTAATTGACGTCTCACGAAATGGCTCGTCGGGCTTATTGAACGGTATGCTTCACATTTTTTGACTCTTGGTTTTTTTGGAAGTAACATACACAATTTCTCCAGAATTGTGTATGTTGTGTATATTTGTGATTATCGCTATTGATTCGTTGTCCATTAGTTTAAGTAGTTCTGCCTATATATTGTCGGAATCTGCTGCTTTGCCATCCTTTAGCGGTGTTATTGCAAAATAAACTTCCTGCTGTAATATTCTTGGTCCCTCACTTACCTCTTCTTCTAGCTCAAAGGCATTATCTCTTTGGTCTTCAAAAAGTTACTCTGGGTATTCTTTCCACGTTTTTATTTTACTCTGTTTGATGATGTTTCCATCAGAATCTGTTAGACTTCCTTTTTGTCTCTGTCTTAGTCTACTTGTGAGTTCTTTAACTTTCCTATGTACATTGGGACTATCGTACTTTAACTGTCGATTCTTAATTTCTTCACATCTCTCCATGGCTTCTTTTTATTTCACTTCTTATTAATATGTTTATCGCCTTGTATTTGTCGGTGTCATTTCTGGCATTTCTTCTTGCGATCATTAGTTTCAGGATCTCATCTGCCATCCATGATTTAGTTTTGGTTAATTTATCTGCCTTTAAGAGTTTATCCTTTACATTTTGAACTATTCCTGTAATCTGTTTGATCATTTGATTTTCGTTAGATTCGTCTCCAATTGCAGTCACTTGCTCGTTTACTTGGCATGAACCCTCATTTTCGTATAAAGATCTTTTAGCATACGTAGATAGTATGATTGTTATTTCTTTTTCTGTACTATTTTGAGTTTGACTCGGAATACTCTCACCAGTGGAACGTGGTCCGTCTCCAAGTCTGCTCCAGGATAAGTCGTGACAGATGTAAAGCTGTTTCGGAATCTTTTGTTCACTAAAATCTAATCTATTTGATTTCTAATTTTTCTCATGGACTTGTCTTGAGGAGATTTCCACGTGTACAGCTTTCGAGGTGATAATTTGAAAAATGTGGTGGTGACAAGTAGTTCTGACGCTTCTACAAATTTTTCTAGGAGGTCTCCTCTTTCGTTTCTGACTCCGAGTCCATGTGATCCGATGTACTCTGTCTTATCTCCAATTCCGCAATCTTGGTATTAAAATCTCCCATAATGACAAGAATTCCTTTTGTGAAATTTTCTGTATAATTTTGTTGATTTTCTCATAAAACTTAATAGATTCTTCCTCTTCTTTGTCTGCAGTGGAAGTGTAGACTTGAGTTGAGAAGTGTAGACTATACTGATGGGGTTGGCTTGTACTTGTAGTAACATCACTATCTCTGACATTGGCGTTTAACTAGTAATGCGTTTGGCAACTTTGGGTGATACGATAAAGCTGACTCCATATTCATGTGATCCATCACTTTTTCCCGAGTAGTATACCTTGTGATCTTTCACTTGTATTTCTCCAGAATATGGCCATTTCATTTCTGCTATTCCAGAAATTAAACAATTGTGAAAAGCGGAAAGTAGTGATTAATTTGCAGAAGTTATCGCCAACCTCCAGTAGAGATGGTACCTAAAGAAATTATAAAATTAAGCATTTGTGGTGGTACATATTTTTTTCTACAAACGTGTTAAAAATGCAATTTTAGCACTCTATAGGAGCGTTAAAAATGCAATTTGTAGCACTCCATAGGAGCGTTAAAAATGCTACTTTAAGGCACTAGTGCTTTAAAAATTTTAAGGCACTGCAGTTAAAAGTGAATTGTCGAATTGTGAAACGTCAAAATATTTATATTTCATTTTTTAACATTAATATTAATAGGACAACTTGCGCAATTTGAAAAAGGTGGTTTAAAAGATTTTTTAAAATTTAATTTAAAAAGCATTATTGCATTTTTAACACGTTTGTAGAAAAAACAAGTTTATGTAACGGTATAATATTTTCGCTAAGAATTTTTAGACATTCCCCTCGAGTGTAGACAACCAGTTCAACCTTTTACGGGTCATAGGTTTCATGGTTTCATCAATTAACAAAAATATTGTATTTTATCAATTTATAACGTTTGTAGAAAAATATTGTATGATATACGTGTTAAAAAGTGCATATTTAAGGCACTCATGTGAACTGCAGAATTCGCTTCGCGTATTCTGCAAACTTTCACATGCCTGCCTTAAAATTGTACTTTTAACACTTATATCATAATAGTTATTTATGATGTAAGTGTTAAAAGTACACGTTTAAGGCACGAGTGCCTTAAAAATGTACTTTTTAACAAGTATATTATACAATATTTTTTCTACAAACGTCTTATACATCAACAATTATAATTTATTCATTCTCAATTACAGGACAATATCTACAAAAACTTTTACTTGAACTTTGACTGACATTTAATTTTTATATTTTTCTTGACATTACATCAAAACTGCCTATACTGTCAATACGTAAATCATAACAACTATAGAATAACATCTTACTTTTATTATTGTATATTCCAACAAATTTTAATAGTTTTTTTCTACAAACGTGTTAAAAATGCAATAATGCAGTTTAAATTAAATTTTAAAAAACCTTTTAAACTACCTTTTTCAAATTGCTCAAGTTGTACTATTAATATTAATGTTAATAAATGAAATATAAATATTTTGACGTTTCACAATTTGACAATTCACTTTAACTGCAGTGCCTTAAAAATTTTAAAGCACTAGTGCCTTAAAGTAGCATTTATCTACTCTATGTCATATTATGTATAAGTTTTTAGTTTGTGAAAACTTTCATTATAGATAGCAGTGCGTGAAGGGTTTAAAGTGTGCGTGAAGTAACAATGTATTTTAAATGGGCTTTACTTTTTTGGACTGTTTTTGACACACTTTCCTATAATCAAATATCCTTAACTTTCGCGTTGTCATGGTGATGACATAATGATCAATAAAATACAACAAAAATTTTGACAGTTTTGTGGTTTGAAAGAAATTAGAATTTTTAAATGTAAAAGTTCTAAAAATTGTAGAATAGAAATGAATTCCAGTGACGAAGAGTTACAGTTTTTTATTTGTTTATCGTAGATAAAATATTGTATGAAACTGTCGGTGAAGTACTTTTTGCGAACTTACGCGCGATGTATAGCACTCGCTCCGTTGTCGCTCGTGCTCTAAACATCGCGTGCGTTTGCAAAAAGCATACTTCACGAACTGTTTCATAAATAACTATTTTAACGCTCGTATGGAGTGTTAAAATAGTTATTTATGAAACATTTCGTGAAGTATGCTTTTTGCGAACGCACGCGATCTTTAGAGCACGAGCGACAACTCAGCGAGTGCTATACATCGCGTAAGTTCGCAAAAAGTACTTCACGCACAGTTTCATACAATATTTTATCTACGATAAACAAATAAAATAACTGTAACTCTTCGTCACTGGAATTCATTTCTATTCTACAATTTTTAGAACTTTGACATTTAAAAATCCTAACTACTTTCAAACCACAAAACTGTCAAAAATTTTGTTGTAAGTCATTGCTCATATTGTCATCACCATGACAGGGCGAAAGTTAAGGATATTTGATTACATGAAAATGTGCCAAAAAACCCATTGAAAGTGTGCGAAAAAGTAAATCCCATTTAAAATACATTGTTACTTCACACACACTTTCACGTACTGCTATCTATAATGACAGTTTTCACAAACTAAAAACTTACACATAGTATGACATAGAGTAGATAAATTGAATTTTTAACACGGTTGTAGAAAAATAACTATTAAACATCTTTTTAAAATACTACGTATAAAATATATTTCTTCTATAGTTACGTATCAGTGAGTGGAATATACAACATTTCCGGGCTTATTTTTTCATAAATATAATTTTTAGCTCTACTTTCACGAACACAATCACAATGATTGCCACATAAGCAATAAAATTAACCTCCTCGATATTTTTTAAAGAAGAGGAGGAGGACCAAATCGGATTTCGGTATTTTCAATGGATATAATCCTAATGGTAACATTCTTCGTAAAAATTCAATTTTCGAGTGGAATAACTTCACATCGTCTTTGATGCTTGCGTCGGTGAAGAAGGCTCAAAATATTCTATATAAGTTAACGAAGTTTTGTAATATATTCGACATCAATTTAAATAAAATTTTATGACGAAAAAAATATATTTATTTTGAAAGCGGTATGAAACAAAATAAAAAGTTTTTATAGGAGAAATGTACAATATATACTCTACGGCATATTTAGGGATATAACTAACAATTATTCATATAATAATATCTAATAATACAATAATTTTTTTTTATTAGAAATAACCCGCATCAACCATAAAATGTTATTAGCGGTGGTACAATGATACATATTAATTTGACACAAAATATAAACTATTTTACAAAGTTTTATTTTACAGAGTTTTACAAAGTTGATTTTAATTTATGATTGTTCTGAAACGTAGTACTCATATTTGGTTATATAATTTAGTTTCCTTTAAAAACCTAATGATTTTGTCACAATCCGCACTGTTTAACGCACACTTTATATCACATGGTAGTCCGGTAGCTTGTCTTTGCAGATGATATAATGGACAGTCTATAACAATGTGACCTACAGTTAGGTATATTGGTGTCACAGGCGTAGCACATTTATTGAGTTTTTTTAATTGAAGTTTTCTTGGGAAACATCTGTATCTTCGGAGTTATCATTTTCAGTTTGATCTAGATTTAGTTGACGACGTATTTTCTTCTTTATTCGTGTAATTCTAGATTTAATGCGTCTGTCTTCGAGTTTGGGGTAGATTTCTGTTAGCATTGTTAATCTCTGTATAGTTTAATTCAACCAGGGTTGAAGCTTTATCAATAAATTCCTTTGCAGCTTGGATAAGTGATTAAGTAGAAACTGTTTCTCCAGTTTTTGTATCAGATTTAGTGACTCTTGGCTTTTTTGTTGATCTTGCTTTTGGTTTTGTAAAATCTATTTCTGTGTTTTCTACCGGTGGTGTATCAAGTGGAGACGATATTTCAGAATGAGAACGTTTCGGTATAGTAATTTCTGTAGGGAGTTCTTGGGAGTCCATTACTTCACCAGTGTTTTCTGTTTGATTCTGGACAGAGTGATTTTTGTCTTCAGCTGTTGCATTACAGGACGAAATAGAGTCTTGGTCAGTTTGGGATGTAGGTATGGTCGGGTTTGACTGGATGGCCGTATAGGTACATGTTGAGACGATATGACCAGATTGATGACAGAGATAGCAGGTGAGTCCATCAGAAAGAAATATTCGGTAAGATGTATTATCGAAGTCAATGAGAATTGATTCAGGAATAACAAGATTGTTGTCAGGTGTATAGTACACCTGCCTACGAAAGCTTAATACGTGACTATATTGAGGATCTTGAATTCCCGCTCTTAAGAAAGCCATCGGTGAAAGAAGATGAAAGCCCTTCTCGGCAAGATATTTTTCGAGGATGTGATGAGGAATAGACGGACATACACTAGACAGCAGTAACCTATTAGCAGGAGTGACTAGTCTTCTTGCTCTGATAACATTATCTCCTATTTTTATACCTCCGTAGTCTGTTAAAAAGGTGTCAACAACTTCTTTACTGGAAAGGTAGATGCAGATTCTGCCGTTAGAAATTCGTGATGAAAAAAGTACATTTTTGGGTTGTACTAGTGATCCTATTGCTGTAACGTAGTCTTCTAATTTTAGTGTGTCTACTGCTGGGATAACAACGGCTTGTAGTTTCGAAGGGAATGTAGCTGCTTTCTGTTGGGTAATTGTAGAGTAAGATGGTGTTTGTTGATCGGGTAACATTGGAGGACCCCTGTAGTCAGAAGTATCAGCCATCGGATAAAATTGTTAAATACTTTTTATTTTAATTTTCTTATTTCGTTTCATTATATTGTAATTGGGTCAGTACGACTCTGTCAATTACAAAGTATTTAACTTATCGAAGATAAGCCAAAAAACAAGTTTTTGTTAAACACCTTTGAATTCACAAAACTGTATGACTGGATTGAAATTCTATAAGATTTTGATGAAACCGTAAATATATTGATAAAACTACTTACGGCAATCAAATCACAACTAATAACTAAACTACTGGTTATGTTTCTTATAATTAATTTTAAAGATTTACTATGGTAAAGCGATGAAAAACTTCGAGATTAAATTTAGGTGTACTTAATCAACTAGGTTCAGGACCGCACTAATACAATAAAATGTTTCCCGTCTATTAGGCTATTGATTATGTATTATAGAAAGGAACTACAACGTTAACGGAGTTTTATTGTTTGATATAGTTAATGGACCTCTAAATATGAAAAAATCGCGGAGTGCTACCATTTAAAGGGGTGCGTTTTTGAGAAAGGGGTGAATTAGTCCCTAGGTACAGCCCGAATTAGGGTGAGTTCTATGCACTTTTGGTACAAACACGTCTACATGAAAATTGTTCCAGGTTAAATTTACTATTGAAATATCACATTTCAAAGTAAAAAATATTGTTTTTGGCAAAAATATATTCAAAAGAAAAGCAAGAAAACAACACGAAAGATAGCAATTTTGTTTTTTGCCCCATAACTTTTTCCCATGGGGATATAGGTATAGGCATTGCTTCACAGAAAAAAACTACCATCCTTCCTCTTTAAAATGGTGTTTAGAAGAAGTCTCTATAATTTATAGTTTTCAAAATATGATTTTTAAAACTTCGCTACTCACAGCGATTTTGCCCATTTTTCTTGTTACTTCGCAAGCATTGTTCTGTAACTTTTTTCTACGCAGCTTTAGATAATATGCAATGGTACATTTTGTAGAAAGAAAAGTCAATTACCTTTAAAATGGTCTATTGTAGAAGGCTGTTTGACTATTTTTAAGCAAGAAATGGTTTTTGAAAATTGTATACTTTTAATAACCTGCGAAAATGGTTTAACTTAACCACTACCGGATTTTTCAGGGCAGCAGTCAACAAAGTCAGAATAGCCATGTTAGTGTCCAACATCCGTAACGGATAGGCACCATAAGAAGAAGATACTTTTAATGATTTTTGATATATTTTTCGATTATTTTTAAATTTCTCCTTATAACTTTTTTATTGTATATTTAGTTATACACATTGTGCAATAAAAAAGAAAGCCTATTTTCTTTACTTCAAAATGGTGTATTGTAAAAAATTCTAGGACTATTTTTAAACAAGATATGTGTTCTCAAAATGTGACATATACACATCCCACAGGTTCCACTAAGCTGGAACCATATGGAAACTTTTTCAACGAAAACATTTCGTTTATAAATTCGCAAAAGTGTGTGTGTGTGTGTGTGTGTGTGTGTGTGTGTGTGTGTGTGTGTGTGTGTGTGTGTGTGTGTGTGTGTGTGTGTGTGTGTGTGTGTGTGTGTGTGTGTGTGTGTGTGTGTGTGTGTGTGTGTGTGTGTGTGTGTGTGTGTGTGTGTGTGTGTGTGTGTGTGTGTGTGTGTGTGTGTGTGTGTGTGTGTGTGTGTGTGTGTGTGTGTGTGTGTGTGTGTGTGTGTGTGTGTGTGTGTGTGTGTGTGTGTGTGTGTGTGTGTGTGTGTGTGTGTGTGTGTGTGTGTGTGTGTGTGTGTGTGTGTGTGTGTGTGTGTGTGTGTGTGTGTGTGTGTGTGTGTGTGTGTGTGTGTGTGTGTGTGTGTGTGTGTGTGTGTGTGTGTGTGTGTGTGTGTGTGTGTGTGTGTGTGTGTGTGTGTGTGTGTGTGTGTGTGTGTGTGTGTGTGTGTGTGTGTGTGTGTGTGTGTGTGTGTGTGTGTGTGTGTGTGTGTGTGTGTGTGTGTGTGTGTGTGTGTGTGTGTGTGTGTGTGTGTGTGTGTGTGTGTGTGTGTGTGTGTGTGTGTGTGTGTGTGTGTGTGTGTGTGTGTGTGTGTGTGTGTGTGTGTGTGTGTGTGTGTGTGTGTGTGTGTGTGTGTGTGTGTGTGTGTGTGTGTGTGTGTGTGTGTGTGTGTGTGTGTGTGTGTGTGTGTGTGTGTGTGTGTGTGTGTGTGTGTGTGTGTGTGTGTGTGTGTGTGTGTGTGTGTGTGTGTGTGTGTGTGTGTGTGTGTGTGTGTGTGTGTGTGTGTGTGTGTGTGTGTGTGTGTGTGTGTGTGTGTGTGTGTGTGTGTGTGTGTGTGTGTGTGTGTGTGTGTGTGTGTGTGTGTGTGTGTGTGTGTGTGTGTGTGTGTGTGTGTGTGTGTGTGTGTGTGTGTGTGTGTGTGTGTGTGTGTGTGTGTGTGTGTGTGTGTGTGTGTGTGTGTGTGTGTGTGTGTGTGTGTGTGTGTGTGTGTGTGTGTGTGTGTGTGTGTGTGTGTGTGTGTGTGTGTGTGTGTGTGTGTGTGTGTGTGTGTGTGTGTGTGTGTGTGTGTGTGTGTGTGTGTGTGTGTGTGTGTGTGTGTGTGTGTGTGTGTGTGTGTGTGTGTGTGTGTGTGTGTGTGTGTGTGTGTGTGTGTGTGTGTGTGTGTGTGTGTGTGTGTGTGTGTGTGTGTGTGTGTGTGTGTGTGTGTGTGTGTGTGTGTGTGTGTGTGTGTGTGTGTGTGTGTGTGTGTGTGTGTGTGTGTGTGTGTGTGTGTGTGTGTGTGTGTGTGTGTGTGTGTGTGTGTGTGTGTGTGTGTGTGTGTGTGTGTGTGTGTGTGTGTGTGTGTGTGTGTGTGTGTGTGTGTGTGTGTGTGTGTGTGTGTGTGTGTGTGTGTGTGTGTGTGTGTGTGTGTGTGTGTGTGTGTGTGTGTGTGTGTGTGTGTGTGTGTGTGTGTGTGTGTGTGTGTGTGTGTGTGTGTGTGTGTGTGTGTGTGTGTGTGTGTGTGTGTGTGTGTGTGTGTGTGTGTGTGTGTGTGTGTGTGTGTGTGTGTGTGTGTGTGTGTGTGTGTGTGTGTGTGTGTGTGTGTGTGTGTGTGTGTGTGTGTGTGTGTGTGTGTGTGTGTGTGTGTGTGTGTGTGTGTGTGTGTGTGTGTGTGTGTGTGTGTGTGTGTGTGTGTGTGTGTGTGTGTGTGTGTGTGTGTGTGTGTGTGTGTGTGTGTGTGTGTGTGTGTGTGTGTGTGTGTGTGTGTGTGTGTGTGTGTGTGTGTGTGTGTGTGTGTGTGTGTGTGTGTGTGTGTGTGTGTGTGTGTGTGTGTGTGTGTGTGTGTGTGTGTGTGTGTGTGTGTGTGTGTGTGTGTGTGTGTGTGTGTGTGTGTGTGTGTGTGTGTGTGTGTGTGTGTGTGTGTGTGTGTGTGTGTGTGTGTGTGTGTGTGTGTGTGTGTGTGTGTGTGTGTGTGTGTGTGTGTGTGTGTGTGTGTGTGTTATTGCGTTGCCGCTCCTGCAATACTCAGCTCAGATTTATCGATGGATTCTGATGTAGTTTTTTCTTCTGAATCCAAATCTGAAGATCCGGCATTTCGATATTTATAACCGTCTTCGAGATAATCGACCTCAAAGTCTAAAATGTGACGTCACAATCGTATTATTTTGTGCCGACACACTACACGTCCAGCTGAAATCGTTGCTATTAAGTAGGCTAAAAAAGCAGCTTTAAAAAGGTTTATACGAGTATACGTCCTCTCCCAAAATTACTAATTATTTAGTAATTATTAACTAATTAGTAATCATTTATTTTGGCCAATTGGCAAAATTATTGATTAAAATCACTAGCCAGTTGTGTCTGACTTTGGCGAACCGCCAGTATATGAAATAATATTTTTTGGTGTAAAAAATTATGGTCTGATATGTGCAATTACATCCGACTAATGGAAAAAAATATTTGAAGATTTTTCTCAAATTATGGATACCGACAACATTTTCATTTATAACTCTTTTATTTTTAATTTGACGAAGAAAAGTTATTCTTCATAAAAAGCTCTTCATGTTCTAAGATTTATGATGCAACCATCACATATAAAATTTTATTAATTTTATACGAGGTATATAAAAAATATGAATTTCGATCAAGAGTAAACTACCTTTATAGTTCATAACATTTAAATTAGAATGATATAATTGCACATTGAAACATAATTATTAATTCTAAACTACTTTTCATTATAGCAATTTTCCATATTATGAATTAAAATACGTAAATAAACAAAGTTTTCATTATGATAATGCTCGCATTTTCAGCTTGTTATTATTAACTTTATGAAAAAAAATTATTCTTCATAAAATGCTCTGCATAATCTAAAATCTGAGATTCAATCATCATATATAAAATTTTATCAATAGTGTACGAGGTCAGTGGCGGCTCGTACCACTTTAAGAGGGTAGTGCCACAACTCGGGCAGCCGCCAAAATTTTTAGTGACGGATTCACGATATTGTCAAAAAAAGGTATATTGACAACAAAAACTAAAAAAAATATGCGCGGATACTTTTATCTTAAGTTTATTGATCTGAGGTGCCAAGCAATTGTCCAACACTGATCAAAACAGTTCCGTAAATTAATTAATAATAAAAACCTCTTAACCTACCACCAGCATTTACTGCTGATAGTGCTTGAAAATTGTTATTACGATTTAGTCTCTATTTACCAATTTATAAAAATTATACTATTTCATTATTCACACACATGCACAAATTTTTGTAATGTCACTTTTAAAGTTTACGATATATGAAGTTCATTCTTCTATTTTTTGGTTGCAAAGTTTTCAATGACTTTATAATTAAAATTATCAATACAATTTACAAAATGCTTTTCTGCAGATAGCATACCTAAAGCACTAGGTTTCGATGTAAACATCGAAAAACAGCGTTCTGCTTCAGATGTTGAATAGGAATGGTAACTAAAATACTTAAAAGTTTAATAGTTTCTTCAAATGTGCTTTTTAAACCTTCCCTCTACAATAAAACCGATAGCGAAACAGCCCCAGAGGTAGTACTTAATTCGTCTCGCTAATACAGTACCTACTTCTAATTCAGTTTTAAACCGAGTTTTGCTTAAAAATTAAAATTGTCTCCATGGTTCATTAAGAAATGATTCGGAGAACTGATGCTTATAAGCAGAAAACTTCTCCGACATAAATAAATTAGAAGCAACTAAATGTCCGGAGAAGGTAGACCTTTGAAAGATCTGATACTTTGAATAATATGAACCTTTAAGTCGTTGTCTAATTCGGCGCTAAAATTGACCAGCTCCTTAAATATGCCTCTATTTTCTGAATTTTCTTTTTCGTCGTGACCTCTTAAAGCTAACTCGAAAGCTCCACAACACCTTATAACATTTGTAGTTTTTTTTTTCTAGCGAAAAACCACCAAAAATTTTTTAAAATACTAATCTTTATTGTCAATTAATAAATTAAACTTAAGAAATAATCAAAATATTATCAAAATACCCACGATCATGATGCACTAAAAGTTTAATTATAAATACAAAAACTTTTTAACAGAAAATATACATAATAAAAGCGACAAACCAGCACGTAAAGAAACTCAAAATAAATAGACCTGGCTTCATACCCTCGTGCCTGGCACAGAGATTCTAATGTTAAGGTATACTAATAGTCCAATATAGCTCTTTCTCTGTCACTTACATATAATGCTCGTAAAATCTTTCTCTCTTTACTCGTGCCAGTACTGACTTCGGTGCGAAGGAGATTCTCCTGTCGAATACTCTCCGCTGTCGGCAGGGATTGTATTGCGCCCATAGTTGCCATATTTTATATAATTTATGAAGATCAAAAGAAATACACACAAAAAAATTAATAGGAATTAAAAAGTTTTGAAGATAAAAAATATGTTTATGGATAGTTAGCAAGGTAGTGCCATGGCTCTATGGCACTACCTCATGGGCCGCCACTGTACGAGGTATGTTAAAAAATATGAATTTCGCTCAAGAGTGATGAAGTACCTTTATATTTCACAATATCGAAAAGTGTTGTTAAGAGAAGCTATTTGGAATTAAAAATTATGTTATAATATGCAACTATATTCTTCTAATTAAAAAAAAATAAAAAATTTTAAAATTTTTCACAAGTTACGGATATCCTACGGATATCTTGTTTAAAAATAGTCCTAGACTTTTTTGCAATACACCATTTTAAAGCAAAGAAAATAAACTTTTTTATTGCACAATGTATATACCTAAATGTACAAGAAAAAAGTCATACTAAAAAATTTAAACAATAATCATAAAAAATATCAAAAATCATTAAAAGTATAAAACCTTAAAAAAGCATAACTTGCTTAACAATAGTCGCACAACCTTATACAATAGACCATTTTAAAGGTAATTGACTTCTATTTCTACTAATTGTACCATTACATATAAAGTCGACACCATCTATCTATCGCCCGTCGGCAAATTCAAACAAAAATATAACTCCAGACCATCTTTTACCACATTTAGTCCAGACAAATTAATATATGTATTTAACAGTGGCGGCTCGTCAGAGGAGGCAAGGGAGGCTCAGCCTCCCCATAAATTTTTTACACACTCTATACTGTTTTGTTTATCATGAATCGCGAAAACAACAATTACTCTCACTATTATACAACGTGTAAATTGCATATTATCACTTATTATCCATACGTACGGAGCATTAGCATTAGAACGCATGATCGCGTCTCAGTTTTATTACATATATTATTGTAGGCAGGACCCTGGGTTATCCCGAGATGCATGAACGGAGCCGAAAAGCCCAGCATTCTCCGTTACTAATGCTCCGTGCAGCGCAGCAGGCGTTTAAGGAGACCCGGTCTCCTAACAGTGGCATCTACGGCGGCATCACACGCTGCCCGGAGATACACCAAGGGAGGCAGAGTACTTTCTCAGCTCCGTTGGGTGGTTGGGTGCGTCTCGGGACAACGAATTTTAGGGTCCTGACTAAAAATAATGAAAAATCTAAAAGTGCGAATTTTGTTATGAAATTTGGTATGTGGGGTTATAATAATATTTGGAACAACTTGCTCAAATAACTTTTTCCGATATCTCTAACTCAAAGCAAAATATCGGTAATTTATCGTGTTTTTGAATTCGCAGTAGGCCGCGTTTAGAATTAAAAAAATGCAGTTGAGTATCTTAAAAAAATTGAAGCTTCATTATGTATGGACTGCAAAACTTCAAATCTGTATTTATTTTGATATGCATAGGTATCTATTTACAAATAGATGGAATTGTTAACAAATAAACTACACAAACTTTGGTATTAAACTTTTACTATTAGACTAACTATTTTTAAAATGATATGATATCATGAAATTATGAATTAGGATGATATTATGAAATGTAAGTAAAAATGGTCAAAAGATGGGGCCCTAAATTACATTTTTTGGCGCATTGTTTTGCTAGTGCAAATTTGTCTAGATATTTTACAGTTAGGTATAGCCTCCCCTATTGTAAAAATCACGAGCCGCCACTGGTATTTAATATATATTTTAACACCAAAAATGAGATGTTTTAACCAAATATTGTTTCAAATATAATGTGCAGAATAATTTTGAATTACGTTCCGCTAATGAACTTGCTTTTTTGTTCTTAAAAGTAGAAAAAAGTTTCAATTATATTGTTTAATATTTCATCTAAATATAATCGTCTAACAATTTTAACTGTACTAATGCCCAAGTATAAATTTTCAAGTGTTAAACTGATTGATTTACGATGAGTAACCCGGTTGTAAAAATACCGGCATGTGCCTTATCTAAGGGACTGGACTTGCAAATTTTTAGTTTAGTTGTATCTTTGCAACGAACTTGTTTATCGATAAAAATTAGATGTGCATCTCTAAGACTTAGATATTATTGTATGTAAAAAAAATAAAGATAAATTGTATGTGATATGTAAAAAGCCCTTTATCTACCCACGGTTTTACTCACGTATCGAGTACTAGGAAGCAGATTTGTTGATCTTTACCTCGGTGAATTGATATGTTGTGAAGTGCAATTATGTAGACTCCCCATGTCTCTACATTCATCACCCTTTTCCTTGCAATTTTTAGAAGGATGGGAATAGGTATAAGAGAGAATCTGTTTCCGAACTAAGAAATCCAAAGATTTATTGTTTTTAAACATTTATTTGTTTAAAGATGGAGTCATTTGGGTTTCGACATTTTGTTAAAAAGTTTATGTTCATTTTTAATAACGGGTCTGAGAAAAAATTCTTGAAAACAATAATTATGTTTGGTCTTTTAAAGTGTACTAATATAGTACCTTAAATGTAAAATACTTTTCCACAGTTTCGTCTATGTACGTCATCGTTAAACGCTAATAGGGCTTTTCAACGCTTCTCATATGTTTCAGGCACTTGTCATATGTCGTATAATTTTAATATATCTACTTCATACGTTATTGGTATGTAGTATATACCAATAACTATACATACCAAAGACGTATGACGTAGATATATTAAAATTGTATGACATAACAAGTGCCTGAAACAAATGAGAAGCGTTGAAAAGCCCTATAGAAGATGCCGTTTTATCACCTAATATTTTTTCCGACAGTGGTCGGACAGTGGTAGAGTGATATTTTTTTTTACATTTATATGTAAGATTTTGTTTGTTTTTCCAAAATCAGATTTTCTGCTCTTTGACTATAATATTATACACATTATATTGTTATTTTATTATTTAATACTTGTATCAAAAAATTTGTGTCTGAGAAGCAACAAATATCGCCATACGTCCCTGGACATCGGTTACTCGAATTTCATAACATACAAAAATATTATTTGTTTGAATTTGCCGACGGACGAAATATCGATGGACCCGACTTTACATAGAAATGCGTAGAAAAAAGTTACAGAACAATGTTTGCGAAATAATGGGGAAAATGGCCGTAAAAATGCTGTGAGCGGCGAAATTTGAAAAATCCTATATCCTAGTGACTTCTACTAAACGTCATTTTAAAGAGAAAGGACTGAAGTTATTTTTCGCTGAAGCAATACCTCTACCTATATCCCTGAGGAAAAAAGTTATGGGGCAAAAAAGAAAATTACTTTCTTTGGTGTTTCTTCTTGCTTTTCTTTTAAATATATTTTTGTAAAAAAAAACATGTTTGACTCTACAATGCGATATTTTGATAGTAAATTTAACCTGGAACAATTTTCCTGTAGACGTGTTTGTATCAAAAGTGCATAGAACTCACCCTAATTCACCCTGAGCCTAGGGACTAATTTGCCCCTTTCTCAAAAACGCACCTATTTAAATGGTAGCACTCCACGGTTTTTTTTTAAGATAGAGGTCCTTTGACCATATGAGACAATAAAATCTCATTAACGTTGTAGTTCCTTGTAGCTCTCTTATTTTGAACATAATCAATAGCCTATATTCTATATTATCAACATAAGCGAATCAACGAAGCAATAAAAAGTTCAAAACCTAGTAATTTTGTGCGGTAAGATGAATTGTCATGCAACTTTTTGCATTCGATTCGAGAGAATGTCAGGAAATTTTGTGAACTAAATTGATCTACGGGGGATGAAAATTGCATTTTGTACATAAGAAAAGTACAATTTAAAGAGACGGAAAATGAAAAATTTAGGACTCGGGAAACATTGTCCGAAATGAGTTTTCAATTTTTACAGTCGGTGGTTTTAGGGGTCGCTGAACACGAATTTCATGAAGACGGCAATGGTCTCCGAGGTACCTGGTGGCCAAGGTGGAACTCGTCGCCTGAAGTCTTATGTTATAGTCATTTAAAACCAGTCAATAACTATTACTTGGGGAGTTTTGGGGGTCGCTGAGTACGAATGGAGTTTTGTTATAATCATTCAAAATCAGTATATAACACAAATTTGATGACGCCGATGGACTCCGAGGTACCTAATGCCCAGGGTGGAACTGGTCATCTGGAGTTTTATGTTGTAATCATTCAAAATCAGTAAATAACCATGTAACCAAATAATAAACATTTTTTTTTAATTATGAACCGACGAAACTTACAGATCATATGAATAATACATGAGCCAAGTAATTTGTGAAGCGATAACGATTAATTTGATTTAAGATGCTAATTAGGGGGGTGATTTTCCCGAGCTATTTTTACCAAAAAAAAAATACCAACTTTATTTTGAGCGTAACTTGCTTACTTTTGATGCTAGAAACTTAAAAGCAAAAACAAAAATAAATATTTTTTAAACACTTTAAAAAAGTTGTAATGAGTTTTTCCCAACAAGTGCATCATTTTTTGGTTATTTTACGTTGAAATATTCGCTTTGAAATTTGACGGATTCGAATCTACTTTTCATTAGCTACAACTTTGCTTCTACCGGATCTAGTAAGTTCGTACATAAACCATTTTTTCACTTTTTTAGAAGCTATATTTTTGCTAAGAATGTTTTTTTGAAATGTTTATTTTCAAAAAACTGGCAAAAAAACGTGTTTTTTTTTGTTGAAAAATAAACATAATTACTCTCAAATAACTTGAAAAGTATTAACTTAATGAAAAATGATATAGAACATACTTTGTACTTTGCTTAGATTTAGTGAGTTTATCAATTTCCGGACTTATCTTGAACGTATATTATTTCACCCCCGAGAAGGGGTGAAAGTCACCCCCAGGGTAAAAATACACATCGGCACAATATTACTTTTTTTCTTTGACATGTTACCTATGTGTACGCCAAAATACATGTCAATCCAAGCGGCTCTTTAAAATTTGGAGCAAACCGTGATTCAATGTATGTTCTTAGGTATACATATTTAATTTGATTAAAATATTAGCTGCTGTCCACATTTAAATTAAAAAGTCATCTACCCTCTGAATTATCAGTAGTAGTATCGCCTGGTGAGAACAATAGTGACGAAACTTCAAAATGAACATTTAGAGATAATCTTATTTGAAGTTTTGATGAAACTGCTAAACAGTATAACTGACTTATAGGTAATCATTTTGCAAAATTTTTCTAATAATGTGTTTTCTAGATATGTAAACCAATTAGTAGAAGTAATTTTATTTGAAGAAAAGATGGATATTTTATTTATTTTTGATTTTTTTTCTGCGTTACGCCATTATTGCATTATCGAAGATGTTTAATTTGATGTTTCGCCACTATACTTTAATACTACTATACTACGACGGTTTAGTTTCTGTTATAAATAATTAAAAAATTTACTTTTAAAAATAAATTAAACGCATCAAATAAAATATTTTTCCGCAAATCGCCAGGAAATTTTGACATTCCTGTCAAAATTTCTTGAAGAAAAAGTCAGGGCTTCCTTACTGTAAGGAAATGTCATTTTCTTACTGTAAGGAAATGATATTTCCGTACAGTTGTTAGTGTTCTACATAAATCCATAAAACGTCTGTATGCATTTTCGTACTTTTCTCTTGATTTCTTTGGCAATAATTCTAATGAAGCAGTATTCACTGCCTCAACCTGAGGAGTCCCAATGTTAAGCTTTTCCTACCCGGTAAACAATGTACTATTATTGTACACACCAGTTATGCACAAAATGAAACTAAAGTAAAATAGAAAAATAACAAAATAAGGTCTTAAGTAATTATTATGAAAACGGTAAACATGATATAAGATAAAAAGTAAGCAAAAGAACTATGAATAGTAACATTAAATTCATGATTTCACTCACGTATGTTTCGTATTTCAAACTACTAAAGAAATTATTGTGGGTAGAAGGAATTGATTTATTTTGTAAGATTTCTTTTTAGAAATGAATATTGGTTCTCGATAGTGTGGAATTAAACAATATTGATCCAAAGTGGATAGACGCTTTCTTGATTTGCTATTTCTAAGTACCTAAGAACGATTGAAACTTAGTTTCTCTGTAAGAAGTTTTATAAAAAAAACACAAAAGCAAAAACGACCACACACACAAAAGTGCTCATTCGCCACTATTGCACATTGTACTACTATCTTTAATAAAATATCTAATATTTCAAATACATGTAGGCACGGCGTAATTACAGATTCGCCAGTATTGATAGAAAGTTTGGTGTGCTTTCGTCGTTAATGCATCAAAATATTTGACAAATTCACAATACCATAAAGACTTGTAGGCGCCCTCTAGTAATAAGGAAACTAAATAATTGTTAGCCGATATTGCACATAAAGGAGGGCATATTTAGATGTCGATTGATGGACTTAACTCAAAAACGTTAATTTTCGAGTTTCGCCACTATTGTTCTCACTAGGCGAATAGAAGGATCAGTAGTACAGAAGAACTCTAAAATTATCGATTTGTATCCCGAGTGACATAGTTTTAATTTCACGACCCGGAGGGGAGTGAAATTATATCGAAGTGTCACGAGGGTAAAACAAATCCATAATTTTTCAGAGCTCGAGAGTAATTCGGTAAGGTTATTTCATAAATAAAACTTATTATTACCTAAAATTATATCGAAGTGTCACGAGGGTAAAACAACTCCATAATTTTTAAGAGCTCGAGAGTAATTCGGTAAGGTTATTTCATAAATAAAACTGTCTTTTAAATCATTTTAATTAATATTTTATTGATATCTTCACCTGAATTTTTGCTAAATCTAGTTCTTGGTGTTCTCTGTGACAAGTTGTAACACGTTAATTGTTATTATTGTCACTGAATGTATTTTTGCGTAGCAACGAAGGGCATCTGACCTAATACTTGACGACGGGAAATTATCAGTAGTAATTGCACAAGAGCTCTAAAATTATATATTAATTTTAGAGATCGAGTGCAATTTATTGCGATTATTTCATGAATAAAACTGTTCAAAACCAAAATTTTATTGTAATTTATTTATGTAAGTACAAATTAGTACAATTAAACATACAGTTCTTATCAGGGGCGTAACAGAGGCCCCCGCAGCGTGAAGCTTGCGGGGGGCCCAATCGTTTAGGGGCCCCATCTTGTCATCTGATATTATGTAAAAATCTGTTATTGTTATATTATTTTACGTTGTGTGTTTAAAATTAAAAACGTAAATTTCTAAATAGACGTATTTGCCAAGTGAATCATCTCATAATATCTAGAAACTTAATCCCTTCCGGCCTACCGAAATTTTATGGTAACGGCAATAAACTACGTGGTGTACGTGACTATTAAAAGATTTGAGAATTGCAATTTGCCGAAATGGGTTTTCTCTTTAATCTTTACCTACGTTTAGTATTTCGATACAATTATCCAGAGGCGTAACAGAGGGCCCCGCAGTATGAAGCCCCAATATGTCAAGGGCACCAATTTGTTGTCTAATATATTTATGTAAAAATGTGTTTTTATATTATTTGCATACATACGTTTTTTAAGCAGTGCAGTATTGAAAATGAAGTTATCCATCCGAATTAATAAAATTGTAGATATATTCGCTGATAGTAGATAGTGCACGAAGAAAGTTGTTTATCTCATAGAATAATACTGTAATAATTTAGTAATGTTTGTTTTATTTTATTCTATACAATAAAGATGAAAAATATAAGTCGTCATAAACAATGCATGAATACACCAACAGCTCAGTAACTGACAGTTTTGGAGTGAAATTATCAGCGTCACGACGAACGTATTTGCTTGACAATTTGGATTTAGGTTCTAGTTACACTCCACTTCAAAGTTGGATTTATGCCGTTGGTTGCTTTTACTTCGGGGGTGACACCCCTCCTTGGGGTGAAAAAACATACGTTTAAAATATGTCCGGAAATGTATAAATTGACTAATTATAAGCAACTTTTGTTCTTCTATAGAGTTTCTTTATCTATGCTAATACTTTTCAAGTCATTTGCGAGTGAAAATGTTTATTAAAAAAACAACGTTTTCAGACGGGTTTTTCGCAAATAACTCAAAAATAAGTACCTATTTATCGTAGTAAATATTAGATATCGAAAAAATATTTGTAGCAAAAATGTAGCTTATAAGATTCAGAAAACGGTGTACTTATTCATGAAGTATATCGACACAGTAAAAGCACAGGTAAAGCTCATGAAAAATTAATTTTATTTGTCCAATTCCAAATCGAATATTTCAACCTGAAATCAGTGGCGGCTCGTATAACTTTAGGAAGGTAGTGCCAGAATCCGGGCAGCTGCCTAAATTTTTTGTGGCGGTTTTACGATATGGTCAAAAAGGATATAAAATATAAATAAAAAAAAATAGGCGCAGATATTTTTATCTTATATCTATATATTTACTATTTTTGGGATGCCAAAAAATTTACCAAAATTTATCAAAACAGTTCCGTAAATTAAGTAATTAGCAATAAAATAAATTCAACTTACCACCAGTATTTACTGCTGATGTACTTTTTTTTTTGTTTTTTTCATCACTAGGTGGGGAATCTGCAAACAGACGTCGGAGGTAAACATTTCCAACAGTGCTGGGTTCCTGAGCTGAAACCTCATCAGTGTCACGTCGACCAGTTTGGCCCTAAATCGGACCTCCCTGCCCTCCGTAACTCCGATGTGGCCGGGACCAGCTAAACTCCACCCCTCTCATACTAGGGCATCAGGGTGGAATCGCCCGTTAGGGCATGACTTCTCCCCGATGTCCTTCTTTTGCCCGATTCTCAGTCGCTCGTCATCACGCATCAGCTTCCGTCTCTCACACTCATCCGACCACCACGTCCTTTAATCCTATGCTGTCAATGTTTCATTCTTCCTACCACTGCTGATGTACTTAAAGTTTGTTGTTACGATATGGTCTCTAGAGCCTATTTAGAAAATTATAAAAATAACACTATTCTATTATTTACACACACGCACAAAGTTATTTAATATCACTTTTAAAGTTTACGATATGTGAAGTCCATCCTTCTTTCTTTTTTGGAGGCAAAGTTTTCAATGACTTTATTATTAAAATTGTCAATACCATTTACAAAATGTCTTTCTGTAGACAGCATACCTAAACCACTTAGTCGTTCTTCCTTCATGGTATTTCTGAGGAATGTCTTAATTCGTTTTAGCATTGAAAAACAACGTTCTGCTTCAGATGTTGACATGGGAATGGTTATTAATATACTTAAAAGTTTAACGGTTTCTTCAAATGTACATTTTAAACCTTCATCATTTAATAAAACAGATAACGGAACAGCCCCAGAGGTAGTACTTAATTCGTCTCGCTGATACAATACTTGTAATTCAGTTTTAAGTCGAGTTTTGTTTAAAAATAAAAATTTTGTGCATGTTTCATTAAGAAATGATTCGGGGAACTTATCCTTATAAGCAGAAAACTTCTCTGACATAAATAAATGAGAAGCAACTAAATGTCCGGAGAAGGTAAACCTTGTTTTTATTTGCAACAAAACTGCATCGCATATCTCTAAGGCTTCCCGTTTTCTGCTGGGCCTGTCCTCTTCAATTCGCGCCTTTTTTTTATTGGTTCATCATTATCGGTTTGTCTCTGTGACGTGTTTATTTCTTCTTGAATACTATCCATAATGACGTCCATTTGCTCCCTTATACCTTGAATTGCTGCTGCAAAATTCTCCAAATCTTTTTTCACTTTGACAGAATCAGTGCATACTTTTTGCAATTAATGAAAAATAATTTCTACGTGAGGCATAATTTTATTAAAAATAAATAGCCAAAATACAAAATCTTTATCCTGGAGCTTTAATTTGTAACCATTTGCTTGATTAATTGAAGACAAATCACGTGAAGTACTTTGTATAATGTCCATAACTGCAATGAGGTCTTTTCTATTTTCATGAACAATATGAACACTTCGTGATTGAAAATTCCAACGTGTTTGGGAAGATTTTGGCAACTTGCGATTAACCACCTCATCCAAAATTTTTGTTCTTTGAGGGGACGTTGAAAAGAATGAGCACAAACCAGATAAATTAGAAAAAAATATCCTAGCCTGCTTATTGATGGAACATGCACTTGTCATAATTAAATTCATTTGGTGTGCATAGCAGTGAACGTAATTTGCAAGAGGATATGTCTCCTTAATAATTTTTTGCACACCATTTAAGCCACCACTCATAACAGATGCGCCATCATAACTTTGAGCGATTAATTTGTTTGGAGTATGTTTTAACAATGGATTTAAAACATTTAAAATACATTCAGCGATTGACTTAGCATCATGTCCGCCCGGCACGTAAAATCTCCAAAATCTATCAACTGGTCGTCCTTTACACAAATATCGAAAGACTATAACTAATTGAAATTCACCAGCAACGTCTGTGGTTTCATCGGCAATCACTGCAACATAAGGAGAATTTTCAATTTCTTTCGTAATTTCCTCGTGGTAAACATCTAACATGCACTCCAGTAGTTCATTTTGTGTTGTTTTTGATGTACCTTTAAAAGATTTGGAACTTTGAATGTGAACCTTTAAGTCGTTGTCTAATTCAGCGCTAAAATTGACCAGCTCCTTAAATATGCCTCTGTTGTCTGAATTTTTCGTTTCGTCGTGACCTCTTAGAGCTAACTCAAAAGCTCCTCCACAAAACCTTATACAATTTATGATTTGATTCAAGACATATCGATTCTTATCTACCTGTTCATTATGTTTAATTAGAGTATCACGATAAGCTGAATTTAATTGGGTTTTTATATTTAACTTACCAAGCATTGAAAAGCTAAAAACGTTATTCATGTGCACTTTAGATTTTTCATGGGATTTCAATGTCTCCCATATATGTACAAGATCATCGGTGCCTTTGTTTGACCAAGTCTCGTCACCTTCAAACAAAACGCATACAAAACAGAAGAGTTTATTAGTTTGTTCGCAACCACACAACCAGCTATTTTTATCATAAATAATTTTATTAAACTTACGACAGCGAAGTTTTTGTCCATTTCCACTTTGTTTTTCAATTTTTAAATCGGGTAAAGGCCGACCGAGTTCTTTAATTTGTAGTTTTTTTTCTAACGAAAAACCAACAAAAGAGTTTTTTAATATACTAATTTGATTCATTGTCAATAAATAAATTAAACGTAGAAAATAATCAAAATATTATTTTTATACCTACGACACCCACGATCACAACGCACTAACTAATAATTACAAATTAAAAAATATAGTAGAGTATAAACACAAATATACAATACAGTAGTAGACAATAAACACAATAGCGTCAAGCGAACGCGTAAAGAAACTAGAAATATGTAGATCTAAAACATTGTATCTTAAGATCCACTAACTTCCTTTTCGAGATTTCGAGCCTGGCACGGAGACTCCAATTTAAACGTATGTTAAAAGTGCAATACCGCTCTCTATCTCTGTCACTTACACAGGATGCTCATACAATCTTTCTCTTTTCTCACGAGCCACTATGCCGTTCGGCACTGGGATTTTTATGATTTTCATCCTTTATCCGGTCAGCTGTGGGTGGCCAGAGTCGGTAGATTTGCATTGCGCTACACAGTTGCCAGATTTGATATAATTTATAAAAATAAAGAGAAATATTCACAAAAAAAATAAACAGGCATTAAAATGTTTTTAAGATAAAAAATATGTTTCTGCATAGTTAGCAAGGTAGTGCCATGGCTCTATGGCACTACATCACGGGCCGCCACTGCCTGAAATAACCAAAAAATGAATCAATTTTCGGGAAAAACTCTTAAAACTTTTTTTAAATGTTTCAAAAAAAGCTTTGTTTTTATTTTTTTATAAAAGTTTCTAGCACCAAAACTATACGAGTTAGCTCAAAATAAAGTTGGCCCCTTTTTTGGTAAAAATAATCGTGAAAATCTGCCCCTATTTCGCACCCTAAATAAAATTTATCAGTAGCGCTTTACCATTTACTTTTCAAAATAACTTAAAAAGTATTAGTGATACGAAAAATCTCAAAGAGTAAAGAAATGTAGGTAGGTCTTGCTTTTATAAATATTTTGGCTTTATTTTGTTTTTCTGTAAGACAAAAATTGGTTAAGACATAGCTGTTTAAAATTTGCATATAGTCGTGATTAGTGACTCGTTTAAGCCCTTAAACTAGAACCTTTTTAAAAATAAGCACTTTGAACCGGTGAAACTTACAGGTCGTATAAAACAGTTAGGTAATTTGTAAGGCGATAATGATTAGTTTCATTTGGGGTGCTAAATAGGAGGAGGTTTTCACAATTTTTTATCAAAAAATGGGATTAACTGTATTTTGAGCGTAACTGGCTTAGTTTTGATGCTAGAAACTTTTGTAAAAAATAAAGCTTCTTTTAAACAATTTAAAAAATTTCTAATGAGTTTCCCCGAACAGTATTTCATTTTTTGGTTATTTCACTTGGAATTTGACGAATAAGAAAAACTTTTCATGAGCTACAAGTTTTCTTTTACTGAGTCGATAGACTTCATTTTTGTTTCACTTTTTTTATAAGCTAGATAAATTTTTGCAAACAATATTTGCTAACAACAAAAACTTTTCATGAGCTACAAGTTTTCTTTTACTGAGTCGATAGACTTCATTTTTGTTTCACTTTTTATAAGCTAGATAAATTTTTGCTAACAATATTCTTTTCGATCGAATACCTACTCTTTGAACTATTTGCGAAAAATCGCCTAAAAACGTGGTTTTTTCTTGAACAATAAACATTTTTACTCATAAATAACTCGAAAAATCTTGAGTTGACCACTTCGGTGGTGACACTGAAAATTACACGGTATCGCCATATTTAACGTTGATTTACTGGGCTGTAACACATATAGGTATTTGTTACACATGTCGCATTGGGTAATTTTTTCAAGGGGGCTCCATTTCCAATTCTGCGGGGAGGCCCCGACGGAGTTTGTTACGCCACTGGTTCTTATAAATATTTGACGGTTGAAAGTCATCACTTTTATAATTTTTAAAACATTAATTGTTATTAATGTCACTGAATGTATTTTTTCATAGCAACGAACGGCATCTGACGTAATATACTTGACGACGGGAAATTATCAAAAATTATCAGTTTAATTTTATTTCTGTAGCTTTCTATTGGTCAGAATCTCCTATGAATGAAATAATCGGGTATAATATCACAAGAGAGTGAGAATAAATTGAAAATAATGCGACAGTTTTTCGAAAATTTGTTGTCTGGCAATAGACACGAGAGCCCGCAGGGCTCGAGTGGCTATTGCCCAGTGACAACAAATTTGAGTAAAAATGAAGCATTATTTTATTATTTATTTTTACTGTCGTGTGATATTCGTAAGATTATTTTTTAATACGTATATTATGGATATTTTCTTAAATGTGACAGTTGTCAAAACTAGTAAACTGGTTGCCATTAAACAGAAACAATCTACTTAAAAAAATTCTATCGGTAATTTTCTACAGTAGATAATTCTCAGTATAATTTTAATCTGATTGAGCAGAATTAAACACGTAATCAAATATCTTACTATACGAGTGGAAGTTAAAATCATTAAAAAATAATCGAAAACAATTATCAGTCGTAATTGCACGAGAGCTCTAAAATTGTCGATTATAATTTTAGAGATCGAGGATAATAATTTGAGATTATTTCGTGAATGAAACTGTCCTTTTAAATCATTTTAACTAATATTTTATTGATATCTTTACCTGAATATTTGCTAAACGTGTTTCTTGATGTTTTCTGTGACAAATTGTAAAACAATTTTTGTCATTAATGCCACTAAATGTTCATTTTTGCAGAGTAACGAAGGGAATCTATATGTAATGCTTGGCGACGTGATATTATCAAAAATTATGACTTTAATTTTTATTTCTGTAGCTTTCTATTGGTCAGAATATCTATGAACGAAATAATCTCACATATACTCTTAATTATTACTAACGCCCTGTATACACAATACACATACACAACAAAAGTATAACAAACGTCAAGTTTAGTTCAAAATAAACGTTATCAAAATGCACCAACGAGCGACTTGTTGATTCAGCTTTTAAGAGTCAACAAGTTTTATTGAAATTAATTCAAAAAGTGTTATGAGCTTGTTTGCTTATGAAATTCACGAGGTTCTCCTAGTTTGAATTCGACAAATATCTGTGAAGTGGTCCTTTTTACTTGCATGTCCGCACAGCCCCAAGGATTATAACCGAATCGACTACAAGCACAAGCCGATTTCAGATCCTAGTTATCTACGCATACCCGGTACGAATGGATTATTATAAGTTTATGGATATGTACTTAAAACATAAAATTTCACCTAAAACACATCAACATTTTAATAATTTTATATAATATACATAGGTAGGTATCATAACTTCTTCAGTCATAATCGTCGCAGATCTTTACATAATTATTTGAAACTTCGTAAACGTAATAAGTCATGTAATAAATTGAAATCTTTAACATTTATAAAAACAATTGATTACATGAAATATTGATTAATACTGCCAATAAGATCGACGGTTGAAGGGTAAAAGGATGTAAAGTTATTTTTATAAACGTTAATTATCAGTATGAATCAATATTTCATATAAATTATAAGTTGTTTTTATAAATGGTAAAGATTTCAGTCTATTAACATGACTTTTACGAAGTTTCATATATAATTGTGTAAAGATCTGCGATGATTATGGCTGAAGGAGTAAGACTAAGGAGTTAATGTACCTACCTATCATTATCATCGTCCAGCCTTCTGCATCCACAGTTGAACATAGGCCTCCCCTAATTTATTCCAGTTTTGTCGATCTTGGACTTCCTGCAACCAATTCCCAGCAATCCTTTTGATATCGTCCGTCCATCGTGTAGGTGGTCTATCTCTACTTCTTCTGTCTACTCTTGGTCTCCACACTATGATTTTTTGGGTCCATCTCCCGTCCTTCATTCTGGCTACATGGCCCGCCAAATTCTACTTCAGCCATGCTACTCGCTCTATGACATCTGTGACGCCTGTCCTTCTTCTGATTTCTTCGTTTCTGACCCTGTATCTGAGAGTCAGTCCAAGTAGTGACCGTTCCATTCTTCTTTGGGCCACACCGCCTTAGGCTAAGGCTCCACGGGCGACAAATTTACGCTAGCAGTAGCCGTAAAACGAAATTAAGGTTCCGCGGAACGGAATAGGAATAGCCGAACTGAACCGACTACGCACAAGTCCTGTAGTCGGTTCAGGGCCTCGATTTTTGACCCTTCGCTTCCTTATCGAACGTATTCGCTTCGTATACTAAACAGATACAAAACGAATACGTTCGATAACGATGTGAAAGGTCACAAATCGAGGCCCAGTTCGGCTATTCCTATTCCGTTACGCGGAACCTTAAGTTCGTTTTACGGCTACTGCTAGCGTAAATTTGTCGCCCGTGGAACCTTAGCCTCTGTTTGGTTGCTGTGGCCTGGGTTAACGACAATGTTTCGGCGCCGTAAGTCATGACTGGAACCACACATTGGTCGAACGTCTTCTTTTTCAAATAATTTGGCAAAGTTGTTCTTGAAGATGTCCGATAGAGCTCCATATGCGGCCCATGCTAAGGTGATCCTTCTCTCTGTACCTACCTATATTATATAAAATTATTAAAATTTTGATGTATTTTAGGTGAAATTATATGTTTTAAGTACATGTCCATAAACTTATAATAAATAATCTATTCTATTTTATTTTTAAGGGGTAAAAACTACCCCTTACTCCAATATATTGAAAACTAATGAATTAAACCATTGTTTTGAATCATGACTTTAGTATTTTGATATTTTACAGCCAACCTTTAAAAACAACCCCTCATACAACGATTATTTAAAATTATGGTCAGGAAACATGAAACTTTTTAATTTTGGATCGTAACAGGAGAATTCATTTTCTTCAAGTACAAGAAATCTGACACTTAATTTTTTTAATAATGCTTAAAAAAATTTAAAATTAAATAAATGGAAGCAGTTATAAACATCAATGTGTTTAGATAAACATGTTCAATTTTGGTTGTTTTTTTTTACAATATAACTAATATAGTTCGATATTTTTATATGTAAGTACCCTTAAAAACTACCCCTCATACAGTTATTAAAAAAATGGCTGTGATCATGATTTCATTTTATTTTTGATCTTAAATAGAAAAAATATACAATATTTAAATATAAAAAACCTGATATATACAAGCTTTTAATTTGAATCAACCCCTAAAAACTACTCCTTATCATAAAAATCAGGATAAAAATCTTTTTGAAAGCTTGAAGTAGTTAATGGAATTCTTTAATAAAATGAAAATTAATTGTTGCATAATGATATATTTATAAAATTTGTATCCCATAAGAATAATATACGTTTGGGGGAAATTAAATTTTTAAATTTAACATTTTGATGATAATGAAAACTATTTATTTTACAACATTAAATTAAGTATAAAATTAATATGATTTTTAAAGTATATCAACAATTTAACTTCAACTTCCAAATTCGTCTATTTCTTCTGCATCAACTTCCTTTTCTTCTTGGTCGACAGGAGGACAATTTTGGCAGCTATGACCAGAGCAAGAACCGCAAGATTGATTGGAATATAATCCAAGTTTGCGACACCCACGAGTTTTTTGCAGTTGCAAAAAACATTATTTTAAGTAGTTCTTCTGGTGAAGGAATATCCGTCATTTTGTTTGGTACCAAGGTGCCATTCACTTTTGTCCATCCCCAATCAGCAAAATTGAGAGTTTTGTTGCCCGATATGTAAATACAAAGCAGATACTGCATCGACTGCATGTATAAAAGAATGTGTGTGTGTTTTTGTGTTTTATTGGCACTAGTTTTCACAACCAACTGGCCAGTAAATTTCATAATGATTTTTTAGACTATAACTTATCACTAACTCAGGGGAGTAATGTGTAGTGTGTGTGTGTTGAGTAAGTGACTTGTTACATAGCAAAGTCGACATCATTGTCTTTGCAAAGAGACGCTAATTGTATTCGAACGTCTGCGGTCCCTCCGGTGAATACGGATCCCACAAGGACATAAACTATTTTCATTTATTAATTTATAATAAACGAAAAATTTCTAACCCTGGTGAGATGCGAACTCACGACCATTCGGACTTTTCGATCCAAAGGTAGGTACTCTTACCACTGAGCCACAGTGGGGGTTTTTATAAAAGAATAAATACTCCAAAAACATCAAAATTTAGACGCTCCATAATTTTCCAACATTATCTCTAGAAAAATGTATTTGGTTTTTTAACAATAGCTCGGCTTCGCTTTAATCTTTTTGCATTCACTCTCACATTATTTTGTAGGGAATTTCATAGGCTATAAGATCATGTGAGTTGCAATCTTTCTGGTCCCTTTTTTCAGAGAATTTTAATGTTAAGGGGCTAAAAAGACGCTCCCTTTGCATTGGAATCAATACTTAAAACGCTTATATCTCGCTTAACTAATAAGCTACGTGACTCATAAAAAAGCAAAATTTTCAGTATAGGTTACAATTTTTTCATAAATCTAATAGTTTTTGAGATATTTTGAAAAAATAACGTATTTTTTGAAAATCGAAAAAAAAAAGAAATTTACAACAAGTTTTTTCAAAATTTATTTGTTGTAAATAATTCAAACTTTTGGAACGTGTTGTCGGAACATAAATAAAGCCTATTTTATATTAATTTTGACGCACATGGCTTACATTTTGCCGTAATTTTTTCTTATATAAATTCGAGATATTTGACTAATTTTCGTCATAACTTTATTTCGTCATAACTTCATTTTCATGTTAGAGGCTTTTGTCAAAGCTTATTTTGAAGGTCTAAAAAAATTATTTCAATTATTATTTATTCTTCTAGTTAGTTGAGCTAAAATCTTTGCATAAATTTACGAAAAACAAATAATTCGTTTTCAATGACTCATAAGTTGCTTAATATTTATTATCTAAAAAATTTAAATAAATTCTTTTATTTTTTATAGGCTTCAATTCTAATAACGATGATTTTTTCCTGAAAATGCGTAATTTTAGAGTTATTCGCGAAGAACTATTGAAAAACGTGTTTTTTAGGCAATATTCAATCGCGAATAACTTAAAAATTATTAGGTTAAGTAAAAAATGTTATTCCATATTTTCTTCATAAAATGCAATTCTCTATCGATTTCCGGTGTCATTTTGAAATTTTAAATTTCCACCCCCGAGGCCATTGGCACAAAGTCAGGTTTGTTATTTGCGTCATTTTTGAGCTACTGTCAAAATTTCAAACAAATCCATGACGGCCTTTAGAATTGCGAGGTGAATTTTATTGATTGAATGAATGTACTATTATTATAGTGGGTTCGGTTATAATCCTTGGGGCTGTGCGGACATGCAAGTGTTCTTTTCCGGTGTGGTAACTACACTTTGAGGCGGCCTGGGACTTTGAGATCACAAAAGGACAAATTTATGGTCGGGTGTACAGCTTACCTGACCTTTTTTGATATTATTTCCGTAATTTGATTCAACAAAGGAATCTTTCGTGTCAAATAGAACACTCGAGATAGATAAGTTATGATAAGATTAGGTCTTCTGTATATTTTGGTCTTTTGGATTTTGGTTGAAATTTCAATGATTTTAATACATCGGGTTGATATTTTCTGACTAAAGGAAAAAGTAAATAAAGTCAATGCCCCTCTTATGTAACTGTTATCAAAGAGGCAGTCGTGTTCTAAATATTTTTTTAACAATCACCTCTTCATCTGACGTGGTATTCTTGGACTGCGTTTTTTCTTACTCAATTTTCTCAGTTTGCTCTAAATCCAAAACTCTGTCTCCTCATCAATCTTTATCCGTCCACCTCTAAATAAATAAAAGTCTGACTCGATAAGATGACCAACTATTTTTTGTTCAAAACAGTACACTTTGCAAGTATTTCATAGGTGAAAAAAAAGAAGAAAAAAAAACGATAAACACTTTATTTTCTTTTAAAAAATATATTTTTCTTCGGAGTGGATTTTTTTTCTAAATAAGGATGTTCGTCTAATAATGTAGTCACATCCGAACAACTTTCATTTTGCATATTAACCATTTTCTTGGCAAACCAAAATAAAAATGTGAAAAGTGTGTTTTCTTTTCATTAAAGCCCTTCTAGACTTATTTAAAAATTTATGAAATAGAAATTTTAGCTTTAATTTATTGCTAAGTACCAAATTTGAATTTATTACAAATTTGTTACATTTCTAAATGTGCGATGATTTTTTATAATTCAATAAACAAAAAACAACTAAAATGTACACTTTCTATTTATAGGAAAATTTTTTGCTCAATTAGAAATCCAATGAAATCAATTAATTTGTGGTCATCTGATTGAATACAACCAATAAAACCAACATTATACTGAAAACAGATCCCATGGGCTGTTTTCACTCAATCATGTAGCTATGGATACCTACATTTCGTTTCATTTCGATTTTGACATTTCAAATATTCAATATTTCAAAATGTCACGATTTGGTTGTAATACTGATGAGAATATTAATGAAATTATTAATTATCTTGTTAATTGCACATTTAAATAAATTGTTTCTGCTCTGTATTTTTTTTTTCATAACCAGCAAAAAATTTTCTATCCGAATAACCCTCGAACATTGATAAATGCTCAAAAATTTTTTAACAACTTTCTCAAGCTTGTTGCTTACAGGCAACAGACCTCCGCCTACGGCGTCGGTCTGTTTCCAAGCAACAAGCTTTCGAAATCTGTTATAAAATTTTTTCGAACAATTATCAATGTCCTTGGGTTATTACTACTTGTAATTGCATAATATAAAACAATCACCAAAATAAAAAAATACACTATTTCTTACAAAAAGTTAAAAGTTACTAAGAGCAGTCAAGGACCTTCTCTCAAAAATTTATCAAATATATCCAACAGATGACAGATGGCATCCATTAGAAATGATCAGAAATCGGTAATAATAAAAATATTAGCCAACTATTGCCATTTAGGAATAGTTTTATATTATTAGTACAAAATATGATTAACAAAATATACCTCAAGTTACCTAGAACTCACCTAGGACCTAAAATGAAAATGTTACAAATTTGTTAGATTGTCAAGAAGGGGGTTAAATTTGACTGTTACGACGGGAGATAATGTTTTTACAGAAAGTTGTGACTTCTCACTGCTCCAATAATAATCATTCCCTAGTGCAAACACCCTTTCAACAGCAGCATTAGTGCCTGGACAGCATAAGGAAATTTCTATTAAAACTTTCAAATTTTCATGTGGGATATGTTCTACTCTAAAATGCCGGTTTCTACCCATCTTTTGTCAAGTTCTATTTTCTCATCGTTCTATTTCTTCAATTTTTCTTCACTCTAAATATAAATTTACATACTCTCCGAATTTCTTCAAAGAAACTACAATGAACGAAACTCGTTTACCGCCCTGATGTGCCGAAAACGGCAAGCAATATGCGCGCGTCATATTCAAATCACTGTCATAGTTATTTTCCTAACTAGTGCGGAAAGTGATACTTTCCCGCACGAGACAGCCGTTGACCCGAACGACGCGATAGCGGAGTTCGGGCAAGCAGTCGAGTGCGGGGAAGACACTTTCCGCATGAGTTAGGAACAATATTTTTTATAGGGCCGTACGTTTGGAAAAAAGCCACAAAACATAGAGTTATATCAATTCTTATTTAGGAGTGAAAATACACAAATTATTTCTTTGACAAGGTTGTCAAAACCAAACGTTCAATATAATGGGTTACCACGACGACGATATTGGTTTGCATGACGACGATTTAAAACCATTGTAATTTTCTACTGATTTGACTTTTAAATATAATGTAAAAATAATTTTATTTCATCGAATTATTGCGTTAATTTCATTAAAACATGAACACAATAAGATACATTTGAAATAAATTAGTAAATAATATCTAAATATTAGTTTATTGTATGTATTATAGTATATTATAATGCCATATTAGAAGGTATTCTACTTTCCCGCACGCTTTCACGCACACCGTGCGGGAAAGTGCAACTTTCGGAATCGAAATGTGTGCGTGAAAGTGGCTGTTTTAGCACGGCCATAGAAAAAATAATTTTAAATATTTAAATGTTTTAGAAATACAAATGAGTATAAAATTATACAAATGAGTACTTTTATAGTACAGGATCTGAAAAGAGTACGGTTTGCGAAAAAAGAGTACAAAACTCTGTAAATGAGTACAGTTGGTCACCGACTCAAGCGCTTCCGTATATTTTTTTGTCATTATTATTGTTATTAGAAAGTATAGTCCGTTTAATTTTAAGATGTTTTGTTGGGACTGATCCAAGTCCATGTATACAGTTGAGTCCGCGAGTCTTTACCCGTGCATCATCATTTAAAGCACACGAAATAAGTCGGAAATCTATTTCACGCAACAACAAGTGACATAAAGTGGCTACTGTTCCGATTACGGGTTTTATTATAAAATTTGACGTTATCAAATATATAGAATGTCAAATGTAAGTTTTGCTTCAAAATTTTTGTGCAGAATTACAGTTACATTTTAAGTAGCTTAATAAATTCTTTTTTCTACAACCGTGTTAAAAGTGCAATTTTTAGCACTCCATACGTGCGTTAAGAATGCTACTTTAAGGCACTAGTGCTTTAAAATATTTTTAAGGCCCTGCAGTTCGTATTGACCGTATAGACAATTTTGATGTAATGTCAAAAAAATATAAAAATGGAATGTCAGTCACGTTCAAGTAAAAGTTTTTGTAGATATTGTCCTGTAATTACGTTTGTAGAAAAAATATTGTATGATATGCGTGTTAAAAAGTACATTTTTAAGGCACTCATGTGAATTGCAGAATTCGCTATCGCTCATTCTGCAAACTTTCACATGCGTGCCTTAAACGTGTACTTTTAACACATATCATAAATAACTATTATTATTATTGATTAATAAATAAATAAACAATTTATAAAAAAATTCAATAACATATTTTATTTTTGTTATTTTATTCACTTTAACGGAAACCTAAACACAATCATTTCTTTACTGTGTGAATGACGTTAGCTTTGTATGTTTTAAATGTTAATTGAAAAAATATAATTACTTACCTTAAAATTTCAAAGCCCAATATAAAATTAGTTGTGAAAACAACTGTTTGTGTAATATAAAGAAACATCAAAACGCAAAAATTCGATAAAAACCGAAAAAAATTCAACTGACTGACAGCCACAAAAGTAAACAAAGCAGAAACGTCAAACAAATTGTGCTTAAAATATGAAAACATAACGAATCGTCTTTTTTTGTACCTATCTCTTTTCAATAGACTGACTCTAGATGGTTAATAAAAGTAACATGTGTTTTTACTTAATAACAAACGGCAGCTGGTTTGTCATGAGTTTCATGCGTGGAAGAGAATGATGCTAGATAAAGAGTATGTGTTTTATCTCGCCAGGTATTAATGACGCACGGGTAAAGACTCGCGGACTCAACTGTATTGTTTTACTTTTTGAGCAAACAAGATTTTGTTAGTTAATCTTTAATTGGACCGCCTCGAAGATCTAACTTAAGTTGACAGGTGCCAACCATGTTTGCCACTCGGGGAGAAATTTTGTTGACTGAAATAATATTATAATGTATTTATTGAGCGATATTGAGCGTAGACTGTGAGGAGACACCGGAACAGTTGTTCAATCCAAAGTGATTGATATAATATTTGCCTCACTGTTATTTTCCTCTTTCCTCGTTCCACCTTCTTTTTCTTCTTTCTTTTCCTCCTTCTTATAAGGTCTAGAAGAAATCAAAAGCAATAGGGTGTGGTCTCAAAATCAATTAACACCAAACAAATTCTACAAAACTACTAATAGAGCTACGATATACTGCCCTCAATTTTGAACAGTTGCAAACAGAAGGAACAACGAATGCCACAAGTGTGGCAAAACGGAAATTGTTAACTAAGATTGATGAATGAAATAGAATATAATAATTATTTTGTAATAATTTATGCCAATATGAGACCATGGATTAAAATGATTAGGTTATGTTCAGTGTAAAAGCAATATTTATCCGATAAAGCAAACATATAATTTGTACAGTTTCTGCAGCCAGCAAAAGAGGGAAATTTATTGGAAAACGTTTACACGTTGTGTATGAAGAGGATTTACATTGATATGATACAAGAAGGTCTGACAAGTCTTATGCTGCTATTATGTTTTACCTTTAATAGATCATAGAAAAGAAAACAGTAAAAAATCAAAAAAAATACATAACTTTTATTGATCTGAAAAAGGCTTATAACACCAATATAAATCACACCATAAAGAATAAGACTTTGGAAAAACCAAATATATCAGCATTGGAACAGACACAACAAATCTTCTACTACATAACAACAAGGAGATCGGGACTGTTAATGAATAGAAATATCGAGGAACAGTATTTAATCGAGAAAGAACAGATGGCCAAGTAATTTACACCAAAAAAATACAAGCCAGAAAATTTATAAAATATCGTAACACTAATAAAATTTTGAAACAGGAATATAACAAAGATAAGATAGTTTTATATCTATAAAACTGATAATAAAAGCCGAAGAAATACACGGAAATATATATCGCTACCTTGGGAAGAGGACCGCCAATGGAAAGAGGAAAAGAATCAGTGAGCTCCAAGCTCCAAACAACTTAGAAAAGGACAATGGATATGCTAATATGATAAACACTATGACAAACACTATGATACTATATGATAAGTAAATCTCTTTCTCAATCAATATAATTGCGAAACAAGGAAGAATACAATAATTCTATACAACATTTGATTTTATTTCTTGTACAGTCGGAAAAATAAAAGAATACCCATGAACGAACATATAAAACACGCTGTATTTTCCTGTCACCGTGTCACACAAAAAATTGGCCAGCGCAAGTACATGTAATAATTATTATTACATGTACTTGCGCTGGGCAATTTTCTTTGTGACACGGTAACAGGAAAATACAGCGTGTTTTATAATGTTCGTTCATGGGTATTCTTTCATTTTTCCGACTGTATACTTGTTTACATATTATTTTTTTGCCGGTTTAACTGATGCCAAAGGCACAGAGCAAGAACATAGTTCTCATATTTAACATTTTTTAAATAATTCGACCTCATGCTTTTGTAACAGTTTCCGCTTCAAAACCATAGGGAACAAATGACTTAAAGAACAATTTATAAACTTCATGAATGTGCTTCATGAATCAAATTTTCCGCAACTCACGTGTTATTCTAGGTGTCGATCGGTAGACGTTTTGAGGAACAATGCTCACCTTTGCGGGAATCTTACGAAAACGGTGCCGTATTGTCACACGAACAAAAGTGTGAGGGATCATAGGAAACCGTCACAAAGATGACCGACCTCATTCTTTTCTGTCGGAACGATGTTAAAGTCAGAGAAGCTGATTTGTGGTGTTTGTCAATATTATTTTTCGTTTTGATTTTTTATTGTTGCAGTTGGACAGAAGTGGATCGGGATTTCTGTAATAGTCTTAACGTCAATAGACAATGAAACTAATGTGACAGGATCCATTTTAGTATTCAAGTTCAAAGATGGTTACTTATTTCAAAATAAAATTTTATTGATAACTTTTGAAAGATTAGCGCAATTTTTGTAGAAAATATTATGAAAATCATAACCAGACTTAAACAAATATACATTCATATTCAAACGTAAGGCATATATGTGCATAACTATACACACCTTTTGTCAATAATATGCAAAAAATTCAATATAACATTACACTACGAATTTTAATAGTTATTTATGATATAAGTGTTAAAAGTACACGTTTAAGGCACGCATGTGAAAGTTTGCAGAATGAGCGAAAGCGAGTTCTGCAATTCACATGAGTGCCTTAAAAATGTACTTTTTAACACGCATATCATACAATATTTTTTCTACAAACGTAATTACAGGACAATATCTACAAAAACTTTTACTTGAACTTGACTGACATTCCAATTTTATATTTTTTTGACATAACATAAAAATTGCATATACGGTCAATACGAACTGCAGTGCCTTAAATTTTTTTTAAAGCACTAGTGCCTTAAAGTAGCATTTTTAACGCTCGTATGGAGTGCTAAAAATTGCATTTTTAACACGGTTGTAGAAAAAGTATATTTATAGTAGCTTTAAAGTATATTGATATAGGGGGTCCCGAAAAGATTGGTCATAAATTATACCACATATTCTGGGGTTAAAAATAGGTTGATTGAACCTCACTTACCTATATACAATAGTGTACACAAAAGAAGTTACAGCCCTTTGAAATTACAAAATGAAAACGATTTTTTTTTCATATATCGAAAACTCTTGCAGATGTTTTATTGAAAATGAACATGTGGAATTTTTATGGCAGCAACATCTTAAAAAAAGTTAAAGTGAAATTTGTGCACCCCATAAAAATTTTATTGGGGTTTGGTTTCCTTAATTCCCCCCACACTGTTGTGGACGTTCCAATTAAATTATTATTGTGGCACCATTAGTTAAACACAGTGTTTTTAAAACTTTTTTGCCTTTTAGTACTTTTTTGATAAGCCAGTGTTTATCGAGATATTTTGAATATTTGTCGAATCCACCACATATTTGTATATTATGGTTAAATATGAATATAGACACCTGTTAATAATCTGAAAATTTATTTATAACTTACATTTTTAGGTATATTTTGAAGAAGAAGCCACGTCTCGATAAAAGGTGACTTATCAAAAAAACACTGAGAGGCACAAACGTTTTAGCCCCATAAAATTTTTATGTAAATATATTAAAAAAGAAGCCGCATCTCGATAAAAACTGGCGTATCGAAAAAATATTAAGAGGCAAAAAAGTTTTAAAAACGCTGTGTTTAACTAATGGTACCACAATAATGAATTAGTTGGAAGGTACAGAAAAGTTTGGGGGTTTAATGGAACAAAACCCCCATAAAATTTTATGGGGTGAACAAATTTTACTATAATTTTGTTTTAAGATGCTCCTGACATAAGAATGATACATGTCCATTTTCAATAAAAAATCTCTAATAGTTTTATATATTGAAAAAAATCGATTTTCATTTTATAACTTCAAAGGGCTGTAACTTTTTTATGAGCATTTGTACTAAGGTAAGTTATGTTCAACCGAACTATTTTTGACCCCAGAATGTGTGGTATAATTTATGACCAATCTTTTCGGGACACCCTGTATACTTGACCTTTATTGACCTAAAAGCAACTTTTGATTCGATTTACAGCAAAACAAAGATAATAATATATTACTTGGGAAATAAGTCACAATTTTACCAAAAAAATGATTTTATTAACGTTTCGAATAAAATGGAATAATATGGAAATGTCTGGAACAACTTAAAGTTCCAAAAATATTAATGAGAATCGTAGAAAGTACATGAAAGATGATCACAGGAAAATTAAAAGTGGGAGGACAAAGATCCAATAAAGCAAAATAAATAAAATAATAAAATAGGGAGATAGTTGAAACCCATTATTGTTCATCATAATAATGGATAGAACTATAAAGAACCTCAAAGCTAAAGAAGAAATCCCAAATACAATAACTGGATACAGAAACTTGCAAACAGTAAAATTACAAAGTTTACGCTATGCAGATGATATTGTACTGGTAGCGAACAATAAAGATAAACTGCAAAGTCTGATAAATTTGTGGAACAAAGAAGTACTAAAAATGAAAATATAGGTGAATATAAATAAAATAAAAATGAGGATAGTTAAACAAAGGGAAGACCAAAACAATAAGTTGATTAAGTGTAATGGAAAAATATTAAAAAATGTAACAACTTCCGAATATATGGGTAATGGACAGTCTTGCACTTGATGAGTGATGATTGCAAATTAGATGCGTAAATAACAAATATAAGAAAATAAAACAAGAAAATATTAAATGCCGCGAAAAAAATGTTTTAAAAATTTACGAATTAGTTGATCGTTTAAAAAACCTTGTTTTAGCTGTCGAACTAACACTAATGAGGATCAATGAGTGAAAGCTTTGGCCGTTAGTATCTTGTAATGTGCGCAATTTTTCTTGAGGCTTATCGTATGCGATAGAAAATTACGACACTACCTTTGATAATGGGGTCCGGACAAATAATCCCGGACAAAAAATCCCCACAAATTATCTCTGGACAGAAAATCCCCTGACAAAAAATCCCCAGACAAATACTCCCCGGCCCGGCCAAAAATCCCCACAAAATATCCCGGACAAATAATCCCCACAAATTTTTTTGGACATAATATCCCCACAAAAAATTCCGGACAAAAAATCCCCAATAAATATTTTGCTGCCGAATTGTTCTCTAAAAGTTTTCCCGTGAATGCAATCGACGCAAATGTTTTTTAGCTTCAGTGCATGAGAGTTATAGCAATCTTCATTAAACCGATTTTTTAGCACGAAAATAATGATTACTAATTAAAATTAAGCATGAATTGTAATTTCTATAACCAAAGGGTACCCCCCGTTAAGATAGGCAAAATGCCCTCACTCTTAGACTTCAATATTTTTAATTTTTTTACGTTCTGTGCAATTAAAAAATGAGATAACGCGGATTTTTAGCTCGCTACCCCCCTGACCCCTCCCCCCACAGCAAAAAACGTAGATTTTTAGATTTAATTTTTTTTAGTTGGGTTGCAATTAATTTAAAATTTTTAAAAAATTCACACGTATAGCTGAGGCTTTTACAAAACATGTCCATTTTTTATGAACCCTTAGGTCGAGTGTACATAACCTCAAATTTTTTTTAACTTTTTTAAAAACTATAACTTTTTTTGGAGGGGGCTGCAGGTCCAATTTTTTTGGATTTTGTGTACTTTATCAAAAGCTATCTCTCTGATTTTTTCAGATTTTTCCGTCAGGTGCGCCATCTTGAAAAATCCGGAAAACTATTTTTTTAGGGGGTTTTTAAGTAATTTTCTCCATTTTGTATACTGCAACATAGATTAACTCAAGGCTTTGTCAATAGATTATGTATAATTTAAAATAAATGAGTATTTAAAGATTATCAAAAATTGGGAAAAACACCTTTAAACCCCCCAAAATCCATGTTTTTTTAAGTTATGTAAGGGTTTTTGCGGGCTTAATGATATTTTTTGAGATCGATACAGCCTGATTTTTTTTTCATTTTTTTACGTTATATGTGATTAAAAAATAAGACTAATCGCATTTTTAGCTCAACACCCCCTCCCCCTGCCCCCACAAAAACGTCAATTTTTCTATTTTTTTTTGTTTAATGTTGCAATTAATTTAAAATTTTTATGAGGCTTCTACAAAACATATGTATCTATTTTTTATAGACCCGTGTAGGTCGAGTGTACAATACATATAACTTCAAAATTCCTTTTTTATTTTTTTAAAACGTATTTTTGACTTCCAATCGATATTTTTTTAAAACGTCCAATGAATATTGTACTCTCTCTCTCTTGCCTACGTCCGCTTCAATACATGCTTAGCGCTCATTTTTAATTACTAAAAATAATAGTTAGTAATAAAATAATTACAAAAATTCTTTAGGCTATTGCAGGGGAGGCTTTAAACTTTGAGTTGGTCACTTTATGGCTTTCATAATAATAATTTTTAATCGAGTTATTAGGCCTTGGAAATGGCAATTTTCGCGTTTTTCAAATTTAAAATTGCATGTAACTCGACAACAGTCAATTTTATAGAAAAATCACAAGATACTTTTTTTGCTCAGCTTGATCCATAGAATCTAAAACAAGTGAAACTTTGTCCGAAGTGAAAAAATTGATTTTTTGAATTCGTTTAAAAAAATGTTTAAACAATTTTCCGACCGTTGTACTGCCTGGCTCTTTGTGGATTTGTTATAAGTACCTGTTTTTGAGTAAGTTTGTGCAAAAAAATAATCGGAATAATTTACCTAACGGGACAAGCATACAGCGTGGATTATGAGCCAAACGTAGATGGTTTATAAAATACACAAAACACAAAAACATTAGCAGCCATCGCCAAAAAAAGTTATACGTACCTATTAAAAAACAAAAAAAAAATGAAGTTATAATCTGTACAATCGACTTTCGGGTCCATGAAAATAGATGTGGTGTAAAAGCCTCAGCTGTGCGTGTGAATTTTTTGAAATTTATAATTTAATAATTACTAACTATTCTAAATGGGAAATAAGCCACAATTTTACTAAAAAATGATTTTATTAACGTTTCGACGTCCACCACGGACGTCGTTGTCAAAATACAAAATATTAATAAATTAAACAAAAATGTTGCTTGAATCTTCTAATAATTTAATTTAATCTGACTTAATTTATATAGATCGTCCCAAACCATTTTTTCAGTGCGTCACAGATTATCGAATTCTCTCTATCGCATTACAGATGAAAAATAATATCTTTTTTAGTTAAATTGTGGCTTATTTCCCATTTAGAATAGCTAATTACAAAAATGCCACAAAGAAATAGCTTCCGAACAACATTTATAGTTTAATTGCAAACCGACTTAAAAAAAAATAAAATCGAAAAATTGACATTTGGCTGTGGAGAAGGGGGGATAGGGGAAGTGGGCTAAAATTGCGGTGAGTCCTAATTTTTTAAAATCATATAGAACGTAAAAAAAATAAAAAAAAATATTCAGGCTGTATCGACCTCAAAAAATATAATTAGACCCGCAAAAATCCTTACAAAACTTTAAACAAACATGGTTTTTGGGGGGTGTAAAAGTGTTTCGCCCAATTTTTAAATACCCTAATATACTCAGTTATATCAAATTATACATAATCTATTAACAAAACCGTGAGTTGATCTATGTTGCAGTCTGTAAAATGGAGAAAATCCCCAAAACCCCCCTAAAAAACAGTTTTCCGGATTTTTCAAGATGGCGCACCTGACGGAAAAATCTGAAAAAAATCAGAGAGATAGCTTTTGATAAAATACATAAAATACAAAGAAAATTGGACCTGCAGCCCCCTCAAAAAAAAAGTTATAGGTTTTAAAAAAGTTAAAAAAATATTTGAGATTATGTACACTCGATCCAAGGGTCCATAAAAAATGGACATGTTTTGTAAAAGCCTCAGCTACACGTGTGAATTTTTTGAAATTTTTAAATCAATTACAACCCAACTAAAAAAAATTAAATCTAAAAATCTACGTTTTTGGCAGTGGGGGGAGGGGTAAGGGGGGTGGCGAGCTAAAAATCCGCGTTATCTCATTTTTTAATTGCACAGAACGTAAAAAAATTAAAAAAATTGAATTCTGAGAGTGAGGGCATTTTGCCTATCTTAACGAGTTCGAGTACCCTTTCGAGTTCCAACTGTGAATTTTTTCAAAAATCGTGGAAGATATGGGGGATAAGCTAAGGGTGTGGGAGTCATGTTGTAATTATTCGCTTAAATATTTTGCTCATTCTGCTTTGAATGACTCTGTTCAAAACATTGCCTGTTCGTGATGATAACTGCTGGTCCTGAAAATGATAACCTTAATTGTGATGCAAAAAAAACCCGTTCATTTTTGTAAATTTAACTTCAAAAATATTTAGTCATCATCATTATCAATGACGTCATAACACTATTTTCCATTGTTTCACTTTCACTTTCTTCAGATCTTCTGTCACTGCATCTTTCCACCTTCTTCGAGGCCGACCTACAGTTACAGATCTTCTCCCATCTTCTGGTCTCTCTCCGAGCAGCTCTGTCTGGTTTAATTTTTGGATAAATTTTCGCCTGACATAATCTATGGCCAAGTTAAACAACAATGAGACAACGGATCTTACTGTCTCAGTCCAGAATTTACGCAGAAAACATTTGGTATTTACCCCCGTATTCTAACTTAAACTTGAACAAAATACACACCCCATAACTATCAAAAGAGGCGTTAGACAGGGAGATACGATTTCGCCGAAACTCTTCAACCAAGCACTAGAAGACATTTTCAAGAGATTACAATGGAAGAATATGGAATCATCATTAACGGCCAATACCTAAATCACCTAAGATTCGCTGACAATATCGTCCTTATCGCTACAGACAAGGAACAACTACAAATATAATGATACAACAACTAGACCACGAAGCCAGTAAAGTTGGATTAAATATGAATTACAGCAAAACAAAAGTGATAACATATCAAGAAGTTGAGTTAAGAATCGTAGTTAAACAAAACCAAATAGAAGAAGTGAATGAATACATATACTTGGGACAAATAATAAAATTGAATAGAGACAACCAAACAGCAGAAATAAAGAGACGAACTAAGTTAGCGTGGGCCTCGTTTGGTAAGCTCAGCTTCATATTGAAGAATAAAAGATACCCTCAATATCTGACAACGAAACTCTACGACCAATATATGCTTCCGGTCCTTACATATGGATGTCAGACATGGACGTTCACAAAAGCGAATATGGACAGAATTGCAAAAACACAAAGAGTAATGGAAAGACAAATGATCAACGTAAGACTGTTACATAGAAAAAAGAATTCCTGGGTAAGAAATGTCACAAAAGTTAAGGATGCTACTCGTCAAACAGCCAAACTAAAATGGCAATTCGCCGGCCATACTATTAGACAAAAAGACAAAAGATGGAATAAAATTATTACAGAGTGGAGACCATGGGCATACAATTGAAAGAGAGGGAGACCATATATGAGATGGGTAGATGACCTGAAACACCAAGCCGGCTCAAAATGGATACACATGGCTCAGGATAGAGAAAAATGGAGGAGCGAAGGGGAGGCTGATAGATAGATAGATTCTAACTTGTGCAAAGGAGTTACTTACACCCATTTTCGTTGCCGCAGTTAGTTTCTTGGGTACGCCCAGCTCGACCATTGCATTCCATAGTGTTGGACAATTAATTGAATCATAAGCCTGTTTGAAATCTCTAAAGATCTGATGTACGTCTTAATTATACCCCAATACTCTTTAAGCATTTATCTATTTAATGGTAAATATTTGATCAACAGTCGACCTTCCAGGCTTGAATCACAGTGGCCAAACATTTGTGTCGATTGCATTCGGCAGCAAAATATTTCTTGGGGATTTTTGTGGGGATATTTTGTCCAAACAAAATTTGTGGGGATTATTTGTCTGGGGATTTTCTGTCCGGGATAATTTGTGGGGATTTTTTGTCCGAGATTATCTGTTCTTGGAGTATTTGTCCTAGCTTCTAACAATGACAAAAAATACTACTTCATGGAACAGAAAATACAGATCGTGAGGATCCAATAAACCTAATATCCCTTGTGGAATTCAGTATGTATCACAATGTTACTCAGCTCGAAAAAACATTTATATCGGTAAAGTCAGCAGCACCACTTCATAAGACCAAATTCAGACTAAGACTATATTTTATTGCTAATTTATTGCTAATTTATTACGCAAAGGAAACATTTATTGCTGTAGCCGTTTCCGAGAAACAGTAAAGAAACAGTTTACGGTAAAGCTAGCAGCACCCACTCTATATCTCGGCAATGAAAAGGAGTACAGGGATCATTTTAACGGCATATTTTATTGCTATTTAATTGCTCTTGATTGGTATATTAACCAATCCTGAAAAGCTACCCCATCATCCCCTAGCGTAAAACTCACCCCCAAAAAGATGATGAAAATCGAAAATTCAACCCCAAGGAATTAATTGCTAATTTATTGCTAATTTATTACGGAAAGAAAAAATTTATTGCTGTAGCCGTTTCCGAGAAACAGTGGGTGCTGCTAGCTTTACGGTAAAGCTAGTAGCACCCACCCTATATCTCGACAATGAAAAGGAGTACAGGGCCCACTTTAACGGCATATTTTATTGCTAATTAATTGCTCTTGATCGATATATTACCCAATCCCTAAAAACTACCCCATCATCTCCTAACGCAAAACTCACCCCCGAAAAAATGATTAAAATCGAAAATTCAACCCCTAGGAAATAATTGATAAATTATTTCTAATTTATCACGGAAAGAGAAAATGTATTGCTTTAGCTGTTTCCGAGAAACAGTGGGTGCTGCTAGCTTTACGGTAAGGCTAGCAGCATCCACCCTATATCTCGACAATGAAAAGGAGTACAGGGCCCACTTTAACGGCATATTTTATTGCTAATTAATTTCTCTTGATTGATATATTAACCAATCCCTAAAAACTACCCCATCATCCCCTAGCGCAAAACTCACCCCCGAAAAAATGATGAAAATTGAAAATTCAACCCCAAGGAATTAATTGCTAATTTATTGCTAATTTACTACAAAAAGAAAAAAATATTGCTGTAGCCGTTTCCAAGAAACAGTGGGTGCTGCTAGCTTTACGGTAAGCTAGAAGCACTAAAGCTAGCAGCACCCAAGCTATATCTCGGTAAGGGAAAGGGTACAAGACCCATCTTAGCGGCATATTGGACATACTTTGTCAGACGTTTGATATTGGACATACTATCACAACATACTTTGTCAGACTTCTCATACCGTCCTACTCCCCCCGTACTTTTCAACCATTTCATTTTTAACCAATTTGATGTCAGGTCTCTGGAGGACTCAGTTTCATCAAGTTACTTTAGTCTCATTTTCAGATAAAAATCAGATAAAAACAAAACAGTATTTTTACAATTATCATATCACTTTTTCTATCATTATACAATTTATGTGGGGTCGACTACCAAGAAAGTTATCAGTCATTAAACAATTATCATTTCATCAATACTCTTAAAATCGTACACATAATATGTACACATTACATACTATTTTGTGTTCCTAGTATAAGACCTTTACCATTATTTGTCTAATCGTATTGACAATTTTATACCACCAATACAACACCTATTGGTATTGTTGACTGCATAACTTCCTGTAACGTAAACATTTCATTTCCCTACTTTGAATACTTAATTAATGCATTATTTTTAGAATAAAATCTTTCATATTTTGTGAACATCCTTTATTTTTATTATTTGTAAATTTGATACTGTTTTTATCTTAAAACATTTAAATTAATCTTTAATGTTGTGGCTGAAGTAACATTACAACTAGGTTACATTGACAGTTCTTGATGTCATTTTGGGTTGCTCTTGAATTCATTTGTCAGTTGGCCATTGAAATCCAATATGTGAGGTTTTCTCCTAAAAAAGTTCCAACCACGTGGAGAGAGTCCTGTGTTGCCCTGGGTAACATCCAGGTTTATCTATACCATCCAATGAATTTTATATAAATATGTAAAACATCCTTATTATTTACATTTAAAGGGTTTTTACCCGATACATTTTGGTGGCTCAGGCATGCAAATTTTGTAAGTATGACCTCTTGTTCTTGAAAACCTCTGTCAATTTTAACTTTTATCTCATTTAATTAGGTTATACTTAATTTTAGGGCTTTTAAACACTGATGATGGATTCCTTAATCCGAAAACGTTTTGTATTGTGACCCTTATTTAGGGTATTTTAATATATACCTTTTACAAGAAACTTGGTATTTTTTTTTATATTAGTAAAAGTACCCTATTAATCCTCACCCTAGCAAAAACTCACTCCAAAAGTCGAGATATCGGTCAAAACTACAAAACCTGAAAGGTGAAATGCGAGGTATTAATTACCTACTAATAGTAGGGGAGGAAAGTATGCTAAATGTGCAGTCACTCGAGCGCTTTGGCGATCTACTGGGTTGTGAAGAGTAGCTCATAAAACCAAAAAATTTAAGTAAAGTTTTCCATTTTAGTGGTAACTTTCCATTTTTTATTTAATTTTCCATTTCCAACAATCGTTTTGCATGTACTTAACTTACCTTATCTTAATCTGATGATTTGGAGTTTTTCTAGGATAGATTTTTTTTCGCCCCCCCCCCCTTTACGAGCTACCCTGTATTAAGAGCCAATATATGGTAGAGGTACATTTACAGGGTACAAGGTTTCTCCCCATATGATAATCTGACGCGCTCGAATAACTGCAAAAACCCCCGCTTGGGCTCCCCTACCATAATTTATTTCTGAAGTTTTATGCCAAGAAACAATTTATTGTTGCAACTTGCAAGTGTTTACTGTTTACATAATAGTATTACCTATATAGTATAGTATTTTATAAAATTAATAATAATGACAACTATTAAATAATGACAAATATTTTTATTATAGATGATTGGTGATTACTAACTCAGTAGTATTAATGTAGTATGTATTCTCAGGTCTCGCTGGCTACTGATACCGCATATACAACGTTCCATTATGCAAAAATTATGTATTTAGTAATTAAGACCAGTTGATACAGGGTTTCTATTAATCATTGGTGCAGTCAATAGAAAGGTGAATAATGCAATTTATTGCTCTACCCTTTTCCAAAAAAAAACAAAAAATATTTTAGCTTCATACTTGCTACAAGGTATTACATACCCGTCTACCGATTGTTTCTCGGAAGGAGGGAAATTGATAAAAGGCATAGAACTATAACAAAAAACTCAAAAAAACTTTACTGTCCAAAAAATGGTAATACGTATAGTCTACCTCGTCCAGTGCTATTTTATAGTAAATATAGATTTTTAATAAATAAATATACAAACTTCAAATCAGCGTTTTTAAAAATAAAATTTTAATGATCGCATTTTATGATTCACGGACGCCGGACGTGCCGTTAACTAAATAATAATTATTAGACCCCCACGTTCATGGGATCATATTATACATAAGCAAATAACATTGAATTCCCAAAAGTATAAATACTTTTGGGAAATATATTATTTCGGTAGATATTATGTCTTAGTTTGATTTATTACTGATTTAGTAAGCTTAGCCGTTTATTTCAGTTTTGATAATGGACCTATAAAATACAAGAATAAAGAAAGAAAAATAAAGACAAGAATACCAAAATGCTCTCTAAATAAAACTCAACGGAATCAGAGAGGAAGGTAACTGTAGAGGAGGAATAGACAATAATTAATAAAAACAATAATAATGGAATCTTCAGAAGAAACTGTCGTAAAAGCCAAAAGGCAAAGAAACGTGGAATGAAATGATGATGAATTCAGAACTGCAGTAGAGGAAAAAAAGCAAGCTAGGCTTAACCAACTTCAAAGAAAGACAAGAAATGTCAGAGAAATTTATAACGAAACGAGAATACAAGCGACTAGAATATGCAGAAGAAAAAAAAGAGAGGCTTTGAAAAAACAAGTACAGGAAATCCTAGAGCTTAACAACAGACACGAAAGCAGAAAATTCTACAAAAGAATAAAAGAAAGCACACAGTCATTTAGCCAAAAATTGGCGATATCCAAAGACAACGACGGAGAACTACTAACAGAGAACCAAAAAATTATAATGAAAGAATACTTAGAGGAAAACTTACTCTGTCTTTTAGAGTATGGTTTGTTGTTTTTCGTAAGACTTTCATTTCTGCTGTTTCCAGTAGTATTTGTGTTTTTGCCGTATCTGCTCTTGTTTCCGCTGTGTACGTCATTATCGGTCTTATTGGTGATTTATATATTCTGGTTTTTGTTTCCGTTGTGAGTGTGAGGCATTTGTTTCTCCAGATTGTGTTGTTGGGACATCCTGGCTGTGTTTGCCATGTTCACTTGTTTTTGTACTTATTCTTTCACTTTTCCGTAGCTTGACAGTTTTATTCCCAAGTATACCGTTTCCATCGCTTGTTCTATTATTTTGTTATTTACGACCAGTTTACATCGTCTCGGTTCCGCTGATATCACTATCGATTTAGTTTTCTCTGTTGGGATCACCATTTTGTATATGAGCGCCATGTCTTCGAATTATTTAATTAATCTTTGTAGGTTATCTTCATTTTCGGCTGTTATTATGGCGTCGTCGGCTTAGCATATTATCTTTATTTCCTTTTCTCCCATTCTATATCCTCTTCTTTTTTAACTTTCTTTATTATTTCATCCATTATCAGATTAAATATTAATGGGCTCAGCGAATCTCGTTGTCCAGTGCCAATTTCATACTTGATAGGTTGCGTTATTTTCATTTACGTCTTACCATCGCTATGCTATCTTCATATATATTATATTCTCAATGGTTTTTACTAAATCCAGTGATATTCCCTTTTCATATAATAAATGTGTCGCGTTCCGAATTCTCACTCTATCAAGCGCTTTCTCCAAATCTATCAGCCACATAATATATGCTGATTTATTATATTCCAGCGACTTTTCTTTTATTTGTCATTACAAAAACTGCATCCGTGCATCATGATCTTCCTGTCCGAAATCCTTGCTGTTCCTCTTGCAGAGTTATTCGTTCGTTTATCTTTGTCGCTATAATTCTTGTTGTCAATTTGAGTGTTGTAGTTTGCTCGATAGTTATAAGGGTTTTTCTTTCTCCTTTCTTGAAGAACCCCAGCATGATCGCTCTTTTCCATTCATCTGGTATTCTGTTCGTGGCGATTATTTTATGAATAAGAAGTTGCAGTTGTTGTACACCACCATATTATAAGAGTTCATTTGGTATTTGATTTTATTTGGTGTTTCTGGTAAAGATTATTCGTTTTCTTTTTTAAAAATTTCTGTCAGGAATGCCACCCATGTATCCTCTTTTATGTGTTCTATTTCAACTAGTTCTTTCATTTCGCTTCTTTGTTGTCTTATGAAGCGCCTTGTTTCTGTTGTCCATAGAAATCCATCTCTAGTCCTTTTGTGAATCTTTCCCAGAAAAATCTGTTATTGTTTTTCTTACCAATTGATGAGTTTCAGTTCTTACTCTTTTATAGTTTTCATATGATTCATTCGTTTTTTCTGATTTTAGGAAAGCTTTCTTTTTTTGGTGACAGTTTTATTTAACCTCTAGTGTAAACCATGGTGTTTTCGTTGACCACTTTTGGTTTTTGTTTATTATTTTCGTTCCAGGGGCTTCTACGGTAGCGTCCAGAATAGTTACAGAATTAACAGGACGGAATTTTGACAGAATTATTAAAAATAATTAGCAATAAAATTGGTCGCCAAGATGGACCCTGTACCCATTTTTCTTGCCGAGATATAGCTTTTACCGTAAAGCTAGCAGCACCCACTGTTTCTCGAAAACGGCTACAGCAATACATTTTTTCTTCCCGTAATAAATTGGCAATTAATTCCTTGGGGTTACATTTTCGATTTTCATCATTTTTCGGGGGTGAATATTGCGCTAGGGGATGATGGCGTCGTTTTTCGGGATTGGTTAATATATCAATCAAGAGCAATTAATTAGCAATAAAATATGCCGTTAAAGTGGGCCCTGTACTCCTTTTCATTGTCGAGATACAGGGTGGGTGCTGCTAGCTTTACCGTAAAGCTAGCAGCACCCACTGTTTCTCGGAAACGGCTACAGCAATACGTTTTCTCTTTCCGTGATAAATTAGCAATAATTTAGCAATTAGTTCCTTGGGGTTGAATTTTCGATTTTAATCATTTTTTCGGGGGTGAGTTTTGCGCTAGGGGATGATGGCGTCGTTTTTCGGGATTGGTTAATATATCAATCAAGAGCAATTAATTAGCAATAAAATATGCCGTTAAAGTGGGCCCTGTACTCCTTTTCATTGTCGAGATATAGGGTGGGTGCTGCTAGCTTTACCGTAAAGCTAGCAGCACCCACTGTTTCTCGGAAACGGCTACAGCAATACATTTTCTCTTTCCGTGATAAATTAGCAATAATTTAGCAATTAGTTCCTTGGGGTTGAATTTTCGATTTTAATCATTTTTTCGGGGGTGAGTTTTGCGTTAGGAGATGATGGGGTAGTTTTTAGGGATTGGGTAATATATCCATCAAGAGCAATTAATTAGCAATAAAATATGCCGTTAAAGTGGGCCCTGTACTCCTTTTCATTGTCGAGATACAGGGTGGGTGCTGCTAGCTTTACCGTAAAGCTAGCAGCACCCACTGTTTCTCGGAAACGGCTACAGCAATACATTTTCTCTTTCCGTGATAAATTAGCAATAATTTAGCAATTAGTTCCTTGGGGTTGAATTTTCGATTTTAATAATTTTTTCGGGGGTGAGTTTTGCGCTAGGGGATGATGGCGTCGTTTTTCGGGATTGGTTAATATATAAATCAAGAGCAATTAATTAGCAATAAAATATGCCGTTAAAGTGGGCCCTGTACTCCTTTTCATTGTCGAGATATAGGGTGGGTGCTGATAGCTTTACCGTAAAGCTAGCAGCACCCACTGTTTCTCGGAAACGGCTACAGCAATAATTGTTTTTCCGTAATAAATTAACAATAAATTACCAATTAATTCCTTGGGGTTGAATTTTCGATTTTCATCATATTTTTGGGGGTGAGTTTTACGCTAGGGGATGATGGGGTAGCTTTTTAGGATTGGTTAATATACCAATCAAGAGCAATTAAATAGGAATAAAATATGCCGTTAAAATGATCCCTGTACTCCTTTTCATTGCCGATATATAGAGTGGGTGCTGCTAGCTTTACCGTAAAGCTAGCAGCACCCACTGTTTTTCGGCAGCGGCTACAGCAATAAATTTTTCCTTTGCGTAATAAATTAGCAATAAATTAGCAATAAAATATAGTCTTAGTCTGAATTTGGTCTTATGAATTGGTGCTGCTGACTTTACCGACATAAAACATTTTATCATAATTGCTTTATCAACCTTTTACGTTGACAACAATAATTGCCGACACGCATAGAAGGTTCACTTGCATTATAAGTGACGGGGACTCACCAAGTTAACCTGTTAACTCACCAAAGGTCTCTATTAATGAGATTGTTATTAAATACTTTGAACCTGGGCGTACGTTTATGTCTGAGGACAATTTTCATCATCAAGTAGAAGCTTCTATGAAAAAAAAAATCCAAAGATATATGATTTTAAAGATTTTGTTGATTTTGTCCAAAAAGCTAATTCCAGCAAAGTAAAAGTTATTACACCTGAAAATTTTTATGAGTGGGATGATCATTCTTCAATTTATAAATTAAAGAAACAACAACCGCGCAAATTAAGGTAATTTAAGAGGAAAAAAATTCAAGTTGACGAACTTGAGCTAAATTTTTTAAAAAAATGAGAACTTGAAAAATGGAGGGCTTTTTACCAAAAAGAATAAACCAATAGAGGTATCACTGAAGAAAGACAGGTCAATATTATCAAAACCTTATCTTCCTTAATGCCAGCAAATAGGCTTACATTTTGGGAACATTTGCAAGTTAACAACAAAGCCACTGATTTGCTAAGCAACGTAGAATATTAAAAAATATCCGTTCTGGTTATTTGCAAAATAATTCAATTTTATTTTAAAATTTATTTCTTTAGTATACTAACGTTACCTACATGTTTTTTTTTCTTTAATGAACATGAATAAACAATTTATATGTACTCGTTTACATTTTTTTCTCCTCCTGCTTTATATTATTACTATAAATACAGAGAGAGTTTGTAATTTGGAATAAATTCAGTATCTCAAATACTAATTGTTTTTTTGAAAATTGCTCGGACCCGTCGATTAGTATTTCAAATTGTCCTTCTTAACATACAATAATAATGTATACAGGGTGTCCCAATTTAGAGATATGACGTCATGGTTGATTTTCTTAAATGTCAACACTGTCATTTTGATAGTTATTTTGATAGGGTGTGTAAAGTTATACATAACTGCAAAATATCAAATTTTTATTCTCTACCATTTACAAGATAATAAAAAATAAAAAAGTTATGTCTGTAATTTGTAATTAATTCAATAATTCAGATATTAATAATTGTTCTTTTGAAAAATTCTCAGACCCGTCGATTAGTATTTCAAATTGTCATTTTTGACATACAATAATAATGTATACAGGGTGTCCCAATTTAGAGATATGACGTCATGGTTGATTTTCTTAAATGGCAACACTGTCACTTTGATAGCTATTTTGATAGGATGTGTAAAGTTATACAGAGCTGCAAAGTTTCAAATTTTTATTCCCTACCATTTACAAGATAATAAAAAATAAAAAAATATGAAAAACAAGTAATCAAAAACAAATATGAAAAACAAATAATTGAATTTAATTATTTCAATTAAGCAAATGCTCATAATGTTGCCCATTTATTGACAATATTATTGACAATAAGGGCAACATTATGAGCATTTGCTTAATTGAAATAATTAAATTCAATTATTATTTGATTACTTTTATTCATTGATTTTTTTTATCTTGTAAATGGTAGGGAATAAAACTTTGAAATTTTGCAGTTATGTATAACTTTACACACCCTATCAAAATAGCTATCAAAATAACAGTGTTGCCATTTAAGAAAATGAACGACGACGTCATATCTAAATTGGGACATGCTGTATACATTATTATTATATGTCAAAAATGACAATTTGAAATACTAACCGAAGGGTCTGAGCATTTTTCAAAAAAACAATTAGTATTTGAATTATTAATTTTATTCCAAATTGCAGACGTAACTTTGTTATTTTTTATTATCTTGTAAAGGGTAGAGAATAAGAATTTGATATTTTGCAGTTATGTATAACTTTACACACCCTATCAAAATAGCTATAAAAATGACAGTGTTGCCATTTAAGAAAATAAACGATGACGTCATATCTCTAAATTGGGACACCGTGTATACATTATTATTGTATGTCAAAAAGGACAATTTGAAATACTAATCGACGGGTCTGACAATTTTTCAAAAAAACAATCAGTATTTGAGATATTGAATTTATTCCAAATTACAGACTCTCTCTGTATAACAATTATGATTTTTCTTAACTTAAAAGTGGTATCTTCACTGGCAGTACGTTACCACTGTTAATAATATAAATTATTCTTGACTTGAAAATGGTATCTACCATTTTTTAAGTAAAAACCAAAGATAACTACTTTTTTTTATTCAGTAAGTTTAAATCTACCTACTACTAAATAAAATGCATCATAGCATCACACAATATAAATTTACACCGGGTCGGAATGTGCTTACAACTTTAAACCCCTTTTTCTCAGTTTCATAATTCTGGCAGATGCCACTTTTTAGCAAAGCACGGCAGAATTACAAAATATATTATTTCTTGAAACAGAAAACATAGTATAATATATAGGTACAGAGAATTCAATACATCTAGTATCCCTTCTGGAATTTGAGTAAATCTCAATACGTTACTCAGCTTAAAAAAACGTTTTATCATAATTACTTTATCAACCTTTTATGTTGACAGCAATAATGGTCGACATCCATAGAAGGTTCACTTGCATTATAAGTGACGGGGACTTTCCCATTTCTAAAGGAATAAATCCCTACGGAGTAAGGAGATAAATATTTACCTATACATCGAAAGCTGCAAGCTGGCATACAACCAAATCAGCAAATAAGACTTGCTCAGGGCCCAAAGAAACGTCCCATTCAAATGTATATCAAGCATTATGCAGTGAGAATCTAATTTTGAATCAAGTAGATCAGAGGCGGAGCCACAAAATGGTATTCAAAGAAAAACCTTTAAGATATGCAATTTTTAAAATTTAGTTATTGTAGTACATTTATTAGAATAGCAAAAACAATATACAATATTCTAAAAAATATTGGTGAAAATAATTGAGATAATGGATATATACAAAAGTTAAAAATAAAGACGATATAAAAGTGAGTATAAGAAATTTAAATAAAGATATTACCAGAGAACGGCAGTTCTCGCCAGTGGCGCACACCTACACCCCCTACACGCGACACTATACCGGGTGTCCACTTATATTTTCCACCATTTTAACTGCCTATAACTTCTAAACGGCTCAAGATAGAAATATGCGGTTTTCGCTGAAATGTTTTATTTTAGCAGAAGTTTTGTCTGAATGGATTAAATTTTTTATATCGCTTTCAAATACGAAAAAAAAATGGCGGATTTCTGAAAAAAACGTTGTTGACTTTTTTTAATGGAACACCCAGTATATATTTCTGTAAATTGAAAGAAAGGTCATTCAACTATACAGCGGTATAAATTTTTTCAAAATTGGTTGTCAACTCACTGAGTAATTAATTTTTAGAATGAGAGGTGCAACGTGGATATCACATACCTAAATAACATGACTAAGCAAATTGATATTAATGTTATGTGATTTCCACATTGCATCTCTCATTTTAAAAATTAATTGCTCAGTCATTTGAAAACCGATTTTAAAATTTTTATATCGCTGTATAGGTAAATGACCATTTTTTCAACTTACAAAAAAAGATACTGGGTGTTTTAATAAAAAAAGTCAACAACGTTTTTTTTTTCAAAAATCCGCCATTTTTATTTAAAAGCGTTATAAAAAAATGGTTATTTACCTAAAAACTTGAAAAAACGTTTATTTACCTATCCAGCGATATAAAAAATTTTAAAATCGGTTGTCAAATGACTGAGCAATTAATTTTTAAAATGAGAAATGCAATGTGGAAATCACATAAATTGATATTATGTTATGTGATATCCATGTTGCACCCCTCACTTTAAAAATTAATTACTCAGTGATTTGACAACCGATTTTGAAAAACTTTTTATCGCTGGATAGGTGAAGGACCTTTCTTTCAATTTACAAAAAAATATACTGGGTGTTCCATTAAAAAAAAATCAACAAAGTTTTTTCAAAAATCCGCCATTTTTGTTTTCGGATTTGAAAGAGATATAAAAAGTTCAATCCATTCAGACAAAACTTTTACTAAAATAAAACATTTCAGCCTAAAACCGCATATTTCTATCTTGAGCCGTTTAGAAGTTATAGGCTGTTAAAATGGGGGAAAATATAAGTGGACACCCGGTATATACACGAAATTTTCGATTTTCTAAATCTGACTGAATTGAAAATTGGGCCAACTCCCATCTTAAAGTTCAGGAAAAGACTCACCCATTCATATATTAACTCAGAAGCTCAGAAGCTCAGAGCTCAGAAATATGAGTCAATTTTGATTTAAAAAAGGGAAAATGTTTGTGGATATGTATGTATGTATATATGTATGTATGTATGTATGTATGTATGTATGTATGTATGTATGTGTGTGGAAAAGTTAAACCGATCTGAATTTTTTTTCTGTGTTTGAAGAGGGGGTGAGGGCCGATTCAGAACCGGTGTAGTTTGTGAGTTTTGACTACCCATAAGCCAGCTAATAGGACTTGGTAGGTACAATACGCAATATTTTTTGGCGGTATATATCTTCGGTTCAAGAAGAGACAGGAGAACAGTAAATACACCAAATCAATATCGTTGAGTTAGGCTTTCAAATGGTGTTTAAGCTGTCAGGATCAGACATACACACGGCTCAGTATAGCCGAAAAACTGAAAAACTAAACTTTGAAAATTTTGGTTTTTCGACAATTACTCAAAATTTCAACCTACGAATTACGCCAATAACTGAGCATTTGTAGAAGGACTCTAGACGAATCTAACGGTGTATACCTTATATCCGGGAAAATTCGAATGTTTAAGTTATAGGCTTCATAAATATGATCAAATATATTTCTTATGGGAAAAACGGTTTTTCAAGCTCAATAATTCCTGTAATAGCTTCAGTTATCATACTTGACCTTAGATGCATAAGATACTACTTGTCAATAGGTTTCAAACTCACATTTAGTGAACAAAATCGGTTAAGCCGTTTAGAAGCTATTAAGCTACAAAAGTATAATCCAATTAACGATTATTCCATAAATGGTTTATGTAGTTGTAGTGGTTACGAGGCAAATTTCATCTGGCAACGGGCAATCCGAGTTCATTTACCGACCATCCCAATATTTTTTTTAATCTATTTCGAATAGAAAAAAAATCTAGTGTACATTCGATGGACACTAGATCATTTGGGAGATAATGCGACAACAGCAACCATTTATAAAGCTTAACGTGTAACCGAGAAACATTGCATTCAACTTTATACATTTAATTTATAAATAACTTTGAAAAACTCCTGATACAAGAATAAAAAACCGATAAACGCCGTAAAAATGAGTGACGCATACAATATTCCAGCTACAAAAGATCTGATATGAATATTACGTGACGCGAAAATGTATTTTCATTTTGATGCAAAACAAAAGTCAAGTTTTATTTTAAAAGATTTTTTCATAATACCTATTTGCTAAATTTGAACTAAACGCGCCAGAAAATAGTTTCAAAATTCAAACTATCAAAGTTACTCTTTTGTGGCGCGTTTTACTTCAAATTGGGCAAATATTATGAAAAAATCTTTTAAAATTAAACTAAAATTTTATTTTGCATCAGATCTTTTGTAGCTGGAATATTGTATGCGCCACTCATTTTTACGGCGTTTAGCGGTTTTTATTCTTGTAATGTATATCACATAAAAGTGTTGTTTGTGGTGTGAAGTTACAGAACAAAAAAGCAAGAAGAGCAAAAGTACATTTTGCAGAAAGGAAATGCAATGAAGAAATGGATGAGTACAATCATACAAACTTATCCTGTGTCCGCCATTCTACTGACTGACTTTTTTATTCTATTTACTCTCCACTCCTTTATACCTCATGCATTGGATTTTGTTCTAATCTCTTCACTCCGTATTCGGTCTCTCAGTGTGTATCCTGTAATTCTTCCTAGTATGCTCATTTCTGCTCTTTTTGGGATTCTCTGTGTTTTGGTTGGCGTCTTATTTCTGATATGTACGTCATCATTGCTCTTTTACTCTGCCGTCCTCAAGTAAAACGCGGTATCTGCAAAAAAGTCGAAAATCGAGTTTTTGCTGTATGTGGTTTCCTTGTGACTTTATTTATGCTTCTGGAGTGTCTGAAAGCCGTCTCATTTTATTTACTACCAAAATAAACAAATTGGAATATGCCGTATGTGCATATAGAGTCCTGAGAAAAAAACTTTGAGAGCCGATTTCTCGGTTTTAAGTTGGCTGCACATACCGCGTTTTATTTGAGGACGGCAGTATTGACCTTAAGCGTTGATTAAGATATTGCCCTCCAATACCTCAATCAACGCCTTAAGATACGTATATGCGCTACGCGCACTTCACGTCGAGTGTGCGCTGCCCGTTCGTGGTGCGTTCTTTAGATTAGTACGTATTTCCAAGTGGCGGCACAAACCTTAGGGAGGGAAAGTACTTTTCCTCCCTAGGGAGAAAAAGTAAAAGTGACGTCATGGTACGTCATTGATGAAATAACATTGATAAAACTGTATTTTGCAGAATGGTAAAAACAGTAAATTGTTATTTTTATTTGACAATGTTTACATTAATAATTTGACTTATATTTGACAGTTGACAGTTATACTGTACCTACTTGTTAGTTTTAGTGCTCTAATAAATTTTTTCAGTTAGTTACATAAATAAATTATTTAAAAAAGGAAAAATTACTTGATATTTGATGAAGGTAGAAAAATCATATGTATAACATGGGAGTAAAGTGATTTCAAAAACAACCTCTACGCGTCGGGCAGTAAACTTCATTCTCGGGAGAAAAAGTATTTTCAACTTTGTCTCTTTCTTCAAGTACCGTGCCCAAATTTTAGGCGTGGTAGCTTCCATGACAATTTGCCGATATCGTTCTCGATCTTGTAATAATTCATCTGGCGATAAGCTAGTCCATTGAAGAAGGTTTCGGAGCCATGAATATTTCTTCCCAGCAATTTCTCTTTTTCTGTCGACCTTTCCGTTGATTATTAACTGAAGTATCCTGTATATGCTACCTCTCATTATATGCCCCATATATTTAAGGTTTCTCTTTCTTATCATCTTCATTAGGTCACTTTCGCCTTGACCTACTCTGTTTAAGACTTTTCTGTTTGAAATGCATTGAACCCATGATATTCTGAGCATATTCAACTTTGTACACTGTGATAATCTTCGCATTTTATTTTATACCATTTTTTATGTATTGGGCATATAATCCCGGTTTTCCAGTCGCTAGGGATCTTTTCATCCTTAGAAATCTTGTTTTTGAGCTAATGCATTGGTCCTGCGGGTTTGCTACCTAATTTAAATAGTTTCAGGGGCGGCTCGTGATAGTATAAGGTGGTGAGGCACACTACACCTGAGGAATTTTATTATTATGGTTAGCTTCTCTTTAATGGCCAGAAGGTTGATTTTGTGACGTCATAACGCTAGGACGAATCTAGGACCAACAATCCCGGACAAAAAATCCTCACAAATTATCACTTGACGAGAAATCCCCAGACAAATAATCCCCGGACAAATAATCCCCGGACAAAAAATCCCCACAAAAAATCCCGGAGAAATAATCTACAAAAATTTTTTATTCAAAATATCCCTACAAAGAATTCCGGACAAAAAATCATCAAGAAATTCTCTAAAACTTTTCCAGTGAATTATGCGATCGACTCAAATGCTTTCAGCCTCAGTGCATAGAGTTATTTTGAATTCCAATTCCATATTGAAAACTTCAAGTTTAATCGTGGAAGATAATGGGGAAGGAGCTAAGGCTGTGGGAATCATGTTGCAATATTATTCGCTTAAATCTTTTGCTCACTCTGATTTGAATGTATGTTAAAAAAATTTACAAAAAAACACAACCACAGCATACAACATTTTTGAAACACTTAAAAACTACTTTTGTATGTAAACGTCCGATGTGGAAGTGGAAACGTTTATAAAATCATTTTTTAAGTTAAATTGTATAGTCTTATTTCTCATTTAGAATAATAAATTACATAAATGTCACAAAGAAAAAATAGCTTCACAACAATATATTAGATGATGATGAACAATGATTTAAAATGAACACTGTTTTAAATACATATCCATAAACTTCTAAAATATAATAAGCCATTCGTATATACCGCGCGTACATAGAAAGCTCTGATCTACAATCGACTTGTGCTTGTACTAGTCGGTTCAGTTCGGCTATTCCCATTCCGTTCCGCGGAGCCTGAGGCCGTTCGGCTATTCCTATTTCGTTGCGCGGAGCCGGAGGCATGCCTCAAGGATGGATGAATTTTGTTCCTAGAATCGGTGGCACATTTTTCAAATTTTGCCGGTTTTACTGTTGGCGTTGTGGCATACTGTTGCAGATGGTGTGAGGCATGCTTCAACTGTAATGATTTGAGAAAGTTGGAATGGCACGTGGAAGACGGATATATAAGATAAGATAAAGAGTCAGGGCCGTACACCGATTTTAATTTTTTTCATAAAAATAAAGGTATTTAGGAAATTTCAAAAAGCTAAATTATATTTAAAAAACTGATTATAAAACAACGAAATAACGTAAATAGTCGATTGATATACTGGTGAGGCACTGCCTCACCTGCCTCATAGGACAAGCCGCCACTGGATAGTTCAGTTGTCAATACCTGAAAACTTGTTATTAATTTGTGCTTGAATTACTTGTTTTACTTCTTCCATCGTTGGGAGTTCTATAGTTTCTTTTAGATCGCTGGTCGTCTGCTGTTCTTGATTTCTGCATAGATTCCATTCCATTCCATCGTTTTCATGGTCTTCCCACTGATCGTCTTCCTATTGGGGAATAGTCTCTCACTGTCCTTACTACTCTATTTGTTGTCATTCGGTTTATGTGGTCATTTCATTCTACTCTTCTGTTTCTTACCCAGTTAATAATGTTGTCCACCTTACATCTCCATCGTATATCTGTACTTCTAGCTCTATCCCATAGAGTCTTACCATCGACGATTTTTCTAAAGGCTTTCATATCCGCTGTTTCGAGATATCTTTTTGTGCTCGCTGTGTTAGGTCATGTTTCTGCCGCGTATGTTGTTACCGTTTTCGTATTTTCTTTTCTCGGTTCTGCATATTTTATCAGCCCTCCGTCTTGCATCTTTGTAGATCTTTTTTTGTGTTTGGCCTACTTACACTCGTCATTGAACCGTTCTCCTTTTACTTTTTCTTTTTTGTGTCTTCTTAATTCTGTTTTGACTTCTTTCCAATGTTCTTTAGTATCTAGACTGCCTGTATTTGACAGTGTTTTTGTTATTTCTGCCTAATAGTTCCGTTTGTAAACTGCGGCAGCGGTGGTAATGTTCATTAAAAAATACTTATCATCCAGTTCGTAGTCTCCCATTATTTCTTTAGCTAGACTATCGCTGACTTTAGCAGTGTTACCTCCAAAGTGTTCTCTCTCTCTCTCTCTCTCTCTCTCTCTCTCTCTCTCTGCCCCCCCCCCCAAGTATCCGCCTCCAAGTATCTCTGTACCTGGCTACTCACCTCCAGTTATTCACCCTTTTTATCCCAATATCCCTTTACTATTTTTGTTATTTAATATATACAAAAATGCAAGAAGTGTCGTTAAAGAAGGAAACTTTATATCTGAATCATTCCCTATATCAAAGGGGCTTAAACAAGGATGTTGTCTGTCTCCGACTTTATTTAAAATATACATATATGCAATCATCGCTAGAGCAGTGGAGGAAACAAGTATCCAGAATGGGAATAGACATAGGCAGTGGTAAATGTCTAACAACTTTGTTTTTTGCAGATGATCAGGTAGTCGTAGCGCATGATGAGGAAGACATGGACTACATGTTTAAAGAACTAAAGAAAGAATATGAAAAATGGGGCCTCAATATGAATATGTCAAAGACAGAGTATCTTAAAATAGGGGATGATGAAGAAGATCCAGAGTTAGAAATTAGAACCACAAAAAGATGGAATGAATATAAATATCTCGGATCTATAATATCTAAAGAAGGCACTACCAAAAGAGACATCGAAAAGAGACCGCAGCAGGGCAAAAAAGCGGTAAACATTCTAAGCTCTCTACTGTGGTCTAAAAATATAAGACAAAAAGCGAAATTGACAATCTATCGTATTTTGGTATAGCCTATTATGACTTATGGGGCAGAAGTTTGGCAGATGACAAAAAAAGATAGAAAAAGAATAGAAGTAGTAGAAATGGATTATCTAAGGAGAGCGTGTGGTATATCTAAAAACGATCACATCAGGAATGAAGATATTAGCAGGAGGACACATACTATATATTCCAGTGTAGATAGGATTGAAACTAGACAACTAGTGTGGTATGGCCACGTGAAACGAATGAATGAAGATAGATGGCCAAAGAATGCTTTGAATTACATACCACACCAAAGAAGAAGAAGAAGGGGAAGACCTTCAGTTGCCTGGGAAGAAAATGTACGGCACATCATGAAAGATAGAGCCATCAAAGAAGACGAATGGATGGACAGAAAACGATGGCGGTCGAAATGCGAGAAGCGGCAGAGGCTGTAGGAACCTCGCTTATAGATAGAGATCCCTTTACTATCGGTTCTCACTTCGACTCCTTCGTATCCTCCCAAAAGCTATTATTATTAACATTATAAGTTAGTCTTTATCCTAATAGGTTTTTACCATATTTAACCTTTTGACTGCCACAGACAAAAAAACGTTAACATCCATTTATTTCAGAAAAAATGTTTCATTTTATAATAAATGCTGACTACAATAAGTACTTTACTACTACGTTATAAAAATAGTAAGATCTTCATTTATTTCTTTCTCTTTTTTTAGTTTACATTTTTTACATTTCCTGGTTTATTTTGTATGAATCTGTAACTTTTAATTTCTTTATATTGCCAATAGCTCTCTTTTACTTTTTTTATGGCTGTGATATTAAAACTAATACCTACTACTTCTTGTTAACGATGACTCATTTTTATTTCTTTGTTCTGTTTTTAAAGAACTGTTATACGCTTTAATTACTATTTTTGCTAATTTTAATTTTAATATTTTTTCTCAAAACGAAATAATATGGGTCATATAAAGTCACCGTTAATATACAAACCAGACGCTAAGAAAGACGTGGTTTTACGAAACGAAATGCATCCCCTAACCATATGTTTTTGGAGTGTCAGTTTAACAAACTGAAGTCCCCATAAATTAATTACCATATCAGACCATTATGTCAACAACTCACTTTGGGACATGCATTCGTTTTTAAAACTGCAGAAGTGTGTCTGTTTTTATACGTCAGATCTAAATAATTTATTGCTCTCTCCGGGCCATCTTGTAGAAAGGCACAACATCGATATAATAGGTTGTAGCTTTCTTAACAGTCTATTCACAGCGTGCGAACAACGCACTACTCGCTAACGACCGAACCTTTTCCGAGATCTAACTAAGCAACACCTTTTTGTTACCAAAATAAATAAATACTTTACTGTTCGTCGTTAACTTATTTTTATTATTTTTAATTAATTCCGTCAACTCACACCTACCGGAATATACGTTATATTTGTGTTCTCAAAACTGCTACAATTTGCTCAAAAAATATTTTCGGTTCGTTGTACCTTTAAGTTCCTTCTTCTTTCTTCTTCATGTGCCGTGCTCGATTATCGAACGTTGGCTATCAAATTGGCTATAGCAATTTTGTTAACGGCAGCTCGGAAAAGGGATGCAGAGGATCTGTTATACCATTCTCTCAGGTTTTTAAGCCATGACGTTCTTCTTCGACCTGGCCCTCTTCTTCCGTCTACCTTGCCTTGTATTATCAAATGGAGTATATTATATCTCTCTGGGTGTCGCATAACATGGCCAAAATATTCAAGTTTTCGATTTTTAACTGTTCTGACGACTTCTGTGACTTTTCCCAAAGTAAGTTCCGTAACTTTCGTATATTCTCTCTTTGCGTTATCCCTAAGCGGGGTCGGCTTCCCTAATTGCATTTCTCCTCACAATTCTGTCTTGGGTCATATCACTTTAATCCCCTTTACCAACATGTCCTGCCTAATCGTCTTCCCCCAGGTCTTCTTTGGTCTTCGTCTCCTACTTCTTCCAGGAATCTGCACTTTAGTAATTCCTCGTATTCGGTGATTCTCGACGTTGAACATGACCAAACCATCCTAACCTATGCTCTCTCATTTTGGCATCAATTGGTGCCACACCTAGACTTCCCCTAATATACACATTTTTAATTTTATCCTTTTTTGCCACTCTACTCATCCATCTAAGTGTTTTCATTTCCGCCACATGCATTCGTTGTTTCTCTTTCTTTTTCACTGCCTAACATTCAGTTCCGTACCTCATAGCCCATCTTATGGCTGTTTTATAGAATTTTCCCTTCAGATTTATCGGAATTCTTCTATCACACAACACACCACTCTCTTCTTTCCACTTCATCCATCCAGCACTAATTCTGCTATATGCATCTCCATCTATTTCTCCATTACTCTATAATACCGATCCTAGGTATTTAAAACTATTGCTTTTTACAATCATTTCACCACCCAAAGATACCATTTTATTTGTAGTAACTCCATCTTTAAATAAACATTCCTTTCAAATAGGTACTCTCTTTTTATCCCACTAAGTTTTAAACCTTTTTTCTCCAGAGCTTGTCTCCACTGTTCCAGTTTTTGGTCTAAATCTCTTTCACTACATATTACCTACTACCACTACATCATCAGCATACATTAAGCACCATGGAATGTTACCCTGTAGTTTCGCTGTTATCTGCTCCAAAACTAATGAGAATAGTTGGTTAAGTTCCTTAACTTACGAATGTCTGTTAAAATAATCATGATATTCATATCAAATTATACGAAAAAAATTCGATATAATAGAAAAGAAGATTTCTTCTTATGATTTGTTATATTTATCTAGATACTTATCCCTTTTGTACGCCTCCACTGCGGGTATAAAGCTTCTGCTCCCTCAGTGTCCCGAATGGCTCCAAATAAATGTAAATCCCTTACAAACGTCGCATAAGGAACCCATCTTTTTGTCACCGAAGTACTCGACAATGCTTGTAAACATGTCGCTTTCGTTTAAAGTTTGTCGCATCCGTCGCTAAATTAAACAATTACAAAATAGAAAAGCGTAATCTGAGGTTGGGCAATTCGACTGGAAATGATATGGGGACAACGGGGGACAACGGTAGGTATTTCGCAGAAGGATTTGCTTTCTTAATTCTTTTTTAAACGTCGTCGAGGAAATCATGGCCACCGAGTTTTACGCTTTGGTGAACGAATAATTTTTTGAGGGTACCGCAAGAGGACAGATGTTTGATGACATCTTTCAACGGTAAAAAATCTCGTTAACCTACACTTATGTACAGATATGTACGAAAGAATGCAGTGAAAATAATAAGCCTTCTTTTGTTGTAAATACTTGTTGAGTACTATTCATCGGTGTCCGATATGTTTGCATTTACTGATAACAATTTTTTCTTTGTTTATTTCTCTATCAACCGCCTCTATCTCCTTAAAATTAGTATTAAGTCAAAAGTTTGTACAGTCGGAAAAATGAAAGAATACCCATGAACGAACATATAAAACACGCTGTATTTTCCTGTCACCGTGTGACAAAGAAAATTGTCGAGTGCAAGTACATGTAACAATAATTATTACATGTACTTGCGCTGGCCAATTTTTTGTGTGACACGGTGACAGGAAAATCCAGCGTGTTTTATATGTTCGTTCATGGGTATTCTTTCATTTTTCCGACTGTATATTAAGTTACTCTTGTGATGATATTATAAAATGCAAAAAAGGGAGCATATGGACAAAAAGCTTCAAGAGGTTGAAGAGCAATATATTAATAAAAATGTTATATATATTTATATAACATTTTATGTATTTAGGTTATGTATTTCGGTTATTATCAGCTTTCGGATAAACTATAAGCTTCATAATAATAATTAAATGCAAGTTGTATAAACGATTTTTTATATGATCATTCACAACAAAAAATATATTCAACTTTATTGATTTTGTAACGCAAACAAATGAAGTACAGTATTTCTCATGATCATCTTTCAGTGCGTCACAGTTTTTCGATTTCTTTCTAACGCATTAAATTGTATGTGACAGAAAAAAAGGCACGTCGGTGATTACATTTCGTCGGTGACATTTTTATAACATTTATTCTAGTTATTCTAGTTGTCGATAGATCGCGCCATAATAAAAAAATAATTTTTTTTAATTAGATAATAATATTACAAATATAATCTGTATAATTTATAAGACTATACAAATCAAAGAAAATACCATTTTATAAATGCAAGAAACACTTTTGATTTGTTTTTATTCCAAATTGAAAATAAAATGTGACAACTGTCAGATTTAACTAAAATGTCATGTTAGAATAAATGTCATAAATGTGTATTATCACGGACTTACCCTTTTTCCTATCATTTGTTACGCACTGAAAAATGATCATGAGAAATACTGTAGTTATATGGTTAAATTAATTATTTTGTTAATAGATCTATATTTTCAGTACTTATAACAATATTATTGAAATGGGAGTTCGGTTCTGCACCGATAACTATAATGTTGTATTCAATGTGGGCTCCGAATATTTTTAATATTAACAAAGTTTAATATAAGTTATAAATTGTGAATCTCATGCCCGATTTCACCAACGATACCTAAATATTTAAGAATTACCTAAGTGGATTTAGGTACTTCCTAACTCTAAAACGGATTTCACCATACCATAACAATTGCCTAAACCACTTAAGCATTACCTTACGTTAGGATACGGTTTTCGATCTCCCTAAACTTTAATAATTACTTATCGTTGACAGTCAGGTTATATTTTTACAATTCTGACTAATGTACTTGTGACGTTTGTCAATAATTTGTTTCTTACCTTAATTTTTCTGTTATTCTGTAATATTAGGTATATTAGTCGTAATTTTGTGTTATCTTTTATATTAATAATATAATATGTGTTGAAAAATATAGAAAATCGTTTGGAGTTTTTTACAGGTCTATTGTCAAAATTATGTAGTCTACCTACTACCTAACAAACTAGTGTTATGTTTCAAAAACCCATTCATGATATCACTAAAAGTCTATCATTAAAAATTAATAATAAAAGCAGCACTTTTTGAAATAAACATGGTATTTATTTTAAAATTATTTCATTAATGACAATTCACCTAACTTTAATTTTTCGTCATATATGTGAAATTTACAACTCTTTTCTTTTCCTCCATTTAACTGTACATATACAAATAACATACAAAACTTAACAAACTGAATTCACAAATAATATAACTACTAAATAAAATAACTATAACAGTAGGTACAAAACTGAATAAAACAAACTTAGCAAACAAACAATTTTGACAAATAATCAAAAAAGTAAGGTAATGTCATCTTATTCTTCTTTTTATTTATCAAAAATAGTTCAAACGTACCCGAATTAATACCTAGGAAAGAATTTCCTAGATAAACAGTTCTTTTAGTTGTGAAACGCTATTGTTCTTAAGTACTGACTTAGGAAGTTCCTATCGATAAGAATTACTTAATAAGGCAACGGTTTAGATATCGTTGGTGAAATCGGGCATCGTGATATATTGAAATAAACTGTAAGTGTACAAACTCTTTACATAATATCCAGTTAAATTAGCATTAAAGTCAGCAAATTGCAATTATTTGTTATTGTTGTTAACAAACAAATCCAGTTTTACCAGCAAAATAACCGCTTTTAGTAAAGACCGATATACCTGTTTTAGCAGGTGTACAGGGTCGGACTTACTTTTCACTTAACGTTTATTGAAATGCATTCTAACATGGAATCACACAACAGTTCTACAATACAAGACCATCAAAGTCAAATAAACGCATCACAGTCATACTCTTTGGCAGCGTCGAGAGTGCAATTTCCTTTAAAGTCCCAAGCAATTATCTTTAGTGCCTTAGAAAACACCAAACTTCAAGACTACCTTCTCCCACTTGGAAATATAATTCAACCGAAAAATATAATCTTCTCTTCTAGATTATCTAATAATCGCATATGTATGTATTTATCCAATAAACAAATAGTGGATGATTTTATGAATCAACATGGTCAAATAGAAATACAAGGTGAAATTGTCAGAGCAAGAAGGTAAGTTACACCAGCGGAACGACTTGTGCTCTCCGGCGTATGTCCTTCAATACCGCACGACTTGCTAATCAATGAATTACAAAAAATCGGCATAGTTCCTATCTCCCCCATGACATTCCTCAAAATTAGTGCTTCTATGCCTGAGTACAATCAAATCCTTAGTTTTCGAAGACAAATCTATATCAGTCCTCACAGTCTAACACTACCAGAGTCATTTACTCTCGTTTTTGACGACACGATATATAGAATAAGTATTCATTTCTCAAGACAGTTTGGTTTGCTTTAGATGCAAGAAGCCGGGTCACATTGCATCACACTGCTCCGAACCACTAGCTCAACCTCAACTAAACCCCAACCAAAACAATGAAGCATCGGTATCCAGCGCAACAAATATATCTTCGCAAACACCCAATGATACAAACGCTTCTCAGTGTGAACAAATGTCTATTTCTAATTTCCCAGAGATACCGAACAAAGTAGATGCATCAAATAAGGACTGTCACATAATTAATCAACCAACCAACCAACGAACCAATCAATCAACCAACCAACCAACCAACCAACCAACCAACCAACCAACCAACCAACCAACCAATCAACCAAAACGTAACTTTGATGAAATTATTTCACCTGAAGCAGATCCATCTTCAAAAGAATGTAACATTTTTCCACCACCTAAAGCCCAAGCAAAATCTAAAAAACTAAAATCTCTCTTACTTGACCCTGCTAAAAACTTCATAGAAAATAACTCTCTACCTTTCCCTCTAAACTTTGATCAACTTAACATGCTCCTAATGAATATCACGGGATCAACAGATCCTATAACCACATTTCAAGAATATACCATAGACCTATCAGCTTTGTCCCATATGCTCAGTCAAGTTTAACCCCATTTAAAGGAAAGATCCATAAAACGTAAATTAACGTCCATAAGAAAAAAAATCCATAATTATCTTGGCAGTGAGGCATGGGACGCGGAAAGTGACACATCTCAATTAAGCCAACATTAAAATTCAAGTCTCTACTTCAGTGGATCATTGATGGATTTTTCCATCGCCTTGCTATGCTTCAGCATCTAATTGGTGAACAATCTCCTGATGTAATATGCCTACAGGAAACTAATCTGAATCCCCAAAAAATATAACTCCAACCAATATGACTGTTTTTGCAAAGACAGGATAACAAATAATAATTTTTCTTCAGGTTGAAGTTGTAGTCGTGGAAATACAATCATCAAACAGGTATTTTATTTGCAACGTTTACTTACCCTCCAGTCGCCAAGTAACGTACAACGCTTTAAAGAATTTATTCAGTCAAATACCATTCTCTGGCATTATTGTGGGCGATTTTAGTAGTCATAATATTATTTGGGGCTCCTTTTATTCAGATGCTAGAGGAAAAATTGTCGAAAATATAATTTCAGATTTTCAATTGAATTTTCTTAATGAAGGATCTCCAACCAGATTTAACATTAATATCGGAAATTCTTCAGCAATTGATCTAAGTCTTTGTGACCCTGCACTCACACCTCGATTATTTTGGGAAGTTATACAATACACTTATGGGAGCGACCACCATCCTATAGTAATAAAAAACTCTATGGCTCTGACCCATGACGTTTTCATACCCAGATGGAAAACTGAAACTGCCGATTGGTTAAAATCCGAAAATTATATCGACAACTCAATGCCGAACTGTAAAGTGGCTGAAAGCATTGATGAATCCTTAAACAATTTGAATAGCATTATTATGAGCAGTGCGGAGCAATTCGTTGGGAAATCAAAAAAGACAAAGAATAATCAGATTCCTGTACCTTGGTGGAACTCAGAATGTGGAGCAGCTATTAGAGCAAGTAAAACTGCATTTAATAAATATAAAAGACATAAAACACCTGAAAATAAAATCATGTTCAAATCACTTAAAGCTAAGACACAACTTATTATATAAAACAAGCTAAGAAGGCTTCCTGGTCCAAGTATGTTTCAGAAATAAATTCCTCAACTCCTGTCAGCGAAGTATGGAAAAGAATAAGAAAAATTACTGGTTTGAAATACACGCCAATGATTTCAAAATTAAAAATTGACAATAGGATTTCAACTTCTCCTCAAGAGATAGCTAAAACTTTAATGCTGAATCTTTTAGAGAAATGTCTTCAAACAGTAACTACAATGATATATTCCTTGAAAGAAAAATAATAACAGAAAGTACTGATCTTTTTGAAAATGACAATTTAAATGATCCATTAGATCTACCTTTCAATTTTGAAGAACAGGAAAATGCTTTATCCGAATTAAAAAAACACTAGCCCGGATCCAGACGATATCCCGGCAATATTTTCAAAACATCTTCCTTACTCAGCAAAATTATTTGGTCTTCAACTGTTTAACTTAATTTGGCAAAATAATGAATGTCCATCAATTTGGTCTAAAGCTATTATATTACCTTTTTTAAAACCTCAAAAATCAATCCTAGAACCTGACTCATACAGACCAATCAGCTTAACATGCTCTATGAGCAAATTGATGGAAAAAATGGTAAATCTTAGATTAACGTGGACATTATAATTATCAAATCGTTTAGTTCCGCAACAAAACGGTTTCAGACAAAATCGCTAGGGCATTGACAATATTCTTGATCTAGAATCTGACATTCATGAAGGGCTAGCAACCAAACAACACTGTATTGCAATATTTTTCGACTTGAAAAGGGCATTTAATACTTGTTGGAAATTTAATATTCTGAAAGAACTACATTCATGGAATATTCGTGGAAATTGCCTGACATTTATTAAAAACTTTTTACAGAACCGGTCTTTTTGCGTGAGAGTACATAATACTTACTCAGGAGAAAAGTGAAGAAAATGGAACACCCCAAGGGTCAGTCCTAAGCCCTACATTATTCTTAGTGGCAATAAATAATATTATTAACAACCTTACTAAACCTCTAAAGGCTCGACTTTTTGTAGATGACCTTGTTGTGTATATCAAAGGAAATAACACCGCATCAATGACAAACGCTTTGCAGCATTTTCTAAACCAATTAGAACAATGGTCTCTAACGACCGGATTCAAATTTTCAGTAACAAAAACATCAAGAATACTCTTCTCCAAAAAGGTTTCATCAACGCCCCCCACCTTAAAGTTATATAATACTATGCTCCCATTTAAACCAACGGCAAAGTTCTTAGGTATGTGGTTTGATCAACAACTTACTTGGCAGGAACATATAAAACAGACAATTTTAACATGTCATAAAAGACTGAATCTAATGAAAACCTTGGCAAACCGAAATTGGGGATCAGATCAGGAAACTCTGTTAAGAATATATAAAACACTAATTAGATCTAAATTAGATTATGGATCAATTGCATATGCATCTGCTTCAAAAACATTACTTAAAAAACTTGACGGCATACACAACGCTGGTATTAGAATTGCACTTGGAGCCTTCCGGACAACTCCCTCCGAAAGCATACTGAGCGAAGCCGGCGAACCACCTCTAAACGACCGAAGAATATACTTAGCTCTAGCACATGCCACATCTATAGCCTCAAATATAAACAAACCTCTCTTCTGTAATACTTTTAATAACAAATATATCAATTATTACAATAATAAGCCCCGTGCCCCCAAACCTTACTACGAGAGAATCCGATTATATAGGGTGAGGCAGATAAAGCGCCTATTAGAAATTTCTCGAGAACTAAAGGTAACTGAATTATGAAAATTGGAATAATGAGGTTTTGAAGACTGATCTATTTAATGAAAATATTTTAATCTACTTGGTACTTCCGGTTATACCGGAAGTTGCTTATAACTTCGTTTTTTTTTAAATGGGACACCCTATATATTTTGACATTTTTGGATTCTCCTCGATTTCTTCTTTCTTAAAATATAATGTTTTGTAACATTATACAGGGTAGGTTAAAAGATAATTACGTTTGCTTATTAATTTCGTAGCAAAATTCACACCCTGTAGGATTGTAGTAGTTTGACATAATAAACTCTATTTACGTTCAAATGATTTTTAATATAGTCTACTATTGTTAACAATTATTAGTATAGCTACATTTTTAATTTTAGTATACAGGGTGGATCTAAACTCGGAATGAGTATTTTCTGAGTTTTCTTAAATGGAACACCCTATATTTTAGTATTGTAATGAAATGATATTTCATGGTACTTTTTTATTTCTTAAGCATTCCCTATACCTAACTGCTTTAATTTGTGCTTACTTGTTAATCGCACCAACAATCTTAACTTGGATGGTATTTTGACAGTTCAACCATTATTGGCAATTTTAAGTATCAGTCTAGATTAATATGTATTTATTTCCAAAAAATTTTTTGTGATTAAATATTTTCATGGCCAACCTAATACAATTTCACATATTTTGTGTTGCAATTAATGTTTTGCTTGAATTACCAATAACTCACAAATTAAAGCAGTTAGGTATAGGGAGTGCTTAAGTAATTAAAATGTACCATAAAAGAACATTTCATTACAATACTAAAATACAGGGTATTCCATTTAAGAAAACTCAGAAAATACTCATTCCGAGTTTCGACCAACCCTGTATACTAAAACGAAAAATTTAACTATACCGATAATTCCTAACAATAGTAGACTATATTAAAAATCATTTGAACATAAATAGAGTTTATTATGACAAACTACTACAAGCCTACAGGGTGTGAATGTTGCTACGAAATTAATAAGAAAACGTAATTATCTTTTAACTTACCCTGTATAATATTACAAAACCTTATATTTAAAGCAAGAAAAAATCGAGGAGAATCCAAAACTGTAAATATATACAGGGTGTCCTATTTAAAAAAACGAAGTTACAATCAACTTCCAGTATAACCGGAAGTAGCAAAGAGACCAAAATATTTTCATTAAATAGTTCGCACCTCAAAACCCCTGTATAACAATTTTCATGAGTTTCTTATCTTTAGTTCTCGAGATATTTCTAATAGGCCCTTTATCTGCTTCATCCTGTATAGTTCCAGACTAAACATTCAATTCCCAACAGTATTTCAAACGAATACCAATAACTATCTACCTTGGACTATCGAACAGCCCAAAGTCAATACAGCGTTAAGTATATATAATAAACATGAAACTAGTCCTATTATTTTTAAAGTCAAACTAAATTCAATCCTAGATCAACAATACAATGAGTGGATTAAAATTTATACAGATGCATCCAAAGGTGAACTTGGCGTTGGAGCAGCAGTGGTAACCCCAAATGACACTTTTCAATTTAAACTTCCTCTAAATTCCAGCATCTATACTGCAGAACTATTTGGTTTGTTCAAAGCCATCAAGCAAGTAAATATTAAAAACATCCCTTGTTGTCTAGTCCTTTCTGACTCTCTCAGCGCAGTCAAAGCTATGCAAAACGTATACCCTAAACACCCCATTGAGAAAATGATCAAGGCCAAATTAATGAAAGCTCAAGAAAATTTTAGAAGAATCCACTTCCTGTGGATACCATCTCATATAGGTATAGAAGGGAATGAAGAAGCAGATACTAGTGCGCGTAACGCTATCAACAATGACGCATCAGAAACAGAGTGTCGGAGTGTCGCAGGCGATTTAAAAGTTTATTTCAAAAATAAGGTGTTAAGTGCGTGGAATCGGGAGTGGAATGACTGTAGTTCTAAACTCAGAACCGTCAAAAAGTGACATTTTTTCATGGAAGTCCACTGTCAGAAGTAGAAGATGCCAAACTATTATTACACGTCTACGACTTGGACACTGTAGTTATACTCACGCCTATCTCTTCTCAAATAGTGAACCTCCAAACCTCCAGTATAAAGCACTTCTTGATAGACTGTCCTAAATATGTAAATCAAAGACAGTTTTACAATTTGCCAAATAACCTGAAAGCACTTCTGAACAAAAATTTAGTTCCGGACAATTTATTGGGTTACTTAAAATGTATAAATATGTTACACAAAATTTAACTTAATGAATTGTTACAAATGTTCAATTGTTCATAAATTCTAATTAATTGTTACAATGATTGATTGTTACAAATATTAAATTTAATATTATTACAAATGTTACAGGAATGTCGCTAATAACCTTTGGGTGGATGCGAATTTGTCTCTTTAAATAAATAAAAAAATTATTGAAATGAATTTGAGGATACATTTTTAATATCCCTATCGTCTTTAGACATTTTCTTAAAAATATTTAATTTTTAAATTAGTCAGTTTGTTTGCATATTGAGAACTTGCCACCTTCATCGCGAATGCCATATCGCGATTCTATTGATGAAAAATCTGTATCGTAATGAAAATCTGTATCATAATGAAGCTCATTCTGATACAGGTGGTGAGATCATAATAATTGATATATTAAAGTTTTTTTTTCTGATTCTGGCCTTGGTTTAGAACTAGAACCTTTAGCCACATAATTGTATAACTTATCACTAACTCAGGTGCAATGTGTAGTGTGTGTTGAGTAAGTGTCTTGTTACTTTGCAAAGTCGACGTAACAAGAAATATTAAATATTAAAACATTTAATATTAAAGTAATGTTAAAGTATGAGAATAGAAAAAGTAAGTTAGCTTAAATCGACATAATATTTAAAACCTCAGGAGTCTAAGGTTAACCTATGGCCCATTCGTAACCAAACACCCTGTATAGTAGGGTGGAACGAAAAAAATGTTTTTATAATTTCAATGTGTAATAGTAGTAGAAAGTTGCCTATAGCCATTGTTAAGCCACAAATAAAATATTTTTCCAAGCAAAGTATTTTTAGAGGTGCCGCAAAAAGGTTGAAAATTGGAATTTTCAGTTCAATTTTGCAAATTTTGATGATTTTGGTTTGGTAAAAAATAGCTATTGTAATGTCTTAATTCCAATTTTATATGATAAATACACACTCTAAACTCTAAACCTACTCTGTTAAGATAATTTTAGTTTTAACTTTCAACAATCCAATATTTCTTTTTACTAAAACTGGCAAAGTTTGAACGTTTAGAGAAATATTTAATAGTAAATATTTACTTCATTCCTTGATATAATTTAACATTATATCTATAGTAGAAGGACAAATTTCAATAGTAGAGGAACCTGGATCAACTTTACTAGTGCATATAACTCCTGCTACCGGAACGGGTGATGCTATAAAAGATACCATAATGGAGAATTTTCAAGGTGACAATCCTTTGAGCATTTTCAATATAACAGCTGCCGGCTGTGATGGAACTGTCACTAACACCGGTGTTAATAATGGTGTAATTGCTTTAATAGAAAAAAGGGTAAATCGCTGAAGTGGCTGATTTGTTTGTTCTATACCAATGAATTGCCTTTGCGTCATTTGTTTTGCGTACTGGATGGAAAAACTAAAGGCCCTAATGAATTGGGAGGGCTTTTAGGCAAAGAACTTGAAATCTGTAACCAGCTTCCTGTGGTTAATTTCGCTCCCATACAAAACAATCTCCCTATTTTAGTGATTAAGCGTGATCTAAGCACAGATAAAAAATATTTACTTGAAATGTGGAAATAAATCTCCAGTGGTGTATGTCCTTCTGATGTTTATTAAAAAACCCCTGGGAAATTAGCTCATTCACGATGGCTTACGTTGGCCAATCGCCTTCTTCGGCTATATGTTGCAATAGAGAATCCTTTAAACAGTCTGATTTCAGATAAAACTGAAACCATTTTGCATAAATGGATCAAAACATCTATGCAGACTCATCAAATTTTCACGTTATCTTTGTGAGGAATATCTCCAAATAATTGGTTCAGTAATTCAAAGGAATGATTACTTCTCTTACCCAGAAAATTTTCTTCTCTCCATGTTATGTGACAAGAGAAGCTATGTCTGCGGCGACTTTTGAAGGCAATATAGGAACTCATAAATGGTGTAAGGAAGTTCGTTGTTCCGAAGCTTAACTTTAATGCCAATGACTACATTGATATAATGAACTGAACGAAAGAAGAAATTACTGAGCCTCTTAAAAAGTATATAAGTGAAGCAAGAGACCCAAGTTGTCAGGTGCAGTGTGTGGATTTTCCATATTTTTCCTGCCATACACAGGCAGTGAAAAGAGTCGTAAAGCTCGTGACTGAGTCATCTCTTAGGCTTAGGGTGTGTGGTCTTGAAGAAAAAATGGCTATGTTAGAGCAAATATTGCTTCCCAAAAGATTATTCCCAAGTTTGAGACAAAAAAAAAACAATTTATTTAAGTATTAATATGAATATTGTAACTAAAGAAATCTTATAAAAATGTATACATATAGCAATGATAGCAATGTTAACTGTTATTAGAAACAATATTTGACTAAGAAATGTGAGCTACGGCACCAGGTTAAATATATAAAATATTTGAAATTTTCTGTCTTTTTTTGTTAAAAACCTATTTTTTCAGAGCTCTTGCGGCACCTCAAGATGTAAACCTAGAACAAAAATATTTTGTAGTTTTATTGTAGACATGATAAGGCAACTTTCGAGTGCTATTAGAAAGTTCTTTAAAAAAAAATTTTTTTCCTATCTTTTCGGTCCACCCTACTGTATAGCCACATTTCGAATGCCGAGGTATTTGTACTTGTTGACCTTCCCTAACAGTTTATCCTCCAATGTCAGATCTATGTTGTCAACAGGGGTTTTCGAGATCACCATATATTTGGTTTTATCTTTATTCATTGTTAGTCCCATCTTTTTGCTTTCTGTTTTAATGATCTCTAGAAGAAAACACATTAAATAATTGTGGCGACAGCAAGCATCCCTGTCTTTTTTTAATATCTTGGGTTATTTTATTTCACGGGTTCTTCAAGTTATTCTTCTGATTTTTTTCCTAAATTGCTTACTTTAAGCGTAAAATGAAAATAAACAATTATTAAGAATGCAAAAAAGCCAAATTTAGCGAATTTAAGGCCATATTTCAATAGGTTGGACCAGGGCCGGATTTAAGGGGGCAGGCTGGGCAGCTGCCCGGGGCCCCCACATTCTGGGGGCCTCCAAAAATATCCTAACGTAAAAAAATCAGCACATTATTCACATAGAATAATTTTTGTCAATCAATTAACTGTGATATTTCGTTACATAGAAGATAGAAGGTTTCACTCCTGTTGAAGGTTTTCTCATATGTTTGTCAAGTCACGGTAATAATTCAGAAGATATAAATATTTAATTCTCTAACGACATTCTCGAAATACCCTAACGTAAAAACATCAGCACATTATTCACATTGAATAATTTTTGTCAATCAATTAACTGTGATATTTCGTTACATAGAAGATACAGATTCTAGCTCTATCATAAAAATGAGAATAATATGTGTATATTTATGCACACATATATAGATATAGTACATTTGTTTAATATTAGTGCTTCTATTTAAAATTAGAGCAACAAGCTACTGTTTGTGACAAATTCTATAATCTTTTCTTAATATGTAGGGGAAGGGGGGTATGATGGGGTAGCTAAGGAAAATAACAAAAATACAACATAATTACTACGTTTATTACTATTACTAATTGATGGCACGTTACGTCATTAATCTAACTATGATTTGGTACAATCTTTGGAAAATCAACCTATCACATTTTTCAACAATTAGCCATTAATAAGAACATTATGAAAAACCATCTTGCCCCATACTATGGGGTATGATGTGGTAATGGAATTGGGGCATGATGGTGATGCTAATTAATTCTCACAAAACAAACAAAAATGTGTATTTGCTCCAGATCTTCATTGTCCACCCTAGCACAAGCATTGTGAGCTCAACATCCACAGATCTGGCAGCCTACCCAGGGTTCTGACGATGCCACTTTATCTATGGCTGTTTTCATAGCATCTCTCGACCACTCTCCTCTTTTTGTTTTTTTCTTGTAAGTACGTACCACGGTATTATCTAAAATAATAATCCAATGTTATTTATTAAGAAATTTAAATTAACCCAGACTTACCACCAATGTCCCATCATACCCCGTACCCAATACCCCATCTTGCCTCAAAAGGTAACTTATGAACAAAAAAAAATTCACTAGTTAAATGTTTAACGTATTCACACAAACAATATGCCATTATCAAAATAAGAATACTAGTAAACAACGATAAAAAAGACATTAATGAGGTGATCATAATTACCTTAAAATAACGATGGTTGTCCTTGCACAAAATTAGATCAACAGATCGCTAAAACAGTTTTCCGTTTGTAAACAAAAAACGCGTGCACTCTCATTCACGGTTTCTCTTGCAGGGACCGTTAGTCGAATGACTCTTCCTATTGAGTTACTGCATGCTATTCACCAACGTGTAGTTTCTTGTTTGTGTGCGGTACCCCGTCTTACCTCGAGACCCCGTCATGCCCCCCATTCCCCTACGACTGTACGACCATCGCTCATCCTGTCGGGGTCGGGATTTAAAACAGACGAAATATGCTTAGCAGTTACTCCCTGCTTTATAATCGCTAATGATGTCACTTCCGCCAAATGAAGCGATAAATTTTAAAACTAGAGTAAATTAATAGAATGAAAAATGTTAAATTGGTGGTAACCCAATTATGTTTTCGTGTGCATAAATATATTGATTTTTCTATTTATGGAATGTTTCAAATGGAAATATAAATTAGGGATCAGGTTTTCTTATACTTATTTAGGGACATGTTGAAGGTTTTCTCATATGTTTGTCAAATCACGGTAATAAAGCAGAAGATATAAATATTTAATTCTCTAATGACATTCTCAAAATATCCTAACGTAAAAAAATCAGCACATTATTCACATAGAATAATTTTTGTCAATCAATTAACTGTGATATTTCGTTACATAGAAGTTAGAAGGTTTCACTCCTGTTGAAGGTTTTCTCATATGTTTGTCAAATCACGGTAATAAAGCAGAAGATATAAATATTTAATTCTCTAATGACATTCTTGCAAAAACATGATATCGATTTGAAAAACTGCAGGGGAGAGTCCTAGTCAGTTATGCTCTCTAAATTTAGTTGCAAAACCTGCAGCTGAGTGTGTTCCTTCTGACATAGCATTCCTTCATTTCTTAGAAAAAGTATATGAACTATATGTATTTTTCACTTCCTCTACATATAGATACAACTTGTTATTCGAATATTTAAAAGCTGCGTCTTTAAGCGAGAGCAACGCCGACTGTGGCAGAAATATAATAATTGTTCCTAAAAGTAAATACTACTAGATGGTCATCTAGAAGTGATGCAGCAAAAACACTAGTTTAATGAATCATTCTTCATTCTGCCTCCATATTGTAAAATGTAGAACCTACTGGCAATTTAATTTATCTGTTTTGTCCCTTGTTCAGTGTTTAGTTAGATGTTAATTTAAGTTTGCCACCAAAATTATTTATTAATAAAATGACATTCGAGGATACCTTCTTTTTATTGACGAAATGCCCCTGAGGATCCTTTGGTGAGCGAAAGTATACTTGGGCAAGATTGAATTAAATTCAGTGCTCGATATCTGCCTTTTGACTTTAAAATTCATTTATTCGAGCATTCAACCATTTCCTAATTTTAATCAAAAATTTTGGATGGCGGAATTTTGTGCCGGTGAGTGTATTTTTAAATTCAATTTTAAATATACAAGTTGAAGTTCATGTTAAGTGTAACAGTATAAATACACCCCATAAATTTATGAATGTATGAACTATGTATAATTATAAATATATCTATTTAATAAAGTTATTCTATAAATCTATTTTTTTCCATTGAGATGTAAAATTAAGGACTTTAAAGATTTAAAGACCTACCTGTTTCTTGGGCCGAGATAGGCACTGCCCCAAAAACTTGTATCAAACAAATGAACGGAATATTATGGGATCGTACGGGATAGGATAATTTAATACAGTAAGCTGATAGATTATGTTTATTATTCGAATTCATTTAAGTGACAAGAAGTGGTATTTGTATTTAAAGGAAGTCCTCTATCGTCCTCTAGGACGATACTTACAAACTTTGACGTACTGATAGAACACTTATTGTTAGTTGTCAGGTCAGCAAAACAAACGGTTCTTTTGGTGTTAACGTAATCACTATCGTTTATTTCTTGTATTTTGCGTTCTTGAAGGCCTTTACGGAAATCTCTCAAGCAGTTGCAATACCACGGATTTCCCATTATGGCGATTTTCTTTAAAAAGGGTAAATCGTTCAACACCTCACTTGTGTCAATGAACATAACTAGATTGTGATCAATAGCGATATATTCCAAACTGCTCTCGCACATAAATGGAATATCGTATGTGTCGAGTTTTGCTAGGTTATTGTAACTTAAAATAAGCGTGTTCAGTTTCTTCAAAAACATAAAAGCGCCACCAATATAACTGATTTTGTTGAAGGCCAAGTTCAAATAATATTCTAGATTAATCAGTGGATCGAAGTACTCTAACCTGATGTATGTAAGTAAGTTGTTAGACATCGATACAGCTTTTACAGTTTTCGGTTTATTTATTAACTTACCCATACTGATGTTTTTAAACTTATTTCCGTCAAGATTTAAATACGTAAGGCTTTTTAAATTATATAACTCAGTATCCACCATTTCTTAGAAAAGATTATTTCCCAAATTCAAGTATTTGATATTAAAACCTACAGTTATCTTGAAGGAGTTGAAGCTTTTCAATTTGTTGTTGTTCAAGAAAAGATGAGTCAATGCAGTCAAATGGCCAAAGGCGTAATCATCGATTATGGAAATGTTGTTCTCAGGCAAATATAACTCGCGCAATGTGGTACTACTTCTAAATGTGCCTTCAATCAAACGCCGTGCATCTGTCTTCGTGATTTTTATTACTTCGATTTTCTGTAACTTATCAAATAGGTCGTGGACTATGACAACCCTTCTAAAATTATCGCTGCATTCAAAGTAAGTATCGTTTTATATTCAATAGAGTCATCACTTCTCTGTCCGGCGCGCAGTATAGCAAAATCGGAGCACTTAACAGTATTACATTTGGTCTCCTGACAAGGTGAATCTGGGTTTTCGGAAAGTACTTCGTCGACAATGGCTATCACAAAAAAAATAATTATTATTCCGTTTTTGAACCGCATTCTTAATAGTACTGTTATATACACTAGACTGTTAACGTATTTTTAGCAAATTCCTTTAAAATTTGCGATATTTATATACAACAAATTTCAATAGAACATAAAAATTATCTTGCTCATAATAGTTTTAATTAGAAATAAGTTTGTAGGCGACATTTATTAAATTTAGTGTTATGTTTATATGGGATTGCGCCACAATAGGGAACTTGCATAAATTTTTAAATATTAAAATAATATTAAAAAACATAAGGTAACATGATCTTAAAACGCTTGCTTAAAAAAACAAATATTTTTAACCCATACGCTTATTACGAGGCTTTAAAAATGCTATAAAATTCAAATTTCTTAGGAGGCGCCTGAACGTCCTTTTATTGGTCTGACGTCACGGACCACGGATAACCGGGCTACGAATCCACAACAACGGGAATAGAGTATTACGGGAATTGTATATTTCATTTTAATCGTATTTAATTGGAAATTATCAGGTATTATTTGTATTCTTGCATAGTTCTACAATCAGTTTATCAACGAAAATTTTCGTTTATAAATTCGCAAAGTCTCTTCGTGCGTTCGTTCGTTCGTGAGTCGCCACTCCTGCAATACTAAGAGCCGATTTACCGATGGATCAACATGTAGTTTTGTCTTCTGAATCCAAATCTGAAAACGATATTTCGATATCTCTAACCATTTTCGAGATAACGGACTTCAAATTCTTGGTAGTCTGTTGTCCTCCATTCTTTTTACATGACTGAACCATTCTCTTCGTCTTTACCTACCCCATGTTACTACATCTTGCATGCCACATTGTTCCGTGATGATGTTGTTTCTTATTTTATCCCTTCTTGTCTTCCCTTCAATTGCTCTTAGTGTCTTAGTGTCCTCATTTCGGCTATTCGTAGCATGCTTTTGGTTTTATTGGTGTCTTCTCTTGATTCAATACCCTAGGTCATAACAGGTCTGATGCAATTTTTATAAATTCTAACTTTGGTGTCCAGTCTTATATATGGGTTATTCCAGACCACATCTCTCAAACATCCGGATATGACGGCGGCCTTGTTTATTTGTGCTCTTAGGTCTGAGTCTGGGTCATGATAACTTGATAAATCTACACCCAGATCTTTGAACTGGCTTAGCTGTTCTACGAGTTTCCCCTCTACCACGAGCTTGCATCTAATTGGATCTTTAACAATGGTAATATATTTTGTTTTCTGCGTGGATATGTTCATGTTGAGTCGTCGACATGCTTTTTAGAATCGATAAATTTGTCTTTGTAGGTCATCCTCGTCCTGTGCAATCAGGGCTGCTTCATCCGCATAGCACACTATACTGATTCTGCTGTGACCGAGTCTGTATCCTGGTTGTAGAGATTCCACATCTTCTATTATTTCATTCATTAGCATGTTGAACAGAAATCGGCTGAGGCTGTCTCCCTGCCTGATTACCCCTGGTGTTGGTATGTCAACCGTAGTAGTCGGTTGTTTTGGGCTCTGTACCGCCATTCTTTATTATATTACGCATATGTGTGCCCAGTATCTCAACAAAATATTCAAGATTACAGCCGCAATAAGCAAATTTTTTCCTTTTAAGCAAAGCATAGGTTATTTAAATTTTAAGTTTGACACTTCGTCAATGTCAAACTAAATTATAAATTAGGTATGAATAAAATCATCATCATTTTCTTTGTCTTATCCCTATGCGGGGTTGGCTTCCCTAATTGCATTTCTCCACACAATTCTATCTTGGGTCATATCAGTGTTAATCCCCTTTACCAACATGTTCTGCCTTATCGTCTCCCCCCAGGTCTTCTTCACTTCTGCACTTCAGCTATTCTTCGTATTGGGTGATTAACGTCTCGACGTTGAACATGACCAAACCATCTTAACCTATGCTCTCTCATTTTGGCATCAATTGGTGCCACACCTAGACTTCCCCTAATATAGTCATTTCTAATTTTATAGGTATTAATAAAATATAAATGGAATTTGATAGTGAATTTAATTATTATATAAAATAGATGTTTAAAAATACATTTTGAGTATATTTTGAAAGCAATAATTTACTAACAACTATAAAAAGGTTTGTACGAGTCGAAGGTCTCCCCTTTAACGGGAGTACCTAATAATAAATGGACTCTTCCATTTCCATCTATTGTTGGCGATTCAAAACATTTTACTATACTTCATCAGTAATTATGTTTTTCGCCAAATTAAAGAAAAATATTGGTTACTTTATTAAGACAATAATAAAAAGCTTCATGTAAGTTTATTTATAATTATGAGAACAATTTTTAATTATAATTTTCTATAGGTACTAAGAACATATCATCAGAGCTTCTCCTGAAGATCGCCCTGAAGGTGCCAGGGTCAATGGAATCATCATTAACAATGTAAGATATGCCGCTGAATCGTAGTATTAGCGGAAACAGAAGACCAACTAAAAATATTGATGAACATACTATCAGAAGAAAGTCACAGATTGGGCTTGGATATTAACCTTTCCAAAACCAAAATCATGGTATTTCACAAGAACCCCATTAACAAATTACACCCAACATACAAATCAATGGTATTACCCTTCAGAGTTCCCAAAGCCTCATATACCTGTGCACTTGTGCAGAGAGCTAAACAGTCAGCTAGACCAGTCAAAAGAAATTAGAAGACGCATTGAAGTAGGAAGGTCTTGCTTCATGAACATGCGTAAAATGCTCTGTAACCCCAAGCTATCAGTCACAATAAGATTGAGAACAAGAAAGTGTTAATCAACTATTTTCAATGGGAAATAAGCCACAATTTTACCAAAAAAATGATTTTATTAACGTTGTTGTCAAAATACAAAATAATACTAGATTGAACAAAAATGTTGTTGCTTAGTAAAAAATTCTTTTAATAATTTATTTAATCTGACTCTTTTATATCGGCAATTCAGACATGTATTATACATTTTAAAGTAGAAGACTTTAAAATGATATTGCCAATATTGATGAGTTGCATTCCTGGGACGACTTTACTAAAAGTAAATTTTTTAAGTCAGTAACATATCGAGTTAGTACACATTTTATATTTTAGTATTATTTATATAATATCTATGTATTATTAATATTATTTATAATTTAAAATAGCATATATTATATTAAAGTCAGAATTTGGTATTAGTTTTGAGAGTAAACTAAATGTAAGCCCAAATACTTCCGATGCCGGGATAGTATCACGAGGATTTTCTGGTTTTCCCTAGTGATTTACTATGGAATCTCTAGCGCGAGAATTTTACTGCCACCGTTGCATTTGGTTGTCTTTTTAAAGACAGATCACATGCTATGATTTTTTGTGGCGGATATTCTTGAGTTGAAGTTGATTTCATGTAATCGAATGAACTATCTTTTAGTAAAGTCGTCCCAGGAACGCAACTCATCAATATTGGCATTATCATTTTAAAGTCTTCTACTTTCCGACTTAAGCGTCGAAACGTTAATAAAATCATTTTTTTGGTAAAATTGTGGCTTATTTCCCATTGAAAATATGTAGTTGATTATAAAAATGCCACAAGAAAATAGCTTCAGAACAATACTAAAGTGTTATGTGTGGTCTTTATTACTATATGGCTGTGAGACCTGGACATTAAAACAGTACGACGTCAACAAACTGAATTCATTCGAAATGTGGATGTACCGCCGAATGCCAAGAATAAGCTGGACCAGCAGAACTACAAATGAACAAGTACTGGAAATAATGAACACACGTCCTCATCTGGTAAATCAATCAAAATTAGAAAGACATCATTTCTAGGACACATAATGCGCCATAAAGTCTAACATCTAGTGAACCCTCCGACTAACGGTCTTCCTGTAAGGCTAGAAATTTGTATAGTGATAACTCATAGCACACCAAGGCTAAAAACCATGACCTGGCAGGCATCAGCCGTGCACGTGTATCTACCAGGTGAATCGAAAAGTGCATAATTTAGGGGGAAAATAAACATTCTCCTGTAAAGTTTAAATTTAAGTATGTGTTTGAGTAAGTCATTTAGAAGAAATGTGTACAATGACAGGCACAGGCGTAGCCAGGTTTTAGTTTCGGAGTGGGTTCAAGAAATAAAACGACTAAAACTACATAAAATAACCTTTTTATTCATAATAAAAATTTAAAAAATGTTAATATCTTAACTTTTCGGGGGGGGGGGTTTGAACCCCCAAAACCCCCCTGACTACGCCCGTGATGACAGGCGATTCTGAAGAGCATAAGACCTTGCCAGGCGTGGGGAAAGATTATTGGTTTTTCCTAAAATTATTGTTTTTGCATCGAACAAAGTTTTTTAGATTTTTTGAATCATTCCAAACAGAAAAGGTCTTTGGTGACTTTTCTCTTAGGTTAATAGTTTTTGTTATATAAGCGATTAAAAATTTAGAAAAGTGCGAAATCGGCCATTTTTAACCCTAAATCGGACATTTAACTAAAAATTTCAATATTACCAAGGTAGGTAGATATTATTTAAACATTGGTTGATGAAATCCCGAAGAGTTTTTGCAATACAGTATCGAAAACCCCTTTATTTTTTAATTGTTAATCAAGCGGGCACGACACTGTAGTATAAGTGAGGACGTTTGAGTTTGCATAAATTCATTATCTCGAGAATGGGCAAATTTGAAGAGAAATCCCCAGACAGGTCGATTTTTATTCTTAAATTAGAACTTTTTGGCATATATATAATACTAGTGACGTCATCCATCTAGGCGTGATGACGTAATCGATGATTTTTTTAAGCGAATCTTGGGGTTGTGTGATAGCTCATTTGAAAGGTTATTTAGTTCTCTATTCAGTAATATAAACATTAACATAATTATTTATATAGGGTGTACAAAAAATTTTTTTCTTCTTTTTGTCTAAATTAATTTAATAAAAAAAATTTTTTTTACACCCTGTATAAATAATTATGTTAATATTTATATTATTGAATAGAGAATTAAATAACCTTTCAAATGAGATATCACACAACCCCTACTCTCATTTAAAAAAATCATAGATTACGTCATCACGCCCAGATGGATGACGTCACTAGTATTATATGTATGCAAAAAAGTCCTACTTTAAGAATAAAAACCGACCAGTCTAAGGATTTCTCTTTAAATTTGACCATTCTCGAGATAATGAATTTATGCAAACTCAAACGTCCTCACTTATACTACAGTGTCGCGCCCGCTTGATTAGCAATTAGAAAACAAAGGGGTTTTCGATAATGTATTGCAAAAAACTCTTCGGGATTTCATCAATCAATGTTTAAAGAATACCTCCCTACCTACCTTGGTAACATTAAAATTTTTAGTTAAATGTCCGATTTGGGGTTAAAAATGGCCGATTTCGCAATTTTCAAAATTTTTAATCCCTTATAAAACAAAAACTATTAACTTAAGAGAAAAGTCACTAAAGACCTTTTCTGTTTAGAATGATTCAAAAAACCTAAAAAAACTTTGTTCGATGCAAAAAAATAATTTTAGGAAAAACCCCAAATCGTTCCCCTCTCCTGGCAAGGTCTTATGCTCTTCAGAATCGCCTGTGATTGTACACACTTCTTCTACATGACTTACTCAAACACATACTTTAATTTAAACTTTACAGGAGAAAGTTTATTTTACCCCCTAAAATTGCACTTTTCGGTTCACCTGGTAGATACACGTGCACGGCTGATGCCTGCCAGGTCATGGTTTTTAGCCTTGGTGTGCTATGAATTATCACTATACAAATTTCTAGCCTTAAAGGAAGACCGTTAGTCGGAGGGTTCACTAGCTCTCAGCCTAATAGGGAATTTGAGCAGCTCCAGATTTGCATATAAAATTATATAGGAAGAAAGAAAAATTCCTGGCTCAGAAACATCACAGATTTGACCCACGCAACAAGGAATGACTTAATTTATCAAGCCCAGAACAGAAAGAAATTTGCCATATTGATCGCCAACCTCAATAATTCGTGCAAATATTATAAGAATTGTGCATTAAATGATAGAAGCATATAATTTGGACCACATTTACTACACATATAAAGGTTTAAAATTAGATAGGAGGCCATCTCAGATTTTGCCTTTTAGAAAAATTGCGGGGATTCAAAATGGCGACTATACATATGTGACTAATAGCGCGATAACTTTTGAACGAGACTTCAGATTTCAACCAAATTTGGTATATAGGTTCTTTTTTCGATGTATAAGATCGAGGTCTTGAAGCGGAAGAATCGGTTTACAAGAAGTTGTTTTCCTGGTTTTTATGTAAAAATATGTTGTTTTTTTTTTTTCAATTATTTCACCCTGTATGTATTCATTTTTCAAATAGTTAATACGGCCAATAAAAAGAGCGTAAAAATATTTTTTATGAAATATTTTTAATATTTTAGTTACTTTAATTGCCATTTATTAAGTGCAAAACGTATCTTCACATGTACATATATGCGGCAGATTCGTGCAAATATTATAAGAATTTTTGTGCATTCAATGGTAGACGCATATAATTTGGACTACGTATACTACACATATAGAGGTTCAAATTTATATACGAGACCATCTCAGTTTTTGTTCCTTTTCCAAAAATGGCGGGCATTCAAAATGGCGACTACACATATGTGACTAATAGCACAATATCTTTTGAACGAGATGTCAGATTTCAACCAAATTTGGTATATAGGTTCTTTTTTTAATGAACAATATCGAGGTCTTGAACCAGAAAAATCGGTTTACTAGAACTTGTGTTTTTACTGTTTTTTTATGTAAAAATATGTTGTTTCTTTTTCAATTCTTTCACCCTGTATATATTAATTTTTCAAAAAGGTGATACCGGCGTTGAAAAGAGCGTGAAAATATTTTTTAGGAAATATTTTGAACTCTTTAGTTGTATTAATTACCATTTAAGACATGCATAACTTATCTTCACATGTAGGTACCTATGTGCGGCAGATTCTTGCAAATAATAATATAAGAATTATTGTGAATTTAATGGTAGAAGCATATAATTTGGACAACACATACTACACATACAAAGATTGAAATTTAGATATGGGGCCATCTCAGATTTAGTCTTTTACAAAAATGGCGGGCATTCAAAATTAATCTGCCGCCCATAGGTACATGTGAACATACGTTATGTATTTATTAAATGGTAATTAGCACAACTGAAAAGTTCAAAATATTATCTAAAAAATATATTCACACTCGATTTAATGGCGTTATTACCTTTTTGAAAAATTTATATTTATACAGGGTGAAAGAATTGAAAAAGAAACAACATATTATTACATAAAAAAACAGTAAAAACACAAATTCTGGTACACCGATTCTTCCGGTTCAAGATCTCCATATTATCTATCAAAAAAAGAACCTACATACCAAATTTGGTTGAAGTCTGACGATTCGTTCAAAAGTTATCGTGCTATTAGTCACATATGCATAGTCGCCATTTTGAATGCCCGCCATTTTTGTAAAAGGAACAAAAACTGAGATGGCCTCGTAACTAAATTTGAACCTTTAAATCTGTAGTATATATGGTCCAAATTATTTGCTTCTACCATTAAATACACAGTAATTCTTATAATATTTGTACGAATCTGCCGCATATAGGTACATGTGAAGATATGTTTTACATTTATTAAATGGTAATTAACATAACTAAAAAGTTAAAAATATTTCCTAAAAAATATTTTTACGCTCTTTTAAATGGTGGTATTAACTTTTTGAAAAATTAATACATACAGGGTGAACGAAATGAAAAAAAAACAGCATATTTTTACATAAAAACCAGGAAAAACACAACTTCTGGTAAACCGATTCTTCCGGTTCAAGACCTCGATCTTATACACCAAAAAAGGAACCTATATACCAAATTTGGTTAAAATCTGAAGTCTCGTTCAAAGGTTATCGTGCTATTAGTCACAATGTATAGTCGCCATTTTGAATCACCGCCATTTTTGTAAAAGGCAAAATCTGAGATGGCCTCATATCTAAATTTGAACCTTTTCATGTGCAGTATATGTGGTCCAAATTACATACTCCTATCATTAAATGCACAATTGTTTCACATATCGGCTGCACTATCTGAATTAATTATAAACATGCACTTTGTATAGCTATCTCTGTCCTTCAGATCCCACTATAATGACAATAATTTTGGATCACTGGATATTTATGTCCATATTATATACAGGGTGTCACTTAAGTTGCACATAATATGTGCATGTTCCCATATATTATGGGAAACCTTTTTATTTTTAATTTTACGAAAAAAAGTTATTCTTTATAAAACGTTCTGCATGACATTAAACCAAAGGTTCAACCATCAGATATCAAATTGTATCTATATTATACGAGGTATGTCAAAAAATATGAATTTCGCTAAAGTAAAGTATCTTTATTTATTTCACAATATTAAAAGTTGTTATTATGAAATGTTGTTCGTAATAAAAAATTAGGTTCTGATATATGCAATTACATCCTGCTAATGAAAATAGTTATTTTCCTAACAAGTGCAAAAAGGCATACTTTTCCGCACGCGACTGCAGTTTGCCGAACGACGCGAAGAGGGAGTTCGGCAAGCAGTCGAGTGCGGAAAAGAAACTTTCTGCAAGCGTTAGGTAAAATATTTTTTCTACGAGTCTTTAAAAAATGACCAAATCTTAATCAATTAATCTAATTAATATGAAAATACATACACAAATTAATTCTTTGACAAGGTCGTCAAAACCGAACTTTCAGCATAATTGGTTAGCATGACGACGATCTTGGTTTCCACGACGACGATTCAAAACCACTGTTATTGTCTACTGATTTGACTTTCGAATATTATGTCAAAATTACAGCGTTAATTTCATTAAAACTTACTAAAAGTAAATAATATCTAAATTAGTTTATTGCATGTATTATAATTACTTTAAAGCCATATTAACATATCTAAATGCGAAAAAGTAAAACTTTCTAAACTAAAACGCGTGCGCGAAAGTAGATACTTTTGCACGCTCGTAGAAAAAAAATATTTGAAGATTTTTCTTATTTGAAGAATTATGGATAAGTACCAACATCATCTTCATTTATAAGTTTTCAACGAAAACTTTTCGTTTATAAATTCGCAAAGTGTGTGTTATTGCGTTGCCGCTCCGGCAATCCTTGGAGCAGATGTATCGATGGATTCTTATGAAGTTTTGTCTTCTGAATCCAAATCTGAAAACGATATTTCGATATCTCTAACAGTCTTCGAGATAATCGACCTCAAAATCTAAAATGTGACGTCACAATCCGTTTATTTTCTGCCGGCGGCACACTAAACGTCAGCTGAAATCGTTGCTAGTAAGTAGGCTAGTTTTTTAATCTGAATTTGTTAAGCAAAACATAGGTTATTTACATTATTTGAGTTTGACACTTAGTGAATGTCAAACTAAATTTTAAATAAAGGATTAAGGGCAAACAGTGGCGATCAACATGTAGCAACAAACGCGTTCCAAGATTGCGGCTCTAATTTTGAATATTTTGTCGAGATATTTGGCACACATATTGTAATATAATAAAGAATGGCGATACAGAGCCCAAATTCAGAAATATGTTAGTAATGTGGAAATTACTCTATAACTAAATAAAATATTGAAAAGGAGCCTGTAGCGCCATTAAGAAAGACAAAAAATACACTTTCTTCAAATAAACTTTTTTATCCTCTGCCTAAATTTTGTGTCCCATTGGAACTACTAAAAATCAATTTTTTTATAACAAGAAATCGAACGTCACTGACTTGGCAACATTTCGCGCCTATATGCATAAAAATTATTGTTTTTGATAGTATAAACGTCACTGTCATATGTCAGTGTCGAATTACCGACGCACTGTTGCCTCACTTTTGAAAGTTCGCAGAACTTTCGCAATCTTGGACCGCGTCTGTTGCCACCTGTTGATCGCTACTGTGTGCTCTTAATAAAATGTCAATGACATTTGATAGTGAATTTAATTATTATATAAAATAAATACGATGTTCAAAAATACAATTGGAGTATATTTTGAAAGCAATAATTTATTAACAATTTTAAAAAGGGTAATACGAGTATACGGCCTCCCCTTTAATGGAAGTAATGATAAATGGACTGTTCCATTTGTTATGAAATTAAAATTGTTATTATAGTCGGTTCGTTAAACTCAGACTCAACTGGCTCGTGATTTTAGTAGGTAATTTTTTTGTTTTTTGCCAATTTTGCCAAAATTGGCAAGATTACTAATTATTTAGTAATTATTAACTATTTAGTAATTATTATTCTTTTTGCCAAATTGGTAAAATTACCGACTAAAATCACTAGCCAGTTGTGTCTGAGTTTAGCGAACCGACTATATGAAATGTTGTTTGGAATAAAAAATTATGGTCTGATATGTGCAATTACATCCTTCTAATGGAAACAATATTTGAAGATTTTTCTCAAATTTATGGATACCAACAACATTTTCATTTATATCTCTTTTATTTTTAATTTGACGAAGAAAAGTTATTCTTCATAAAAAGCTCATCATGGTCTAAGATTTATGATGCAACCATCATAATATCAACTTTTATTAATTTTATACGAGGTATATAAAAAATGGAAGATGAATTTCGATCAATAGTAAAGTTTTTTTATAGTTCACAACATTTAAATTAAAATGATATAATTGCACATTAAAACATACATAGTTTTTAATTCTAAACAACTTTTTATAATAGCAATTTTCCATATTATGAATTTAACTACGTAAACAAACAAAGTTTATGATAATGCTCGCCTTTTCAGCTTGTTTAGATTCAAAGTGAAAGTTACAAATCTTTAGAAATTGCTACTTTCTTGACCAACTTGAGACAAACAGCTCCCCACTCCTCAACCTCTTCAGTTAAAGACTTAAAAAGGCAAACACATTGTAAAATATATCACTTGAGAAAGGCACTTTGCCGAAACAGCTGTAGTAATAACATAGTTGTAATAAATTTTGTGGAAGTATAGAAAACAAACGTTTTTCAGTGTTTTATTTTGAGACTTTCTAAAGTGTTTAAAACGCATAATAGAGCAGTAAGGATCTGTTTTTAGGTGGATGTGAGAGGTGGCATTCAGATTTTTGCGGATAAAGTTAGGTGATAACTTCGTTAATAATAATTGATTTATGCTCCTTCTTAAATATGCCCGGAACATTAATAAAAAAAATAAAATATTTAAAAATTTCAAAAAATATCGTTTTTTCCTACTTTTTTTGCTAAAACTATTCATTTTAGAACAAAGTTCTATAGGAATAAAACAAAGATAATTAAATTTTGTATCAGAGACGATTGGTTAAAAATGTCTTAATTTATCAGCCTTGCTGCAAAATAGCAATAAATATAAAATAAGGGGGCAAAACAAGCCTGTCCTTATTCAATGATTTTCCATCACTTAGGTTACACTTGGAACCTTCCTAATTCACTTAGAAAATTTTTGTAATGTTCTAAAACCGTACATCAAATTTCATTAAAATTGACTTACTAGATTTTGCACAATAATTTTGCAATCCAAACTTTTTTTTTAAAAATTCAAAATTTTTAAAATCTTGCACAACAAAAACTAGACCATACAAAGATTTGTCAATTATTTTACATATAAAGAAGTACTCCACCTATCTAATGCACTTTACAGAATTGAAATTGGATTATTTAAGCAGCCTCAGCAATGTTTTAAAGTTATAAACCACTTTTTGGCTTATAAACAAATTAGTGCTGTGTCCAGGAGGGGGTGCTACGAGCTCCTTTATTTAGATGGACTTACCCAAGTTTTTTTTATGTATTTTGACCCGTAGAACACGAATTTTTTGGGTAACAGTTGATCCGAATGTCGATAAGATTGTTATAAACAAAGAACTTGAGGAATTACATAACATCGAATTTTCGCAAAATAAAACATTTTTTTCGAGATAAACGCGGTGGAACATTCAAAAAATCGAAAAATTTTAAAGTTTAAGTCAAATTATACCAGTTTTAATTATTTGCATTGCTCAAAATTAATTTTTTTATTATTAAACAAAGGTATTTGTTTATAAGCCAAAAAATTGTTTATAATTTTAAAACATTTAAAATTAGCCAACTTCTAAATGGTCTACTTTTTGTTCAGAAAGATTTTAAAAAAATTTAACTCTTTTAAAAACATTCACATTGCTTTATTATGCAAAACCTATTAGGTCGATTTTAATGAAATTTGGTAGACCATTTAAGTAAGTTTTCTAAGCGAATTACTAAGGTTATAAGTGCTACCAAAGTGGTTAAGGAACATTGAATAACAACAGGCGTATTTTGCCTCCTTATTTTGTATTTATTGCTATATTGCAGAAAAGATAATACCTTAAGATATTTTTGACCAGTCGTATATCATACAAAATTCAATTTCTCTACGACTTTGTTCCAAAACGAACCGTTTTAAATTTATAAGCAAAGAAAGCAGAAAAATCGATGTTTTTCGAAATTTTTAAATATTTTAATTTTTTTATTAATGTTCCGGGCATATTTGAGAAGGAGCATAAGTCAATTATTAATATTGAAGGTGTCACCTAACTTTATCTGCAACAAATCCGAATGCCACCTCTCACATCCAAAAATTTTTTACAGATTAGTCCTGGTCTATATTATTTCTAGTTGAAGGTACACTAATGTCACAAAAAATCTGTATTTTGCTCGTCGGAAGTTATGTACAACCAGCTTTACCAAAATCAATTTTTGAAATTCATGAAGTTTTAAGAAAATTAGAACCAACAACAATTAGAGTGGAAAACTTTTTATTAGTGAATGATTCGATCGAAAATTTAGTGATATTTTTATGTCACAGTAATTTAAAATTTTATGTGAATCGAAAATTATTTATATGGATGGTACATTTTCGTACTGTATAAAGTTTTTTAAACAACTCATTCCCATTTCAATAATTCATTGCATTAAACTCATCCTTCAATATTTATATTTTTAAATTCAATTTTAAATATACAAGCTGAAGTTCATGTTAAGTGTAACAGTATAAATACACCCCATCGCACACATCTTATGGAAAATATAATATCACTCAAATTCAATAAAATTTATATGAATAGATTCGTTTCAAATTAACGGTCAATTCTTATCATTGCGCCAACTCTTAATTTTAAATAATAAGAGCAGAAATTGATATAAATCAATCTGAAATCAAATGGGCAGGTACATTAGTTAGAGAGAGAAAAAATATTTTAAAATACCCAGATTATCGGTAACTTCATAAATCTTCTCGGGCTATTAAGCATATTATAATAGTTTCACTAATCCGCTTAGGCCCAGCGGGTTTAAGCTGTTTTGAATAGCACCCAGAGCAATAGTGATTTTAACTGACACGTTTATAAACTCCAAAAATGTGATTTCGATAAATTTTAATTGCAATTTGCGCCGTAATTAATCATAATTAAGAGTTGGCGCAATGATAAGAATTGACCGTTAATTTAAAACAAATCTATTCGTATAATTTTTATTGAATTTGAGTGACATTATATTTTCCATAAGATGTGTGCGATGTCCTTTATGAATGTATGAACTATGTATAATTATAAATATATCTGTTTAATAAAGTTATTCTATAAATGTATTTTTTTCCATTGAGATGTAAAATTAAGGACTTTAAAGATTTAAAGACCTACCTGTTTCTTGGGCCGAGATAGGCACTGCCCCAAAAACTTGTATAAAACAAATGAACGGAATATTATGGGATCGTACGGGATAGGATAATTTGATCCAGTAAGCTGATAGATTCTGTTTATTAATAGAATTCATTTAAGTGACAAGAAGTGGTATTTGTATCTAAAGGAAGTCCTCTATCGTCCTCTAGGACGATACTTACAAACTTTGACGTACTGATAGAACACTTATTGTTAGCTGTCAGATCATCAAAACAAACGGTTCTTTTGGTGTTAACGTAATCACTACCGCTTATTTCTTGTATTTTGCGTTCTTGAAGGGCTTTACGGTAATTTCTCAAGCAGTTGCAATACCACGGATTACCCATTATGGCGATTTCCTTTGCAAAGGGTAAATCATCCACCACATTCAAGTCTATGAACATAATTAGATTGTGATCAATAGCGAGATATTCCAGACTGCTATGGCACATTAATGGAATATCGAATGTGCCGAGTCGTGGTAGGTTATTGTAACTTAAAATAAGCGTTTTCAGTTTCTCCATATAGAGAAAAGCGCCACCAATATAACTGATTTTGTTGAAGGCCAAGTTCAAATATTCTAGATTAATCAGTGGATCGAAGCACTCTAACCTGATGTATGTAAGTAAGTTGTTAGACATTGATACAGCTTTTACAGTTTTCGGGTTATTTATTAACTTACCCATACTGATGTTTTTAAACTTATTTCCGTCAAGATTTAAATACGTAAGGCTTTCTAAATTATATAACGCAGTATCCAACATTTCTTCGAAAAGATTATTTCCCAAATTCAAGTATTTGATATTACAAGCTTCAGTTATCATGAAGGAGTTGAAGCTTTTCAATTTGTTGTTGTTTAAGAAAAGATGAGTCAATGCAGTCAAATGGCCAAAGGCGTAATCATCGATGATGGAAATGTTGTTCTCAGGCAAATATAACTCGCGCAATGTGGTACTACTTCTAAATGTGCCTTCAACCAAACGCCGTGCATCTGTCTTCGTGATTTTTATTACTTCGATTTTCTGTAACTTATCAAATAGGTCGTGGACTATGTCAACCCTTCTAAAATTATCGCTGCATTCAAAGTAAGTAATCGTTTTATATTCAATAGAGTCATCACTTCTCTGTCCGGCGCGCAGTATAGCACAATCGGAACACTTAACAGTTTTACATTTGGTCTCCAGGCAAGATGAATCTGGGTTTTCTGAAAGTACTTCGTCGACAATGGCTATCACAAAAAATATAATTATTCCGTTTTTGAACCGCATTCTTAATAATAGTACTGTTATACACTAGACTTTTAACGTATCGTTAGCAAATTCCTTCAAAATTTGCGATATTTATATACAACAAATTTCAATAGAACATAAAAATTATCTTGCTCATAATAGTTTTAATTAGAAATAAGTTTGTAGGCGACATATTTATTAAATTTAGTGTTATGTTTATATGGGATTGCACCACAATATGGAACTTGCATAAATTTTTAAATATTAAAATAATATTAAAAAACATAAGGTAACATAATCTTAAAACGGTTACATGCAAAAAAACAAATATTTTTAACCCATACGCTTATTACGAGGCTTTGAAATAGTATATTAAGTATGGAGAACGGTAAGGGTTTTATACCGATCGAAGACAATTGTTTGGAGGAGCAGCGGAGCGACGACTCCAATTATTGTCTGAGATGGGTTACCCTTAACGCTCGACATGCTTATAACGGTTTTTGCACGATTGATACCATTATAAATTATAAAATTAAACATTTTCGTCATATTGACTAGTTTCATTCATTTTATCAAGATAGATACTTTGGTTGTTAGGTAGTGACTAGGGTGCATAACAACAATGGAGAATTGAGTTTTTATTTAGTTGTCAATAATTTTAAGTACAATTTTGATTATTATAAATTAAAATATGAACGAAAGTGAATTTGAAGAAATTGAACGGGCTTGGGAAGAAGGGTGTTCCGCAAGTATTCCCGAAAAATATTGTGAAATACTAGTAATACTATTAATGTATGCGATTCTGCAGGAGTTTCTGTTAGAAGTGAAACCACAGCCCAAGCAAGTGGGATTTCATTAAATAATTTAACAAATTGTACCATAACTTTCAATATTAATAAATAATTCGTTAGTTTTCTTTATTCTTTCAAAAAATAAATTAAAATTAAGAGATTGTTTAACTCGACGGTAAGTGAATTACTTACCGTCGAGTTGGAGTACTTACCGTCGAGTTGGATTACTTACCGTCGAGTTGCTAGTAAATGTCACCTACTGACGTAAAATCTGTCACGGTAAACAGTCAAAAATGATCAATCGTACAAAAATGCTATAAAATTCAAATTTCTTAGGAGGCGCCTGAACGTCCTTCTATTGGTCTGACGTCACGGACCACGAATAACCGGGCTACGAGTCCACAACAACGGGAATAGAGTATTACGGGAATTATATATTTTTTTTAAACGTATTTAATTGGAAATTACCAGGTATTATTTGTATTCTTGCATAGTTCTACAATCAGTTTATCAACGAAAACTTTTCGTTTATAAATTCGCAAAGTCTGTTCGCTCGTTCGTTCGTTCGTGCGTCGCCGCTCCTGCAACACTAAGAGCCGATTTACCGATGGTTTTTCATGTAGTTTTGTCTTCTGAATCCAAAACTGAAAATGACATTTCGGTGTCTCTAACCATCTTCGAGATAACGGACCTCAAAGTAAAAAATGTGATGTCACAATCCTTAAAATATTTATTTTCTACCGACACAGCTAAACGTCAACCCAAATTTTTGCCAGTAGGCTAGTTTTAATCTGAATTTATTAAGAGTAAACAGTAGCACGTTATCAATATTTATTTTTGTTTTTCGAAAGTTCTGCGAACTTTCAATAGTGAGGCAGCAATGCGTCGGCAATACGACAGTGGACAGTGATATTTTACTATTAAAAACAACAATTATTATACTGGTAGGAGCCCTAAATGTTGCCAAGTCAGTCACGTTCGAGTTCTAGTTATAGAAAGTCGATTTTTAGTAGTTCCAATGTGACACAAACTCTAGGCATGGGATAAAAAAGTTTATTTGAAGAAAGTGTATTTTTTTGTTCTTAATGGCGGTACAGGCTCCTTTTTGCAATATTTTATTTAGTTATATAGTAATTTCCACATAGTGAGCTAGTTCTCAAATTGGGCTCCGTACCTTCTTCTTATACTTGATATCAGTGGCGTGTGGTGACTTTTTTGAAAGGGGAAGCGATTCAATAAGGATATAAAAATATTTTCATAAGGGTCGAGGGTCGAGCCACTTCCCACCTGATAACACTCTGATGCGCAGGGGCTCTCTATCAGCAAAGTACTTAATTATCTGAGACGTCCTGCGTACAAGGACTCACACACTAAATCCGTGACGCGTGAATGCGTGAGACACTCTATTCCCGCTATTTCTAGTGACTAGTGACCTCTCATTGATCTGTATTGCTAGCTCGGGTCTTGACTCCTCGCGCCGGGCTTGGTTTTCTAAAGAAGAATCCTATTTAAAATAAAATTTATACTCCGAGGCATTTTCCACAACACACAACTTTCACTAAAATGACACTTATTTATACTCGAGGTCTATTCTCCTATCAACTTCTGATAATTGTTGAATACAGTCTTTTTCAATGGATAATAGGGCTAACTTTCAATGTCTGTCTTCGCTTGTTGAATTTCTTTTAAACTCTTAATTTGAAACTCTTAATGCATCTTAATACTGCAAAACTTCGTTCAACTGATACACTTGTGGCTGGGATAGTTGGTAGTACTAATTCACACAACTTGACCACTTCACACAGTGACTTGTTTAAACCAGTAGTTATAAAGAAATCCCAGATTTCTGGGTATTTCTTTATCATTAATGTCAGTTGTTTCATAAATGACACTTAACTGAGAATGCAAAGCTGGGATATCAAAAAATTTTCATTATTTAATCGTAATGAAATAAATTCCTCTGCGGGAAATTTTGATGAATTATAATTAGAAATATTAAGATTATATATATGTATAATTCTACAAATTTTAAATCGTTAAAATTTTGAAAGCTAGAATTCATTTGTTGTAGAATAATATCAATAGGTCTCTTTGTTTCCTATGTTTTCTCTGTCTCTCTGTCTCCGAAATTATCAATCTTCATTATTTTTCTTTCATGTTCAAACCCCATGTTCAATTTTATCCCAAATATTTTTAAACTGCTCTCGTTTTTTTAATTATCGTATTAATAAAGTCATCAATTTGTCTTATACAAAATGCAATAAGTACCATTTGATTTCTGTAAAATGTCAAATAAAAGATCAGTAAAAGGAAAAATCTCTGCAAAAAATTTAAATCGAAATATTCTTTAAGCGAATGTATGTAATACCTAAGCACCCCTTAGCAGCAGTAACAGTCGGAGCATCTCACTTTCGCGAAAGCGATAGGATAAGCGCTTCCATGGTACCAAAATTCGCGCGACTAGTGGGTGCGGTCATTGAACCCAGACCACTTTTTAAACGGGACAACTGTACGACAAGCGGCGATTTTGAGGTGCGCTTCTGTCAGGAGTGGACCAAATAGTTGAATTGTGTGCATATTGAGTTCGTTCGTACGCGATTAATTTTTAATATTTTTCAATGCCTATTGCCTAGGGCCTAGTTAATATGTAGATTACTTGGATTAGGGAAAAAATTTTATTATTAAATATTAATTAATAATATATTTTCTTATATCGACGTAAAAATAGGGAATCGCTGCTTCCCCCGCTTCCATGGACCGCACGCCTCTGGTTGATATAGATCTGTCAATCTGTTAATTCCGACGTTGAAGTATCTCTTGAGAGGTAGACTGCCAGCTATGTTTCCATCTTTTTGGTGGTCTCCCCGGTGGACGCTTGCCAGCTGGTTATCCTGCTAGCGCAATTCTTGGTAGTCTGTTGTTTTTTTTACATGACTGAAACACCCTCTTCGTCTTTGCCTACCCCATCTTACTACATCTTGCATGCGACATTGTTCCGTGATGATGTTGTTTCTTATTTTATCCCTTCAATTGCTCTTAGTGTCTTAGTGTCCTAATTTCGGCTGTTCGTAGCATGCTTTTGTTTTATTGGTGTCTTCTCTTGATTTAATACCATAGGTCATAACAGGTCTGATGCAAGTTTTATAAATTCTAACTTTGGTGTCCAATCTTATATATGGGTTATTTCAGACCACATCTCTCAAACATCCGGATATGACGGCGGCCTTGTTTATTTGTGCTCTTAGGTCTGTGTCTGGGTCATGATAACTTGATAAATCTACACCTAGATCTTTGAACTGGCTTAGCTGTTCTATGGGTTTTCCCTCTACCACGAGCTTGCATCTAATTGGATCTTTAACAATGGTAATGCATTTTGTTTTCTGCGTGGATATGTTCATGTTGAGCCGTCGACATGCTTTTTAGAATCGATAAAGTTGTCTTTGTAGGTCATCCTAGTCCTCTGCAATCAGGGTTGCATCATCCGCATAGCACACTATACTGATTCTGCTGTGACCGAGTCTGTATCCTGGTTGTAGCGATTCCACATCTTCTATTATTTCATTCATTAGTATGTTGAACAGAAATGGGCTGAGGCTGTCTCCCTGCCTGATTACCCCTGGTGTTGGTATGTCAGTCGTAGTAGTCGGTTGTTTTGGACTCTGTACCGCCATTCTTTATTATATTACGAATATGTGTGCCCAGTATCTCAACAAAATATTCAAGATTACAGCCGCAATAAGCAAATTTTTGCCTCTTAAGCAAAGCATAGGTTATTTAAATTTTGAGTTTGACACTTCGTCAATGTCAAACTAAATTTTAAATTAAGTATAAATAAAATATAAATGGAATTTGATATGGTGTATTCCACGAATATACGACTGTTTTGGATTATCGCGACAACGAATATTTTAGTGTGCAACATAAGAAGTACGAAAGTATTTTGCTCTAATAATTCCAATAAACAACAATATAATTTGCAATTTACTTTCGTTTTTCATATTTTGCACAGTAAAATATTCGTTGTCGCGATAATCCAAGAGGGTCGTATATTCGTGGAATGGGGTATAGTGAATTTAATTAATATATATAAAATAAATAAGATGTTTAAAAATACATTTTGAGTATACATATTTTGAAAGCAATAATTTACTAACAACTTTAAAAAGGTTTGTACGAGTAGAAGGGCTCCCTTTTAACGGGAGTACCTAATAATAAATGGACTCTTCCATTTCCATCTATTGTTGGTGATTCAAAACACTTTACTATACTTCATCAGTAATTACATTTTTCGCCAAATTAAAGAAAAATATTGGTTACTTTTGGTTTTGGAGTATAATTTTCAGGGGCAACTCCGAATTGCATGAAAATTTGGATTTAGGTTCTACTTACCCTCCACTTCAAAGTTGAAATTGTGCCGTTGGTTGCTTTTATTTGGGGGGTGACAGTCACCCCTACTGGGGGGGTAAAAAACGCTTGTTTAAATAAGCCCGGAAGTGGATAAATTGACAGATTATAAGCAACTTTGGTTCTATTATGTTTTTTACGTAAATCAATACTTTTCGAGTTATTCGCGATTGAAAATGTTGATTTTTCGACAAAAAAACTACGTTTTCAGACTGTTTTTCTCAAATAACTCAAAAAGCAAATATTTTATCGAAAAAAATATTTCCAACAAAAGTGTAGCTTATAAAAAATCGAAAAAAATGGTGCATCAGTAAAGTCTATACATTGAGTAAAAGCAAAGTTCTAGCTCATGAAAAATTCGTTCTTATTCGTCTAATTCCAAATCGAATAATTCAACGCGAAATCACCGAAAAATCAAGCACTTTTCGGGAAAAGCTTATTAACATTATTAACAAGTATCTAAAAAAAGCTTTATATTTGTTTTTTACAAAAGTTTCTAGCATCCAAAATAAACGGGTTACACTGAAAAAAATAGTTGGCCCATTTTTTTGGTAAAAAAATCGTGAAAAGCTGCCTCTATTTAGCACCCTAAATAAAATTAATCGTTACCGCTTTACCATTTATTTTAACTCTATGTGGATTGTTTATATGATCTGTAAGTTTGATTGGTTTGAAGTGCTTATTTTTGAAAAAAATTTGGTATTATAGTAAAAAAAAATTCTAAAAATTTTTGAAAAATTTCCGTTTTTCAAAATAACTTAAAAAGTATTAGTTATAAGAAAAATCTTAACGAGTAAAAAAATGTAGGTTTTGCTATTATAAATATGCTTGTTCCATTTTGTTTTTCCGTAAGACAAAAATTGGTTAAGAAATGGCTGCTAAAATTTTGCATGCACTCGTGATTAGTGACCCATTCAAGCCTTTTCAACTATAACCCTTTTAAAAATAAGCACTTTAAACCGGTGAGACCGACAGATGATATAAAAAATAGATAAGTAAGTAAATTGTTTGTAAAGCGGTAGCGAATAATTTCATTTGGGGAGCTAAACACGGGGACATTTTCATAACTTTTTCACAAAAAAAAAAGAGGGTCAACTTTATTTTAAGCGTAACTCGCCTATTTTTATTGCTAGAAACTTGTATAAACAATTAAAATAAAGCTTTTTATAAACACTTTAAAAAAGTTTGAATGGATTTTTCCCGAAAAGTGCTTAATTTTTTGGTGATTTCACCTTGAAATATTCGATTTGAAATTAGACGAATAAGAACGTGTTTTCCATGAGCTACAACTTTGTTTTTACTCGATTGGTAGACTTTACTTATATACCATTTGTTTTGGTTTATTATAAGCTACATTTTTGGTAGGAATATTTTTTCGATCAAATATTTACTTTTTGAGTTATTTGCGAAAAACCGTCTGAAAACGTAGTTTTTTTGTCGAAAAATAAACATTTTCAATCGCAAATAACTCGAAAATTATTGACTTCTGCTAAATAAGAAGACGCATTGAAATAGCAAGGTCTGGCTTCATGAACATGCGTAAAATGCTCTGAAACCCCAAACTATCAGTCACAATAAGATTGAGAACACTAAAGTGTTATGTGTGGTCTCTATTACTATTTGGCTGTGAAACCTGGACATTAAAACAGTACGACGTCAATAAACTGAATTCATTCGAAATGTGGATGTACCGCCGAATGCCAAGAATTAGCTGGACCAACAGAACTACAAATGAACAAGTACTGGAAGTAATGAACACACGTCCTCATCTGGCAAATACAATCAAAATTAGAAAGACATCATTTCTAGGACACACAATGCGCCATAGGGAATTTGAGCAGCTCCAGATTTTGTATGTAAAATTATATAGGAAGAAAGAAAAAATTCTGGCTTCGAAACATCAGAGATTGGACCCACACAACAAGGAATGACTTAAGAGGAAACAGTAGCGATCAACAGGTAGCAAAAACGCGTTCCAAGATTGCGGCTGTAATTTTGAATATTTTTTCGAAATATTTGGCACACGTATTCGTAATATAATAAAGAATGGCGGTACAGAGCCCAATTTGAAAAATATAATAATATGTGGAAATTACTCTGTAATTAAATACAATATTAAAAAAACGAGCCTGTACCGCCATTAAGAAGAACGAAAAAATACACTTTCTTCAAATAAACTTTTTTATTTGATGCCTAGATTTTGTGTCATTTTGGAACTACTAAAATTTTTTATTTCATTAGTAGTTCCAAAATGACACAAAATCTAGGCACCGGATAAAAAAGTTTATTTGAAGAAAAGTGTATTTTTTGTTCATCTTAATTGCGGTACAGGCTGGTTTTTTTAATATTGTATTTAATTACAGAGTAATTTCCACATATTAATACATTTTTCAAATTGGGCTCTGTACCGCCATTCTTTATTATATTACGAATACGTGTGCCAAATATCTCGAAAAAATATTCAAAATTACAGCCGCAATCTTGGAACACGTTTTCGCTACTTGTTGATCGCTACTGTTTCATCTTAAGTTATCAAGCCCAAAACAGAGAGAAATTTGCCATATTCATCGCCAACCTGAATAGAGAAGCCACTTAGCAGGAGGATAGGTACTAAAACTTAAAAAGTCAAAGTTGACGTAAACCGACAAATATTAATTTCTGAACATATCTGAAATAATCATAAACATGCACTGTATATATAGCTATCTCTGTCCTTCAGATCCCACTATAATGACAATAATTTTGGATCACTGGATATTTCTGTCCATATTATATACAGGGTGTCACTTAAGTTGCACATAATATGTGCAACATTGTGGAACTTTTTTATTTTTAATTTTACGAAAAAAAGTTATTCTTTATAAAAATTTCTGCATGACATTAAACCAAATATTCAACCATCAGATATCAAATTGTATCTATATTATATGAGGTATATCAAAAAATATGAATTTCGCTAAAGTAAAGTATCTTTATTTATTTCACAATATTGAAAGTTGTTATTAGGAAATGTTGTTTGTTATAAAAAATTATGTTCTGATATATGCAATTACATCCTGCTAAAGAAAAAAAAATATTTGAAGATTTTTCTCAAATTATGGATAAGTACCAACGTCATCTTCATTTATAAGTTTTCATGTAGTTTTGTCTTCTGAATCCAAATCTGAAAACGATACTTCGATATCTCTAACAGTCTTCGAGATAATCGACCTCAAAGTCTAAAATGTGACGTCACAATCCGTTTATTTTCTGCCGACACACTAAACGTCAGCTGAAATCGTTGCTAGTAAGTAGGCTAGTTTTTTAATCTGAATTTGTTAAGCAAAGCATAGGTTATTTACATTATTTGAGTTTGACACTTCGTGAATGTCAAACTAAATTTTAAATAAAGTATTAAGAGCAAACAGTAGCGGTCAACAGGTAGCAACAAACGAGTTCCAAGATTGCGGCTCCAATTTTGAATATTGTGTCGAGATATTTGGCACACATATTTGTAATATAATAAAGAATGGGGGTACAGAGCCCAATTTCAGAAATATGTTAGTCTGTGGAAATTACCACTTTCTTCAAATAAACTTTTTTATCCCGTGCCTAAATTTTGTGTCATATTGGAACTACTAAAAATCGATTTTTTTATAACAAGAAATCGAACGTCATTGACTTGGGATCATTTCGCGCCTATGTGTATAAAAATTATTGTTTTTGATAGTATAAACCTCACTGTCATATGTCAGTGTCGAATTACCGACGCACTGTTGCCTCACTTTTGAAAGTTCGCAGAACTTTCGCAATCTTGGACCGAGTCTGTTGCTACCTGTTGATTGCTACTGTTTGCTCTTAATAAAATATCAATGACATTTGATAGTGAATTTAATTATTATATAAAATAAATACGATGTTCAAAAATACAATTTGAGTATATTTTGAAAGCAATAATTTATTAACAATTTAAAAAGGTTTATACGAGTATACGGCCTCCCCTTTAATGGGAGTAATAATAAATGGACCGTTCCATTTGTTACGAAATGAAAATTGTTTTTATAGTCGGTTCGCTAAACTCAAACACAACTGGCTAGTGATTATAGTAGGTAATTTTTTTGTTTTTTGCCAATTTTGCCAAAATTGGCAAGATTACTAATTATTTAGTAATTATTAACTATTTAGTAATTATTTTTTTTGCCAAATTGGTAAAATTACTGACTAAAATCCTATAAATTACATCCTTCTAATGGAAAAAAATATTTGAAGATTTTACTCAAATTTATGGATACCAACAACATTTTTATTTATAACTATTTTATTTTTAATTTGACGAAGAAAAGTTATTCTTCATAAAAATCTCTTCATAGTCTAAGATTTATGATGCAACCATCACATCGTCGGTATACTGCGAAAACCAGGTAAATGCCGAAATACCGAAACCGAGAAAAAACGTTTTTAAAGTTTAGTGTTTTATTTTAAATTAAGAGGACAACTTGTGTTTGATATTCGGTATTCCAGTGAAACATGCATATATCAGAAATGATATTCTATCATTAGTTTGAAAAAGTTAAGACACCTAGCTGATTAAACCTAATTTTAAGATGGAGATGCGGTCACTTACCTGGTTTTACCTTTAAATCTAAATTAATCAGTTACCCTTAAAGTACCACATTTATAACAAATATAATAAACCAAATATAATATTTTGTAATTTTGTGATCGGAATATAAGGCTTTAACTAGTTAATAGCAATGTTTTTAAGGGATTAGTCGATAATTATAACATTTAACTGGTTTTCCCTGAATATTTTATTCAGAGCTATTTTTAGTTATTAGTTAGTTAGTTATAGTTATACATAAATGATAGGCAGTTTTATAGAAAAAACAAATTTATTTTGAACGTGTTATAGATACAAGAACATAATATTACTATGCGTATTACTCGTCAGATTAGTCACTGAAAACAGGATCTTTCAAGATGCCATTGGCATCGTAAAATACGATACCACCTGTTATATTCCTCCGGTATAAATCCCTTATCAAATAGCTGTAACAAATCTCTGTTTTTTGCTATGCTAGATGGCAAGTTTTTATCGACTAACATGTTAGTTGACTTATGTTACTTGATAACCCAGCTTGCTTTTTTCTTGTTGACTGCCGTGCAGTATCAATAAGGAAATGAAGCTTGGTGACGCGTCATAATTGAAATGGATTCTGTTTGTCCCTTCTTTCACGAATCTCATCTTTTTATTTTTAACCACATTATTTTTCGCCGTGTTGGTCTTTTGTTCGGTTTTAATTAGAGTGTGTGACAATTTTTTTAAATCATAAAAGTCGTAGTACCTATTTAAAATTACACTTGTATGGTTCTATACATACTTTTTTATCACTGACCTTGATATTTTTAGTTTCCCTTGCATTTTGAAAAAACAGACAAGTATTCTGGCATACCATAGAGACACCTGATTTCTAGCGGTTTAGATGGTGCTATGTATAGAGTCAACTTCCATACAAGAATGTCCCGACTCTAAAAATTTATGTTACGATACTGTCCTCCGCAGGTATAAGAAAATACACTTATTTCACTTGCTTACATATTCTGGGACACATTTTGATAAGTAGTTGAGTATAATGCTTTCTATTTCAGAACTTCCTCGTCTACCGTTAATTTCTGACCAGGTAAAACGGTAAGCTACATTTGGTAATGTGGCTTCGTTTACACACAAATTGTAGACATATAATTTTCGGGAAGAATATATGAATTGTGCAGTTAATCTGGAATCTGCAGATCGAAGGTGATTGAAACAAAATTCCGTTGTTGATTAGAGCTTTTCTTATCATTTCGTTTTTCGAGATTCCATACTTCTTTTTTTTTGTTGTCTGTAACTGTTTTCTAAATCCGGTTTCTTATTTGGATTAGCCATATCATAATATGATAGGGCTAATAAATATTATTTATTACAAACTAAACATTGATCTTATTTAGGACAAAAAAGCTTAAATTCCGGTTTCTTCAGCTGACAATCATTTATATAAAGTTGATACATTTTCCTTATACTCAAATTTTTGTCCAAATATCTACGCTTCGAACTTTGGCGAATATAATGTGAGACCATGGTTGGAAAAGACTCAATATGAGCCTTCACAATTTTTCGGTTTATATTGCTTGTTGTATTTGGCAGTATATGCTTGCTTTTTTTGCGCGTATCTGCATAACAACATAGAATATCAATTTTAATTACAAAATCTTGCATTAACGACGCTGATATACAAAGTGTCTTACAAAAAAACTTCTCACATACCTGTACCTCTTGACCATTTAAAGAAACATAGTCGATACTATCGATTTTACCAGTCGATATGAATGAGAAATTTTAATAAAATATACATGTAAAATGTATTAAAGACATTCATCACCTTGTTACTGAATATGGTATACAGCAGTAGAAATATAATGTTGTCCGGCAAAATAATATATGTGCGCCTACTTGGTTTTACATGCAACAGAACTTTAATTTTGTGGAAGTAAGTAGTGATATATTGTTTTACTTGAAAATTAAAGTTGGTTATGTGTAACTTATTTGTTTATCATACAAATTATCTGCTGAATGGTAACTCGTATCATTTACTGGGATTTACCTGTATGTAGAGCGTAAAAAGCTGAGAATTTTGGTATACTTAACTCAATATTTTAAAATTTGTCATTTACCTGGTTTTCGCTGTATAACGACGACATATCAAATTTTAAAATTTACGAGGTATATAAAAAATATGAATTTTGATCAAGATTAACGTACCTTTATAGTTCACAACATTTAAATTAGAATGATATAATTGAACATTAAAATATAATTTTTATTTCTAAACAACTTTTCATAATACCAATTTTCCATATTATGAACTAAAATACGTAAATAATAGTATATTGTACAACAAGTGAGAAAAAAGACATATTTCTCACGAGCGCAGAAGTTTGTTGGCACGAGCCGAGGTACGAGGCGAGGGCCGCAAATCAAGCGAGGGAGAAATAATATGTCATTTTTTCATGTGTTGTACACTGTACTTTTTCTATGGATGCGGTTTTGTCAAGAGTTCAAACTTCAAAATTAAATAATTTAGGTGCTTTTAGGTATATTATATGCGTAAATTGAAATTAAATACATATACATGTAGGTATTTAATATTCTTAAAATTTTAAATAGCTTATTTTTAAAAATTCCAATTCACAGTTATTATACTGTAATACACAGTAATACCTATAAGAGCAAATTGTAACTATTTCCTGCGTAGGATCTGACGGCCATTTTTATTTATAAACAATTAAGTGTCAAAAAATGGCAGTTTCCCTTTTTTTTTAAATCAATGGAAGACAGTGAAACTTATGGTTTTTTAGTACAAATTATCTTTGAGATTATGGAAAAAACTTTAAAATGACGTATTGCAAAGTTTGATATACTCATTTATTGTTCATATAATTGCGAAAAAAGGTCGGAATTGCAAAAAAAATTAATTCGCAATATCAATTGTAAAAATTAGTGTACAGCTTTGAAATTTTTTTCATATAAGAGTTCTTTGGTGCTTAATATGTGATAAAAATTTCAAAGCGATTTATTCAATTGTTTAAATTTTATTCAAATTGTTTATCCCAGAGAACTTTTTTTGCAATAACATAAGTAAGAAAAAAATGACCATTCCACAGGTGTCAAATGAAAGAACATGAGCTATATTTTCAACTTGGTTTAAAAAAAGCGAATAAAAATGCATTTATTAGTAATAAAAAATTATGCAAAAGTATCGTAAATCTTTCCTTATAAACTTTTTATTTTGTTATATAAGAAATTATATATATTTATTACAATTTTTTATCAATTATGATATAAATAACATTACTTGGTAGTTGTGCACTTAAAACAGGGTTAAAAAGTTAATTTTTTTGGAAAAAGTTATCCAAAAAGTTTATAAGGAAGGATTTACGATACTTGTGCATAATTATTTATTACTAATAAATGCATTTTTTATTCACTTTTTTTAAACCAAGTCGAAAATATAGCTCATGCTCTTCCATTTGACACCTGTAGAATGGTTCTAACGTCATTTTTTCTGACTTATGTTATTGCAAAAAAATGCTCTCTGAGTTAAACAATTCGAATAAAATTTAAACAATTGAATGAATCGCTTTGAAATTTTTATCACATATTAAGCACCAAAGAACCCTCATTTGGCAAAAATTTCAAACCTGTACACTAAGTTTTACAACAGTTTACAATTCCGACCTTTTTTCGCAATTATATTAACAATAAATGAGTATATCAAACTTTGTAATATGTCATTTTAAAACTTTTTCCATAATCTCAAAGATATTTTTACTAAAAAAATCATGTTTCACTGTTTTCCATTGATTTGAAAAAAGGGGCTGCTGCCATTTTTTGACAGTTAATTGTTTATAAATAAAAATGACCGCCAGATCCTACGCAGGAAATAGTTACAATTTGTTCCTATAGGTATTACTTGTCGAAAAAACGCTTCAGTACCCTGGCTGTTGAAGTGTCACGAACAGGGTATATTTTTGTCTTATAACCCTGGCCTATTAAGTAAATATTCATGTGAAGATATCAATAAAATATGAGTTAAAATTATTTTAAAAGACAGTTTTTTTCATGCAATAATCTCAGCGAATTACACTCGATCTCTAATATTATTATCAACTTGTTGCCCTCGTGACATTTGGACATAAGCTCACTCCCCTTTCGTGAAATTAAAACTGTCAAAGTGTCACTCGGCAAAAAAATCGATAATTTTAGAGCTCTCGTGCAATTAATACTGATAATTTTTGATAATTTCCCGTCGTGAAGTATTTTACCTCAGATGCCCTTCGTTGCTACGCAAAAATATATTCAGTGACATTAATGACAATCAATGTTTTACAACTTGTCACAGAGAACACCAAGAAATAGGTTTAGTAAATATTCAGGCGAAGGCAAAGATGTCAATATAATATTAGTTAAAATAATTTAAAAAGATAGTTTTATTCATGAAATAATCTTACTGAATTACTCTCGAGCTCTTATATGATCGACTTGTGTTGCCCTCGTGAGACTTTGACAGAATTTCTCTCCCCTTCGGGTCACGAAATTAAAACTGTCAAAGTATCACTCGGGATACAAATCGATTTAGAGCTCTTGTAATTACTACTGATTATTTTACTCTGATCAATCTGAAATTTTTCGAGAGTATCCTTGTACTCTCTCTCCCCATTAACGGTGTCTAGTCGGATCCAAGGAAAATAATCCAAGGAAAAATCTCGGGAAAGAGAAATGTAAGACGTAGGAGGATTTCCTGCTTGCACATTTTAAGGGAGTGGTATGGGTGCAGTTCAATACAATTATTCACAGCTGCAGCCAACAAAGTTAAGATTGCTGTGATGATAGCCAACCTCCGATAGAAGACGGTACTGAAGAACAAGAAGCAGTCTAGAAGGACAAACTTTGATATACGGGAACACTAGAACAGGGGAAGTTTTAACTGTGGAACAGGTTACAAGTTTTGAACGCCAGACTACGAAAACGTCCCATGTATGTTTTCGGACAGAACTTCTAATTGATTTCTCACCCCTTGATGTCCACTCTACAATTATTAATGCTGGACTATCTGATCATGAAGCAGTTTATACGAAGTTTAATATCTCCAGCAAACCCTCCTCGAAAACCCGACGTTTAGGCAGGATTTTTTCCACCTGGAACTTTCGTAAATTCCCAAATTTATGCTTAACCTCTGAGTGGCGCTTTCCTGCCGTGGACGTGGATAATAATTTCAGTGAATTCTTAGATAAGCTTATCTGTATCTTCAATAAAGCATTTCCTTTAATTGCAATTAAGCCAAAACATCATAAACCCTGGACTACTAAAGGTATCCGAATATCTTCCAAGAATATGCGTTCTCTTCTCTATATCAAGAAATTTACTACCAACGTCTCTATCACTGAATATATCACCAAGTACAGGGCAGCCTATCTTAAGCTTATAAAATCAGGTAAAAAAGTCTACTACCAGAGCCATCTGGGAAGCTCCAAAAGTGTTGCAAAAGAAACTTGGTCCATAATAAACGATCTTCGAAATAAAACCCACACTGCTCACACATTTTCCCTTCCAGAACCTGAAAATCTAAATGAAGACTTTGTTAATGTGAGTAAAAATATTACATCAACTATTTTGCCACAACAAGATCCCATTTCCTATCTCACTAATTCAAGAAACGTCTCGAATTCATTCTTTATAAAACCAGTCGATAAATCTGAACTGATCCAAGATCCAAACAATCAATAGTATCAAAAGCAAATCTTCCTGTAGTACTGATGGTCTATCGATAAATTTTTTTTCTAATCTTCCAGAAAATGTTTTAGAAGTCCTCATCTCACTAATTAATGATTCTTTTGAGAAAGGTAAATTTCCAGAGTGCCTGAAGACAGCCATCATTATTCCTCTTCACAAGAGTGGTGAAATATCTAATACCTGCAATTATAGACCTATTTCACTACTACCGGTGCTCTCCAAAATTATTGAGAGACTCATAAAAGCCCGACTTATGCCCTTTCTAGTTGAAAACAACATTTTATCACAAAATCAGTTCGGCTTTTTAAATAATAAATGCACCACTGATGCCATGTTTTCTGTACTACATGAGGTTTATCAAGCACTGAACAATAATCTTCACACTGCCACCGTTTTTTGTGACTACGCCAAAGCTTTTGATTATGTAAATCACAACATTTTGATAAAAAAGCTAAATTTCTACGGAATTCGAGGCATTTCTTTAGATTGGTTCCAATCTTACTTGGATGATAGGAAACAACTGGTTAGAGCAAATGATACAGACTCTAAGTCTCAAAAACATTGTATGTGGGGTACCTCAACGTTCAGTATTGGGTCTTCTACTTTTCCTTATCTTTATTAATGACATCACTAATTTAAAAATCGATGGAAAAATCTTTCTTTTTGCTGATGATACCAGTATTATTTGGAGCAACTAAAATATTGCAACTCTTCATGCTACTATAACTTCTGATCTACTTACAATAAAAACCTGGTCTGACTCAAATTTACTCTCGTTTAACGTAGATAAAACAGTAGCACTGTCTTATAAAGGAGCTCTGCAACCCTTACCTCTTAATAACAGCCAGATCAGTACCGTTGATTCTGTAAAATTTCTTGGTATTTTTTTAGACAGCAACCTTAAATGGTCCCTCCATATCGATTTGTTACGGAAGAAACTCTCTTCAGCTTGCTATGCTATAAGATCTGTTTCGAATGAACTCAATTTAGCATTTTCCAAAATAACATATTTTTCTTTGTTCGAGTCACATCTTCGTTATGGTCTTCCTTTTTGGGGTTCTGGTACAGCCGCCCAATTCGATGTTATTTTCAAATTACAAAAAAGAGCAATAAGATATCTGTTTGGCCTCAGAAGAGCAACACATAGCAGAAGTTACTTCAAAGATCACGGAATTTTAACCCTTCCATCCTTGTATATTTTAGAAACTGTTTGCATAATTCGTAAACATCTACATGTCTTTCCACCAAGACCTAATCATGACTCCTTCACGAGAAATTCTACGTTTGACGTCTATTTGCCGACCCCGTCCTCGGAGTTAGTAAAGAAATCGATATTATATTCCGCAAAAAAATGTACAACCATCTCCCCCTACAACTAAAATCTGCACCATCTTTCCCTAAATTCCGTAAACTGACAAAAGCCTACCTGTCTGAAAGACCATATTATTCAGTAGAAGATTTTTTTAGTCAATAACTAAGAAATTACAGTACCCTTTGCACAAATAGTATTTTTATTATTTTTTTATCTATATTTGGGTGTCACATGCAGCAGCTTAACTTTTTAACTTTTAAACCTTTTTTATTAATTATTAGGTAGACTATTGCAATTTATTTAAATTTTTGCAATTCATTATTTCTGTTTTAACTTCATTATTATCCAGATTTAGCCTTACGGCTCACACTCCCTCTAAGGGGAAAATTGACTCATCCCAGATACCAAAAGGTATCAAAAGGATTGAGCTCTGGTGGGACTCTTTCCGTGTTATCGAGCCCTAGGTGACTTGGAATGCAGGTGTATCTCCCAGAAATTTTCGTACGCATCTGGCCGTCGCGAGTAGTACAGCTTTCTGCATGGTCTTATAAAGATGTTCATTCAGACCCAGCTTTTTTATGCTTTCAAGGAGGGTCTTCGGAATGACTCCAGTAGTAGACATAATAATCGGTATCGTCTGGGTACTTTGCATTCTCCATTGTCTTCGTATTTGAATTTCTAGATATCTGTACTTGGCGATCTTTTCAGTAAATTTACTACGTAGATTATTGTTGTTAGGTATCGCCACATCAATTAGTGTTGTCTTTCTTGTTAATTTATTAACTAGTACGAGATCTGGTCTATTATGTGCCACTGTTTGGTCTGTGAGCACAGTGCGGTCCCAGTATAGCTTGTAGTTGCCATCCTCAAGCATACTCTCAGGGACGTATTGATAATACGGGAGATGGTCTGTTTGGAGAAGTCCCAGTTTGATAGCTATCTCTTGATAAAGGATTTTTCCCACTGCGTCATGCCGTTCCTTGTATTCAGTTGCAGCAAATGCCTTGCAGCCCCCTGTAATATGTTGGATGGTTTCTTGGGCTTGACATCCATATCGGCCTCTGTCGTTTTGAAACTGAGGGTCTTTGACGATATATTTCAAGTAATTTCTGGTTGGTATAACCTGATCCTGAATGGTCAGTAATGAACCCTCCGTTTCAGGGAACATCTTTCCTGATGTCAACCAATAGTTCGACGCTGTATTGTCGATATAGTCTTGGCTGACCTCATTGGGATGTCGCCCGTGCAGAGGTTTACCCATCCAGGTGCGCAGTTTTTCGTCCTTAGTAAGGTGGTTTATGTGCATTTCTGGTTCCCTCAGTTTGATCAGTGTTGTGTCATCTACTGCGCAAATTGCGCGGTGTAGAGTAGTTGTCTCAGCCTGCATCTGAAAATAAGTTCTTAAATTTGTAATCTGTTTATCTAATTGCTCACCTATATCCATAAGTCCTCTTCCTCCTAAATACCGGGGTAATGTCGTTCATTCTACTGCACTTTTAGGGTGATGTTTTTGTGCCTTTGTGAGGTGTGTTCGTACTTTTCGCTGAAGATTTTCTATATCCGTTTTTGTCCACTTAACCATACCAAATGAATAGCTAAGCGCGGAACAAGCGTAGGCGTTTAGTGCCTTAAACAAATTTTTAGTGTTAAGCTGTGAACGAAGCAGCTGCTTTACCCTTCTTATAAACTCAGTAGTTATCTCAGTTTTCATTTGCTTATGGTCAATTTTCCGCGCCTGCTTTACTCCAAGATATTTGTACATATCGTTATCGCCCATGGCCTCGATGTTCTGGCCATTTTGCATATCTAATCCACCGGGCTGTACCTTTCCTCTGACTATATTCAAAACACGGCACTTGTCTAGACTGAACTGCAAACTAATATCATTAGAGAATGTTTCTACAGTTTTTAGCATCTTTTCTAGGTGTTCTCGAGTGGAAGCCATTAATTTCAAATCATCCATATACAACAGATGTCTGAGCTTCGCTACCACAGTATTATTGCTTTTAATGCTAAAACCTGAGTCAGTAGAGTTTAATAGCTGGGAAAGGGGGTTCAAAGCTAAACAGAACCACAATGGACTTAACTAGTCTCCTTGAAACAGGCCCCGGTTGATTGCGATATTTTCGGTTTCGATATTGTTTTCACCAGGTATTTGGAGGTGAATTTTAGTCTTCCAATCTCTCATTATATGCCTTAAAAAGGTCACTATGTTATCATAGACTTTGTATATTTTCAAAGTATCTATTAGCCATTCATGTGGTACTGAATCAAAGGCCTTTTTATAGTCAATAAAAGCAGTAAAAAGGTTCCTTTTTTAGTGAATGCTTGGTTAGAAATGACAGTCGATGATAAGCTGTTCTTTGCAACCCATGGAACCCTTAGCGCATCCTTTCTGTTGAGGCTCTATGATATTGTTTAGAGCACAGTGTTGGTAGATACGCCGGGTTACACAGGATGTGACCAATTTATACAAAGTTGGAAGACAAGTAATTGGGCGGTACTTGGATGGATCTGGGGTGTTATTTTGATCCTTGGGTATTAAATAAGTAGTTCCCTGAGTTAGAAATGATGGTAATTCCTGCGGATTAGAAACAACATGATTAATTAATGTTGATAAGCACTCATGAATACTCCAAAACTTTTTAAGATAGAAGTTCTGAACTCCGTCTGGTCCAGATTTCCAGTTATGAAGCTCTTTGATGACATTTGTGACTTCTTCAGTCGTGAATGGTTCGTAGTTAGCAGTGACGTAGTGGTGACAGTTGTGCGTCGCATCTTCTATCCAGCCAGCATTGTTGTTAAAAGCAGCTGGTGTGGAAAGTTGATTTCCCCAAAACTCATGAATCTCTTCTTGGCTTGGGTAAGACTTGTCGACACTTTTTACGGTGGAATTGAGTTTTCGGTAGAACGCCTTCTCAGAGTTCTCAAAAAGTGCATTCTCACATTTTCGGTTGTTACTAACTTTATACCTTCTTAATCGTCCTGAATAGACGGAGAGTTTTTGTTTTAATGTATCCAGACACTGTTGGGCTGTGTTATTTTCTGGATCGTATCTCGAGTGTCTTGTAGTGCTCCGCATTATTTCTTCAGCTCTCTTAATGACTTTTCTACTTGTTACACCTCTTATATATTCTGTGACTTGACCAATATCCCTACGCAGTAATTCAATTTTTCCGAGAAGTCTTTTTTCCCAGTGTGCAATTCTGTTACCAGTCCTTCCGTTATCAGTACCCCGTCGTGTTCTGATCTTAACGCCCATTACATTGGCAATTGCTGTTGCTGCACAGTAGATTAGCATATGCAGATACTCTAATGTGTGGGCTTATTATTATTTTGCCCCCTTATTTTGTATTTATTGCTATATTGCAGAAAACGTAATACCTTAAGACATTTTTGACCAGTCGTATATCATACAAAATTCAATTTCTCTACGACTTTGTTCCAAAACGAATCGTTTTAAAGTTATAAGCAAATAAAGCAGAAAAAATCGATATTTTTCGAAATTTTTAAATATTTTATTTTTTTTATTAATGTTCCGGGCATATTTGAGAAGGAGCATAATTCAATTATTATTAACGAAGTTATCACCTAACTTTATCCGCAAAAATCTGAATGCCACCTCTCACATCCACCTAAAAACAGATCCTTACTGGTCTATATACCTATATCAATATTATTTAATTAAAAACTCAAAATATTCCCGATGCCATGACACATATTTAAAATTGTCACTGATTGTCACTGTCTGACTGAGAATATGCTAACAATATTCTATTCGACTGAGTGCGTTGTAAGACAAAGATCGATTTGGAAAATATTACCACGGACATTGTGTTCATTTTTTTTCGAATCCTGAAAAACCAATTAATATTTTTGAAAAACTTAAACGCAGAATAAAAGACTAAATTATTGCCGAGGGCCGACATTCCCTTAGAATAAATAAAAAGTTTATTTTGAATGAGATATTTGAAATTAAAAATCACACTAAATTTTCTCTTAGTTTTTCACCCCTGTAACTTATTAAAACAAACATTATAGAAGTTCCCAGGGACTTTCGGCCTCGCTAATAACGTAATCTTTCATTCTGCGTTTAAATTTTTCAAAAATACTTATTAGTTTTCTCAGGATTCGAAACAAAATGAATACCCATTTGAATAGCATTGCAGCCGAAAATACGTACCCATCCTCTTAACTAGTTGTTTAAATTTAATGCCCGTTGTTTTGAAAAATAACGCCCTAGGGCATTATATTATCATACTTAACTGACTTCGAAATCATGTCATTATTTGTCAAATAATATACCAGTCGGACAATATGTATAATTATATCGCACCCTCAGTGCAAGACTGCAGTAACTCAAAATTTTATGAAAATGAAGTAATCATGGAATACGATTGTAAACATGCATATCTATCCCCTGTAAAACTTTAGTAACTTACAAATGCTTAATGGGCTAAATATTACAACAACAACAGTTTAAGTATTTTGCGCTTTTGAACATAAGTTCCGTGCAAAACTGTTGTAACTCTAATGCAACAGAGTTACAACAGTTTTGCACTGAACATTCCAACGGATTCGATAACAAGCAATAACAAGCAATAAAAAAAGTAAGATATTTGTTATTTTAATATCTATATCTGTGGTGTTTAATTTTAATATACAGCGCGTCTACGTAATCCACTAACGGCTGGGACAATAAACAAAGATTTTCGAGACCAATCTATTCATCTAAATTTTATGTCCTTTGTGTGATATTATATTTATTTTCCATAAGATATGTGCGATGTCGTTTGACCATTTATTTGTTAAATTGGATTAAAACCACATAAATTAAGATTAATTATTTACGACCAAAAAGTATTTTTTCTCATGAAAGGAAAAACAGTTATCTTCAAACTTGTGTATTGACAATGTATTGTAATTGACACTGAGAGGTCAAAAATATCTATTCTGAGAAAACTTGCCAAAGAACAGCCAAAAATTCAAATGGCCAAAAAGAAAGATTTGGTATTACTTATGCCATTCGGGTATGATACCAGAAGCCCACCATAGTTTTTATAAAAATATTTTGGCACAAGATGATGTACGAGAAGAGGACAACTACGGTAAAACCTGTCAGCAACGGCCACTAAAAATGAAAGAACTATTGGCCGATATAGAAAGGTGGCCGGTATTGCCAGTTTTTGTAGTTTAGATATACATAATTGGTTTGGGGAATTTTTAAACTGGCCGTTAGTACAGGTGGCCGATGTTGGCAGGTGGCCGGTAACACAGGTTTTACTGTAAAGTAAAATGTGTCTACACTTTTTACAATTTTCACCGTGCAAAACTGTTGTAACTTTGAAATTATAATACTAAATGTGTAGTGATTAACAATTTTCTCCGTGCAAAACTGTTGTAACTTTGAAATTCTAATACTAAATGTGTAGTGATTAACAATTTTTTCCGTGCAAAAGTGTTGTAACTTTGAAATTCCTAATTTTTTTTTGCAATAATATTATTTTATTTAAATTTCTATTTTTGGTTAATGTAATATAGGCTGAAAAGCATGCAAAATCATAATCAAATGTTAATTTTTCTTAAAACTTGTGTCTTATTTCACCGATATTAACACGAAAATAAACAAAATCGTCTTTATCTCGAAACTTACTTATTTTGACTTACTGCAGTTTTGCACTGAGGGTGCGATATATCTATTTATAGTATGGTATAACTAGATCCAAACCCAGACGCCCAGACATCCAAAGTGAAAGTTATCCTCCAACACCAGATTGTTCTATATGGTCCACATAATGTTCAGAAAAAAGTCATACCATTTTGAGCGTCGGGTTTGGGGGGAGAGGAGGGAGAAATCGGTAAATTCGTAATTTTTTACGTTTTTCGTCAATATTTCTAAAACTATGCTTTAACGTAAACAGTGTTCTATACCAAAATGTTCTACATAAAATTTAAAACAAAAAAGGTCGTATACATAATTGTATGTAATTTTCCAGAGTTACGGAGGGTGAAAAGTGGAGGTTTTCGATACTTTTTATATTTTTTGTGCAATTTATACTGATGAAAGAAATTTTCTTTAACAGGATTATCTTTTGTAAATAAAATTTGCGATTTTAGTGGCCGATGGTATGTTAGTGATAAGCCCTTGGAGAAACGTCAACCCCACCACTCAAAATCATCATCGATTGCCCAAAAAATATAAAAAATATCGACAACCTCCACTTTTCAACCTCCGTAATTCTGGAACCGTTGATTTTATAACAATTATGTATAGGACCTTTTTTGTTTTAAATATTATGTAGAACATCTTTGTATAGAACATTGTTTACGCTAAAGCATAATTTTAGAAATGTTGATCAAAAACCTAAAAAACTACTAATTTACCGACTTCTCCCCCATCTTCCCCTCCAAACCGGACGCTCAAAATTGTGTAACTTTTTACTGAACAATATGTGGACCATATGGAACAATTTGGTGTTGGAGGAAAACTTTTACTTTGGATGTCTAGGTTAGGCCTTTTTGAGACCAATTATACTATACTACCTCCGTAACTTTGGAACCGTTCATTTTAGAAGAATATTATGCATAGGGCCTTTTTTATTTCAAATTTAATGTAGAATATTTTTGTATAGAAGTTTGTCCATGTTAAACCGCTTATTTTAGAAATATTGACGAGAAATGTAAAAAACTACGAATTTAACGATTTCTCCTCCCTCTCCCTCCAAAACCCGACGCTCAAAATGGTGTGACTTTTGTCTTAACATTATGTGGACTATATAGAACAATTTGGTGTTGGAGGATAACTTTCACTTTGGATGTCTGGGTTATGCCATCTTTCGGATCAATTGTATCATACTGTTAATAAAACTATTCTATAAATGTATATTTTTCCATTGAGATGTAAAATTATTCGATAGTAAGAATTAATATCCCATGAGGCGAGCTGGTATATTTTATATCGGACAGTTTTAACCTTTGCGCTGACTTGGGACATTTTTAAAAGACCCACCTGTTTCTTGGGTCGAGATAGGCACTGCCATAAAAACATGTATCAAACAAATGAACGGGATAGTATGGGATCGTACGGGATAGGATAACTGAATACAGTAAACTGATAGATTCTGTTTATTAATCGAATTCATTTAAGTGACAAGAAGTGGTATTTGTATCTAAAGAAAGTCCTCTATCGTCCTCTAGGACGACACTTACAAACTTTGACGTACTGATAGAACACTTAGTTGTCAGGTCAGCAAAACAAACGGTTCTTTTGGTGTTAACGTAATCACTAGCGCTTATTTCTTGTATTTTGCGTTCTTGAAGGGCTTTACGGTAATTTCTCAAGCAGTTGCAATACCACGGATTACCCATTATGGCGATTTTCTTTACAAAGGGTAAATTGTCCACAACATTCAAGTCTATGAACATAATTAGATTGTGATCAATAGCAAGATATTCCAGACTGCTATGGCATAGAAGTGGAATATCGTATGTGTCGAGTTTTGCTAGGTTATTGTAACTTAAAATGAGCGTTTTCAGTTTCTCCATATAGAGAAAAGCGCTACCGATATAACTGATTTTGTTGAAGGCTAAATTCAAATCTTCTAGATTAATTAGTGGATCAAAGAACTCTAACCTGATGTATGTAAGTAAGTTGTTAGACATCGATACGGCTTTTACAGTTTTCGGGTTATTTATTAACTTACCCATACTGATGTTTTTAAACTTATTTCCGTCAAGATTTAAATACGTAAGGCTTTTTAAATTATATAACGCAGTATCCACCATTTCTTCAAAAATATTATTTCCCAAATTCAAGTATTTGATATTAAAACCTTCAGTTATCTTGAAGGAGCTGAAGCTTTTCAATTTGTTGTTGTTCAAGAAAAGATGAGTCAATGCAGTCAAATGGCCAAAGGTGTAATCATCGATGATGGAAATGTTGTTCTCAGGCAAATATAACTCGCGCAATGTGGTACTACTTCTAAATGTTCCTTCAACCAAACGCCGTGCATCTGTCTTCGTGATTTTTATTACTTCGATTTTCTGTAAGTTATCAAATATGTTGCGGAAATTGTGAATGTGAACCCTTCTAAAATAATCGCTGCATTCAAAGTAAGTAATCGTTTTATATTCAAAATGGTAATCACTTGTCTGTAGGGCGCGCAGTATACCACAATCGGAACACTTAACAGTATTAAATTTGGTCTCACATAATTCTGGGTTTTCTAAAAGTACTTCGTCGACAATGGCTGCCACAAAAAATATAATTATTCCGTTTTTGAACCGCATTCTTAATAGTACTGTTATACACTAGACTGTTAACGTATTGTTAGAAAATTCCTTCAAAATTTGCGATCTTTATATACAACAAATTTCAATAGAACATAAAAATTATCTTGCTCATAATAGTTTTAATTAGAAATAAGTTTGTAGGCGACATTTATTAAATTTAGTGTTATGTTTATATGGGATTGCGCCACAATAGGGAACTTGCATAAATTTTTAAATATTAAAATAATATTAAAAAACATAAGGTAACATGATCTTAAAACGCTTACATGCAAAAAAATATTTTTAACCCATACGCTTATTACGAGGCTTTAAAAATGCTATAAAATTCAAATTTTTAGGTATAAAATTCAAATTTCTTAGGAGGCGTTTGAACGTCCTTTTATTGGTCTGACGTCACGGACCACGGATAACCGGGCTACGAATCCACAACAACGGGAACAGAGTATTACAGGAATTGTATATTTCATTTTAATCGTATTTAATTGGATATTACCAGGTATTATTTGTATTCTTGCATAGTTCTACAATCAGTTTATCAACGAAAACTTTTCGTTTATAAATTCGCAAAGTCTCTTCGTTCGTTCGTTCATTCGTGCGTCGCCGCTCCTGCAATACTAGGATCCGATTTACCAATAAATTTTCTTGTAGTTTTGTCTTCCGAATCCAAATCTGAAAACGACATTTCGATATCTCTAACCATCTTCGAGATAACGGACCTCAAAGTAAAAATGTAACGTCATAATCCTTCAAATATTTATTTTCTACCGACACAACTATTTTTTTTGGGACGTGAGAATCTTCAAAAGACCGTCTGGGAAGGTGTACCAGGTGTGTCGGATTCGGTCCGTCACGCTTCACCGTGCTGAACCGTCTACCGACTAAACTCACCTCCTCTTCCTCCAGCCGACAGGTCTGGAACCGCTCTTTTCGAGCATGTCTGACCCGTCGACCTTACTCATAACTCCCCCCGGGCACCCTCTGCGTGCACTCCGTAAATTAAATGGCCATCCAGTCGCCCTCTCCAGCACACACCCCGCACAAAGACCGGTCGGTGAAGACGACCGTCCCGTGCAGCCCATGTGTGGGTGGGGCGACCGGGATGCCCCCAATCCAACATGCAATGTCGAGTTGAAACACTGACTCTAACTTTATAACTTTATTTACGATTTACAACATCAATCAACATAAGGTTACTAAGATGTTGTTTCGCGGGGTGGTCTTTTAGGACACCCTTCTCGCAGGACGGCTCACTAGCCGTGATTTATCCGTGAATAGCCGTGAATAGTGATTTTGGATATTGAGAATATAATTACATTCACTACTTTTCGCCGATCATTTCCGCACAATATAAGGAGGACATGGAATATATGAAAAGCAAATTAAATAAAGAGTAGGCATATATATAAGAAATACTGGATATTAGTGACTGTCGATGTAAACAAACAACTAGTTTATTAGGGTTGCAGTCAGAAGGTTGGCCAGGATTGTTAGCTTTCGGAATTGTTTTATTCCTTTTTCAAGACTCTGTAATATAGATAAAAAGAAATATGTAAATTTTTATAAAATATCACAATTTGTCAGTACAACTTACTAGTCGTTGAGATTATTTAAAAGCTTTATGACCCTCAACAATAATAACACAAACATAGAATACAGAAAATAATGGACAAAATACATTCTAAAATTTGGTAAGGATGGTAAATTTTTATATTTATTCTATGACATCTTTTGATGGTGTGTTTTAACTCTGATACATAGAGAACAGAAAGAAAAAACAATCAGATTAAAATGTAATTAGGTGTTCTTAATATTGTATTTATTTTCAAAAAACCAAGAGGCCCATACTGGGTAATTATTATTTTTAAATATGTTTTAATGGTATGTAACCTGTTATGTTAAGGACAGGCAAGAAATGCTTTCAACAAACTAAAAAAAGTACTCTGTAGCAGGGACATTACAATTTCTTTAAAGATAAGACTTCTGAGATGCTACGTGTTCTCCGTATTATTCTATGGGTTGGAGGCTTGGACATTAAAGAAGGATGTTTCGGACAGATTAGAAGCCTTCGAGTTATGGGCCTACAGAAGAATATTAAGAATAAGTTGGGTGGATAGAGTCACGAATATCGAGGTGTTGAGAAGAATGGGAAAAGATAAAGAGGTTTTAAATACAATTAAAGTCAGAAAACTGCAATATCTGGGACATGTTATGAGGGGCGAGCGTTATAACTTGTTACAATTGATAATGCAAGGAAGAATACAGGGTAGAAGGAGTCGCGGAAGAAGACGCATCTCCTGGTTAAACAATTTGAGAGCTTGGTTTAATTGCACTTCTGCTGATCTCTTTAGAGCAGCGGTATCGAAAGTGCGAATTGCCGTGATGGTTGCCAACCTTCTTAGAGGAGATGGCACATGAAGAAGAAGAACCTGTTATGCACACTGATGTATTGTGTAGTGCATATGTGTAAGAAATATTTATTTTATTTTTGATGTTTTTCCAGTAAGTAACAATAAATATTGCTCAGTTTATCTATGTCAGACTTTTTATTTATGCAAGACGTACTGGATTTTATCAAACACATTTCCAAGAAAACACGTTTTGAATGGTTTGTTTCTTTGGCCAAAATACATGAATCTTCGAAATTAAACTCATGTTTCAAAGTTAATGCATGTTCTGTAAGTGCACATGCATTTATTTTATTGGTTTTTATATCACTACGATGTGAGATCACCCTACTGTGGAAATTTCGAGATGTTTCCCCGATGTATACGTTGTTACAATTGAAACACGGTATAGAATAAATTACATTCGAAGACTCCTGTCTTGTGAAGGGATCCTTTGTTTTTGAATATAACTTAGATACCGTTTTCACGTTCCTAGTTGAAATTTTTAAGCCATTAACATTTTTGAAAATGTTAATTAGCTTAGGTGTCAGAACTGGAATGTAGGGCAAGGAACCAAAAGTTATTTTAGGTGGTATTACTGATGTGTTGTCGCTGTCTGTCAATGTCAATTGTCGGACCTCATTATTATGAACATTTTGTTTGCCAGAAAGTTGAGAAGGAAAAGGAGAACCGAAAATGAGTTTATTTAAAAGCCCTATGGGATATGAGTTCTCTAGTAGTATAGATCTCAACTTTTTTAGTCCATTGTCCCTGAACTCAATGTGCTACAAGTTTGTAACCCTACTTTTTAAGGCCAAAACCAAGTTTGTTTTCATCCTAGATGGATGTTGAGAATGAAAATTTATGAAACGGTTACTAAAACAAGGCTTACGATACCACTCCGTCCTCAGAATGCCATCACTGCCACGATGAATAAGCATGTCCAAAAAAGGAATCATATTACCAGCCTCTCTCTCAACTGTAAACTTTAGGTGTTCACATTGGGCGTTGAAGGTGTTTAAAACATCAGATACTTTGTTTTCAGGGACCGACAAAATCAAATCATCTACATATTGCTTAATAAAAGGTATGTGAAAAGGTATCTTTTCTTTACAAGTTGTTATAAGTTCATCCAAAACAAAGTTACATAGGATGGGGGATATTTTGCTGCCCATTGGAGTGCCAAAGATTTGTTTATAAAAATTACCATTGAACAAAAAGATGTTGGAGTCAAATATGAACGTTAAGATTCTTATGAAATCCTCTAAACTGATCTTGGTATGCGGAGAAATGCTGTTCCAGTTGTTTTTGATGCTGTTAAGGATAGCATCTAGTGGTAAGTTTGTAAACAGTGACAAATCATCTAAACTAATCAATATATAATTATTCGGAACTTTAACATTGTTGATGAAGTTACCGAACGTGAAAGAATCTCTAATATAGAATTCATTGGATGTTTCCCCGATGTATACGTTGTTACAATTGTAACACGGTATAGAATAAACAACATTCGAAGATTCCTGTCTTGTGAAGGGATTCTTTGTTTTTGAATATAACTTAGATACCGTTTTCACGTTCCTAGTTGAAATTTTTAAGCCATTAACATTTTTGAAAATGTTAATTAGCTTAGGTGTCAGAACTGGAATGTAGGGCAAGGAACATCTCGAAATTTCCACAGTAGGGTGATCTCACATCGTAGTGATATAAAAACCAATACAATAAATGCATGTGCACTTACAGAACATGCATTAACTTTGAAACATGAGTTTAATTTCGAAGATTCATGTATTTTGGCCAAAGAAACAAACCACTCAAAACGTGTTTTCTTGGAAATGTGTTTGATAAAATCCAGTACGTCTTGCATAAATAAAAAGTCTGACATAGATAAACTGAGCAATAATTATTGTTACTTACTGGAAAAACATCAAAAATAAAATAAATATTTCTTACACATATGCACTACACAATACATCAGTGTGCATAACAGGTTGCATACCATTAAAACATATTTAAAAATAATAATTACCCAGTATGGGCCTCTTGGTTTTTTGAAAATAAATACAATATTAAGAACACCTAATTACATTTTAATCTGATTGATTTTTCTTTCTGTTCTCTATGTATCAGAGTTAAAACACACCATCAAAAGATGTCATAGAATAAATATAAAAATTTACCATCCTTACCAAATTTTAGAATGTATTTTGTCCATTATTTTCTGTATTCTATGTTTGTGTTAGTATTGTTGAGGGTCATAAAGCTTTTAAATAATCTCAACGACTAGTAAGTTGTACTGACAAATTGTGATATTTTATAAAAATTTACATATTTCTTTTTATCTATATTACAGAGTCTTGAAAAAGGAATAAAACAATTCCGAAAGCTAGACAAAAAGTCAAAAGAATGTTTCTTTAACATCCTGGCCAACCTTCTGACTGCAACCCTAATAAACTAGTTGTTTGTTTATATCGACAGTCACTAATATCCAGTATTTCTTGTATTTACAATATGGGGTTTTTTGAGAACATCCGAAGAGGATATGGTTCTGCTAGCGTAGATTTCCTAAAACATTGGGCCAACTTCAACATCAAGCTTGCATCACTTAACAACAGAAGGATTTTCCTTCTGAAATGTAGAAGAAATCTTTGTTTTCCTGTACACATAGAGAATGGAAAGTTTAACGTCAATAACTTGTTACATCATAAAGGAGGTAAATTAGGTAGTAAAATTCAAAACTTTAATTCAAATTTAAAAACCAAAATCTTAAACTTAGAAATTTCAGTAACAATAAGTGATATCACGTACATAGAAAAGAATTTACATCAATTAAAAAATATATTAGAGCAACATTTACCTGCTCCTTTACTACAAGAATTTTATAGAAGACAAAAAATTAAATACAATAAAGTATTTTTCCAAATTAGAAATAATAACATCAAAAAATTTAACAAAATAAAAATAGATCAATTTTCAAAAATAACGTTTCAAGAAAAATGGTTTAAAAATCTAACTGACATCACTTTTCCTTACAATGTCAAAAAACTTTTGTTTTTGGGTCCAAAATTTTGCCTATTTCCTAGCGCTAAAGATTTCAAAATGTCTTCTCTTCTCTCAGATATCGAATTTCTAATTTCTGGTCTAGAACTCCAGGAGAAGGACATCATGAGATCTCAAAGCACTAATGTTATCACTAACTTTCTACACAAAAAAAGTAAAGAAGGACATTTTTTGAACAATATATACAATGAGTGCAAACAATTTTTAAAATCACATCCGGAAATTTACATTGTTAGGAGTGACAAGGGAAATGTAACAGTGGCAATGTATAAGAATGATTACATTGAAAAAAGTAATAGTTTATTGAATGACACAAAAAGTTACATCGAACTAAGGAATAGTCCGGTGTGCACCCTCCAACAAAAGGCGAACAAGCTGGTTTCGGATTTAGCTTCTTCCAAATCCATAACAACAGAAGCTGCAAAATCCTTGAAAATCTATAATGCAGTTGCACCCAGGTTTTATACACTTCCTAAAGTTCACAAACCCACTATTTCAATGAGGCCTATTGTCTCTTCAATTGATGCTCCCCATAGTAAACTTGCTAAACACCTCACAGATATTCTCACAATTTCCTACAACGAATCCAATGAATTCTATATTAGAGATTCTTTCACGTTCAGTAACTTCATCAACAATGTTAAAGTTCCGAATAATTATATATTGATTAGTTTAGATGTTGTGTCACTGTTTACAAACTTACCACTAGATGCTATCCTTAACAGCATCCAAAACAACTGGAACAGCATTTCTCCGCATACCAAGATCAGTTTAGAGGATTTCATAAGAATCTTAACGTTCATATTTGACTCCAACATCTTTTTGTTCAATGGTAATTTTTATAAACAAATCTTTGGCACTCCAATGGGCAGCAAAATATCCCCCATCCTATGTAACTTTGTTTTGGATGAACTTATAACAACTTGTAAAGAAAAGATACCTTTTCACATACCTTTTATTAAGCGATATGTAGATGATTTGATTTTGTCGGTCCCTGAAAACAAAGTATCTGATGTTTTAAACACCTTCAACGCCCAATGTGAACACCTAAAGTTTACAGTTGAGAGGGAGGCTGGTAATATGATTCCTTTTTTGGACCTGCTTATTCATCGTGGCAGTGATGGCATTCTGAGGACGGAGTGGTATCGTAAGCCTTATTTTAGTAACCGTTTCATAAATTTTCATTCTCACCATCCATCTAGGATGAAAACAAACTTGGTTTTGGCCTTAAAAAGTAGGGTTACAAACTTGTCGCACATTGAGTTCAGGGACAAGGGACTAAAAAAGTTGAGATCTATACTACTAGAGAACTCATATCCCATAGGGCTTTTAATTAAACTCATTTTCGGTTCTCCTTTTCCTTCTGAATTTTCTGGCAAACAAAATGTTCATAATAATGAGGTCCGACAATTGACATTGACAGACAGCGACAACACATCAGTAATACCACCTAAAATAACTTTTGGTTTCTTGCCCTACGTTCCAGTTCTGACACCTAAGCTAATTAACATTTTCAAAAATGTTAATGGCTTAAAAATTTCAACTTGGAACGTGAAAACGGTATCTAAGTTATATTCAAAAACAAAGGATCCCTTCACAAGACAGGAGTCTTCGAATGTTGTTTATTCTATACCGTGTTCCAATTGTAACAACGTATACATCGGGGAAACATCTCGAAATTTCCACAGTAGGGTGATCTCACATCGTAGTGATATAAAAACCAATAAAATAAATGCATGTGCACTTACAGAACATGCATTAACTTTGAAACATGAGTTTAATTTCGAAGATTCATGTATTTTGGCCAAAGAAACAAACCATTCAAAACGTGTTTTCTTGGAAATGTGTTTGATAAAATCCAGTACGTCTTGCATAAATAAAAAGTCTGACATAGATAAACTGAGCAATATTTATTGTTACTTACTGGAAAAACATCAAAAATAAAATAAATATTTCTTACACATATGCACTACACAATACATCAGTGTGCATAACAGGTTGCATACCATTAAAACATATTTAAAAATAATAATTACCCAGTATGGGCCTCTTGGTTTTTTTAAAATAAATACAATATTAAGAACACCTAATTACATTTTAATCTGATTGTTTTTTCTTTCTGTTCTCTATGTATCAGAGTTAAAACACACCATCAAAAGATGTCATAGAATAAATATAAAAATGTACCATCCTTACCAAATTTTAGAATGTATTTTGTCCATTATTTTCTGTATTCTATGTTTGTGTTAGTATTGTTGAGGGTCATAAAGCTTTTAAATAATCTCAACGACTAGTAAGTTGTACTGACAAATTGTGATATTTTATAAAAATTTACATATTTCTTTTTATCTATATTACAGAGTCTTGAAAAAGGAATAAAACAATTCCGAAAGCTAGACAAAAAGTCAAAAGAGTTTTTCTTTAACATCCTGGCCAACCTTCTGACTGCAACCCTAATAAACTAGTTGTTTGTATATATATATATATATATATATATATATATATATATATATATATATATTCATATATATATATATATATATATATAAAGCAGTTAGGTAATATTGACTGACATTATGTAAAATCTTGTTAATTTTGAGGTTGCAGTCATAAATTTCAGGGGGCAGGATAAGTAAAACTCTTAGTTATTATCAAGCTTTATATTTATATATATATATATATATATATATATATATATATATATATAAGATTATGGTATTCTTGACTGTATATTTAAATATCAAGCAGTAATTCTTGAGGATGCAGTCAATTTTTGGCCCACAAGATAAAGAAAATATATATACAAAAATACAAATATACACATATACAAAAAAATAAAAAATGTATAAATAGAAAATCCGATATAGACAAATTAAGTAACATTTATTGCTACATATTAGCATATCAACAAAAAAATTAGCACATCATAATCTGATTTTCTATCATACAATCAAACATCAAAATTTATATATACTTTAGACAAATTGACTGGACTAATTGAACTTAATTTATTTTTCTTATATCAAACTAATAAAATCTAAAAAAATTTATATTGTTACTAGTTTTACTTTCCTTCTACATAAAGTATATACACTTTATATATTTCGTGACATATTTCAAACATGACAACATAATTGAAGTATTTAAAATGAATTTTTATATGTGCATGATTGTCCTTTTAGTAAAGTTCCTAATTTTTCCAATGTAATCTCACGACTAGTAAGTAATTAAGAAAATTGTAAGTACATAATTTTTATATTTGTATATTTTTGTCAACAGATGTCTTGAAAAAGAATTAAAATAAATTCGAAAGCTTGACAGTAAGTCAAAGAGTTTTCTTTGTCTTGTGGGCCTAAAATTGACTGCATCCTCAAGAATTACTGCTTGATATATATATATATATATATATATATATATATATATATATATATATATATATATATATATATATATATATATATATACGTCTTCACATCAAGACGAGATCCGACTAAATCGAGGACAACCCGAGATCCACCAATAGGAAATTAATTATTGGAGTATATTGTTCATAACTATCTTTATAATTAACATATTAGTCATGGCACACTTAGAGGGGAAAATATTTTTAATCTTAAATTTTTCTGATAAATTTACAGCGAAACGAGATCCGTAGCTGAAAAGGAAAGGGGAAGACTTATATACGGAATTTTAGATATTTACCGATCAACGCGAGATCACACACTGATGCCAGCTCTAAAGAGTATTAGTCGAGCGACCAGAGCTCGTGTTGTATTACATATTTCCCACGATATACAGACACAGAAGATAGATAATGTACATAGTGGGCGGAGACAAAGACCGCAGCAACAGAGTTATCTCGAATTCTTTACGTAACTTTTAAGTATCGCTTCTTTCATGTCTTCAACGTCTACCGTGGTTTTCTTTAAATTTTGAATTTATTGTGTATAAACTAGGTATATCTACTACCCTCTTCAACTATATAGATTTACCTTTCAGAAAGTCCCTTACATAAGGGTGTGCAAAAAGAAAAATACTTCACAAATAATAACCATTTAATAATGATAATTTGCAATACAATATTTTAAAACTATACATTACTATTCTTAAAAAACACTTACTATGAAACAAAAATGTAATTATTATATTCCTAAATAATATAAATTGTTACAAAATAATTTAAATGATTGCTTGTTTTAAAAATACATTACAAAAAATACAAATTTTTGTAAGGATTAAAATTTAAAAAATATAATAACTCAAGTAGTCCAGAGAAATAAGATTTTTCTCGTAACACATCTGCCTCCAGGCCGAAACCAAATTTTTTGAGTAGGTTGGACATCTATATTAATAACCTATATGTTTCCTGCAGCCGATTTTCATGATATAAACAAATGAAGATCAACAAACGATAAATTTTCCCTTTTTTCGTCTATTACCAAAAAGTTAAGCGTTCTAAACAAATTTGAGAGTAAGAAACTCATAATCCGTATAAAAAACTTCAATATGGCGTTCGCTGGATATGTCTATCCTTATTGGTTGCTTAGAAAATTGCAAAATAAATCATAAATTTTGAGTTTTTATAAATAATCATAACTTATGTAAAAATTAACTTAGAACCTTCTTATTTCACGGAATGCTGAGACTTCTTGTGCTTAAATTATATTTGAAATTTCAAAGCAATTGGTCAAATAGTTTAAAAGTTATTTAATTTGTTTATCCCAAATTCATTTTTTTTGCAACGCTATAAGTCAGAAAATTATGAGGTTACAGTAATACTTCGGACAGTTTATGAAAGAAGAACATTTATACTATTGTAAATAAAAATTTACTAGTAAATATTGCATTTACTAGTAAATAAAAATTGATATAACTCTATTTGTTGTGATTTTTTTCCAAACATACGGCCGTAGAAAAAATATTGTTCCTAACTCATGCGGAAAGTGTCTTTCCCGCACTCGACTGCTTGCCCAAACTCCGCTATCGCGTCGTTCGGATCAACGGCAGTCGCGTGCGGGAAATTATCACTTTCCGCAATAGTTACGAAAATAATTATTTTCTACGAGCTTGCAAAAATGTCTACTTTTCCGCACGCGTTTTAGTTTAGAAAGTTTTACTTTTCCGCATTACTTTTCCGCACTACTTTTCCGCACTGAATTTAGATATTTTAATATGGCAATTATAATACATGCAATAAACTAATATTCAGATATTATTTACTATTTTATTTCAAATGTATTTTATTCTGTTCCTGTTTTAATGAAATTAACGCAACAATTCGATGAAATAAAATTATTTTGACATAATATTCGAAAGTCAAATCAGTAGACAATAACAGTCGTTTTGAATCGTCGTCATGGAAACCAAGATCGTCGTCACGCTAACCAATTATATTGAAAGTTTGGTTTTGACAACGTTGTCAAAGAATAATTTTGTGTATGTATTTTCATATTAATTCAATTAATTGATTAAGATTTGATCATTTTTTTAAACGCTCGTAGAAAAATGTTGTTCCTAACTCTTGCGGAAAGTTCCTTTTCTGCACTCGACTGCTTGCCGAACTCCGCTTCGCGTCGTTCGGCAAACTGCAATCGCGTGCGGAAAAGTATGACTTTCCGCACGTTAGGAAAATAACTATATTTAGTAGATATACTTTTTGTTCAAGATAGAAATGTAGTTAAGATGTAAATTAAGATAAAAAAATTAAAAACACAATGAGTCGAATACAAAAAATAACTTGATACAAGAAGTGATTCAGGTTAAAAGAGTCGTAAATTCAAGAGAATGATTAATTTACGATTAATTTAAAATAGCTTTCTAGTAAGTTTCGCTTTATCGGTGATGTCAACGATTATCATGTTTATTTGTGTGTTGCTTACAACAAAAAATTTACAACAAAAAATCCGGTGGATGGTTTTTGTTTATAATTCCAAATGTAATTTAATCTACTTCAACAAAAATTTATGAAGGAATAACAAAATTTGTCTATTTTTATGAACCAAGTTGTTATTTCAGGAAATTCTTCTTCATAAAATTTCTTGTGACTTTTGATCAGTTGTCGTTTTAAAGAACTAGTTCCACTATTTGTCATTTTATAACGTTGTTCTATAATATCTTTACATAACGTGCACATTGCAATTTTCATTGTTTTCGTATTTTTAAATAATATGTACATAGTTCTCTGTAAATTGACTATTGACCTGTTTTCAGGTCGATACTTTACGTATTCAAAGAAAAAAGCAGGTTGCCTTTACCAAAAGGAATTATAAACCTTTCAGTAGTGCCTTAAAAAAGGCACCATATGATTCACCGGAACTGAATATACAATTTCTATTACTATTGTATTAGACCAACGTTTCCCAACGGGTGGGTCGCTGGCAGATTTCAGGTGGGTCGCGGCGTGGCTCTTACAGTAGCTGAATAACGTACACATATATATCATCATGGGTGTGGGATGGGTCGCGAATATGAAAAAGCATTAGAAGGTGGGTCGCCAGACATAAAAGGTTGGGAACCACTGTATTAGACGATTTATTACTCCTGGCTTGAGGAGCCAGAAATATACACTTGCTAGGTCCTTCTTCTTCGAAACCATTTTTGTCAATGTAATGGTAATATAAAATATAAATAATGGTCAATAACTTCCACATAAGAGAAATTTCCAAGAAATTTCTGAAATTTTAGTCTGACAAGGAGTCTCCTAACCGAAAAAAGTCAATGTCTAAAAACAGAGATTTCTCATTAATGAGCGAATTAAAAGTGGGACGAGAGGAATGAACCGTTTTGATTGAAAAACTTATTAAAAAGTCGACAACATCATCGAAATTGGCTCAAAAATCAGGTGATCCTTCTATACACATGTTTTTTGAAAGTGTTGCCAAAGAATATATAGTGAGGCTATATATTCGTTGGTGTTGTTTCGCGATATGTACTTTCTTCTAAATATTATGAACTATAACTTAACTAATTTGTGCCTTGTGCTGATGCAGAGTACATGTTCAGACCTGTCCAAATAAGTCATTAGAAAAGGCGGTATCTCAATTAGAATTGGAAATATAGTTATTTTCCTAACAAGTGCAGAAAGTCACACTTTTCCGCACGCGACTGCAGTTTGACGAACGACGCGAAGCGGAAGTTCGGCAAGCAGTCGAGTGCGGAAAAGAGAATTTCTGCAAGAGTTAGGAACAATATTTTTTCTACGAGCGTGTAAAAATGTCTACTTTCGCGCAACCGTTTAGTTTAGAAAGTTTTACTTTTCCACACTGAATTTAGATATGTTAATATGGCCTTAAAGTAATTATAATACATGCAATAAACTAAGATTTAGATATTATTTACTAATCTATTTCAAATATATCTTACTATGTTCATGTTTTAATGAAATTAACGCGAGAATTCGATGAAATAAAAATAATTTTGACATAATATTTGAAAGTTAAATCAGTAGACAATACAATACCAGTGGTTTTGAATCGTCGTCATGGAAACCAAGATCGTCGTCATGATAACCAATTATGCTGAAATTTTGGTTTTGACAACCTTGTCAAAGAATTAATTTGTGTATGTATTTTCATATTAATTAAATTAATTGATTAAGATTTGGTCATTTTTTAAAGACTCGTAAAAAAACACATTGTGCAATACGATATTCAAACTTCAAACTGTTTGAAGAAGTTTGATTTCAAGTCAAACCTACATTATCAAATTAAAGTCAAGTCAAACTTTTTTACAAAAAAAGATTGGTGTTCAAGTCAAGTCAAGTTTGTTGAGTAAAATCAAACTAGTTTGACTTGATGCATCAAAAATATCTGCCATAAATTGAAGGACTCCATTATTCAATCCGAAAATGTTTCAACGTAAATGTAAAAGAAGTTATTTTAATGTAAAAATGTGTAGAGACACTAACGGTGAAATTCTACATGACAAAAACTCAGTTCTTAATAGATGGACACAACATTTCAGCGAACATCTAAATATAAACGATATTGAAGAAGGTTACAACATAGAAAATCAACAAAATCTATATCATCAACTACACACTGAAGACCCAACAAGAGAAGAAGTATCAACTGACATCCTAAAACTTAAAGACAATAAATAAAGCTCTGAATCTGTTCTGAACTGTATAAAAAAGGTGGTGATCATTTGCAGCAATCCATAAATTAATAGTACTGATATAGCAGAATGAACTGGTTCCAGAAAAGGGAATAATATGTCCGTTGCATAAAAAAGGTGATCAACTGAATTGTAAGAACTATAGAGGCATTACTCTACTAGCATCTACGTATAAAATCTTCGGCAATGTATTGTTTGAAAGACTGAAACTTTTCACAAAGGATATTGTTGGTCAATATCAATGCGGATTCACTGTTAGAAAGTCAACTATACATCAAATTCAAGCACATAGACAGATTCTAGAGAAGTCAATAGAATATAACATAGATACCCACCATCTCTTCGTCGACTTCAAAGCAGCCTATGACAGTGTTAAAAGAACTGCATTATATAATGCAATGATTGACTTTGGGATCCCACCGAATTTGGTTAAGTTGACCCAACTAACAATGCAAAATGTAAGCTCGTGCGTTAGAATTCAAGGAGAAAACTCGAAATTCTTTGACATTAATAATGGTCTAAGGTCTAAGACGGGGGACGCGCTGGCGTGTCTCCTCTTTAATATTCCTTGGAAAAGGCAGTGAGAAAATTAAATATTAGAATGAATGGAACTATTTTTAATAGATCGACGCAAATTATCGCCTTCGCTGACGATATAATTATAGTGGGCAGAAGTGTGAGAGACATGGTGCAGTATTTTACCAGACTTGCGGACGCGGCAAGTGAATTAGGACTTGTGATAAATGAGGAAAAACCCAAATATATGTTGTTTTCTAAAAACTCCCGAAATATCGAACAGAGAATTCAAATTAACAACCATACCTTTGAGCAAGTCAAGGAATTCACATATCTTGGGTCGTTAGTAAACTCAATAAACACGACAAGCGACGATATAAAAAGACGCATAGCAATAGCAAACAGAACTCTACACGGTCTCCAGAAATATTTAAAAAATAAAAATAATAATTAGTCTCAGCATCCGTATGGCTTGCAAATTGTAGAAGCCTCGGAGGTGTAACCAGAGAAGGTTCCCATTGTTTTCATTCTGGTGGGATGTAGAATAGCATTATGCTGTTTTATATGCCATTAGAGTGAAAACTTAGTCTTTTTAAAAATAATAATATAAATCCTTAATAAGACCGGTTTTGATATATGGGGTTGAAACGTGGACCTTATCTCAAAATGATGAAAGACTATTTTTGAGAGAAAAATTCTTAGAAAGATTTTTGGGGCCGTAAACGAAAATGGGCTATGGCGTCGAAGATAAAACTTTGAACAATATCAGTTATACACCGATCCAGATATTGTGAAATTCGTTAGAAGAAATTGCAGAGACTTAGATGGGCTGGACACATTGCTAGAATGCCAGATCACGAATACACTAAGAAATTAACCTTTCCAAAACCAGAGGGCACAAGAAGTAGAGGACGACCACGAAAAATATGGATTGATGATGTAGAAGAAGACCTAAAGATTTTAGGGGTCAGAAGATGGAAGGAAGTTACCAGGAATCGGCAGGAGTGGCGACTTCTTTGCGAGCAGGCCAAGATCCACAACGGATTGTCGAGCCATGTATGATGATGATGTTTCAACGTACATGTGGGTTGATCATTTGAGTGAGTGTGGTTTATGTAAACCATCAGACACTTTCTTGTTATATATTGAGCAACTGGAGACAATTTTTCGTTCAACAAAAAATGGTGATTCCATTTTGGTATTTTGCCGATTTAAAGCAATAGTACCTTTTAATACTAGAATACCTCGTAATTTAATCGTCAAATGTCAAAATGCTTAAAAATTAAAGACAAAAAAGATAAAATAATCGTTGACCTACCCAAAAAGAACGCATATGACTGGTACTAGAATTTCACAACTGAGGAAATCGATTTGTTTCTGGAAGATAAATAAACATACCGGTTTCTTTTTTCTAAATAGTGTTTTTTTGAAAAAAGAACTTTCAAATTCAACAAACGAAAAATTTTCAAATCGATTTTTCTAGAAAATGGTTTCAAATCCTACCGACTTAAAATAAGAATACCTTTTAGTACTAGAAAACCTCACAATTTAATAATCCAATGTAAAAAATGCTTAAAAAAGTTAAATGCAAAAAAGTTATGCGATAAAAAAATAACCGACGCCCTACCCAAAACGGGCGCCTATGACCCGTACTAGAAATTCGTAATTGATGTAATCGATTTATCTCTGGAAGATAAATAAGCGTACCAGTTTTCGTTTTTTTAAATAGAAGTGTTCTGGAGAAGCTCCCTTAATAGGCATTTTCGGACTAGGAGAATTGGGTTAAATTGTCTTAAAATTATCTGAAGAATCTCCGGTATTCGTCCAGTTTCTGGACACTCTATATATTAAAAAATATTCCCTTGGAATCTTAATATAGTATAGTACGTGAACAATACAGGGTGTAACAAAAATACAGGTCATAAATTAAACCACATATTCTGGGATCAAAAATAGTTCGATTGAACCTAACTTACCTTAGTACAAATATGCCTACAAAAAAAGTTATAGCCCTTTGAAGTTACAAAATGAAAATTGATTTTTTCCAATATATCGAAAACTATTATAGATTTTTTATCGAAAATATCCATGTGGCATTCTTATGGCAGGAACATCTTAAAAAGAAATTATAGTAAAATTTGTGCACCCCATAAAAAATTTATGGGGGTTTTGTTCCTTTAAACCCCCCCAGACTTTTATGTACGCTCCAATTAAATTATTGTTATGGCACCATTAGTTAAATACAATGTTTTTAAAACTTTTTTGCCTCTTAGTATTTTTTTGATAAACCAGTTTTAATCGAGTTGCGGCTTCTTTTTTAATATATTTAGATAAAAATTTTATGGGGGTTTTGTGCCTTTAAGTCCCCCAAATGTTTGTGTACGTTCCAATTAAACTATTATTGTAGTACCATTAGTTAAACACAAATGTTTTTAAAACTTTTTTGGCTCTTAGTCTTTTTTCGATAAGACACCTCTTATCGAGATATGGCTTCTTTTCTAATATAGTTCAAAATATATCTCAAACTCTAATTTATAAATAAATTTTCATATTACTACCAGGTCTCTTGTCAGTATACAAATATGTGGTGGCTTTGACAAATATTCAAAATATCTCGATAAAAACTAGCTTTTTGAAAAAGTACTAAGAGGAAAAAAAGTTTTAAAAATAATGTGTTTAGCTAATGGTGCAACAATAATAATTTAATTGGAACGTACGCAAAAGTTTGGGGGGGTTCAAGGGAACAAAACCCGCATAAAATTTTTATGGGGTTCACAAATTTCACTATAATTTCTTTTTAAGTTGTTCCTGACATAAGAATACCACATGTCCATTTTCATTAAAAAATCTGTAATATTTTTCGATATATCGAAACAAATCGATTTTCGTTTTGTAACTTCAAAGAGCTATAACTTTTTTTGTATGCATATTTGTACTAAGGTAAGTTAGGTTCAATCGAACTATTTTTGGTCCGAAAATATGTGATTTAATTTATGACCTGTATTTTTGTTACACCCTGTATAGTTGGTCCCTTAATTATACAGGGTGTAACAAAAATACAGGTCATAAATTAAATCACATAATCTGGGACCAAAAATAGTTCGAATGAACCTTACTCACCTTAGTACAAATATGCACAGAAAACAAGTTATAGCCCTTTGAAGTTACAAAATGAAAATCGATTTTTTCGAATATATCGAAAACTATTAGAGATTTTTTATTGAAAATGGATATGTGGCATTCTTGTGACAGGTGCATCTTAAAGAAAAATTATAGTGAAATTTGTGCTCCCCATAAAAATTTTATGGGCGTTTTGTTCCCTTAACCCCCCCCCCCCCCGCAAACTTTTCTGTACGTTCCAATTAAATTATTATTGTGATACCATTAGTTAAATTCAATATTCTTAAAACTTTTTTGGCTCTTAGTATTTTTTCGATAAGGCAGTTTTTATCTAGTTGCGGCTTCTTTTTTAATATGTTTACATAAAGATTTTATGGGGGTTTTGTTACTTTAAACCCCCCAAATGTTTGTGTACGCTCCAATTAAACTATCACTGCGATACCATTAGTTAAACAAAATGTTTTTAAAACTTTTTTGCCTCTTTGTATTTTTTCGAGAAGGCACCTTTTATCGAGATATGGCTTCTTTTTTACTACGATTCAAAATATACCTAAAAATGTAAATCATACATAAATTTTCATATTATTACCAAGGCTCCATAATCGTACTTAACCATATACAAATATGTCGTGCATTTGACAAATATTCAAAATATCTCGATAAAAACTGACTTTTCGAAAAAGTACTAAGAGCCAAAAAAGTTTTAGAAATATTGTGTTGAAGTAATGGTACTACAATAATAATTTAATTGGAACGTACACAAAAGTTTGGGGGTGTTTAAAGGAACTAAACCCCCATAAAATTTTTATAGGGTGTTCAAATTTCACCATAATTTTTTCTTAAGATGCTACTGTCATAAGAATGCCATATGTCCATTTTCAATAAAAAATCTTTAATAGTTTTCGATATATTGAAAAAAATCCATTTTCATTTTGTAACTTCAAAGGGTTGTAACTTTTTTTATATGCACATTTGTACTAAGGTAAGTTAGGTTCAATCAAACTATTTTTGGTCCTAGAATATGTGATTAAATTTATGACCTGTATTTTCGTTACACCCTGTAAACGATATGCAAAATAGTTTTGTGTTAATAACTCTCAATCAAATTGAACGCGGTTGTCTTTATTTTGTAGGTCTTTTAAAAGCGATTAAGTTTTTGACATTTTTTGTAAAACGAACAGTGGAGAAGATAATCTGAAGAAAAATTGTAAAAAATAATACTACAAATAAACAATGTTCCCGAAATTTTTTAGACTTCGACTACTTACCAACGTGTTCAACGTAATTTTTACTAAAAAATTACTTAAAATCATCTAACCCCTAAAAACGTCATCAAAACGACGATTCTGAAGCTCTTCCGACTGGATTAAAGAAGCTATTATCGATTCAAACAAGAGTTGTGTATTTTTAACTCTAAATTTCAACTATTTAATTAAAAATAAAGGGTTCCAGTTGAAAATTCAAAGTTGCTACACCCACCACGTTCGCAGGCAGATTAAGAACCGTGCTATTGCATAAGTATATAGATTTTGAAAAACCATCAAAAAAGCCTTCTTAAGTTTTTTCGATACGACGTCTAGTTCTCGAGATATTTGAGAATCGCCTTTCTTAACAGAGCCCTTTAATAATGTAAATATTCTTATTCAAGCTACAAATAAGCCGAAGGAGAGAACTGACCGTAAAGTTCATTTGCGATGTTTCCAAATTTATCGGATCTCGATTTGTCTACAAAATGTATATATAGCATATACACATCGGATCGCGCGCGCTGCCCTCTAGAGCAAACTTAGTGGAACTACTGCAATATAAAAATCACCAAAAGGAGTGCAAAATGAGGTCCAGACAAAAATCGATTTCCCTGTACCCCCAGCATTGTTACATCGAGATGTCACTATATACACGTGAATACAAGGTGAGATCCAAAATCGGATCTCGCCTTGCAAAACGGATCTCATCTTGTATAGCTTATGATACAAACGGATCTCGCCTTGATATGAAGACATATATATATATATATATATATATATATATATATATATATATATATATATATATATATATATATATATATATATATATAGGGTGAGGCAGATAAAGGGCCTATTAGAAATATCTCGGGAACTAAAGGCAACTGAATTATGAAAATTGGAATAAGGGGGTTTTGAAGTCTGATCTATTTAATGAAAATATTTTCATCGATTTGGTACTTCCGGTTATACCGGAAGTTGCTTATACCTTCGTTTTTTTTAATGGGACACCCTGTATATTTTTACATTTTTGGATTCTCCTCGATTTCTTCTTTCTTAAAATATAAGGTTTTACAACATTATACAGGGTATGTTAAAAGATAATTACGTTTTCTTATTAACTTCGTAGCAATATTCACACCCTGTAGGATTGTAGTAGTTTGACATAATAAACTCTATTTATGTTCAAAGGATTTTTAATATAGTCTACTTTTGTTAACAATTATTAGTGTAGCTAAATTTTTAATTTTAGTACACAGGGTGGGTCAAAACTCGGAATGAGTATTTTCTGAGTTTTCTTAAATGGAACACCCTGTATTTTAGTATTGTAATGACATGATATTCCATGGTACTTTTTTACTTCTTAAGCATTCCCTATACCTAACTGCTTTAATTTGTGCTTAATTGTTAATCGCACCAACAATCTTAACTTCGATGGTAGTTTGATAGTTCAACCATTATTGACAATTTTAAGTATAAGTCTAGATTAATATGTATTTATTTCCAAAAAATTATTTGTTATTGAATATTTTCACGGCCAACCTCATACAATGTCACCTATTTTGTGTTGCAATTAATGTTTGACTTAAATCACCAATAACTCACGAATTAAAGCAGTTAGGTATAGGGAATGCTTAATAAATTAAAAAGTACCATAAAATATAATTTCATTACAATACTAAAATACAGGGTGTCCCATTTAAGAAAACTCAGAAAATACTCATTCCGAGTTTCGGCCAACCCTGTATACTAAAATGAAAAATTTAACTATACTAATAACTCTTAACAATAGTAGACTATATTAAAAATCATTTGAACATTAATAGAGTTTATTATGTCAAACTACTACAATCCTACAGGATGTGAATGTTCCTACAAAATTAATAAGAAAACGTTAAAACGTTTTAACCTACCCTGTATAATATTACAAAAACTTATATTTTAAGAAAGAAGAAATCGAGGGGAATCCAAAAATGTAAAAATATATAGGGTGTCCTATTTAAAAATACGAAGTTACAATCAACTTCCGGTATAACCGGAAGTAGCAAAGAGACCAAACTATTTTCATTAAATAGTTTATACCTCAAAACCCTTGTATACCAATTTTCATTATTCTGTTAGCTTTAGTTCTCGAGATATTTCTAATAGACCCTTTATCTGCCTCACCCTGTATATATATATGGATTCCGACTTTAGGAAGCCAAAAACGCTATATCGCACCGTTCATACGAAGCCCGACACTGACTTACAAAGCCCGGATTCGGGCTTCGTAATTTTTTAATGTTATTTCCCCAAAAAACGTACTTTGCACCATCTCTCGATATTTTAACCAAGCTCAGAACACGTAAACACGCTCGAGCTTCGTATATATTCGAACAAATTTTAAAAATGTACCATAGGTAGCTCTGAAATCATGATAAACAATACGAAGCTCGGGCTTCGTATGCCTGGAATTATTATCAAAACATACACTCGTAGTTCATGGTATCTACCACCAGTTTGCGCTGCGAAAAAAAGTATATACTTTGTATATGTTCAGCAGCATTAGTAGTATAGTTTAAAAGGGATCCTATTGTGCTATCCCGTGGGCACTTTGTTGCTAAAATGTAAAACCCATATTTTTTGGTTTCTAATATATTTGTAATGCAAAATCACTTGGTCGTCCAAAAATCGTTTCGGGAGGGGACCGGTGGGGAGCCTTACTAAAAAAAACTGCAATTTTTTTTCGTCGTTTTTCGGATGTGCTATATCTGAAAATTCATTCCTCAAATTTTCATACCCATCCGGACATTAGAAATATTTGTTTTTAATTTATAAAAATACGTCAAACCATTGTTGTATATGGAGCGCCTTCATATAAAATCACTTGTCCTGAAAACCCATATTTTTAAAATCGTTTACATCGCTCTATCTCGAAAAATATTGGGTCTAGCAAAAAATGGCTTTCTATAAACGTTATAGACCAAACATCAGAGAACATGTGAGTGTTTTTGAAATTTTGATTGGATAATTAGTTTAAGAAAAAATTAAATAAATCGAACGGCATGTCACGACGGACAGTGGTGAACGCAGAGATGCGAGGAAGGGCGAGATTCTATGCGAGAGTCAATCCCTAATCGACTCTACTGACCGGGACGTTATTAGGGTCGTTTTTTCATTGTGGTGCCGATTTTAGGGATGATGAATACTGCTAGCGTACTAAATAGAGACTTTTTTTGGCTCGTTTTGTGGGCAGATTATTAACACTTTTGGAATATTGTACGTGTTAAGTGATAGTAGTAGTTATATTATCATAATATTAGTAATAGGTATTGTTGTATATATTTAAGGTACTGTTGTAATACTTATTATTATTATTATTTTTATGTTTATCCAGATTTAGTCATACGGCTCACACTCCCTCAAAGGGGAAAATTCACTTATCCCAGATACTTACGATATCAAAAGGATTGAGCTCTGGTGGGACTCGTTCCATGTTATCGAGCCCTAGATGACTTAGTACGTCGAGGTATCCCCAAAAATGTTCTTACAGATTCATTTGTTTATCATTATAAAGCTTATTAAGGACGTCGTAAAATGGTTAAAGTTCAAAAGCTTGGTATGTACATATTATCTAAAATGGCATCGGTTTTCCCTGGAATTAATTTCGGAATCAAGAACAAAGGATAGTAATACAAACAATTACATCTACGTACCTATTTCCTAATTACTAGATATACAGAAGGACTAGCACAGCCTAAAAGCCACTTCTTATACAGAGTTATTAATAATCTTGACACAGCTTCGTATGTCAACTTATGGGCTCGTATAGCTTTATTGTACTTTTTACCAGATAAAATACCATCAATTGTGGACTGAGTAGATAGACCAGTGTCCAACCATACATCAGCAAGTCCAGAATCTCTCATAAACTGACCAATTATTTTGAGGAAGTTCATAACAATGTAGAATCTACCTAGACGAATAACTACATTCCTTGTGTCTTCTGGCTGGGACCATTGGAGCTCTTTAGCTTTATAATAGATCGCTTGATCAAATGTCAGTACGGTGTATCTGTTATTTAGCTTCTTAGCAATTTCACTGCACTTTCTGATAACAGTCCAAACGGTATCATATTCTGACGAGACATGGGGTAGAACAGGTAAGTAGCCATAGGTCGTTACATGTGATTTATCCTCCAAAGTCACTTTATGAAATCCTGACCACTGTGGGATAACGGTTTCATTCCTAACAGAGTCCCTCATTCTGCAAATGCACCATGCCATGTTACGACATCGTATGTTATTATTAAGATTCTGGCTCTTTTCTATGATGCTCAGTTTATTTTCTTCTGATTGTACTTTTCTTTTTGATTTCTCAAAATAACTTTTATGAAGGGAATGAAAATCATTAGGTATTGTCAGCTTCTGATTATATGGCAAAAATTTAAATTGTCCAGGTTTATCTTCATTCAATGGTCCTCTCTGGGAGGCAGCAATTTGGGTTCCGTGAAAAGTAGGTGATTTGTCCAAGGTCTCTTCCAAAATGTCAATGTTGTCAGCGGCAAATTGGACAAATCTGTCGGGTACCAATTGTTTCGGTATGGTCACATGATCATTCTCCAAGTAAAGTTGAATTTCTTCTTGGGCGATGCTGTTACGCACTCTAAGAGTATTGATGTATGAAATTGAATGACCGCAGGCGCGCTTTGCTTCAATGAGTTTTTTTGATCTTGTTTCGTGATGAACTAAAAGTCCTAGCCCAATATGCTTTGGAGTTTTTATTTTTTCCTTTGAGCAGGCAAAAATAATGTCTTGGCAAATGCTTAGGGTTTCAGTCTTCTTTTCATTATCGCTTTCATTTCGGACTATAAGGTTAACAAGAGAATACAAGCTTTCAGGAATAGACTTTTGGTAGTCTCTAACATTCATTTTTTCAATGTCAATTCAAGTCGGGCTCAGTTGACATCTTGTTTATCTCACTTCGGATGGTTTGGCAGATTTTGACTAGAATGTGTTGCTCCGATGCACCGAAACTGAAACAGAGTGTCAGATTCGTCGTGGTTGTGCACGATTGTTTCAATTGCCTGTTCTTTCGAGAACTTCCTTAAAAATTTTGTGGGCTCGTTTTGTCTAGGAGACCTTACTGATTCAACAGCATTCCCAAAATGGTTTTTCATTTGTTTAATTCTTTGTTTCTCGCTCATGTCGTCAATGCCACTAATTTCACGATACCTTTTGCCAATCGGTTTTGTATTGTATCCTTTACCTTTCTCAAAACCCTTTCTCCATTTCTTCCAAAAGTTTCCCAAATGCTTCACTTTCTGTTTTGTTAATATCAGTATTTCCAACAGATTTTTTATTTAGATTGTGTAATTCAGTTGAAATGCAAGCGGCATGATATTTTGTATCCGAGGCAATTAAGTCGTCTCCAGTTCTCGCAAAGAACACAGGGTTGCTTCGTGATACAGCTCTTATTTTTTCTTGTATATTATTAGTCATAACTTGGCATAGTTTTTGTTTCGGTGAGCGCTTCTGACAAAAGATGCACTTTTGTGAATTAAAAGGTGATCGCAAGGGCTGTTTTTGAAAAATATCTTCTCTACGAAACGTCAGTTTAGTATTTTTTTACTTGTACGAGGCAATGTTCTTTGAACTCGTATAGGATTTGTAACAATTTTGGTGCCATTTAAAAAATCTTGATTTTGTAGATCATCAAATTTTGAGAATATATGTCGCATATATTCATCATATTATCATCATGACAATTTTTCATACGTTCACTCGTGCATTGAATAAATTTTTTTTTTAAATCTTTCTTGAGAATTAACCAGCCGTCCTCGTTCCAAACAAATAAGACACACATTTTGAATAAAAACGTCTTGTCCGACATCAGATTATTTCGGAAAGAAACATGCCTTAATCTGATTTTTGACTCAAGTTAGCTGTCAGAGCTGCTGCTGTTTGTTAAATCCATTTCTAGATGAATACAAAAAAATTTTAGCTGTAATACTAATAAGTAGGTACAATATTGTTAACTTACCAATAGGTTTAATTAATCACTTTTAATAATATAATTAACACAGAAGAACTTTATTATGTCTCAATTAAAATCTCAGTGGATTTCGCGCTAAAAGTAAAGCTTGTAATAGTAAAGAATTTAAAGAAAGAACATCATCTCAAGGCAAAAACGACCCTAACAACAACCCAGTCAGTAGAGTCGATTAGGGGTTGACTCCCGCATAGAATCTCGCCCTTCCTCGCATCTCTGCGTTCACCACTGTCCGTCGTGACATGCCGTTCGATTTATTTAATTTTTTCTTAAACTAATTGTCCAATCAAAATTCCAAAAACACTCACATGTTCTCTGATGTTTGGTCTATAACGTTTATAGAGAGTCATTTTTTGCTAGACCCAATAGTTTTCGAGATAGAGCGATGTAGACGATTTTAAAAATATGGGTTGTCAGGGCAAGTGATTTTATATGAAGGCGCTCCGTATACAACAATGGTTTGACGTATTTTTATAAATTAAAAATAAATATTTCTAATGTCCGGATGGGTATGCAACTTTGAGGAATGGATTTTCGGATATTGCACATCCGAAAAACGACGAAAAAAAAATTGCATGTTTTTTTTTTGTAAGGCTCCCCACCGGTTCCCTCCCGCAACGATTTTTGGACGACCAAGTGATCTTGCATAACAAATATATTAGAAACCAAAAAATATGGGTTTTACATTTTAGCAACAAAGTGCCCACGAAAATCTTTTCTAGAAGTCTTTTGCCAGTCCATTTACTCTACTATAGGAAGCCCACATTGATCTACCGATTATAAGCAGCCCTGAAGTTTGGCAACGTTTTAATATTTGATATTTTAAGCTCTATACCAGACATTATAATATTGTTTTCACGAATTGTGAAAAAATGTGAAAACTGTGAATTATCTACGTCCATCTGTCCGTCCGTCCGTCTGCCTGTCCATAAACACAACTTCTCCGTCATTATACCAGGTAGAATGACAAATGAGGTGTCAAATGAAAGCTTATAAGCCAAGGATGGTAATAAAGATATGAAATTTGACCTAGGCTGTCTGTAGGCTGTCTGCCCGTCTGTCCGTCCGACCTCGAATATAACTCCTTCGTCATTAAACCAGTTAGAACGACAAATGAGGTGTCAAATGAAAGCTTATAATCCAAGGATGGTAGTACAGTTGAGAAATTTCACCTAGGTTGTCAGACCGTCTGCCCGTCCGACCGCGAATATAATCCGTCATTTTCCCAGGTAGAATGACAAATGAAGTGTCAAATAAAAGTTTTTAATTCTAGGATAGTACTAAATGTGAGAAATTTGACCGAGGAGGCTGTCTGTCTGCCCGACCGCGAATATAGCTCCTCCGTCATTTTACCAGGTAGAATGACATTTTTTTTAACATCCAATGTTTATTGCAATCTGTCTCATTACAAACAATAAGCAATACATATAATTATTGAAAAATAACATAGATGGAAGCCGCCCCGTGGCGAGCACCCAGTAAGACATATAAGATTATAATTTTAAAATAAGACATAACAATTACTTGGAACACAATACATAGATAAAATTTTGTATAGTGCACAGTTTAGACAACAAATATGATTATTAAAAGTCTAAGAAACATGAATAAAAATAGGAAAGAGATTTAAAAAATCACTGAAGCTAAAACAAGATTATTTCACTGCACTATGACACTGCACTCTGTTGTTGCTCTGATGTTCAGATGTACTAGAGGTCCAAATTTCAATCTAGAGGTTCAAAGGATCCTAGAGGTTTCAAATGAAGGTTTAGAATCCAAGGATGGTACTAAAGTTGAGAAATTTGACCTAGGCTGTCTGTCCGTCTGTCCATTCGACCACCAATATAACTCCGTCATTATACCAGGTAGAATGACAAATGAGGTGTCAAATGAAAGTTTTTAAGTCAAAAATGGTAATAAAGGTAAGAAATTTGACATAGGAGTCTGTCTATCCGTCTATCCGTCCCACCGCGTATGTAACTCCTCCGTCATTAAACCAGTTAGAACGACGAATGAGGATTCAGATGAAAGCTTATAATCCAAGGATGGTAGTAAAGTTGAGAAATTTGACCTATGCTGTCTCTCTGTCTGTCCGTCCGAATATAACTCCTCCCTCATTAGAACACGCTTCATATATTCCAGTGCTTTTCATATATTCCATGTCCTCCTTATGTTGTGCAGAAATGACTTGGTGATCGGCGAAAAGTAGTGAATGTAATTATATTCTCTTATACTCATATGCCCATTGTTCCATATTTTCTATACCGTTTTTTCAAAGCCTCATCGATATATGTAATATGAATTATGTTAAAAAGTGTAGGTGATAGATCACAACCCTGTTTGAGATTTTTCGTTGCGATGATTGTTTTTGTTATTTCATTACCTACCTTTATTTGCACCTGTGTTTCTTTATAATACAGTATTTGTGTTATATTCACCAATTTCTCTCTAACGTGCGTTCTTCTCATTCCTTCCTACAGTTGTTTCCTGGGCACGGTATCGTATGCCTTATCCAAGTCAATAAAGGTAATACGTGTTTCAATATTTTTCTATTTGTTCTTTTCATTTATCTCATGATGAATATATTATCTAGACATGATCTGGCTTTTTGGAATCCGGTTTATTCTTCGCCGTAATGGTCAATGTGCTGTTCTATTTTTTCTTTTATTACTATGTAAAAGATTCTCGCTATTGAAGGCATTACACTGAATCTCTCTATAGTTATTTGTTGACCTTTTGTCACCTTTTTTGAAAATAGAGGACATGTATGATATATTCCACTTATCTGGAATCTCCTCTCCTGCTTTAATTTTATTGAACAACACTATATAACGGACTCGTATATAATAAATGAACAAAAACTATTAAAATCGTGTTTTTATTTTGATTCCACATTTTGCTGGAATTGCGCTGAATCCAGCTGGATTCAAGCTAATCTTGCAAAAATCCAACTGGACTGAAAATGCTGCTGGATTCATTAGTAATTTTTCAGGGAATTTTAAATAGTAATCGTATACCACATCACTGGTAATTGTCCCTTAATCGTTATAGTCAATAAAATCTTTTATCATTATAAAATTTAATAGAAGTAATTTTATTATACGATTCTATTCGAAATAATTTTTATATCCAATTATGACTTCTGTAAGAATTTGCAGCCAATTTTATTAGGTGATGAAATAATTAAATATGTCGTTAAAATAACAAATAATTACCTTTTTATTTACGCTGAGTGGGAAAAGCTTTTTAAATTTTGTAGTTGCGTAAGATATTAAAATATATTTTTACCCCTTCCGTGGCTCAGTGGTAAGAGCGCCTGCCTTTGGATCGAAAAAATGCGAAAGGTTGTGGGTTCGAATCTCACCAGGGTCAGAAATTTTTCATTTATTATAAATTAATAAATAAATATAGTTTCTGTTCTTGTGGGATCGGTACTCACCGGAGGGACTGCAGACGTTCGGATACAATTAGCGTCTCTTTGCAAAGACAATGACGTCAACTTTGCAAAGTAACAAAGCACTTACTCAACACACACACACTACACATGACACTAGGTACCTAACTGTTCAAAATTACCGTACCTACCATGCCAATGGCCATTAGTTGTCGAGGAATTAGCTAAACAAAAAAATTAAAAAAAAATATATTTTAAAAGTAAAAGAGAAAAAATTAAAATTTCATTAAAAAACATCAAAAATGGCAAAGCAGTAGGTCCAGATCAAATCCCAGTAGAAAGTTTAAATTGTATAAATGATGTAAGACGTTATAATAGACTTGTTTATTACATTGAATAAAACGGAAATATACCGAAACAATGATTACTCTCCATCTTTTGCGCTAAAAATACAAACGCTAAAGACTGTTTAGTCCTTGGGCCCACCATAAAAAATATATTACCTCCATTATCAGACTTCTTTTATTCAGTTATTCACATCGAGTCGGACAACTTTTCTATTTTGGAAAATTTTCGGGAGGGGGCGTTTTGTAAATATAGAGGTTTTTAGACTTTGGTGCGTTAAAGAATTTTCGGACACTAATACTAGATTTGTTGTAAAAGGTATATTTTAAAATACCCTAAATAAGGGTCACAATAAGACAAAACGTTTTCTGATTAAGAAATCCATCATCAGTGTTCTAAAAGCCCTAAAATTATATAGGGTGAGGCAGATAACTGGCCTATTAGAAATATCTCGAGAACTAAAAGCAACAGAATCATGAAAATTGGATTGAAGCGGTTTTGAAGGATGATCTATTAAATGAAAATATTTTCATCTCTTTTCAACTTCCGGTTATACCGGAAGTTGCTTATAACTTCGTTTTTTTAAATGGGACACCCTGTATATTTTTCATTTTTTGGTTCTCCTTAATATCTTCTTTCTTAAAATATGAAGTTTTATAATATTATACAGGGTATTTTAAAATATATTTACATTTTTTTTATTAATTTCGTAACAATATTCACACCCTGTAGAATTGTAATAGTTTGACATTAAAAACTCTGATTACGTTCAAGTGATTTTTAATAGAGTACTATTGTTAAGAATCATTAGTCTAGCTAATTTTTAAATTTTAGTATACAGGGTTGGTCGAAACTCGGAATGAATATTTTCTGAGTTTTCTTAAATGGAACACCCTGTATTTTAGTATTGTAATGAAATGATATTTTATGGTACCTTTTTTTTTATAAGTATTCCCTATACCTAATTGCTTTAATTTGTGAGTTATTGCTGATTCAAACTAAACATTAATTGCAACAAAAAATACGTAAAATTTTATTAGGTTGGCCGTGAAAAAATTCAGTCACAAATAATTTTTCAGAAATAAATACCTATTTATCCAGACTGATCCTTAAAATTACCAATAATGGTTTAGCAATCAAAATACCTACGTAGTTAAGATTGTTGGTGCGATTAAGAATTAAGCACAAATTAAAGCAGTTAGGTATAGGGAATGCTTAAGAAATAAAAAAAGTACCATAAAATATCATTTCATTCCAATACTAAAATACAGGGTGTTCCATTTAAGAAAACTCAGAAAATACTCATCCCGAGTTTCGACCAACCCTGTATACTGAAATTAAAAATTTAGCTATACTAATGATTCTTAACAATAGTAGACTTTATTAAAAATCATTTGAACGTATGTAGAGTTTTAGATGTCAAACTACTACAATTCGACAGGGTGTGAATATTGCTACGAAATTAATAAAAAACGTAATTATCTTTTAAAATACCCTGTATAACATTACAAAACCTCATATTTTAAGAAAGACGACATTGAAGAGAATTCAAAAATCTAAAAATATACAGGATGTCTCATTTAAAAAAACGAAGTTATAAGCAACTTCCAGTATAACCGGAAGTAGAAAATAGATGAAAATATTTTCATTAAATAGATGACTCTTCAAAACCCCTTAATTCAAATTTTCATTATTCTGTTGCCTTTAGTTCTCAAGATATTTCTAATAGGCCCTTTATTTGCCTCACCCTGTATATAACCTAATTAATGGAGAAAAGTTAAAAAAATTGACAAAGGTTTTAAAAAACAAGAGGCCATACTTACAAAAAATAGCATGCCTGAGCCACCAAAATGTGTTGGCTAAAAACCCTTTAAATGTAAACGATTATGTTATGTTACATATTTATATAGGGTGTAACAAAAATACAGGTAATAAATTTAACCACATATTCTGGGACCAAAAACAGTTCGATTTAACCTAACTTACCTTAGTACAAATGTGCACATAAAAAAAGTTACAGCCCTTTTGTAATTACAAAATGAAAATCGATTTTTTCCAATATATCGAAAACTATTAGAGATTTTTTATTGAAAATGGACACGTAGCATTCTTATGGCAGTAGTATCTTAAGAAAAAATTATAGTGAAATTTGGACACTCCATAAAATTTTATGGGGATTTTGTTCCTTTAAATCCCCCCAAACTTTTATGCACGTTCCAATTTAATTATTATTGTAGTACCATTAGTTAAACACAATGTTTTAAAAACTTTTTTACCTCTTAGTACTTTTTCGAAAAGTCAGTTTTTATCGAGATATTTTGAATATTTGTCAAATCCACCACATATTTGTATATGGTTAAGTACGGTTATGGAGACTTGGTAATAACATGAAAATTTATTTATGATTTACATTTTTAGGTATATTTTGAACCGTATTAAAAAAGAAGCCACATCTCGATAAAAGGTGCCTTATCGAAACAATACAAAGAGGCAAAAAAGTTTTAAAAACACTGTGTTTAATTAATGGTACCGCAGTAATAGTTTAATTGGAACGTACACAAACATTTGGGGGGTTTAAAGGTACAATACCCCCATAAAATTTTTATGTAAACATATTAAACACGAACTCGCAACTCGATAAAAACTGCCTTATCGAAAAAATACTAAGAGGCAAAAAGTTTTAAAAATGTTGAATTTAATTAATGGTACCACAACAATAATTTAATTGGAACGTACACAAAAGTTTGGGTGGGAAGTTTGGGAAGAAAACCCCCATAAAACTTTTATGGGGTGCACAAATTTTACTATAATTTTTCTTTAAGATGCTCCTTATATAAGAATGCCACATGTCCATTTTAAATAAAATATCTCTAACAGTTTTCGATACACTCGAAAAAATCTATTTTCATTTTGTAACTTCAAAGGGCTGTAACATTTTTATGTGCATATTTGTACTAAGGTAAGTTAGGTTCAATCGAACTATTTTTGGTCCCAGAATATGTGATTTATGACCTGCATCTTTGTTACACCCTGTATAAAATTTAAATGATGTTCTAGATATGCCTGTATGTTACCCAGGGCAATTCAGGCTCTTCCCACGTGGTTGGATTTTTTTTTGAGAAAACCTCACATATTGGATTTCAGTGGCCAACTGACAACTGAATTCAAGAGCAACCCAGAATGACGTTAAGAACTGTCAATGTAACCTAGTTGTATTATTATTTCAGCCACAACGTTTAAAGATTATTTTAATATTTGAGATAAAAAACAATATCAAATTTACATATGTTGGAGTTAAAGTTATTCGAAAATAGATGAAAAATTCTTTAAAATAATCCATTAATTAAGTAATCAAATGGGAAAATAAAATGATTACGTTACCAGAAGTTATGCAGTCAACAATACCAATAGTTGTTGGTTAGTGGTATGATATCAATACAATTAGATAAATAATGGGAAAAGGCCTTATACGTATGGACGTCTAGGAGTACAAATTTGTATGTAATGTGTACATATCTTACAACATCTTACTTAGCAACATCTTACTTTATCTCTTTAATACTTCATTCGTACTTCATCTTCGCATATTCTCATTATTTCACACCTGCTTTTTTCCAAAAATTTTTTATCTCGTATATCGCATATACCACCACATCTCTCAGAATTGATTCTCATTCCAGCCAACCTCTTTTTCTTAGTCTTATCTCATAGCTCATCGATTAAAAAATTCTCCTATCATAACAACACACTACACATCTTTCATGGTCCAATATCACAACATACTCTGTCAGACTTTTCATACCCTCCATCTCCCCCCACATTTTACGATCACTTCATTTTCAAGCAATTTGATGTCAGGTCTCTGGAGGACTTAGTTTGATTAAGCTACTTTTAGTCTCATTTTCAGTCAGATACAAAAAACAGTATTTCTTTTATCATATTACATATTCCATCTTTATCCAATTTATGTTGGGTCCACTTACATTTTACAATAATTCTAAGCAAGTTACCAGACATCAAACATTTCATCATCATTCTCTTTGCCTTATACCTATGCGGGGTCGGCTTCCCTAATTGCATTTCTCCACACAATTCTATCTTGGGACATATCAATGTTAATCCGCTTTACCAACATGTCCTGCCTTATCGTCTCCAACCAGGTCTTCTTTGGTCTTCCTCTCCTACTCCTTCCAGAAATCTGCACTTCAGCTATTCTCCGTATTGGGTGATTAACATCTCGACGTTGAACATGACCAAACCATCTTAACCTATGCTCTCTCATTTTGACATCAGTTGGTGCCACACCTAGACTTCCCCTAATAAACTCATTTCTAATTTTATCCTTCTTTGTCACTCCACTCATCCATCTAAGCATTCTCATTTCCGCCACATGCATTCGTTGATCCTCTTTCTTTTTCACTGCCCAACATTCAGTTCCGTACATCATAGCCGGTCTTATGGCTGTTTTATAGAATTTTCCCTTCAGTTTCATTGGAATTTTTCTGTCACACAACACACCACTCGCTTCTTTCCACTTCATCCATCCAGCCCTAATTCTACTGCATGCATCTCCATCTATTTCTCCATTACTCTGTAATATCGATCCTAGGTACTCAAAACTATTGCTTTTCACAATCATTTCACCATCCAAAGATACTATTTTATTTGTAGTAGTTCCATTTTTAAATGAACATTCGAAATACTCTGTTTTTGTCCTACTAAGTTTTAAACCTTTTTCCTCCAGAGCTTGTCTCCACTGTTCCAGTTTTTGTTCTAAGTATTTTTCACTATTTCCTACTAACACGACATCATCAGCATACATTAAGCACCATGGAATGTTACCCTGTAGTTTCGCTGTTATCTGGTCCAAAACTAATGAGAATAAATACGGACTAAGCACAGAGCCTTGGTGCAATCCTACTTTCACATGAAATTTATCAGTCTCTCCCACACCTGTCTTAACACTAGTCGTTACTCCCTCATACATATCCCTCGCAAGCTTTACATATTCACCAGGGACTCCTTTCTTATTGAGTGCCCACCACAGAACCTTTCGAGGAACTCTATCATATGCTTTCTCAAGATCAATGAATACCATATGAGCGTTTGTTTTTTACTCCTGTATTTTTCCATCAACTGCCTTATAATGAAAATTGCATCTGTTGTTGATCTACCCTGCATAAAGCCAAATTGATTCTCGAATATTTCGGTCTCTTCACGTATCCGTCTATCAATTACTCTTTCCCATATTTTCATGGTGTGGCTAAGCAGTTTTATAGCCCTGTAGTTTGTACATTGTTGTATATCTCCCGTGTTTTTTTAAACAGGTACCAGTATACTGCTTCTCCATTCATCTGGCATTTGTCCGACTTCCATAATTCTATTAAATAGATATGCTAGCCACCTTGTTCCTGTCTCTCCCATTGCTCTCCATACTTCCCCAGGAATATCATCTGGTCCTACCGCTTTTCCTTTCTTTATTTTGAAGCGCTTGAGCCACTTCCTCGTTGGTTATTTTGGTGACCATTTCTGCTACTGTCTCCGTTGACTCTACAGGCTGTCTGTCAAATTCTTCATTTAATAAGCTGTCAAAGTACTTTCTCCATCTCTTTTTGACATCCCTTTCGTGTACTAGTATTTTATTATTATCATCTCGGATACATCTGATCATCATCTCGGAGACATCAAACATTTATCCTTCAATTAATACTCTTAGATTTGTACATATATAGTCCGTCCACTATAACTTTTTCCATGCGGTACGATTCATTTTCAATCAAATTAAGTCAAAACATATATTGAAACGAACGTCGATGTGTATATACATTTTGTATACTGTATACTATATACCACACGCATCGGCGTACATTTCACTTTCTGTTTTGACTTAATTTGATTAAAAATGAATCGTACCGCATGGGAAAAGTTATAGCGGACGGACTATATGTACACATTACATACAATTTTGTGTTCCTAGACGTCTATAAATACGTATAAGGCATTTTCCCCCTATTTGTCTAATTGTGTTGATATCATACCACTAACACAACAACTATCGGTATTGTTGACTGCATAACTTCTGGTAACGTAAACATTTTATTTTCCTATTTGATTACTTAATGATTGGATTATTTTAAAGAATTTTTTCATCTATTTTCGAATAACTTTAACTCCAACATATATAAATTTGATACTGTTTTTTATCTCAAATATTAAAATAATCTTTAAACCTTGTGGCTGAAATAATAATACAACTAGGTTACATTGACAGTTCTTAACGTCATTCTGGGTTGCTCTTGAATTCAGTTGAAAGTTGGCCATTGAAATCCAATATGTGAGGTTTTCTCAAAAAAAATTCCAACCACGTGGGATGAGTCCTGTGTTGCCCTGGGTAACATCCAGGCATATCTAAAACATCATTTGAATTTTATATAAATATGTAACATAACATAATCGTTTACATTTAAAGGGTTTTTACCCAACACATTTTGGTGGCTCAGGCATGCTATTTTTTGTAAGTATGGCCTCTTGCTTTTTAAAACCTCTGTCAATTTTTTAACTTTTCTCAATTAATTAGGTTTTTTAATTTGTGGGCTTTTAGAACACTGATGATGGATTTCTTAATCCGAAAACGTTTTGTTTTATTGTGACTCTTATTTAGGGTATTTTACAATATACCTTTCACAACAAATCTAGTATTAGTGTCCGAAAACTCTTTAAGGGTACTTCAGTTGTCGGACGATTTATGATATGTATACAGCCAGCTACAGGAAGTTTAGTTTCCTCCTGGATTTTTCGGACAATATTACCAGTAAATTTTACCAGTAAGTATTTTTATCAAAAACTCCTGCAAAAAATCATCATTTATGACTGCAAAGTGCGCCTCCCATAGGGGGGTATCATAAAAAGTCATAAAATTTATACCCTCACAGCTGATTATTGCACGATTGTTTGATAAAAATATTTACAATTAACGGGTAATATTTTCTGACAAATTTTTAAGTGTACAAGGTTATTTACTATGTTTTAAACTGTTTTATTAACAGAATTAAAAAAAATGTAAAATATAAATGTTACACGATTTTTTCTGTGGTTTTCGAAAACGATAGTAGAAAAACAAAGAAGGTACAAACAAAATGGCCGCAGATCTAAACAAGTTTTAAACAAATTACAGCAATATTCAAACGCCATTTTGGAGGAATGTTTAATTGAAATTTTGTTTTCTCAATACATTTATCGAAAATATACATAAAAGCAAAAACAATCAGATCTTAAAAACTTGTATAGGTACTCTATCGGCAACAACCGCGTTTTTGCAATTGAAAAAACGGTAATTTTTTAAAAACAATAGTATATTGTACAACAAGAGAGAAATATGTCATTTTCTCTCGTGTTGTACACTGTACTTTTTCTATGGATGCGTTTTTGTCAAGACTCAAAACTTCAAAATTAAATAATTTAGGTGCTTTTAGGTTATTTATATGCCTAAATTGAAATAAAATACATATGTCACATAGCTATTTAATATTCTTAATATTTATATACTTTATTTATTTAACAATATACTTCACCGTTGAACAGTCTTATAAAAGGTAATTTTTGATATAAGTTTTGACAAGTGTCAACACATTTAGTTTGACAAAAATAATTGTGTTTGTACTGTGCATGTTACCATGGAAATGGCGATCGTATGTATGTATACCGGCGGTGAACCCGTGAGAAAAAATATTTCTCACTGCAATGGCCGACTTTTCTCACTGCCTGAGAAATTGTTCGTTTTGAATGTATGTAAGTAGTGAGAGAAGTTGCACATTGTATAGCATCCATAGAAAAATTAAATATCTCATAAACTACTCAATATTTATCAACCAATTTTTTTTTTCGATTTATACTGGTACCATAGCGCAACTTTTGCTTCAAAACAGAATGTTTTATAGTGCTTATTTATAATAAAAATAAAAATTTTTTTTGGAAACTTGTTTTCAATATTGATTTACAATTATTTAAATAAATTAAGGGTCAAATTTAATTTAGCAAGTCTTATATAAAAGATTGTTTTTTCAGCTTTGCAGAAAAAAATGTAAAAACCTTAATAAAAACATGAATTACCACAGCAGTTGAAAAAGTAGATCAGCTCATCGCAGATCTTCTCATAAAAAATCATATACTTTCTTGAAAATATATATCTTTTGTTTTGACCTAAGCTTTGATAAAAAATTTATTCCAACATGTACGGAACTACATTTTGATTTACATGTATTGTAATTTTATTTTATCGGTCCTACCTACAAAATACAATACATTACAATAAAATATGTTAAAGCATTAGAGCCGGATATTGATAGCTACCATGGAGCCATTCCATTACGTCGGGTATTATAAGTGTGCCGCATTTCTTTTAAACTACCTTCAAATTATGTGGCTGGACATTGTGGCTGGACATTATTGGATAATGAGGTGGACTGTTTGCTGTTTGATTCCATGGTGTAAGGTGGTCCATTGGCTAAGTGGTTTATTGCGTTTCGGTTCAATTAATATTATTAATTAGTAATTAATTAGGTAATAATACATAATTTTTCGCACGGAAGACAGAAACCGTTGGGTTTGACTGTGGGATTTTCTATTAGGTGTGCGTTGTTCACTTCTTCGTTCCATTCGCCTATCCACTGCTCATTACTTGTGAAATTGTTTGGAGAATTGTTAGCTATTCTTGTTGGTGGGTTTTGAGATCTCAGCCGTAATTGCCCTGGTTGAGCTGATGGATGTCATGCCAATGATTCTTTTGACTATTCTGGTATTGAGCATTAAGGGTAGCAATCCGTTGTGTTTTTGAGTGGTGCAAGGTTGCTTAAAATCCGAAGCCATTGAGTTTGAGTACTCTTTATGGTCCCCGTAATATGTCTCATTGTTTGGTTTAATTTTGTATCGAAAACGTTAGTCTGGTGACTGTAGGTATAGCCAAACTGGAGCACAATATTCGGCTGTTAAATGGATTAATGAAAAAGTGCTTGTCCTGATTGTGTCTGATTGGCTTCCCAAAAAGTGGTTGCAAGCATGTTAACCCGGGAGTGGATGGGTGTGGTCTATCAGTCCATGCAAGAATGAAAAATAATAGTATTTTAAATATTATATATTATACAAAATAGTTATTAATGAGGCAGTTCGTAAAGTATGCTTTTTGCGAACGCACGCGATGTTTAGAGCACGAGCGACAACGGAGCGAGTGCTATACATCACGTAAGTTCGCAAAAAGTACTTCACGCACAGCTGCATACAATTTTTTATCTATGATTAACTATTTATATGGTAAATAAGCCACAATTAAATTGAAAAAATAATTTTATTAACGTTTCGACGCCCAAATCGGGTGCCGTTGTCAAAATACAAAATACTATTAAATTAAACAAAAATGTTGTTGCTAAGTAAAATATTCTTCTAATAATTTATTTATTCTGACTCATTTGTATTGGCAATTCAAATCAAATCACAACATCAACGTTAAAAAGGGAATAATTAAATCCCTATATGATAGAGCCAAAATTACTTGTTCTAACGAAAATTCATTTTTAGAAGTAAAACAATTGTTAACATATTATGTTTTATTAAAAAATGATTCTCCTTTATCGTTTATAAATAAGGAATTTTCAAGATTGGATCGAATGGAACAGAACAACTTAGAACGGGATCCTACAACATTCACAAGAAATAATACGAGGAAAATATCAATACCATATATAAAAGGACTATGCGAGAAACTTAAACTAATAGGAAATAAATTCAACATTTCAGCAACATTCAAAACAACAAACACATTGAGATCTATTCTATCTAAAACTAAACCTAACAATGAACAAGAAAGAACAAAGAATTGCATTTAGAAAATACCTTGTGAATGCGAACAATAATTATTTAGGTGAAACATCAAGACCATTAAACGTTAGAATAAGTAAACATCAGTCTTATATTAAAAATAGAGAATTTGATAGATCTCAAATATGTCAACAAGCATGGGATAATGAACATAGAGTTCAGTGGAGAGATTCAAGTCTAGTCCTGAAAGAATCAGATAGTAAAAAGAGAAAAATCAAAGAAGCGGCTCTAATTATGCTAAATTAAACCAATTGTGTCGCAAATTCCTCGGTAGGATGCAGTAGGATGTGGTTACCTATACTGAAAGAGGAAGTCAATAAATAGAAAGAAAATACCACCATTAGTAAGTCAATAACACATCGAGTACATATTTTATATTTTAGTATTATTTGTTTCGTATCTATATATTATTAATATTATTTATAATTTAAACATATTAAAGTCGGGATTTGGTATTAGTTTCTTGCGAGTAAATTAAATGTAAGACCAAAATACCTACGATGACGGGATAGTATCACGGGGGTTTTTCCTGGTTTTCCCTCGTGATTTACTATGGAATCTCTAACACGAGAATTTTACTGTCATCGTTGCATTTGGTTGTCTTTTTAAAGACATATCACATGCTATGCTTTTTTTGTGACGGATATTCTTGAGTTGGGGTTGATTTCATGTAATCGAATGAACTATCTTTCAGTAAAATCGTCCCAGGAAGGCAACTCATAAATAGTGGCAATATCATTTTAAAGCCTTCTAATTTAAAATGTATAATATATGACTGAATTTACAATACAAATGTGTCAGATTAAATAAATTATTAGAAGAATATTTTACTTAGCAACAACAATTTTGTTTAATTTAATAGTATTTTGTATTTTGACAACGGCACCCGATTTGGGCGTCGAAACGTTAATAAAATTATTTTTTCAATTTAATTGTGGCTTATTTTCCATATAAATAGTTAATCATAAAAATGCCACAAGGAAATAGCTTCAGAACAATATTTTGTCTATGATGAACAATTAAAAAAATTGTAACTATTCGTCACTGGAATTTATTTCTATTCTACAATTTTTAGAACTTTGACATTTAAAAATTCTAACTTCTTTTAAACCAAAAAACTGTCAAAACTTTTTTCGTAATTTATTGCTCATTATGTCATCACCATGACAACGCGAAAGTTAAGGATATTTGATTAAGTATATGAAAGTGTGCCAAAAAACAGTGCGAAAAGTAAATCCCATTTAATAGTTATTTATGATATAAGTGTTAAAAGTACAATTTTAAGGCACGCATGTGAAAGTTTGCAGAATGAGCGAAGCGAATTCTGCAATTCACATGAGTACCTTAAAAATGTACTTTTTAACACGTATATCATACAATATTTTTTCTACAAACGTCTTATATATCAACAATTATAATTTATTCATTCTCAATTACAGGACAATATCTACAAAAACTTTTACTTGAACTTGACTGACATTCGATCTTTATATTTTTCTTGACATTACATCAAAACTGCCTATACTGTCAATACGTAAATCATAACAACTATAGAATAACATTTTACTTTTATTGTTGTATATTCTAACAAATTTTAATAGTTTTTTTCTACAAACGTGTTAAAAATGCAATAATACAGTATAAATTAAATTTTAAAAAACCTTTTAAACCACTTTTTTCAAATTGCGCAAGTTTTACTATAAATGTTAATGTTAATAAATGAAATATAAATATTTTGACGTTTCACAATTTGACAATTCACTTTTAACGGCAGTGCCTTAAAAATTTTAAAGCACATTTTTATTTCAGATATTTTAAAAATAAAGGTACTTTACTCTTTAGTGTATGTAATTCTTCATATTTTTTAGCATAGCCTCCTATAAAATTGACAAATATTGATAATATGATAGTTGAATTTTAGGTTTTAGAGCATGCAGCACTTTTTAATAGGGAATACTTTTTTTTATGTAAATTAATAATAAAAAAATTTCCCATAACATGTTTCCAACTACAGTACACACGAAATTTAAAATATTAATTTAGAGAATCACAACCATTCATTTTTAAACTATACCTACTTCCACAGTTTCAAAGAAGTCAAAGCACAAAAAATGTGTAATTTACAGACGGCATCCGTTTACCGCGATATTTATTATCCCCGACGCACTTTATCAGCTACTTATTCACTCAATTTATTGCAATCATGTGTTAACATTCTCCGCAAGTGTTTACGCTAGCTACCGCTGATGTTGTTCAAGCAATCCGTGTAAACAAATTATTACGTAATTTATTACAGGATAAATGGTCCTAAACGAAGATGATTCGTAGGATGTTTGGTTTATTAACCCTTGCCTTAGCGGGATAGATAACGACATTCCCGCAGATCTGTTATTCACTATTTGATTTTTCTCTCGCAAAGAGGATGTTAGTGAAATGTAACACGTGTATTTTGTTAGTTGTTTCTTGGTTTTATTACTTAGTACCTATATAAGAAGGTGGGAAAGGTAGTTTGGAAGTTTACGTCTGTTCAAGATAGATTCCCACGTTGTATAAATGTGAGGGATGTTTCACGTAGATCATTAACTTTAGAAAATTGAAAAACTGGGTATTACGAGTAGTCCAGGGCGGATCTGTTTTGTGATGGACGTTGAGAGGTGACTCAAATTTTTTTGCAGAAATTGCTTGAAAATTAATCAAATAATAATATTTAAGTTATTCTCCCTCTCAAAAAGGTCCGGAACATTGTTTAAATAATCAAAATGTCAAGAATTGAAGGAAAAATTCGATTTTTTTCTTCGTTTTTTGATTATAACTTTAAAAGTATTCATTTTCCAGAAAAGTTGTACTGACAAAAAAGTTGCATAATTCAATTTACTACAATATAGAATTGGTTAACAATTTAAAAAATAGTCACCCTAGTTGGAAAATAGCAATAATTGCGAAAAAACCATACAAAAACAAGTACTCGCATTTTACGTTTTTCAACCATTTATGCTACACTTAGGACCTTCATATTTCTCCCAGAAAAACTTTATGATACAGTAAAACAATACTGTAAATTTCATTAAGATCGGTTCAACAGATTTTGCAAAATAAATTTTGAAATACAGCTTTCGCAAAAAAATTCATTTTTTCAAAATGTTACAGGACTGAAAATAAAGCAGATAGCAAGTTGAATTTTTTTTGCCTATAGAAGTGTACTGTACCTTTCATTTGCAATTTTCAAAATTAAAATCGATTAATTACCACGGCGTCAGAAAATTTTTGAAATAAACAATAGTTTTTGGTGCTACACGCAGGACAGCGGTGTTCGATTCACACAGGTTGATTTCCACCAAAATTTCTTCCAATCTTTATCTAATATATTTTTTTCTTACTCTATATTTTGTTGTATTTTAATTTTTTAATTCCACAAAAATCAAACTAATTTTATTATTGTTTGTGAAATATTGTTTAAACAATTGCACATGTTTGAAAATAATAAACTTTTATTATTTAAGTTAAAATATATGAACAAAGAAAGTTTTTGCTAATAAAAGTGTTATTTCAAAGGATAGAGTATGTGTTTTTATTTTGCAATAAACAAATTTATTTATTTATATCGAAATGTCATAAAAATTAAAATGTATCAATCATTATTAAAGGTCATTGGAATGCCCAATCAGAGCAACCTATCCGCTGTCCTGCGCGTAGCACCAATAATTATTGTTTATTTAAAAAAATTCCTGACGCCGTGGTGTTAAGCGATTTTAATTTTCCAATATTGCAAATAAAAGGTACAGTACACTCCTATATGCAAAAAAATTTTCAACTTGCTATCTGCTTTATTTTCAGTCCTGTAACATTTTGAAAAAATGAATTTTTTTTACGAAAGCTGGATTGCAAAATTTATTTTGCAAAATCTATTAAACCGATCTTAATGAAATTTACAGTATTGTTTTACTGTATCATAAAATTTTTCAGGGTGAAATATGAAGGTCCTAAGTGTAGCATAAATGGTTGAAAAATGCGAATACTTGTTTTTGTATGTTTTTTTTCACAATTATTGCTATTTTGCAACAAGGGTGACTATTTCTTAAATTTTTAACCAATTCTATATTGTAGGAAATTTAATTACGCAACTTTTATGTTAGTACAACTTTTCTAGGAAATGAATACTTTTAAAGTTATAATCAAAAAACCAAGAAAAAAATCGAATTTTTCCCTAATTTTTTGACATTTTGATTATTTAAACAATGTTCCGAACCTTTTTGAGAGGGAGGATAACTCAAATATTATTATTTGATTTATTTTCAAGCAATTTCTGCAAAAAAATTTGAGTCACCTCTCAACGTCCAAATGTACTAATATTTTTACAGATGCGCCCTGGTCTAGAGAGCGATTTAAAAACTTCTCAACTTTAGATGGCAGAAATTTACAATTTCTAGACAGGGTGTTTGTAGCCATCTGTCTTTCTTCTTTTTCTTTCAATGTGCCTCCAGTAAGTTGCTACATCATTTTCGTGATCTTCCCACTGATCGTCTTCCTATTGGGAAACCGTCTCGCTCCGTCCTTAGTCCCTATTTGTTGTCATTCGGCTTATATGTGGTCATTTCATTCTACTATTCTGCTTCTTACCCGGTTATTAATATTTTCCACCATGTATCTCCATCGTATATCTGGTCTTATAGATATATCCCATAGTGTCTTACCATCGATTTTTCGAAGGGATTTCATCTCCGTTGTTTCGAGCGATCTTTTTGTCCCCTCTGGCAGGTCGTGTTCTGCCGCGTATGTCATTATCGGTCTGATTACTGTTTTGTAAATTCTGCCTTTCATTTCTTTTTCGATATTTTTATTTTTCCATATTGTTTCATTCAGGCAACCTGCGGCTCTGTTGGCTCTATTCACTTGATCGTCCACTTTCGTGTCGAGCTTTACGTAGCTAGATTGTGTGATGCCTAGATATTTAAAATCCATCAATTGTTCTATTGTCTGACCCTCCAGCCGCCAGCTGTAATTTACATCTTATTGGATTGACTGCTATAACCATGCATTTTGTCTTTTTTTGGGAAAATTAACAAATTCAATTTTCTGTCGGTTATATTGAATTGGTGCAGCATAGGTTGTAAATCATCTTCACTTTGAGAGTTTAGTGTTGTCTGTATAGGCGATTATTTTAGGTTGTTTTTCTCCCATTTTTTATCCTATTTAGTTCTTAAATATTTTATTATTTTATCCATGATCAGGTTGAACAATAAACGAATCAAAGAATCCCCCTATCTGATACCATTGCCAGCTTCATTTGGGTCAGTTAGTTCATCTACTTTTTACTTTTATTATGCTGTTCTGGTAGGTATTTTCTATCGTTCTAAAACTTCCTAGAGGTACCCACCTTAAATACAACAAATGGATAACGTCCTTTAATTTATCGTGTCCACGTCGTGTCCACGAAACATGCCGGTTTGTGGTGGCAAAAATACTTCAATGGTATTTTCTTTGTATTTCTCTTCTTCTTCTTCTTCTTCTTCTTCTTCTTCTTCTTCTTCTTTTTTGTATGTAGGCTTTAAAGCTTGTTTCTTCTCCAATATTCTTCTTCTTCTTCTTATGCAATCCAGTAATGGATGTTCGCGATCACGTTTGACCATTTTTCTCTATCCCTTGCAGTATGTATTACGTCTCCTATGTTTTTTAGTCCTGTCCAATGTTTGACATTACGGAGCCATGCCATTTTCTTCCTGCCCACTCCCCTTCTTCCTTCGATCTTTCCTTAAATTAAGGTTTGCAGAAACTGATATCTTTCATTTCTAATTATGTGTCCCAGGTATGCCGTTTTTCTCTGTTTAATTGTCCACATCAGTTGCCGTTCTGTACCAATTCTTCTCAGGATTAGCCTTCAATATTAGCCTCCTAAATTGTTTAAGTTATCGCACCATGTTTTTCTTGGTCTGCCAATACTTCTTCGTCCATTTTGTGACTTATCTCGTGCTATTCGTACTATCCTATCCTCTGCCATTCTACTAATATGTTCGTTCCACTCCTGTTTCCGTTTTGTCACCCGTCCATTTATGTCTTCTATATTGCATGATCTTCTGGTGTTTTCGCTTCTGTCCCTATCCAACAGACTTTTCCCTGATATTCGTCGGAGTATTTTCATCTCTGTTGTTTCTAGTAGTCGTCTCGTTTTAGATGTGTCAGGTCTTGTCTCCGCCGTGTATGCTAATATAGGCCTAATTGCTGCTTTATACATTCTTGCTTTTGTGTCTTGCCTTAGGTGTTTGTTCTTCCAGATTGTGTCATTAAGAGATCCCGCCGCTTTACTTGCTTTTACGCTTTGTTGTCGTACTTCCTCTTCAACATCTCCGTAACTGGCTATATCTATTCTCAGATATCTAAACCTTGCTTCCTGTCCTGCTTTATTATGTTCCCATCAATTTCGATTTTACATCGTAGTGGATATTTAGATGTTGTCATACATTTGGTTTTTTTTGCTGATGTTATCATATTGTATTTCTTGGCTGTTGTATGGAAGATGTGTGTTAATCTTTGGGGATCGTCTTCTGTCTCGGCGATTAATGCGGCGTCGTCTGCATAACATACTATTTGGATTTCTTTGTTCCCCATGCTGTAACCTTTACGTACTGCTTCTATTATTTCGTCCATTATTATATTAAAGAGCAGTGGGCTTAATGAGTCATCTTGTCTGACTCCGCTTTGTACTGACATAAACTGCGTTAGTTTTCCATTTATCTTTGCCTGTATTCGATTATCAAAGTAGATGTTTTCGATGGTTTGTATAATTTTGATTGGTATGTTTCTTCTATACAGTAAATGTAAGACCTATTCGACTAGGATGCGATCGAAAGCCTTTGTCAGGTCTACAAAAACATAGATATGCTGGTTTATTGTATTCAATGGCTTTTTAGTGTGATTTGTCCGTGATCTTCCGGATCTAAATCCTTGTTGTTCATCTGGCAAAGTTGTTAGTTTATTGATTTTGTTGGTTAGGACTTTTGTGGTTAGCTTAAGTGCGGTATTCAGTAGATTTATATCTCTATAATTGTTGGGGTCTTCTTTGTCTCCTTTCTTAAACATTATATTTCTCTTATTCTCTTCACGGTATATTCTTTGTCTGCAGTGGGTGCAAACCGCCACGACGTTTTGATGTGACTCATCGTTCGTCCCAGAGTAATATATCTGATGATTTTGAGAATTGTGGTGTCGGTTTTTAACCTTGTTTCGCAGACTCGAAACACAGAGATATCGAGACAGTCAATTTCATGTAATAAATTTTAAGCTTTCCTATTTCGAATAACTTTTGAACATTATGTGTGCCTATTTTCATTTTTTTTGTATATTATTTAAGTAACTTAGAAAATCCCTATCATCCTTCTCTTAATATTCTTAGGTATAATTTTAAGGTACTGCGTAGATTACAGTGGACCATTTCTATTAAAATTCTCCTTTTGGCAGTCCCTGGTTCTCCAGGACAAAAACTACATGATCTCTAGGATACTTTAGCATCACAGTTTCTGATCGTAGTTTCTGCTAGTCCGCCAGAATGAAGTTCCTACTTCCCATCCACGTCTTAACTTGACCAATTTTCGTTGTGCAACACCAGCACCACAGCTCTGCCGCATATGATATTGCCTGTACACCAAAGTCGAGGTTAGTCTTGAAAATCGCATTGTACAGAACATGCCACAGAAATAGCCCCAGGATGGAGCCCTGGGGCACTGCTACCGGGGTTTTCATAGACGTAACCCTAGCAATGTTGATGTACCTATATGTGATGCGTCTATCTATCTAACTATGTCCGACTCTTGGCTCCTGGCCGCAAATAGCTTTTGTTGGATCTCTTTCAGTAACTCTCCCTCATATAATATGTTACAATGGCATACGATCAAGCTTCGTTGTGTTCGTTGGCATCAAATTTTATAGTAGAAACAGATGCAACAGATATACCTGACACCTGACAACAGTTAGTGCAAGCAATGCTCAAAAATAAACAAAATTTATCGTAAGTTTGCAATTATTTATTTGCTACTAATAGTCCATTCACTCACGGTAAAATATTTCAAAATCTCTTTAAAGAACCGCTTCGATTGTCATGAAATTTGGCATACATATAGCTAACATAGTTACCATGTGAAAAAAAGTGATATTGTGCCGATGTGTACTTTTGTTCTGGGGGTGAGTTTCACTTCTTCTCGTAGTTGAAAAATCATACCTTCAAAATAAGTCCGAAACTGGCTAATTCTAAGCAAATAAATAATAATATTATTTGCGAGTGAAAATGTTCATTTTTCAACAAGAAAATCACGTTTTTAAACGGTTTTTCGCAAATAACTCAAAAAAGTGAAAACAAAAAATGGTGTAGGTATCCATGAAATCTACAGATTTAGCAAAAACCGAGTTGTAGCTAATGAAAATATGTTTTTATTCGCCAAATTCCAAATCCAATATTTCAACGTGAAATAACCAAAAATGATGCACTTTTAGGAGAAAAACTAATTATAACTTTTTTAAAGTGTTTAAAAAAAGCTCTAATTTTGTCTTTTAGACAAATTAGTAGTATCCAAGTAAGCAAGTTACGCTCAAAATAAAGTTATTCCCTTTTTTTGGTAAAAAAATCGTGAAAATTACCCTCTAATTAGCATCCCAAATGAAATTAATCATTACCGCTTAACAAGTTATTTTACAAGGTATTTTACTTATTAGGTATTGTTTATAAAAATGATCTGTAACTTTCATCGGTTCAACGTGCTTATTTTTGAAAGGGCTGTAGTTGAAAAGGCTTGAATGAGTCAATAGTCACTAGTGTATTCAAATTTTGAACAACCCTGTCTTAGTCAATTTTAATACAAAAAATTCAAAATATTCAGTAAAGCAAACCCTACATATTTGTACTCTTTGAGATTTTTGGTATCACCAATAATTTTTAAATTATTTTGAAAAATAAAGGCATTTTTTGAAAATAAAAAAAAATAGATGAAGTAGTTTTCAATCCTAATAGCAAAATTAATAATATTGAAAATATTAAAAACATTACTAAAAGATTTTTAAATTAAAAACTTATTGGTACACTTTCCTGGTGACACGTCCAAGGCTTCTACAATTTGCAAGCACATGGATGCTGCAGTAAAGACAAAGGGAAGGAATTCTACACTATGAAATTCACATCCTCCGTCTGCAGCTTGGTAAAGTTCCAACGGAAAATGCACCTGGTTACTCTACGGAGTAATACGACTATAAATTTTTTTTTATAGTCGGATTACTCTGTAGAGTTTCCGTTGGAACTTTACCAAGCTGCAGACGGGGGATGTGAATTGCATAGTGTAGAATTCTTTCCCTTTGTCTTCTTTGCAGCATCCATGTGCTTGCAAATTGTAGAAGCCTTGGAGGTGTCACCAGGAAAGTGTACCAATAAGTTTTCAATTTAAAAATCTTTTAGTAATGTTTTTAATATTTTTAATATTATTAACTTTGCTATTAGGATTGAAAACTACTTCATCTTTCAATTGCCAGATGACGCTAGTCACCTAATACCTTCACTTCGGTTGCAATGGGTGGGAAAGACTCTCGGTGCTGGTCATTTAGGATATGGAGAACAGTGCGTACGTTCTCTCCGATAAGGCTCCAATAAGAGCCGAAAATCGCGATTCAGAAGACTGGACTGCGCTCCGTATTCTAATTGAAAGGTAAGATTGTTTTGCCTTCGCATTGCAACTGAATAAAAATGGTAAAAAAAAGTTACTTTAAAACAATTTTTTTTAAAAATAAGCACTTTGAACCGATGAAACTTACAGTTAGTATATAAACAAAACAACACTTAAGTAAAGTAACTTGTGAAGCAGTAACGATAAATCTCATTTGAGATGCTAATTAGGGGATGATTTTCATGATTTTTTTACCAAAGAAAGGGACCAACTTTATTTTTAGCGTAACTTGCTTATTTTTGATGCTAGAAGCTTTTTTAGAAAACAAAAATCTTTAAACACTTTGAAAAAGTTATAAGTTACCCCCGAAAATTGCGTTATTTTTTGGTTATTTCACGTTAACAAAAATATATTCAATAATTTGTAATTTGACGAATAAAAGCTTACTTTTCATTAGCTACAACTCTGCTTCAACTGGGTCTACCGACTTTATACATACACCATTTTATTCACTTTTTTCTAAGCTATATTTTTGCTGAGAATATTTTTTCTTTTCAATAAAATACTTACTTTTGAGTTATTTGCTATCAACCGTCTAAAAACATGCTTAATTTTTGTTGAAAAATGAACATTGTTCGCTCGCAAATAACTCGAAATGATTGACTTAGTAGTGAAAACGCTATACAGAGCAAAAGGTATAGATAGTCTCTTAGTCAGTTTATTCATTACTGGACTTATCTTGAACGTATGTTTTTTCACTCCCGAGAAGGGATTATACTAACCCCCAAAGCAAAAGCACACATCGGCACACTATCATTTCTTTGACATGTTATTGTTATTGATGTTAGCTATGTGTATGCCAAGCTTCATGTCAATCCAAGCAGTTGTTTAAAATTGGAAGCAAAAACCGTGATAAATGGACTATAAGAAGTACTAATATCTAAAATACAGTAAACTCTCTCTTAACGGATACCTCTCTTCGCCGGACACCTCCTCTATACGGACGATTTTTAAAACAAAATTCATTCGGCGATATATGAACCTGTACCCTTTAACTCCCTTCGACGGACACTCTTAACAACGGACACGGACAGTAAATGAGGTATAAATGCGGACAGTAAATGAAAAAAATTAACATTTTTTTCAAATATTTTACAATATAAATGTGTATAATACATTTATTATTTCAAATCAATACAGATATGCACGACGTGATATTTAATACTGTTCACGTTATTAACACTAAGTAATAAAAATTTAAGGTGTGTGTCCGGTGTCCGTCGAGGAAAGATTGCGACACCAGGAACTTGTTAAATTATTGTTTTGACTGGAACAAGGATTTAATAATTTCAACCGAAATATCTGATTAAGCCTATTGAATAGACGTAGTTGTAGTTTTATGAGTGTTTTTGCAACGTGAATAATATGGGGTCCGCCAAAAGGAAGTTTTAAATTTGAAAGGATAAGTCGATGTGGTCCAATATGGGGACACGCATGGGGAAGTTGTGTTAGCAGAAAAATTTGGAACTAGAAAACCTCAAGCCAGTGAAATTTTAAAACATAAAAGTGATTTAATTATTCAGTTTCTGAGAGCTGAAACCTGAAAGAGAAAAGAAAATTTTTACCGAGGAGGCTGCATTAGACCTAGAAATAATTGTTTTCGATTGATTTTGTAAAGTGCGGTCTAAAAATATTCTTGTTTCCGGTAAAATTATCCAATAAAATGCATTAGAAGTTATAAGGAAACTAAGGGTTGATATGAAAGCTTCTGGTGGATGGCTCGATAAATTTTGTAAGCGACACAATATTTTCTTCAAACCTGTATGTGGCAAAGCAGATGCTGTAGATTTATTAGTGGTGTCTAACTGGAAGAAAAACTGCCCACCTTATTGAAAGTATACTCTCCGCGAGACATTTTTAACGAAAATGAGACGGGATTATTTTTTAGAGTTTAGAGCATTACCCAAAAAAACTTATACCCTGAGAGGAGAAAGGTGCACTGGAGGTACGGCTTCTAAAGATAGGATCACAATTCTATTTTGCACCAATATGATGGTGGACAAAGAAAGAACACTGGTAACCGAGAAAAGTAAAAGTCCTCGTTGGTTCAAAGGTTCACACACAGAAGAATTACCTATCGAATGGTACAGCAATAAGACTAGCTAAATAAATTTGGTAGAAGAATGCAGAGAGAAAATCGAAAAGTTGTTTTGTTCCTAGACAATGCTGTGTCTCATCCACAACATGTGTTATGTAATGTTAATGTTAAACCATATGTGTATACAGTGTTGCGCGCGCTAATAACCGGCAAAATAACGCAAAAGATGGAAAACATATTAAGTTGTGAGATAACAAGAGATGAAAATAGTAGAGGTGGGAAATTGAGCGATATAAACATATAAATTTACATTATATTGATTGTTTCTCACCTTTGGACGTATCAGAGGAGTAATATCATCTAAAACTGCCACTGTCACAATACTCTGGGCTGATTAGCAAAATTCATGGAAGAGTTATTTACCAGAAATTTTATTGCTGGAATCGAATTATAAGATCCTATATATTAATAATGTAGCGGAAGAGAAATCTTGGCCGATCCCCGTATAACAGTAAACACCTCGAGAATGACGTAATCGGATGTGCTAGGCCTCGCCGGAGAATTCTGGAAGGTACGTCACGTAGGCGGAACAAGCCGATAGCTCGAGATGGGAGTCGATTGTTCCAGAATAACAACTGGGTATAAATACGGGCATATTTTGTGAATAAGTTTAGTGTATAAGATAAATTCGTCTGTAACTTATATAAATAAAGTCGTATATAAATTACGAACCGCTAGTTTTATTGTAATTAGAAGTAATTACACTAATCACGCTACAGTTGGTGTCGGTGTTCGGTAAACTTAGTGCGATATAAATAAGTGAATTACAGAGAGACTTTAAAAGACTTTTGGACTTTATTCGTCGGGAATAGTTAAAGTGCGTTGATTGTTCGGTATTCGGAAAGACTTTTAAAAGACATTTTGGAAAGTACGTGTGTGCCGACCAAAGATGTTGCTACGAGAACTTACAGTAAAACAGCTCCGTGAACAGCTAGAGGAACGGGATCTGGACAGCAGTGGGCTCAAGATAGTCCTACAAGAACGACTCGAGGAAGTCCTAACGAAGAACGGAGATGATCCAGAGACGTTCCACTTCCAGTCAGCAGAACAAGCAATCTTATCGAAATTAAAAACTGTTTCTGAAACGATTGATGATACTTCTAAGATAAGCAACGAGAAATTTGAAAGTGTTTCTCAAAAGATCGATGAAACTTCTAGACAGAACAACGAGAAACTTGAAGAAGTTAGTAGAAAAAGCGACGAGAAATTCGAAAATGTTGCTAAAAGATTCGATGAGACTTCTCAAATAATTAAAGAGGTCTGTAGGCAAAACAACGAAAAACTAGAAGAAGTTTGTAAACAGAACAATGAGAAATTTGAAGAAGTTTCTAGAACATTCGATAAGATGCAGAAAAGTGTAGAGACCGTAGAAGAAAAGATCAAACAGCTAGAGAGCAGGATAACCGATACAAAAGTACAACCATCAGTTAATGCAGCAGCGTTAGATCCTTTAGTGAAAGATGAACTACCGAGAGACGAAACGTCGCATAATATGAGATTCAAATTACCACCATTTGATGGAAAGTCCTCTTGGTCCATATATCTTAGACAGTTTGAAGCTATTGCGACCGCCAATCATTGGACCGAACAAGAAAAGGCTGTTTCCTTGACTGCTGCTTTACGAGGTGATGCTGCAGATATATTAAGGTCAATTCCCAAGGGTCAAGAAAATTGTTACCAGACCTTGTTCACTCGTCTAGAAAAACGCTATGGAGATGCCCATCTACAACAAGTATACAAAGCACAACTGCGAAGTAGAAGTCAACGAGCAAGTGAGAATCTGCAAGAATTTGAAGCAGATGTGGCTCGTGTGGTGCGGTTGGCTTATCCAGAGGTGCCAGACAGCGTTTTAGAAGAAATTGCAGTAGATACCTTCGTCAATGGGCTGAAAGATAATGAACTACAGAAAGCTTTACGACTAGCAAGACCGAAAGTTTTAGATGAAGCACTTGCTATTGCATTGGAACACGAAACGGCTAGTCAAACTTCACGAGGCCATAGAGTAAGAACCATTGAAGAAAGTGACGAACACAACGATGAACGTCTGGAGGAAATGATACGGAGAGTATTAAGTAATCAGATGCCAAAGAGACGCGAGCCTAGATGTTGGAATTGTGGAGACGTAGGCCACATTCGTCGTAATTGTAAGAAGATCGTACAGCCGTCGGAAAACTAGAGCGGGTCGACACCAAGGGGCAACTGCCGACCTCGAGAACTAGAGCCCCCATAGTAACTGTCAACCTTACGTCCTCCGGTGGAATCCACAACTTATACATCGAAGGTCGTATCAGTAATAGATGTAGATCATTTTTGGTGGATACAGGTGCAACGAGAACTATCGCACGTCCAGATGTAGTACGAGACCATAATAAATTATCACCTGCAACAGTAAAGCTTAGAACAGCGACTGGTGAGCTAATTAATACATATGGCGAGGCTAATATGTCAGTATCCATTGGCCAGACCACAGTTGAACATCAAGTATTAATTGCCGAGATCTCCGACGAGTTCATATTGGGGATGGACGTACTACGAAAAGTGGGGGCAATATTGGATGTTCAAAATGGAGTTATCAGGATCAACGGTGAAGAGTTGCCCTTTCACGACGACAAAGAAGATGTCATCCGCTTACTAACTACATGCGACGTAACCATACCCGGTAATAGTGAGAAAATTCTGATGACCATGCTTGATGGACACTGCCGAGAGGGAAGTTTAAGGATGGTCGAAGATGTAGAAAATGTCGAGTTCCTAACGGCGAAAACTTTGGTAAAAGTTCGAGATGTCATCCCTGTAAGAGTTATGAATTTAAGGGAAACTGCTATTAAGTTAAGTAGAGGAGCTTTGATCGGACAGTGTGTTCCCGTGGCTTCAATTTGCTCTATGAATACCAATGAGAAATCATCAAAGTCAAAATATCCAAAAGACCTTGTCGAGATGATCATTGAAAGATGCCAAGACCTTGACTATGAACGAACGGAAAAAGTAAGGTCTATGCTGATAGAGTATCAAGATGTTTTTGCTATTGATAAGAAGGATAAGGGCAAAACAAGCATAGTAACGCATAAAATAAATACCGGAGACGCTCAGCCAATCAGACAACGGCCTAGACGACTTCCATTTGCGAAAAGAGATGAAGCCGAAGAGATTATCAAGGATATGGACAAACAAGGGGTAATTGAACCATCGAACAGTCCATGGACATCACCAGTAGTTCTGGTAAAGAAGAAAGATGGTTCAACGCGTTTTTGTATCGACTACCGCCAGCTCAATGCGGTAACAAAAAAAGATAGTTATCCTTTGCCCAGAATAGACGATACATTGGATACTCTCTCCGGTTCTCGTTGGTTTTCCACACTCGATTTAAAAAGTGGATATTGGCAAGTAGACATGGAGCCAGCCGATCGGGAGAAAACCGCATTTTCGATAGGATCAGGGCTTTGGCAGTTTACGGCTATGCCGTTTGGTTTATGTAATGCCCCTGCCACATTTGAAAGATTAATGGAGGCAGTTTTAAGAGGTCTAACATGGAAAACATGCCTGGTTTACTTGGATGATGTAATTGTGGTTGGAAGGTCCTTTGATGAACATGCCAAGAATCTAATAGAAGTCTTTCAACGATTGAGGGCAGCGAACTTGAAGTTAAGTCCGAAGAAATGTCACATGTTTCGACGAGAAGTTAAGTATTTGGGACATATTGTATCGAGTAATGGTGTAACAGCGGATCCTGAAAAGATTGAAGCAATTAAAGATTGGCCAGTACCAAAAGATAAACATGAAATTAGAAGTTTCCTTGGCCTATGTACATATTACCGACGATTTGTCAAAGGATTTGCCAACATCTCCAAGCCCCTAACAAAGTTGACGGAGGAGGGCAAAGAATATACATGGAGTGAAGAGTGCCAAAAAGCTTTCGAACAACTACAAATGGCTCTGATCAGTGCACCGATATTAAGCTACCCGGGACAGGCAGGAAAATTTGTTTTGGATACCGATGCTAGCAACAGTGCTATAGGAGCTGTTCTCTCCCAAATCCAGGACGGACAGGAAAAAGTCATCGCTTATTTCAGCAAAGTCCTGTCGAAACCGGAAAGAAACTATTGCGTTACCAGAAGAGAACTGCTGGGTGTAGTGAAGGCTTGCGAACATTTCCATAAATACTTGTATGGCAGAAAGTTCCTTCTTCGCACCGATCACGCTGCTCTAAAATGGCTCATACAATTCCGTAATCCAGAGGGCCAGATGGCAAGATGGTTAGAACGATTACAAGAATATGATTACGAGATAGAACACAGGGCCGGAAGAGTTCACTCAAATGCTGATGCCCTTTCGAGACGACCATGCAGTGCGAATTGTAATCACTGTGCCAAATTAGAGGAACGATTTTGCCCCGTGAGACGAACCACCGTAATTAATGAGCAATGGCAGCCCCAACAGTTACAAGACGCCCAAGAAGATGATCCATGTATAAAAAGAGTATTGGATTGGATGCGGCAAGGTGAGAGACCTAGTTGGCAGAACATTAGTGCATGTAGTCCAGAAGTCAAGGCTTACTGGAGCCAATGGAATTGCCTGGTACTAAAAGATGATCTTCTGTACAGAACCTTTGAGAACGATGATGGTACAGAATCTAAGCTTCAGTTAATTGTACCTAAAAGTAAAGTGTCAGAAGTATTGCGTCAGTTGCATGACGGTACATCAGGTGGACACTTTGGTATTACGAAGACTCTGCAAAAGGTTCGAGAACGGTTCTATTGGGTGAACTGTAAAGATGATGTAAGAAGATGGTGCCGAAAATGTGAACCGTGTGCATCCGGTAATGGTCCGGTTGGTAAAAAGAGAGCACCCATGAGACAGTACAATGTTGGAAGTCCTATGGAAAGAGTAGCTATCGACATTGCAGGTCCATTTCCAGAAACCGATGCTGGAAATAAATACATCCTGGTAGCCATGGATTATTTTACAAAATGGACTGAGGCCTATGCATTACCAAATCAAGAAGCTGCTACCGTCGCAGAGGTACTTGTTAAAGAATTCTTTAGCCGATTTGGTGTTCTCTTGGAGATCCACTCCGACCAAGGGCGAAACTTTGAGTCAGCTCTTTTCCAAAACGTTTGTAAATTGATTGGTGCCAATAAGACCAGAACAACACCCCTGCATCCTCAATCAGATGGGATGGTCGAGAGGATGAACCGAACGATGGGTAAACACTTGTCCAAAGTTGTATCTGAACATCAGCGAGATTGGGACCAACACATTCATTTATTCCTGATGGCCTACCGCTCGGCCGTAAATGAAACTACAGGTCAAACACCAACCTGCCTGATATTGGGTCGTGAAGTTCGGTTGCCCTGCGACCTAGAGTTTGGCTGCGGACCTTCCGAGGAACATGTTGCAGGCGAAGACTACGTTGACCGCCTGAAATTACGAATGAACAACATTCATGAACTTGCCCGACAACACATCCAGATAGCCAGTGACAGAATGAAAGATCAATATGATTCTCGATGCAAGAATGAAAGCTTCGAAGTAGATGATCTTGTCTGGCTTTATAATCCGCAACGTCGTCGAGGCTTGTGTCCTAAACTGCAAAGACAATGGGAAGGTCCGTATGAAGTTAAGAAGAAAATAAATGACGTAATATATAGAATTAAGAAGTTGCCAAACGGTAAACCAAAAGTTATTCACATAAATCGTCTTGCACCATATGCTGGCTCAAATGAAACAGAAGAAGCACGAGTCCTCCAACAGGAGATGAAAGATGTCGCACAGCCAAGTTTTAATCAATTTATGTCAAATTACGCAGCGAGAAAGAGTGCTAGATTCGGCGTGACCACAGAAGTTCAGCAAGATCTGTTTGGTGTTCCAGAAAACGTCTCTCTGGCCCACTGTGTTGCCCAAGACCTCGAGATGACTAAAGGAATATCGTCCGTATTCAATAGAAAGTTCGGCCGCCTGGACGAGTTAAGAAATCAGCAGCCTAAAATTGGAAGAGTACTGCGATTGGAAGATGGTCCTCGATCTTTGCTGTATATGGTGACCAGAAAGTCTTATACGGACACGCCAAGCTACGAGAACATATGGCGTGCTCTAACTAATTTGAAGAAAATCGTGTGTAATTATGACATCAAAAATTTGGCTTTACCAAAAATAGGCCATGCAGTAGAAAATCTGGATTGGAAGATTGTGAGAAGCATGCTTGAAGTGGTCTTCAGAGGAACTGGTGTACAAATCACTGTGTGTTGCATGAACCCGAAGATGTAGTACCCTTCAAAGACAGTAGACTGTTATTTCTTCTTGAAGGGTGTATGCAGAGCTGGAGAGTCGTGTAGATTCCGCCATCCTGGGCCTTCATTTAGAGTTGCTGATCGAGACGCTCAGATCTTAAGAGGGGAGGAGTGTAGCGGAAGAGAAATCTTGGCCGATCCCCGTATAACAGTAAACACCTCGAGAATGACGTAATCGGATGTGCTAGGCCTCGCCGGAGAATTCTGGAAGGTACGTCACGTAGGCGGAACAAGCCGATAGCTCGAGATGGGAGTCGATTGTTCCAGAATAACAACTGGGTATAAATACGGGCATATTTTGTGAATAAGTTTAGTGTATAAGATAAATTCGTCTGTAACTTATATAAATAAAGTCGTATATAAATTACGAACCGCTAGTTTTATTGTAATTAGAAGTAATTACACTAATCACGCTACAATAATATAGGTATGCAAAGTCAGCAGATAGTGTGCTACTTTTTTTATAAACAAAATGGCGCCGACAAATCGTATTTTTTTCAATTATTGCTTTATAACTCCGAAGATTTTAACTTTACAACAAAAACACCCAAATAAAAATTCACCGCAATTAAATTCTGCATAGAGATGTTTTTCACTATTTGCTCCGAAGAAAATTTTCCTCGGAAAATGCGGGTTTTCCTAACAAAAACTATAATTTTCAAATAAAGTTTTAGGTAAGTATTTATTAATCAATAATTAAATAACTTCTTGGTATAGATTGTAATTCCAGAAGCTGGTGAAAATTAAATGAATATTTTAGCAACAATTCAATTGTTAATTAACAATTTACGATCGCAATCATAACCAAAATAATCATGATACATTGATCAAATTTATAAAGATTATAAAGATGAGATGCTTGTTTAATATTTTATCGACAAAATATAAATTTTTCTTTTTTTTTGCATAATCTTTAAATTTTGAAAAAAAAAATAGTTATAATACGTTGGTCTAATTAGTAAAGTACAAAGAAAGGTTATTTACCAGCAATTTTATTGCTTTAATCGAATTATAAGATCCTATATATTATTAACATAGGTATGCAAAGTCCACAGATAGTGTGCTACTTTTTTTATAAACAAAATGGCGCCGACAAATCGTATTTTTTTCAATTATTGCTCTATAACTCCGAAGATTTTAACTTTACACCAAAAATACTCAAATAAAAATTCACCCCAATTTAATTCTACATAGAGGCATGTTTTTCCCTATTTGCTCCGACGAAAATTTTCCTCGAAAAGCGTGGGTTCTCCCAACAAAATCTCGAATTTCCAAATAAATTTTTTGGGCCAGTAATTATTTATCAATAATTATATAGCTTGGTGAAATAAAAGCTTTCTTGGTATAGATTATAAATTCAGAAGCCAGTTAAAATGAAACGAATATTTTAGCAACAATTCAATTGTTAATTAACAATTTACAGTCGCAATAACAACCAAAATAATCATGAGACATTGATCAAACTTAGAAAGCTTATAAAGGTGTGATGCCTATTTAATATTTTGTCGACAAAATATAAATTTTTCATTTTTTTGCATAATCTTTAAATGTTTAAAAAAAATTGTTATAAACAAATTAACATTTCTTAGAAATTGTTTAATATATTCTAATATTAAAAAATACTTAAAATGCGTATTTCATAAGTCTTGAAAATGAATGCTTTAAAAAATTTTTCCAACCATTTGCAAAAAAGTTAGGAAACAGCAAAATAAATATACGATATCTCCATTGTTTATAATTTGTTTTAATTGTTTCAAAGCTTAAAAGTGAGTCTATGGTACAATCTAATTACTCACAAAGAATGTCAAAAATTAGTGCAATGGTTATATTTTCATCAAAGATTAAATATACTTTTTTTGTAATTTTTAGCGCGAAAGTAGGCTTGATACAGAGCCGGAGATAAAATGTTCACTCGAAGCGACTGACACGCTTACCCGTTGTCCTAGGTGAACGACAAACGCGACAACGCGACAACGCGAAAATATCAAGTAATGGTTGTATTTGTGTATGGCCTACGTTTTCGGGTTAATCAGTCTACGACAAGACGCGACGAAGTGCGAACTTGATTTGTTCGCGACGAGACACGACATATTGTGACGCCCCATTGCTTTTTTCAATTCAAATTATGCTACGTAATAGTTTATTAAATAAATAAAAACTAATAATAACTATATAGTACCAGTGTTTTTTCATTAACATACCTTAAAGTCAGTAACAGCCCCTCCTCAATAGAATTTGGTTTTTGAAAATTACTTATTGACAGTTATTGATAGCTCAGTTATTAATACTGAGTCTAACAGCTGCAATGATATAATCGAAAGTGAATAAGCCACAATACTGTTTAAATTAACGTGGATTATTTCATTAATTTCGGATATAAATAATCAAACTCTCCAAATTTACTCGTTCTAAATATATGACATTTGTTGTCTTTCTTTTTCCTATATGGAATTTTTTAGCTAAGTATTTAAAATATGAATTTTCTAGTAACACTGCCGTATAATTCCCCACACTTAAGAATAGGAATGAATAATTGACATCGTCACGTTTGTCCTGGTTTGAGTGATGGAAAGCGACGCGATGCGACGCTACATAAGCCACACGTCGCGTGAATTACGGGTCGCATCGCATCGCAACGCATCGCATCGCGTCGCGTCGTTTTCCGTCGCTCCCCTAGGACAACGGGTTAAACTCGCGCGAGTTGTGTATGTGGGCGGGTAGCTACGGTACTGTATTATTCTACTTTCGCGCGTGTAAATTACAAAAAATTATATTTATAATCTTTAATTAAAATATAACCATTAAGCTGATAATCGATATTGTTTTATAAATAATTAGCTTGTACTTTAAACTCACTTCTACGCTTTGAAAGAATTAAAAAAATTATTAACACCGTAGTAATCGTATGTTTATTTTGCTGTTTCATAACTTTTTTGCAAATGGTTGCAAAAAAGTTTTAAAGCATTTATTTTCAAGATATTTGAAATGCGTATTTTAGCTATTTTTTAAAATTATAATATAATAAAAACTTTCTGAGAAACGTTAATTTGTTTATAACTATCTTTTTTAACATTTAAGGTTATGCAAAAAAATAAAAAATTTATATTTTGTCGACAAAATGTTAAATAGGCATCTCATCTTTATAAGATTTCAAAGTTTGATCAGTGTATCATAATTATTTTGGTTATTATTGCGACCGTAAATTATTAATTAACAATTTAATTGCTGCTAAAATATCCGTTTAATTTTCACCAGCTTCTGGAACTATAATCTAAACCAAGAAGGCTTTTAAGTCACCAAATTATTTAATTACTGGTAAATAATTACTTATCTAAAACTTTATTTGAAAATTAAAGATTTTGTTGGGAAAACCCGCATTTTCCGAGGAAAATTTTCGTCGAAGCAGATCGGGAAAAACACGTCTCTATGAAGAATTAAATCACGGTGAATTTTTATTTGAGTGTTTTTGTTGTAAAGTTAAAATCTTCGGAGTTCTAAAGCAATAATTGAAAAAAACACGATTTTCGGGCGCCATTTTGTTTATAAAAAAAGTAGCACACTCTCTGAGGACTTTGCATACCTATATTATTAATATATAGGATCTTATAATTCGATTCCAGCAATAAAATTGCTGGTAAATAACTTTTCCCAAAAATGGCCTATTCTCCGATAATCAGCCCAGACTACAATGGTAGTTATCAAACTCGTCCGATACGTCTAAAGGTGACAAGCAAGCAATATATGTAATATAAATTTATATTTTTCTATTCGTTAAATTTCCCACCTTTACAAGTTTTATCTCTTTTTATCTCAAAACTTAAATTGTTTTCCATTTTTTGCGTTATTTTGCCGGATATTAGAGCGCTCATTACTGTATATACATACATGCACTTATTTTTAATAATTTTAAGTTAATATATTTTTTTTCCTTCAACGGACACCTCCTTTAAACGGACACTTTATGTGGAACGACCACTGTTATTTCAAGGGAGAGTTCACTGTAAGTATAAACTATTTATTTGTCTTGATAAACGTTGAATAGTAAGTATCCGTTCAAGACAGCCTCAAATCGATTATTACTAGGCCATCTTATTGCCAAAGGAGTGTTTAAGTCTCGTATATTTATTCAATTCACGATTACATTCAACAGTTGGTAAGATCTAAAGATCTCGATATTCAAATCGGTCGATGTATCTGAGACTTTCAGTGGGCAATAGCCGAGACATCTCTATAGACATTTCATTAGATTGAATATCACACCATCAATAAAGCCATTACCATAAACAATGGAACAAAAGAAGGTCGCGGCAGCGAAGTACAGTGGCGGATGCGATCGATATTTTACTAGTCAGTTTAACTAGCTTCAGTTCACAAAAGACGTTGGTTATAGACCAGGGCGCATCTGTAAAAATATTAGTACATTTGGACGTTGAGAGGTGACTCAAATTTTTTTGCAGAAGTTGCTTTAAAATAGCTCAAATAATAATATTGGAGTTATTCTCCCTCTCAAAAAGATCCGGAACATTGTTTAACCTTTAACTACACACGCTGGCGTACTTTGTACGCCAGATGTAAGAATTCTACTGGAAATATATTTAAAAATTTAATTTTTGACCTTGCTTATTTTTCTAACCTATCACTGGAATGTGCTTTACAATTTGGTTGTAGTTTCGTTATAATCGGCGTTCTGGAAAGATCGTAATTTACATTTTATTATTTGTTGTTTCCGGTGGTGGACAATATACCCCAGGATTATATTACTATAAGTCGTAATATAAGTACATATTTTAATTGTTTTTTAGTCATTATGGCAAAAAATATATTTTTCTTTGTAAACAATACTTTTTCTCCTGTAAAAAATCACATTTAAAAAATTTTTTATTAGTAATTTTATTTATCATGGAATCCAGTTATTCCATGATTCCAGTTATAAATCCCAATTGGCTTACTGAAAAGGAACTCCAGGTATTCACTGATGCCGAATAAGGTTTATAACAAACAACTAAGTGTATTTTTTCAAAAAAAATTAAACAAATCCGCTGTTTTAAGTGTATTTTCTTGTGGCGTACAAAGTACGCCACGCGTGTAGTTATGTTATAACTTGATGCGCGGGTAGTTAAAGGTTAAATAATCGAAATTTCAAAAAATGAAGGAAAAATTCGATTTTTTTCTTCGTTTTTTGATTATAACTTTAAAAGTATTCATTTTGGAGAAAAGTTGTACTAACATAAAAGTTGCGTAATTAAATTTCCTACAATATAGAATGAGTTAAGAGTTTAAAAAATAGTCACTCTTGTTGCAAAATAGCAATAATTGCGAAAAAAACATACAAAAACAAGTATTCGAATTTTACGTTTTTCAACCATTTATGCTACACTTAGGACCTTCATATGAAAAACTTTATGATACAGTAAAATAATACTGTAAATTTCATTAAGATCAGTTCAATAGATTTTGCAAAATAAATTTTGCAATCCAGCTTTCGCAAAAAAAATTCATTTTTTCAAAATGTTACAGGACTCAAAATAAAGCAGATAGCACATTGAATTTTTTTGCTTATAGAAGTTTACTGTACCTTTTATTTGCAATTTTGCAAATTTAAAATCAATTAACTACCACGGCGTCAGGAATTTTTTAAAATAAACATTAATTATTGGTGCTACGCGCAGGACAGCGGATAGTTTGCTCTTATTGGGCATTCCAATGACATTTGTTAATGATTGATACATTTTAATTTTTATTACATTTCCATATAAATAAATAAATTTGTTTATTGCAAAATAAAAACACATATTCTATCCTTTGAAATAACACTTTTATTAGCAAAAACTTTATTGTTCATATATTTTAACTTAGAGAATAAAAGTTTATTATTTTTAAACATATTATGCAATTGTTTAAACAATATTTCACAAACAATAATAAAATTAGTTTGATTTTTGTGGAATTAAAATATTAAAATACAACAAAATATAGAGTAAGAAAATAATATATTAGATAAAGATTGGAAGACATTTTGGTGGAAATCAACTTGTGTGAATCGAACACCGCTGTCCTGCGCGTAACACCAAAAATTAAAGTTTATTTAAAAAATTTCCTGACGCCGTGGTAATTAATCGATTTAAATTTTGCAAATTGCAAATGAAAGGCACAGTACACTTCTATAAGCAAAAAAAATTTCAACTTGCTATCTGCTTTATTTTCAGTCCTGTATCATTTTGAAAAAATGATTTTTTTTTTGCGAAAGCTGGATTGCAAAATTTATTTTGCAAAATCTATTGAATCGATCTTAATGAAATTTACAGTATTGTTTTACTGTATCATAAAGTTTTTCTGTGTGAAACATAAAGGTCCTAAGTGTAGCATAAATGGTTGAAAAACGTAAAATGCGAATACTTGTTTTTGTATGGTTTTTTCGCAATTATGGCTATTTTGCAACAAGGGTGACTATTTTTTAAATTTTTTACCAATTTTTTATTGTAGGAAATTTAATTACGCAACTTTTATGTAAGTACAACTTTTCTCGGAAATGAATACTTTTAAAGTTATAATCAAAAAACCAAGAAAAAAAATCTAATTTTTCCTTAATTTTTTGACATTTTAATTATTTAAACAATGTTCCTGACCATTTTGAGAGGGAGGATAACTCAAATATTATTATTTGAGTTATTTTCAAGCAACTTCTGCAAAAAAATTTGAGTCACCTCTCAACGTCCATCTCAAAACAGATGCGCCCTGGACTATTAAGATATTCTGAGATTTATTGATGGCGGTTAATCAAATTTTGATTGTTTCTACTTGATACTAAAATTGTTCAATAATTACGTAGCCTAACTAACAAACAGAAGCGTTTTTCGACGAAAACATTTAAGTTTTCATAATCTGTCTTACTCAGTTATCAACACATTTATTTCAACAGTGTGCCAAATTCATAGTTCATGGACTATGGACTATGACTATGAATCATGGACTTTACTTCTTCTTCATGTGTCGTCTCCATCATTGGAAGTTAGCAGTTACGCTGGAAAATAAGTCTTGAGCTGTACGCATAAGTTCTTCACAGCCTAGTCCTGTCTTTATAATATTAAGCATCCAGGACAACGCTTTTCTTTTATTACTTCGTTTTCCCTCTATTTTGTCTTATAAACTGAGATACGCTGACGATACAGTTCTTTTAGCCGAATCACATGAAGACCTACAGAGACTGCTTAATAAAGTGACCGCAGTAAGTGAAGAATAACAAAATATGGAACTATCGCTCAACATAAGCAATATACAGGGTGTCCAGAAACTCTACCGACAAACGAAGACAGGAGATTCCTCAGATAATTTTAAGATATTTTAACCCAATTCACCTAGTCCGAAAATGCTTCCTAAAGGAGCTAGAGCTCTTTGAAGATGGCGTCTTGTAAGTAGTTTTTTTTAAATAACTCCAGAACGCTTCTATTAAGAAAAACGAAAATTGGTAAACATATTTATCTTCCACAGATAAATCGACTCCATGCATTGCGAATTTCTAGTACCGGTCATAGGCGTCCGTTTTGGGTAGGGCAACAATTATTTTATCGCATAACTTTTTTATCTTTAATTTTTAAGCATTTTTGACTCTGGATTATTAAGTTGTGAGATATTCTACAACTAAAAGTTACTCTTGTTTTAGGTCGATAGGATACACCGTTTTCTAGAAAAATCGATTTGAAAATTTTTCTTTTTTTGAATTTCCAAAAAAAATTTCAAAAAAAAACTATTTAGAAATCTGAAAACTGGTACGTTTATTTATATTTCATAGATGAATCGATTTCATTAACTGCGAATTTCTAGTACGGGTCATATGCGTCCGTTTTGGGTAGGTCAACGGTTATTTTATCGCATAACATTTTTCTCTTTCATTTTTAAGCATCTTTGACACTAGATTATTAAGTTATGAGGTATTCTAGTACTAAAAGTTACTCTTGCTTTAAGTTGATAAAATACACCGTTTTTTTTTAAAAACCTTTTCAATTTTTATTCAAATTCAAAAAACAAAAAATTTTCAATTCGATTTTTCTAGAAAACGGTGTGTCCTACGGACTTAAACCAAGAATACCTTTTAGTACTAGAATACCTCACAATTTAATAATCCAGTATCAAAAATGCTTAAAAGTTGAAGACAAAAAGTTATGCGATAAAATAACCGTTGCCCTACCCAAAACGGACGCCTATGATCGGTACTAGAAATTGGCAATGGATGGAATCGATTTATCTCTGGAAGATAAAAATTTGTACCGATTTTCGTTTTTCTAAATTAAAGCGTTCTGGAGGTATTTAAGAAAAACTAATTACAAGAAGCCATCTTCAAGGAGCTCTAGCTCCTTTAGGAAGCATTTTCGGACTAGGCGAATTGAGCTAAATTGTCTTAAAATTATCTGAAGAATCTGCTGTCTTCGTTTGTCGGTAGAGTTTCTGGACACCCTGTATAAGTAATATACAGGGTGAGTCATGAGGAACTGTACATACTCCTACCTCGTAAAGAGGCCCCTATGGGGAATAACAAATTACCAATAAAAAGTATCTGCTCCCATTGTTTAATAATATACAGGGCGAGTTTTGCATTTTGACAGAAAATTATATTCGTTATAATTTTTGAACGGTCAGATCGATGTGTCTCTTATTCTGGTCAATAGTTACACTATTACCACCTAATCAGCTGATTTATTCAAACTAGAAAAAAATCAGGTGCGGCTTTAAAAAATTAGTTCGTTTGGGTCTTAGAAACAATTTCACCCTGTATACGCTTTTTGAAAACTGTAATATTAATTTTACAAATTAGACAAATAGGCAATTAAAATGACATTTTTATTTTTTTCCCCACATGATTACTTAATTTTTTATAAAAAAATCAAATTTGACTATGAATTAAAAATTTGGTAAAGTGAACCATAGATTTAAAAAAATTTAATTTCATTACAAAAATTAATTTTTTCAAACAAATATTTGATTTATGTTACCACCCAATCAATTGGTTTATTCAAACTAGAACAAAATCAGGTCCGGCTTTAAAAAATTAGTTCGTTTTGGTCTTAGAAAAAATTTCACCCTGTATACGCTTTTTGAAAACTCTAATATAAATTTTACAAATTAGACAAATAGGCAATTAAAATGGCATATTTATTTTTTCCCCACACGATTACTTAATTTTTTATTAAAAAATCAAATTTGTCAACATCGTAATTTTACCATAAAAATAAAAAAAATTAACGTTTTTCTTAAAATTAAAAGTTTCACCATTTTTTTTTTCTATAACACGTCTAGATCTAAAACTCCCCATAACACTTCTCTTTGGACTCTATAGTAACATAAACGTGATCAAATAGATAAATTTTAAATTTTTTCACTTAATTTTTGCGATTTATCTTTGCAATTCACGAAGCTGCACCTTTTATTTTTAAAAATTCATAACTTTTTCGAGAAGAAGACTGAAAGTCTACAACAATTGTCATAGTCTTCACAATGGTAAGAGATATGTGCTGTAAAAATTTCAGAAAAAAAAATTTAAATGGAACGTTGTAGCGAGTTAAACCGTGATTTCATCTCTTTTTTTTTTCATTTTTAGGTTAAAATTCCGATTTTGACAAATTTGATTTTTTAATAAAAAATTAAGTCATCGTGTGGGGAAAAAATAAACATGCCATTTTAATTGCCTATTTGTCTAATTTGTAAAATTCATATTAGAGTTTTCAAAAAGCGTATACAGGGTGAAATTTTTCTAAGACCCAAACGAACTAATTTTTTAAAGCCGGACCTGATTTTTTTCTAGTTTGAATAAATCAGTTGATTAGGTGGTAATAGTGTAACGATTGACCAAAATAAGAAATACATCGATCTGACCGTTCAAAAATATGACGAATATAAATTTCTGTCAAAATGCGAAACTCGCCCTGTATATTATTAAACAAGGGGAGCAGACACTTTTTAATGGTCATTTGTTATTACCCATAGGAGCCTCTATACGAGGTAGGAGTATGTACAGTTCCTCATGACTCACCCTGTATATTATAATAACAAAGACAACTCAGGAAATTCGTGAGATATAATATGTACAGAATCAGCTTATTGAAAGAGTAAGATAATTCAAGGTACAACCATTAATGAAAAGAATAACAATTTTGAAATTGTGTACTCGTAGGTAAAAGTATCAAGTGGGTTGCACTAATAAAACGTGTCAATGTTAGCTGTACACATATAAAGGTAAAACCATGTTAAACTATTGTTTTAGACAAGTAATAATTCTTATAAATATTGTGTGCGATTTGTTTCACTATTCACAGACAACAGAAATAATTATAAATAATTTGGGCAAAATGGCATAAAAATGAATGATATACAGGGTGTCCCGAAAAGATTGGTCATAAATTATACCACACATTCTAGGGTCAAAAATAGTTCGATTGAACCTAACTTACCTTAGTACAAATGTGCTCATGAAAAAAGTTATGAAAGTTACAAAGTTTGAAGTTACAAAATGAAACTCGTTTTTTTTTTCAATATATCAAAAACTGTGAAAGATTTTTTATTGAAAATGGACATGTATCATTCATATGGCAGGAACATCTTAAAACAAAATTAAAGTGAAGATTGTCCACCCCATAAAAAATTTATGGTGGTTTTGTTCCCTTAAACCCCCCCAAACTTTTGTGTACGTTCCAATTAATTCATTATTGTGGTACCATTAGTTAAACACAACGTTTTTAAAACTTTTTTTCCTCTTAATATTTTTTCGATAAGCCAGTTTTTATCGAGATGCGGCTACTTTTTTAATATATTTACATAAAAATTTTATGGGGGTTTTGTTCCTTTAAACCCCCCAAATGCTTGTGTACGTTCCAATTAAACTATTATTGTGGTACCATTAGTTAAACACAGTGTTTTTAAACCTTTTTTGCCTCTTAGTCTTTTTTAGACAAGTCACCTTTTATCGAGATGTGGCTTCTTTTTCAAAATATACCTAAAAATGTAAATTATAAATAAATTTTCAGATTATTAACAGGTCTCTATAATCGTACTTAACCATATTCAAATATGTGGTGTATTCGACAAATATTCAAAATATGTCGATAAATACTGGCTTATCGAAAAAGTACTAGGAGGCAAAGAAGTTTTAAAAACATTGTGTTTAACTAATGGTGCCACAATAATAATTTAATTGTAACGTACATATACGTTTGGGGGATTTAAAGGAACAAAACCCCCATACAATTTTTATGGGGTGCACAAATTTCACTTTAATTTTTTTTAAGATGTGGCTACCATAAGAATGCTACATGTCCATTTTCAATAAAAAATCACTAAGAGTTTTCGATATATGAAAAAAAATCGATTTTCATTTTGTAACTTCAAAGGGCTGTAACTTTTTTTGTGTACACTATTGTATATAGGTAAGTAAGGTTCAATCAACCTATTTTTGACCCCAGAATCTGTGGAATAATTTATGACCAATCTTTTCGGGACACCCTGTATATTGTGCTGCAAACAAGATAATAGAATATAACCACACCAAAGACCGTCTCTTACAAATTCATGCACTGCGAAATAGCCTGAAAAAAATGCTACCATTGACGTCAGTGAAAAACCAGCTTCAAAGCCTAGTCCTGCCTTTAATTGCATCTAGTTCTTAATGAACTCTCTCCATTCCTTCTTATTGGATGCCATCTGTGTTGCTTCCTGCCAAGTCTTACCCTTACTCTGTAGTATCTGCGAGATGTCACTATTCCATTCTTTAATGGGTCGTCCTATTCTGTTCTTCCCCATTGGTTTTGCTTCCCATACTCTTTTCACTTGTCTATTATCGTCCATCCGGTTTAGATGTCCGAACCATGCCAATTTTTTCTCCTTTATTGAGTCGAGTATCGGTTTGACTTTGAGCCTTTCTCTTATTTCTTCATTTCTGATGCTTATTTATTTAATCAAGAAAGCACCCAGTCTTTTGATATTCTGGACAATATTAACTCGAAGGAATCGTACAACATTCCCATATCGGAAACGCAAGTCCCTTTTTCCAAAATTAGCAGTCGACATTTCTGAGACGCAAACATCTTGGACACGCTTACGATTAAAACATGTAAGAATGAAAAATGTTTGATAGCTAATTGCCACGAAACCAATATTGTTATACTGTCTTGTACAAAAAATCTGAATTTTTTGAGTTCTTGCTTAACATTTTATATTGATGGCACATTTGAATATAAACCAAAATATTTTTTGCAAACCTTTACATTACAAGGTATAAAAAATAATTACTATATTCCTCTGGTTTTCCATGTATTATCAAGCAAATGAATAACTATACCAAAATCACAATAAAGATGACCTAGACATAAACAAACCAAAACCAAGACGCGTTGAGGGTTACAAGGAGCCCTCCCAAATCATGATTTACAATCTATATACATTGTAAATCCCAAAAAATGATTTACAAATTTACAAATGATTTATACATTGTAAATCATGATTCGGGAGTGCTCCTTGTAACATTCAACGTGTCTTGGTTTGTTTATTTCTAGTGCATCTTCATTGTGATTTTAGTATAGCTATCTAAAATCATCATGCGAAACGAGAAATACCAGTTCCTTCAACTTATAATTCAGGGTAAAATTGAAGACCAGAGAGGAATAGGACGCAAGAAAATGTCCTGGCTCCGAAACATAAGGCAATGGACAGGGATTAACGACATACAATCTCTGATATACATTGCAAGAAACAGACAGTTAATGGAAAATGTGATCGCTAACATCCATTAGTGGATTTGCATCTGAAGAAGAAGAATCTAAAATCATTTTAATTAATTTGGGACAAATGTACTACCTAAATTGTTGGATATTAATTTTAAACCTGATGTACTCCTTCTCAGAGGCATCTTTTAGTTTGTCACAGTTTTTCGATTTCTCTCTAACGCAGTAAGTTAGAAGTGACAGAAAGAAAGGTACGTCCGTGATTAAAGTCATATATAACATTTATTCTAGTTGTTAATAGATGGCGCTAAAATCGACGGCGCTAAAACAAAAAATGATTTATGTATTATCTATACGATTCTAATCTGTACAATTTTAAGACCCTACAAATCAAAGAACATAACTTTTTATAAATTAAATAAACACAATTGATTTGTTTTTATACCAAATTACGATTACGATTCTAACAACTGTCAGATTTAACTAAAATGTTATGTTATGATTCTCTGCATTCTTAAAATCATATACTACGTCATTAATGATACACTGAAAGACTGAGAAGAACTTTAAATTATAGTCGTATAGATATGTAATAAGTAAAAAATGGGTAAATACCTAAATCATTTCTTTTCCGAATATAGCGCCATTTATCAACAACTGAAATAAATGTTACAAATGTGTATGTATCACGGACGTACCCTTTTTTTCTGTCACTTGTGTCGCACTGAAAAAAGCCTCTAAAAAGCACTATACAATTATGGAGAACAGTGCCTACGTTCTCTCCGATGAGGCTCCAATAAGAGCCGAAAATCGCGATTCAGAGGACTGGACTGCGCTCCGTATTCTAATTGAAAAGTAAGATTGTTTTGCCTTCGCATTGCAACTGAATAAAAATGGTATACATTTTTATTTTACACTATACAATTGTTGTTGACTTCAACAATGTAACAACTTCAACGTAACAATCAATTAATGGATTCATTAGGCAAAGTGTCAAATGTAACATTAGTTGGCTTCCATTTTAGCTTGTCGCAAACATGGATTCATAAAATCCAAAAGTTAGGTCTTATGTCAGACTATAGGAACCCAAATTCTAATAAAGAGTAAGTATTACTTAACTGGCTTTTTGGTCTAACATGTTTAGAGCCCCACAATATAGGAGGTTAGAAGATGACTGACTTACAGCATTCTTGAACTAACTTATAGAGAAAATAATATAGACGACGATGCTCGTTTTTCCCCAAATATGTGGGCTTGTGCTTCAGCGTCTTCTGAAAGAACAACGAACCATTGTGAATAATTCACAATACAACAAAAGTTTGTACATATTACCTTCTAATATTTTGCAGTTCATACACATTTTAGTACAAAATCAAACCAATGTTTACGCTAAACTAAATAGTAGCTACTCGTCTTCTAAAAAAAATTTCGAACAAAAAATATACAGGACGATTCGGAGCATTACTTGAAAAATATGAAGACGGTCAAATAAGTAGATTAGCTTTTGTGAAGTCAGCTTCATTTGTTCTGATGTTCAGGTCATCAAATTCTTATGTTTTCGTTCAATTTTTAATACCTAACCTATTTTGTCTATTAATGCATTACGGTGCGGTAGTACAATCGGGTCGCCTGCAGTTTCTCAACTGTCATCAATACGCTTAACTTCACGCGTAACTTTGATACGAGAATTATAAAAAAAATATGCATTGAAATTCGGATCCAGTAATTTTTTAAGCATTATAAAGTGAGTACAAGGAAATACATAATTTTTTTTTAATTACACCTTCAATTTACCGTGCACTTCTCGTAGACTGTACCTATAAGGTAGAGTCGTGTTGAGAAACTGCAGCGTGCCCAGTACCCACATAACAATTTCATGTTCTTAGTAGATTCATAGAACATACTTTTCAGAAAAAGTATATACTGAAAATATGCGTAATAACTATTGCGAATGTGCAGAGCAGATACTGAGTATATACTACATTACAGTACTTAAACGTTCTATGTATATACTTAGAAGGTACTACCGCACTTCTTTTCAGTATATACCAAGAATGTACTTTTTAGAACATTCCAAGGGAGTACTATAAACCTTCTATTTATATACTTAGAACGTAGTACCGCACATCTTTGTATGGGAAGAATATATATTTTTAAGAATATTCTAAGAAAGTGCTATCAAGTGTTATATTGCTTAGAAGTATGTTTTCAGCATCACCTAATCTCATCTTAGGTTCTACTGGTTCTACCAAATACCTATTATATTTACAAATTTTAATTGCAAATGAGAATGTAGATAGTACCTACCTACATTCTACAATATTACTTAAAAAGTAAGTACTGTTATGATCTGCTTTCTATTACTTTTATATTAATTATTATTTACTTGCTCAATTATTTAATTAACGCAAATCATACATAAAAATTAAGAAGGAATTTCAGGGTGCCTTTTTATAATATAAAAAAATGTCAAAATTATCTTATGTTATACTTATCTTCTCTCGTGGTTTCAGTATCTCTTAGTTGATCCTTATCGGGATAAAATAGGAAAAGGAAATAAATAGAAAAATCATAAATAAAAACATACAATTACCTTTATTATCAAAAGCAATGTTCTGTAAATTTATCAATTAAATTCTGTGGGCATAACTGTCCAAAAGAAACTTTTACCATATAAATTAATCTAATTCAAACAAATATTTATCGCTTTGTTCTTGATACCATTAATAAACCCAGCTAAACAAACGTCCTGTTAAATACGTCCTATTAAATTTTTGAAATGTTGTAATCTTAAATTCATATGCTTTTACGTAAAAAAATTAACTTCTGATTATAAAAAAATCTATCACATAGGTTATTGACTGACCTTTTTGATTCACACACAATGATGTCTCCTCTTGACCCAAACAGCTCCCCCTTGTTGATTATGTTAGGCTACCAATCAAAGCCCTCTCCGTTCTCAGCAAACAATCCAGCAGTATACCAGCAACTATTTCTCCAAAACATAAACCAGGCTTCCTTTGACCAGGACTCGTTCAATAAACTCCAAATATCTCTCCTCTCTTTCTCTCAACAATATTCTCCTGAGACCCAAGTATCTTTTTTACTTGGTGTCACAAATAATTTTAATAACGATAATTCTTGTAACTTACTCTCTTGGACTTTACAGAATCAAAGAGGTATTTCTTCTCGATTTGATTTGTCTCTCGTTCCACTTTTCAGCTACTCTCACTTATCAAACACAACCGCTAGTACTTGCTTCTGAACTGCTCACGAAAACTTTTGACTGCTCCTCTCGGCTGCCGGTAACACCATAATCCCTCTTTAAAAAACTATCTAAAAATTCAACCTTCTCTCCTTCCCATTCCAAATTGCCAAACCAATTAGAGACATTTTTTCTTCTCCCTTCTTTTTTTTATTCGAAACACCCACTCATACTTTCAAAAATATTCCTGCCATCATACTAATTACTTTCGGGAAATTCTACAAAATTTACTCGGGGTTAAACAAAAAGCTTAAAATTCCAAACTTTCTTTACCTTAATTTTCTAAGAATTAATTACCTATGGCTTCTATATTTCCCGTAATTAACAATCGGTTTAAAATACTAATTCTAAATAAGTTTCACTTCACTTTTATTTACAAAAATGTTTTTAATATTCTTCATGGAAAAATTCATTAAGGAGAAACCACTTTGCGTTGAAAGCTAACTTCTAATAAATATTTACAAATCATTATACAGGGTGTATCAAATTTATGTGCCCGCGTTATATTAAAAAAAATTAAAATTTTTATTCTATCTTTGATTGATAAATTGAAACACAATTTGACAATGAAACACCCCGCCTTGTTTTGAAATAAAATCGTTATTAATAAGTGCAACCAAAAAAATTTTTCTATCGACAACAACACTTTTCTATTGTGTCAAAATATTGAGTCCCACCTGAAAAACAATTGCTTCCTTTTTCCCACTGTCTGTACTTAGGTGCGATAGGGCAAGATTTCGATCGAAAATTTCCTAAGTCTTTAACCTCAAATGAATGTTCATACTTTTTGGCTACTCTGTTTTTGTTCATTTATTAAATTTTCATACTCCCTCAATATTACACGCAGTTCCTTCTCCTTTTCTTCTCTCCATATCAATTTTCTTTCGTTTTCTTCCGATTCTTTACACATGTTTATTATGTATTCTGCCTCCTCCATTTTGCATACTTCTTCTTCAAATACCACAGTTTCAATGGTATCTCTTTCGCCTTCTTTTTCTATTCTGATTTCTTCTTCTGGGCTCATCTCTTTTTTTGAGGAATCCCAAGCTTCATTTTCTTGTGTCAATCTTTTTTCTTCTTTTTCTCCTTCTGGGCTCATCTCTTCTTTTGAGGAATCCCAAGCTTCATTTTCTTTTGTTAATCTTTTTTCTTCTTCTTTTTCTTCTTCTGGGCTCATCTCTTCTTTGGAGGAATCCCAAACTTTATTTTCTTTTGTCACTCTTTATTTTTCTTTTTCTTCTTCTGGGCTCATCTCTTTTTTCGAGGAATCCCAGGCTTCATTGTCTTTACTTATTTTCTGCTGCTTCATCCTCTTTCTTCTCTGTCCTTGCTTCATTGCCAAATTCATTTCCAGCGTTTGTTTTTTGTCTACATTATCCTTTTTCCGTTTCTCATGTTCCTTGTCCATTTCCAGAATGTCCTGTTCTTCTTCTTTTTCCTCTGTGATTTTCATCGTATTATTTTTGAAATCTATCACCACATGTTTTTCTGACAATTCATCCACTCCTACGATCATACCATGTATCATGTTTGGCATTATAACACATTGTAGTGCATAAAATTTCTTGCCCAATCGAACCCTTATTCGTATTCCTTCATTTATTGTTGCCAAAGTCCGTTTATTTGCGCCCACTAAATTTACCCTGGGAATTTTGTAAATTAAATTCGTTAAATCAACCTCTTCTATTAATTTCCTGTTAATCAATGTAATTTCCGAACCAGTATCAATCATAATTAAACGCTTTTATTTAGTTCAACAGTTTGCGTCAAATCTTCAAACGTTAATTTGACTGCCTTTTCTCCAATGCAAATGAATGAAAATTTGCAGACATATGCATTCGCGGGAACAATACACGAATAGTCAATAAAAAATTTTTTTTTATATTTTTTAATTGTTTAAATAAAAAAAACTATTTTAGTGGAAAACGCTTAAATTCTATTGTTTTTTACAATGTAAAAACTTGAAACTTTTACGGATTGTAGCTAATGATATGAACTATACATAATTTCACTTTTTACGTTAATTGTTTACGTTATGCTTCATAAGTAAACAATAAAGTTTCAAATTTTTTGCCGATTCCGACTACTTTTCATGTTAGTACATCATATGTTTTATGCATAGTTTAATAAACATGACGATATATTTTAATGTTTGAAAAGTGTAAGACTAAAAATAAAAAATAAAAAAATATGAAAAAAATGTTTTTAAGAAACGCTTTTCTTTAGTTACGAGTGACTAAAATTAAAAATATTACAAAAAAATCAACTAAAAAGCAAAAAATAAAAAAAATTGAAAAAAATCTAACACATTCGTTAAAGAAAAGCGTGGGGCGAAAACCGTTTATTCGATGAAGTCGCGCCACGCGTTTCTTTGACGAATGTGTTAGATTTTTTTCAATTTTTTTTATTTTTTGCTTTTTAGTTGATTTTTTTGTAATATTTTTAATTTTAGTCACTCGTAACTAAAGAAAAGCGTTTCTTAAAAACATTTTTTTCATATTTTTTTATTTTAATAGGTTTCTCATTTATAAAACCATCTACAAATTTTAAATTTACTCCACTTCTTTTATCATTACTTCCTGCTAATTTAATAAATTCCTTCGGCTGACAAAAAATTCCTGTTTGTTTTTTTGTGTCTAGTGAGCGCCTTCGTGAAAAAACGCTTGCTGTTCTTCTTCTTTTCTTCTTTCGTCATTTTGTCTCTCATCCTCATATTCGCCTATTTGCGTATTTTTTACCGCTCTTCTATTTTCTCTTGGTCTGTTGGACCCGTATCGGTTTCCACGATTTTCCTGTTCATTCCTTCTATTATCATTTCTGTCTTCTTGATATGTGCGGGTGTTATTTCTATTTTGATTTTCTCGATATCTGTCTTTGTTCCATTGCCGATTTCTTTGTTCATAGTTTCCTCTTCCATTGTCTCTATTTTCGTTTTCACTCCTCGGAATAAATTCTCTTCTTGTATAATCTCTCCTAAAGTTTTGTCTTCTATCTCTATATGTCTTGATTTTCGCGTTGTCTATAATTTTCTTGCGATCTTCTTATTTCTCTTTCTCTCATTTTTGCTTTTCGTATTTGTAAAAATTGTCACAAAGTGTCGATATCTTTGTAGTTTTGTAATGTTATGTGATCTTCTAAGGTATCTTCAAAATGTCTGGCTATCAGTTCTACTATCTGTTCGGACGAATAATTGTAGTGTAGGTGTTTTGCATTGTTGTATAATTGTAGCGCGTATGTTTGTTCTGAAATACCCATTCTATCATGGTACCTCCCATTTTGCAAATCCTTGTTTATTTCCATATGTTGTATCTTTCCCCAGAAATAACTCAGGAACTTTTGTTCGAATGTATGCCGATTGTCCAATTCTTCTTCTTTGCTATCAAACCATAAACTCGCCTCATCTTTAAGATGGTTCTTTATCGTTTCTTTGGCTGTTTCGAAGTTACCGATGTATTGTACTTTCTTTTTTAAATTACTTATGAAAATTACTGGGTCTAATTTTTTTACATCCCCGCCAAATCTCATTTTCACATCCTCTGTACTATGGATAATCGTTTACCTTCTTTCTCCGGAATTTTGTTGATTCCTGATTTCCTCCATTTTTCTTTCTATTTCTCGCCTGTTCTCTTGTAATACGTTTTCAAATTTGGTTTCCAAATTTTCTAGTTCCTTTTCCTGGAAATTGTTTATCTCCTTTATTTTGATTTTGATTTCTTTAATCTCTGTCTCTTGTTGTCCCATCTCGTTCTTGATCATTGTCAAACATCCTTTTACTTCCTTTTCATACTTTCCTATGCGTTCCTCCATTTTCTTGTTCTCTTCTATTGCTTGTTTCATTTTTTGTTGTGTTTCATCCATTTTTTGATCAAATTTTTGTTGTGTTTCATCCATTTTTTGATCCACTTTGTCCATTTTCTTTGATGCTTCTTCCTGATTTTCTTGCATTGTATCCATTTTTTGTGACTGGAGTTGCATCAGTTGTAATAATTTATCTATTCCTGATAATTCCTGTTGGTCTGATGTCATGATTGTTGTTTCGAAAATGTCTTCTTGTTCTATATGTTGTTCTTGTTCCAAATGTTCTTCTTTTTTTTTGTTTTCTTTGCTTTTGCTTCTGGTTGTTATCGATTTGTAGTTAAAATTTATCCCCGCCTGATACGAAAGTCGAAAATACCTTGTATGCTGTAGAGACGAAAATTGTTCTCTCCCCAAATATAATTAATTTATCACACAAATTTTCAAATTTATCAAAATTCAAATAAATCAAAAATAAAATAAATATGTAAAATTGTACCTAGATAAAAAATATAACTCAAACAAAATATTTCATAAATTGTAAATATATCAACTTTTTCCGACGGGCAAATAAATTTTCCTTCACCTGTTTTTCCGTTTCCTATCCTTTCAAATTCACAACCAGAGATACTTTAAAGCCCCACGTTGGGCGCCATGTTGTTATGATCTGCTGTCTATTACTTTTATATTAATTATTATTTACTTGCTCAATTATTTAATTACCGCAAATCATACATATTAAGAGAAGAATCTCAGGGTGCCTTTTTATAATATAGAAAAATGTCTAAATTATCTTATGTTATACTTATCTTGTGGTTTCAGTATCTCTTAGTTGATCCTTATCGGGGTAAAATAGGAAAAGGAAATAAATAGAAAAATCATAAATAAAAACATACAATTACCTTTATTATCAAAAGCAATGTTCTGTAAATGTATCAATTAAATTCTGTGGGCATAACTGTCCAAAAGAAACTTATACCATATAAATTAATCTAATTCAAACAAATATTTATCGCTTTGTTCTTGATACTATTAATAAACCCAGCTAAACAAACAAATTTGTTATTCGCAAAATTACTTATACTTCCTATTAAATTTTTGAAATGTTGGAATCTTAAATTCATATGCTTTTACGTAAAAAAATTAACTTCTGGTTATAAAAAAAATCTATCACATAGGTTATTGACTGACCTTTTTGATTCACACACAATGATGTCTCCTCTTGACCCAAACAGCTCCTCCTTGTTGATTATGTTAGGCTACCAATCAAAGCCCTCTCCGTTCTCAGCAAACAATCCAGCAGGATACCAGCAACTATTTCTCCAAAACACAAGCCAGGCTTCCTTTGACCAGGACTCGTTCAATAAACTCGAAATTTCTCTCCTCTCTTTCTCTCAACAATAATCTCCTGAGACCCAAGTATATTTTTTACTTGGTGTCACAAATAATTTTAATAACGATAATTCTTGTAACTTACTCTCTTGGACTTTACAGAATCAAAGAGGTATTTCTTCTCGATTTGATTTGTCTCTCGTTCCACTTTTCAGCTACTCTCACTTATCAAACACAACCGCTAGTACTTGCTTCTGAACTACTCACGAAAACTTTTGACTGCTCCTCTCAGCTGCCGGTAACACAATAATCCCTCTTTCCAAAACTATCTGAAAATTCAACCTTCTCTCCTTCCCATTCCAAATTGCCGAACCAATCAGAGACATTTCTTCTTCCCCTTTCTTTTTTTTTATTCCAAACACCCACTCGTACTTTCAAAAATATTCCTACCATCATACTAATTACTTTCGGGAAATTCTACAAAATTTACTCGGGGTTAAACAAAAAGGTTAAAATTCCAAACTCTCTTTACCTTAATTTTCTAAGAACTAATTACCTGTGGCTTCTATATTTCCCGTAATAAACAATCGGTTTAAAATATTAATTCTAAATAACTTTCACTTCACTTTTATTTACAAAAATGTTTTTAACATTCTTAATATTAATCTTAATTTGATATTTACAAATCAATATACAGGGTGTATCAAATTTATGTGCCCGCGTTATATTAAAAGAAATTAAAATTTTTATTCTATATTTGATTGATAAATTGAAACACAGTAGTACATATTTATAAATTTTAGTTATTTATATAAATTATTATATAATATTTAGCTAAACTAAACTATGTATAAGTAACTAAAATTTATATACTTATATGTACTTACCTAGATATTATATACTATTTAAGTAATATTGATTTACCAAAATAGATTATCTGTATTTTGAAGCACCGCAAACAAAATAAAGAGATTATGTATGTTCTTTAGTTCTAGTACTTTATCATTCGTCTTCATCCTTAACACTGCATAGTCATATATATTCTACACTACAGATACAAATAATGCCTGTTTTCGTTTTCATATTTAACGGTTGTTTCCTATCACTGATCCATTCAGGTAAGAAATTGTCAGAATAAGACGGGGGATATGTACCTATTGTGGAATAAAAACATCGGTGGTTAGTGTTGCCAAACGGAGGGAAATTTCCCTTTTTGCGGGAATTATCAACATAAAAGGTGATAAAGGGAAAAAGTTAACTCAAAAGGGAATTTTTGTTCCAGTCCAAATTTTAAAATATTTAAAAATCAAAATATTTGAAAACAATTAAACATGTCTTCTCAGATTTTGTAAACAGGAGGGAAGGAAGTTTTTTTATAAAAGTGAGAATTTTTAAGGTAAGTTGACGGAAAAAGCTTACTCAACGCGTCGGTTGGCAACACCAAAGCCGTTGGTTGTGGGGTTTAGCACGTTTTGGTTCTGCGGAATGTCCCAGATTGAATTGAATGTATCTAAATTCAAATTCCAACGATGTAAAAATACTCATGATAAACCCGAAATGGTAAAGTCATTTTAATTATGAAAACGAATTTTTAATAGTATGTAAACGTTAATACAATTAATGTTTAAACTTTTTTACCATACAATAATTTTGAAATCAAATTCGTCCAATACTACCTACATACATAAATTTTATTAATTATTCTAAAAAATAACGAAGTTGATAATCTATAAGGCTAATATTATACTTCCTATACATACATATTATTTTTAAGATATTTTAAAAGTATCTACTTATAAGTATGTGTTAAGAACGTACTTATAATTATAGGTATGTGTTAAGAATATTCGATAAAGGTATATTCTAAGAATAAACCTTTACGAATATTCCTAAATCCTACGTACACGAATGTACGTAGGTACGAGGTACGAGAATATACTTTGTAGTATATGCAAAGAACATGAAATTTAGAATGTTTTTAAGGTACATGCTATGCTTGTACTACGCATATACTAAAAAGGATATACTCCGACCAATGTTGGTAGTATATGCTTTGAACATGATGCGAACATCATTGTTATGTGGGTACAATCATAAGAAAGACATTAAGATATTACAATATCACGGGAGATGGCGCAATCACACCCATGGATTAGGGATCATTTAATATACTTCGGTGCAATCATGCCCTAAGCTTAACCTACCTCAGATAAAATCGGCGCAATCGTCCCATACCCTTCTTTACTTTAAAACTTAAAAGAGACTAAAATAAATAATAATTTACTATAAAATATCAATACTAAACATAAAGTGATAGAAATTGGCCAATATGAGCCATAGGTTAAAAAAACAATTAGTCGGCCGAAAAGAAGTTTGGTTAATTTTAATCAAAAATAAAAAGATGAAGCAAAAGGGATTGAAAATAGAATTTTTACCTTTTAATTCTTTACTAAGGGTGTCATCATCTTACAACATAAGGTAAGGGAACCACCCAACGGAACTCCTCTGTTCTTCGTCTACTGCAGAGTCGGCGGGTCTATTTCACCTTAAATTCGACATAATTCAAGCTCTTTAAATTCATTCACCTGGATTATAATGCGAACTGTAAATTGACTTGTCAACTCGGCTAGAATTTCTATAAATTCTCACATTCCTTTCAATTTTTCTTTGGTGGTTAAAAGTGACAAGCCGACCATTATGCGGCGTAACACTCCGAGGAGCATTTACAAAAGGAAAAGAAACTTTTGCTAATAGTCTGTGTTTAAGGGACATTCGTAAGAACAGCTGTTAATGTTGTTGTATAATGTAGATCGGTTGCGGGAATTTGTATTGCGGCTTTTGAATTGTTTGGTTTTTGATGTTCTGTGGTGGTGTTTCAATATAACTTCTTTAATAAGGTTCTAAAACGGTTGACTTTTGGCATGTTTGTATTAAATTATATTATATTTATATGGGATTAGCCACAGTCAGGTTGTATTCACAAAATTACATATTTTTATTTTACCTTACTTAATGTTGCTCTAAAGCTATTTCCTTGTGGCATTTTTATAATCAACTATTTTCAATGGGAAGTAAGAAACAATTTTACCAAAAAAATATTTTATTAACGTTTTGATGCCCAAGTCAGTTGTCGTTGTGTCAATATATCATCACTGACACAAATGAGTCAGACTAAATAAATTATTAGAAGCATTTTTTAAAACATTAAAAGGGTAAACCCTGTAGTTGGCTGTATACCTTTGTTAAGACAACGTAGAATGAAGTAAACACTTCTGTTGTATATAGGTATATTATAAATTTATTAAAAAATTTTTAAAATTCATCCACAAGGGAGTGGTTGTACAAAACGTTTTCGGTCAAACTGACCATCCTCAGTGTAAACCTGGAAATAAGTGAACCACTTAGATTGAAATGCAAAAGGGTGAAATTTTGACAGTTAAAAAAGAAAATGTGGTTACTTACGTCCAGTGTACAAGTAATTGAAACTAGCCACTTGAATAGGTGTAAAACCTCAAAATAACATTATTGCTACATTATGAGCTGTATAGTAATCGACAATAAGTCGATGTCTTAAGATTAAAAATGTATCACATGTGGATGTATGTCATCCTTGCTCGGAATTAGCACAAGGTTGTGATCAGGTGAGAGGTTAACAACCAACTGATTAGACAGATTTGTGCCTGAAAATTCATGACAAGATGTCAAAGAAGATAGGTGGATTTCTCAAATGTCAACCGAAAAATTTTTGACAATGTGCATTAATATTTAACTTAATTATTCAATTGTGAATATGCAACTATTAAATTTGTTTGATATGAATTCTAAATTGTAAATAAAGGTTAATAAGCTATAATGATATATTCATTAGTGCACCGTAAACAAAAGCAAAATTCTACTCATATGCTGTGACGTCATAGACTGTTTGTCTACTGTATAGGACTGATAATAATTATATTAATTTGAGCAAAGTTATAATGAATGAATATTATTGAAAATTATATAGAAAATTTTTAAAATTTTTTTATCAAAATATGATATTTTAATAGAGTAGCAGCTGTAGAATTGGAAGAAATGCCAATAGGGAATGGTCGGTTGCATATGTTTCAGGGAACCAACGAATATAATGAGAAAATACCAATCTATAGATCTGTAATGTGAATTATTGGAGGTATTAAAGGAAATGATATTAAAAGAGGGAAGTGGAATTGAAAAAATGTATGTACATATCTTAATCAAGAAATCTTCTCTAAAAATATTTTGTTATGACTGAATGTAAAAAGTTTGTCCCATATAGAACTATTGAAAATCTAAATTTAGAAAAATTATTAAAAAAGGTGATAAGTAGAGACTGGAAAATATGCACTAAAAAATGTCTAAAATATGCATGCAATATGCATTTTAAAACAAGCTGAATATGCACAATTAACATGCAAATATGCATTTATATATGCACTTATTTTTATATGAATAATTTTATGGTTTACGTTAAATACATAAATAAATAAAAAATAATAAAAATAAATAAATAGGTTTGAATTTAAACCAAATTGTATTATTATTTCTTAATATATTTTTTTAACTTCAGGTTTTGTGACAAATAAAACGGCAAAATATTTTATTTTGACCACAAGATAAATAAGAGTACAATAAAATAAATGTACATATTTTTATTGTTACAATATTGATTCATATTTTCTAAACTAATATTATAAAAAGAGTACAATAAAACAAATTTACATATTTTTATTGTTACAATAAATAATCATATATTGATTCATATTTTCTAAACTAATATTATGTCTTCTATCTGTTAATATTTGTTTATAGGCAGAAAAAGATCTCTCAACGTCACAAGATGTAATTGGGGCATATTTAAACTTTGCTATTAGAGACGGATCCATATTAATATTTTCATCGAAGTTTCCAAAATTGATTATATTATTTATTGAACGCAATAAAGTGAAACCCTCATTTTTGTTTAAAACGTCATCAAGTTTATCTTTAATTTTTACTCCAATTTCCCCATTCAGATTTGTTATTTTCTGTTTAACCGAATCAACAATAGACATACTATTGTGAAGACATAAATTTTGAGCCTCTAATTTTGTAATTGAACTTTCAATGATATCGAAATTCGATTTTATATACAACAATTGATTTTTAATAGACTTTTCTTTAAAAATATTTTGACAGTTATCAATAGCGGTACAAGTCGGATCAAAACTTGAAATAACGCTTTTGATGTCGTCGTAGTGTTCAGATAAAAATATAGCACTTTTAAGCCAAGTTCCCCATCTGGTTAATACTGGTTCTGGTGGTAAAGGAATATCGGGAAGCATCTCCCTATATACCTGTACACGTAGTGGTGCTTTCAGAAATACTTTTTTTACATTATTTATTAAGGTGTTTACATTGGGAAATTCAATTCTAACTTTCTCTGCAACTCTGTTTAGGCCGTGCGCCAAACATGTACAGTGAATTAAATTAGGGAAAAAGATTTTAAGATTGGATGCAGCTTTCATCATATATGAGGCGGCATCACTAAGCATTAATAATATTTTTTCAAATGGTACTTGATCAGGTAAAAAAAAATTTGTTAGGGATTCGTTAACAAATCTGGCTATTGTAGTATAGTTTGTTTTTTCCAAACATTTTACACTAATTAAGTATGAGTTTTTAAAATCGCCAGAGTCGTTAAGAACTCCAACAATTAGATTCGCAATTTGTCGACCCTTTGTATCCGTTGTTTCGTCGACGGAAATCCAAAGATATTCGGCTTTTAACTGATTTTTAATACTCGTCATCACATCTTTGTAACATGCACTGATATATTTTTTCCGAAGAGTTGAAGAACTTGGTATTTGAGCTGGTTTATCTTTAATCTTGCAATAAGTTTTTAAAAAGTTTTGACACGATTTATGTTCTAACTTGTGCAGAGGGATATTGCAGTTCAAAAAAAAATGGCATAAATCCTTTGCAAAGGTTTCTTGCCCAACTGACGTATTCTGAATCTGCAAACTGTTCTGTAGAATCTGCTGGCGAGGTTTATTATCATTTTTTGATAGCTTAGTTTGGTGAAGTGAAGTTTTTATGTGTTGAACTACTTGGAATTTCTTTTGACATGGAATCTGGAATATAATGATAATGATGTTTTAGATGTTTTCGTAAATAGATACCTACATTAAAATGATCAAACTTTTTAAACCTCCCCCAATTTTTTTTTATTTCTCAAAGTGAAATTGAAATCGTCAAACAATAAAGTACAGTCAGTGTACCGTAGTATACAGGGTGGGCCACTCTCAACACCTCGCTCTGTATAAGCCAAACCGTTGCGAACTTTAAAAAACAGTTTTTGAAGAAATGGGACGGTTTGTCATTTTAGAATAGACAGACACATAGATGTGCAAAGAAGTTTGATAAGTTTAAAAATCTATTGAAGTGGAGAACTTACCTTTTTATCACAAATGGTGCAAAACATACTTTCACTGTCGATAACTTTTAGATGATTGTTACTTCCAATCCAACTTCTGAGAAGACTTGATTTTTCCCTTGCTACTTTAGGCATTTTCACAATAATAATAAAATGATTTTTTTACACAGTATAGTCAATAACTTGCAATCACAAAAGTTGAATAATCGGCGATTGATTTAAGACTAACCATTCATAAAATAAAATAATCTATCCTACCCTTAAAATGCTTAAAATTTCGTTTTGGTTGGTTTTCCCAGAATAATTCATAGTTGGCCGACACCAGCAGCAAGTACAGGTAATATTTGTAATGTTATTCAAAATATAATCGGTATTTACTTAGGTAATTTGTAAATTCTGAGAAGTCTATAAATCTTAAATATCCGGATAATGATACCTGCAGCTATAAATAACGCCCATTATGTTTATGGGTACAACAACAAAGGAGCTTAACAGCAAAATATTTACTTTCACATTTTATTTTAATGGATGTTGATGTTACTAATATATACCTTATTTTTAAATGGGGTAGAGTAAATTCCCATCAAAATATGCATTTATATGCTCTTAAATCTCCAAATATGCAAGGCATATGCATTTATGAAAAACATGAGAAATATGCAGCATATATATGCATATGCATTTTGCATATAATCCAGTCTTTAGTGATAAGGTAAGTTGCCTATGTTCAGTGGACAAATAAATGAAATATAATTACTGTTTTGAAATTAAATTGTGTGAATTGTTAAATGGATAAAGACTGATATTAAATTAGGAAAACTGCGCTGAAAGAAATGTACATGTTTTGATCAAAGAAGAAAATTAATTTTGATTGTAAGCTCTAAACTGATATATTCTTTTTACATTTAGAGCTTACAATCAAAATTAATTTTCTTCTTTGATCAAAACATGTACATTTCTTTCAGAGCAGTTTTCCTAATTTAATATCAGTCTTTATCCATTTAACAATTCACACAATTTAATTTCAAAACAGTAATTATATTTCATTTATTTGTCCACTGAACATAGGCAACTTACCTTATCACCTTTTTTAATAATTTTTCTAAATTTAGATTTTCAATAGTTCTATATGGGACAAACTTTTTACATTCAGTCATAACAAAATATTTTTAGAGAAGATTTCTTGATTAAGATATGTACATACATTTTTTCAATTCCACTTCCCTCTTTTAATATCATTTCCTTTAATACCTCCAATAATTCACATTACAGATCTATAGATTGGTATTTTCTCATTATATTCGTTGGTTCCCTGAAACATATGCAACCGACCATTCCCTATTGGCATTTCTTCCAATTCTACAGCTGCTACTCTATTAAAATATCATATTTTGATAAAAAAATTTTAAAAATTTTCTATATAATTTTCAATAATATTCATTCATTATAACTTTGCTCAAATTAATATAATTATTATCAGTCCTATACAGTAGACAAACAGTCTATGACGTCACAGCATATGAGTAGAATTTTGCTTTTGTTTACGGTGCACTAATGAATATATCATTATAGCTTATTAACCTTTATTTACAATTTAGAATTCATATCAAACAAATTTAATAGTTGCATATTCACAATTGAATAATTAAGTTAAATATTAATGCACATTGTCAAAAATTTTTCGGTTGACATTTGAGAAATCCACCTATCTTCTTTGACATCTTGTCATGAATTTTCAGGCACCAATCTGTCTAATCAGTTGGTTGTTAACCTCTCACCTGATCACAACCTTGTGCTAATTCCGAGCAAGGATGACATACATCCACATGTGATACATTTTTAATCTTAAGACATCGACTTATTGTCGATTACTATACAGCTCATAATGTAGCAATAATGTTATTTTGAGGTTTTACACCTATTTAAGTGGCTAGTTTCAATTACTTGTACACTGGACGTAAGTAACCACATTTTCTTTTTTAACTGTCAAAATTTCACCCTTTTGCATTTCAATCTAAGTGGTTCACTTATTTCCAGGTTTACACTGAGGATGGTCAGTTTGACCGAAAACGTTTTGTACAACCACTCCCTTGTGGATGAATTTTAAAAATTTTTTAATAAATTTATAATATACCTATATACAACAGAAGTGTTTACTTCATTCTACGTTGTCTTAACAAAGGTATACAGCCAACTACAGGGTTTACCCTTTTAATGTTTTATTTAATGACGATATGGTCAACTTGGCTCTTAAGTACTTGCGGCTAGCTACAAAGAGGAACAACACTAAATTGGATATATGGTTCATATCTCAATGCCTTAATCACAAAGTTATTCCAAATTTTTGCAGAGTAAAAACATCAAAAAATGTACCTCCAAACATCAGGAGCTCACTACAAGTTAAATTAATGAAGAAGGAGATATGTAACCACTATGGAAAATTAAACTACCTCAACTGTCAACTTAAGGTAATGTATGATTCTTTGCTCGAAATAATAGGTTTTATCAATATTAATAACTTTATGTCAGATGTTCAGGATAAGGTGGAGATTTCTAATTCAATTAAATTTAATAGAGTTAATAACAAATTAATTAAACTTATTCAAGCCAAAACTTTGCTCGATCAAGCTTCAGATGTCAGAGATGTCAGAAAGTTTTCAGATTTCAAATTCCATCCCCGTATAAAGAACCTCACCAACATTAATTTTTTCAAAGACGAAATACAATTGCTCAACTACGGTCTTAAACACTCAGTCCCCAAAGACTTTTCAATCAAAGACATAGAGAACCTTTCTATCGAGACAGACATAGTTATCGAAAATCTCTCCGTAACCCTTTCAGACAGAACATCTATCAGAAACTCTTGTTACCGCTTTCTCAACAAATTCAAAACTAAAATTGATTCTTCCAATAACTCTTCTTTCTCACATAGTCTTTCTTCCAAAAAAGCCAACTCTTTTCTTAAGTCATTAAAATCAATTAAACAAAAAATTACAAACCATCAATTAATTTTCAGTAAAGCAGACAAAGGTAACTGTCTTGTCATCCTTGAACGTGACTTATATAACAACAAAGTCACATCTTTCTTAGAGAGCAACCATTTTACTTCTATAACAGTAGATCCTACAAAAAGATTTATCACTAAACTTAAAGACAACATCAAACAATTTTCTGATTTTTTCACTGAATTTGATGCTCCATACAGCAAAATTCCTAGCAACCCTTTAGTTCCAAGGTTGTATGGTTTGCCAAAAATACACAAAGTTGACATTCCTATACGCCCCGTTGTTAGCTTCATTAATACTCCAGTTTCTATCTTATCTAAATTTCTATTAAAAACAATAAAAAACTTAATTAACTTCACTCCTCAATTTTCAGTTTCTAACACTTACCAATTGGTTGAAAAACTTCAACTCATCAATCTGAATCCAAACATTACTATGCTTTCTTTTGATGTTAGCAACCTATTTACTTCAGTACCCAAAAATGAAACAATTAGTCTGGTAAAAACTCTCCTAATCAATAAGGTTATTCAACCCCATATCATTTCTTCGATAATAGATATTCTACAAATTTGTCTATCACAAGATTTCTTTATTTTTAACAATAATTTCTATAAACAACCAGATGGTTTAGCAATGGCTAGTTGCTTATCCCCCTTTCTAGCTGATGTTTTTATGGATCATTTAGAATCCAATTATATCATGAAAAATCCTGAAGTTCTACATTGGTTCCGTTACGTAGATGATTGTCTCGTTTTTGTGGATGGTCAGCAAGACTCAGCTAATCACCTTTTATTCAAAATCAATCAAATCCATCCCAATATCAAATTTACTATGGAACTAGAATCATCTAATGCCATTAATTTTTTAGACCTTTCCATTACCAGACTCAACAACCAGTTCAACTTTGGTATTTACCGCAAGCCTACTCAAACTGATCATGTTATCCATTCTTCATCCAACCACCCACTGTCTCATAAATATTCTGCTTTTAGGAGTTTCCTCCATAGACTACATACACTACCTCTATCTACAGCGGAATTTAACAAGGAACTTAATATAATCAAACAAATAGCAGTCAACAATGATTACAACCCTAATATAATCGACAAGCTCATCCGGAAAAGAGAATCCAATCGTCTTCAGCAACTAGCTTACAATTCAAACCCAGTCATCACACCAATCTATAGGTCCCTACCTTTTCATAATTCTGTCATATCTGAGAAGATCAAACACATTCTCTGTTCTTCGGACAATGTCCACATATAATTTAAAGTCAATAACACTCTCAACAAAACATTATCTAACACTAAAGATCCAATCAACTTTATGAATCGTAGTGGTGTTTACAGATTATCTTGTTCCGATTGTGATGCCTCTTATGTAGGAAGAACCTATAGATCACTGTCTACTAGGGCAGCAGAGCACACTAAACGTGACAATACATCAGCTTTCTCTCACCATCTCAAAGTCAACAAACACCACCTTAACATCCCAGATGGTGTGACTTTGATTCATAACATCCAAGATAAGAATACCCTTCGTTTAGACCTATATGAGGATTTAGAGATTGTCAGGGACGCAAGGACAAGTCCAAACTGTGTTAACCGTCAACTTTCTCTTAACCGTGATTTCACCCCCATTCATAGACAATTATTTCCATAATTCTATATTTTTATTCACCTTCACATTGGCCTTCTTTCCTATACATACCACTACAAACCCAAAATAAACAAAAAACCCAAACATTATACCTAATCAAATATTCTTTTAGTATCTTCCAGTTTCTTTCACTCTGTGCTCCTGTCAAGACTCTATCTCTTCCATCTCATTCTTTAATTATTTTCACTTAACAAAATCATTTTCTCATTATATCAAAATCACACCATGGAACCCTTGATCTTTTCGGATATGACATTCTAATATAGACAATAACCAAAAATTTTGTTGAATTTCCAACATTTTAATTGATTCACTCTATTTTTCATTTAGATTAAAATTAAAAAATAAATCTCAGCTATCAACATTTAATAAATTTACTTAATATCAACTTTGGTCAATACAATATTCAATCTAGAATTTCAATAGTTTAATATGTGACATATTCTTTTTACATTTAGAGCTTACAATCAAAATTAATTTTCTTCTTTGATCAAAACATGTACATTTCTTTCAGCGCAGTTTTCCTAATTTAATATCAGTCTTTATCCATTTAACAATTCACACAATTTAATTTCAAAACAGTAATTATATTTCATTTATTTGTCCACTGAACATAGGCAACTTACCTTATCACCTTTTTTAATAATTTTTCTAAATTTAGATTTTCAATAGTTCTATATGGGACAAACTTTTTACATTCAGTCATAACAAAATATTTTTAGAGAAGATTTCTTGATTAAGATATGTACAGATCTATAGATTGGTATTTTCTCATTATATTCGTTGATTCCCTGAAACATATGCAACCGACCATTCCCTATTGGCATTTCTTCCAATTCTACAGCTGCTACTCTATTAAAATATCATATTTTGATAAAAAAATTTTAAAAATTTTCTATATAATTTTCAATAATATTCATTCATTATAACTTTGCTCAAATTAATATAATTATTATCAGTCCTATACAGTAGACAAACAGTCTATGACGTCACAGCATATGAGTAGAATTTTGCTTTTGTTTACGGTGCACTAATGAATATATCATTATAGCTTATTAACCTTTATTTACAATTTAGAATTCATATCAAACAAATTTAATAGTTGCATATTCACAATTGAATAATTAAGTTAAATATTAATGCACATTGTCAAAAATTTTTCGGTTGACATTTGAGAAATCCACCTATCTTCTTTGACATCTTGTCATGAATTTTCAGGCACCAATCTGTCTAATCAGTTGGTTGTTAACCTCTCACCTGATCACAACCTTGTGCTAATTCCGAGCAAGGATGACATACATCCACATGTGATACATTTTTAATCTTAAGACATCGACTTATTGTCGATTACTATACAGCTCATAATGTAGCAATAATGTTATTTTGAGGTTTTACACCTATTCAAGTGGCTAGTTTCAATTACTTGTACACTGGACGTAAGTAACCACATTTTCTTTTTTAACTGTCAAAATTTCACCCTTTTGCATTTCAATCTAAGTGGTTCACTTATTTCCAGGTTTACACTGAGGATGGTCAGTTTGACCGAAAACGTTTTGTACAACCACTCCCTTGTGGATGAATTTTAAAAAATTTTTAATAAATTTATAATATACCTATATACAACAGAAGTGTTTACTTCATTCTACGTTGTTTTAAGCATTTTTTACTTAACAACAACATTTTTTTTAATTTAGTATTCTTTTGTATTTTGACAACGACACCCAACTTGGGCGTCGAAACGTTAATAAAATCATTTTTTTGGTAAAATTGTGGCTTATTTCCCATTAAAAATAGTTGATTACCGAAATACTTAGTTTCGATTTCTACTCCAATCGTTGTCAAAAGTTATTAAAAAACAATAATTCGTTAATAAGGTGTATGCAACCACAACCGCCAAATTTTTGTTGTTTTTACAAGGAAGAATTTCCTGTAGCTGGCTGTATACCATTTAATTACAAAAATTTGAAGAAAAATCTTCTGCATAAAAGGTATTTTGCTGCCTGGGGTAATTGCAGGGTGGATCGAGTAGATCTGCGGTTACCACATCCGGTCCCAAGCCCGGATAAAATGTGGAGGGTTGATTGGCAAGGCTAGCAACCTCGGAACCGGACAGATCATATCAAGACGACCATGGCGGGAAATAAGGACAAAAGAAAAACATTGATGAGAATTACCACATGAAACATCAGATCATTCAACACCAGAGATCAAGAAATCACCCAAGTATTAAAAGAGAAACAAATAGATATATGCGCTCTACAGGAAACAAAAAAGAAAGGAAAAGGACAATCAATATTAGGCGAATATATACTAATCTACAGTGGAGTAGCAAAAGAAAACAGGGCCAAAGAAGGTGTAACATTAATAATACATCAAAAATAGCAAAATCGCATCAAAGAGTGTCAATATATATCGGAAAGAATTGTCACAGCAAAACTTAGAATGGAAAAGGAAGACCTGAACATCGTCGCAGTATACGGCCCAGAAAATAACAAGCCTCAAACAACAAGGGAAATATTTTATGACGAATTACAACAAGTAGTAGATCAAGTTAGAGGGAAGATGATAATACTGGGGGACTTTAACGCTCGGATAGGTAACCAAGTAATACCATGAATTAAGCAAAAACACAATGAAAATGTTAAGAACGAAAATGGAGAACTGTTGATAAACTTCTGCACAAATAACGAACTTAGAATAAACAACACATTTTTTGACCACAAAGACCACCACAAATATACATTCAATAACACCCGTGGACAAAGATCTAAGATAGATTATGTTGTAACCAACAGAGATATACATCCATCAAAAATAATCGACGTAAGATGCTTCAACTCAGCAGATGTAGGTAGCGACCATAGCCTAGTATTATGTAAAATAGGAATCATTATAAAATATTTCACACCTAAGAGGGTAGCACCAACACAAACAAAAATCAAAGTCGAAAATTATAACATTAGCAGAAGAACAACAAGGTTTTAGGTCGGGAAGGTCATGCACTGACGCTATATTTATAATGAGGCAAGTTCAAGAGAAATCGTTAAAATACAACAAACCGGCATATTTATGTTTCGTGGACCTTAAGAAAGCATTTGACAGGGTCACATTAAAGGAGGTTATCCACTTGTTATACTCGAGAGAGGTACCTCTACCAATATACAAAAAAGGACAACATATTAACTGCGAAAACTACACAGCTATATGTCTGCCATCAGTATGCTTTAAAATGTATCGAAAATAATAGAGAAGAGACTAAGGCAAGAAGTAGAAAAGAAATTAGGAGAAGAACAAGCGGCCTTTAGACCAGGGGGACAAACAAATGACAACAGTTATATCATCCGGAACCTAATCGAAAGAAGCTTAGACACGGGGGGGAACTGGTATTAGCATTCATAGACCTAAGAGCAGCATTTGACACGATAGAAAGACAAATTATAGGGGTATGCTTGAGGAAAATAAATGTACCAAACATATTGATAAAAATTATAGAAAGTACTTACAAAGAGGTAAAAGGAAGAGTACAAATAGCAGGGGAACGATCAGAAGAATTTAATTGGAAGAGAGGTATTAAACAAGGAGACAGTCTCAGCCCTTTGGTATTCATAATCGTAATGAATCAATTAATAAGAAAAACTAGAGTGAGAACCAACCAACTACAGACAATAATAGGATACTATAGATTACAACCGGTAACAATAGAGTCCTTAATGTATGCGGACGACATAGTACTAATAGCAGATTCCGAGGACAAAATGCAGAAACTAATGGATATATGGGTAGAGCAAATAGAAGAACTAAAAATGGAAATAAACGAGGAAAAAAGTAAGATAATGATAATCAACGGCAAAGAAGATAATGAAATAAAGATAAAATGCAAAAACTCAGGACTGGAAACTGGAAATAGTTACAACTTACGAATACCTGGGAAGTATCATTACTAACGACGGAACAATAGACTGGGAAATAACAATTAGAGTAAAGAAATTAAACAAGTTATACTATGCCTTAGCCCCAATACTGGTAAAAAGAGAACGTAATATATGGAAATGGGAGGAGACATGAAAAATTATAGCAGATAAAATCAGAATAAAAGGAGCAGAGGCTGTCTATAGTTTTAAAAACGTGTCAGAATTTAAATACGTAGGACTAACCTAACCATAACGAAAACGGATAAAGAAGGAAAAGAAATTCACAAAATATTAATGAAGGGAAGCAGAGCGATAGACCCACGGGTCACGTAATTCAATGCTGAAAGCAGAAATGGTATTAGAACAGCTAAACTGCGAGAAAATAGAGAAAATAGTACATTCTTTCAAGGTTTTTGCTGTAAATTTTAAAGAACCACTTGGATTGACTTGAAATTTGGCATACGCATAGCTAACATGTCAAAGAAAAAAAGTGATATTGTGCCGGTGGGGGTAAGTTTTACCCCTTCTCGGGGGTGAAAAAATATACGTTCAAAATATTTCTGGAAATGGATAAACTGACTAATTTTAAGTAACTTTTGTTCTATAGAGTTTTTTCATTAAGTCAATACTTTTAGAGTTATTTGCGAGTGAGTGTGTTCATTTTTCAACAATATAACTACGTTTTTAGACGGTTTTTCGCAAATAACTCAAAAAGTGAGTATTTTATCGAAAATAAAACATTCTTAGCAAAAATATAGCCAGTACAATAGTGAAAAAAAATGGCGTAGACAAGAGATCTCTAGACCTAGTAAAGGCAGAGTTATAGCTAATGAAAAATAGGTTCATATTCATCAAATTCCAAATAGAATAATTCAACATGAAATATCCAAAAAATTTAATTTTTGGGGAATACTCATTATAAATTTTTAAAGTGTTTAAAAAAAGCTTAATTTTTGTTTTTAAAAAATAGTTTCTAGAATCAAATATAAACAAGTTACGCTCAAAATAAAGTTAATCCCTTTTGTTTTGGCAAAAATATCGGAAAAATCACCCCCTATTAGCAACTTAAATGAAATTAATCGTTATCGCTTCACAAGTTGCTTTATTTTTGTTGTGTTTATAATATGATCTGTAAGTTTCATTGATTCAAAGTGCTTATGTTTGAAGAAAAATTTAAAAATATGCTTTTTTTTCAAAATAACCTAAAAATTATTCGAAATCCAAAAAATCTCATACAATAAAAAAGTCGGATTTGCTTTTCTAAATATTTTGCATTTTGTTTTTCTGTAAGACAAAAATTGGTTAAGATATGGCTGTTCAAAATGTGCATACACTTGTGGTTAGTGCCTCGTGCAAGGCCTTTTAACTACAGCCCTTTCAAAAATAAGGACTTTGAACTAAAGAAACTTACAGATCATATAAACAATACATACGCGAGTAAAGAAACTTGTGAAGTGGTAACGATTAAGTTTATTTAAGATGCTAATTAGGGGATGATTTTCTTGATTTTTTTACCAAAAAAAAGGGACCAACTTTATTTTGAGCGAAACTTGTTTATTTTTAATGCTAGAAAATCTTGTATAAAAGCAAATATTTTTTAAACACTTTAAAATGTTGTAATGCGTTTTCCCCAAGAAGTGCTTAATTTTTTGTTTATTTCACGTTAAAATATCCGATTTGGAATTTGACGAATATGAACCTATTCTTAATTAGCTATAACTCTGCCTCCACTATGTTTAGAGATTCAATATATACAACATTTTTTAAAATTTTTTACAAGCTATAATTTTGCTAAAAATGCTTTTTTTGACAAAATAATTACTTTTCGAGTTATTTGTGAAAAACCGTCTAAAAACGTGGTTATTTTGTTGAAAAATGAACATATTCACTCGCAAATTACTCGAAAAGTATTGACTTAATTAAAAACCTCTATAGAACAAAAGTTGTCTAAATTAGACAGTTTATCCATTTCCGGACTTATTTTGAACATATATTTTTTCACCCGCGAGAAGGGGTGAAACCCACTCTCAGAGCAAAAGCACATATTGACGCACTATCACTTTTTTTCTTTGACTTCTTAGCTATGTGTATGTCAAATTTCATGTCAGTCTAAGCCGTTCTTTAAAATTTAGAGATTTTGCAATATTTTACCGTTAAAGAACGTACTAAAACGTGGATTATGAACCAACAGGAAGAATAGAAATTATAAATCTGGGAAAGAAAGGTGCTCAGAAAAATCTTCGGAAGAATGCAGACGACAAAGAATATTTGGAGAAAACAAACACAAACAAATACAGAAATAATGGAGATATATTAAAAACAAATAATTACGGCAAAATACAAGCCCAAATATCTAAATGGCTTGGTCAAATTATACGAATAGTGATGGAAAATCATTGAATAAGACAGGCTTGTTTTGCCCCCTTATTTTATAATTATTGCTATTTTGAAGCAAGGGTGATAAATTAAGACATTTTTAACCAATCGCATCTGATAGAAAATTTAATTACATATCTTTGTTTTATTCCTATAGGGCTTTGTTCTAAAATGAATAGTTATAGTTACAAGCAAAAGTTATAAGCAAAAAAATTAGAAAAAAAACAAAATTTTTTGAAATTTTTAAATATTTTATTTTTTTTATTAATGTTCCGGGCAACTTTGAGAAGGAGCATAAATCAATTATTATTAACGAAGTTATCACCTAACTTTATCCGCAAAAATCTGAATGCCACCTCTCACATCCACCTAAAAACAGATCCTTACTGGTCTATTAATATTTTCCTAATAAAAATTTACTGATGTGTAGACTAGTTTTAATAGTGAATAGCACTATATTACCATTATAGCACTATAGCATTCTTTTTTGGCCTTTTTTTATAGATAAAACTAATAAGATTGCAAACAAGCATTAATAATAGCATATTTTTTATCGGATTTTTGGTTCTTTTGAATTATTCAAATCACATGTTTTTTCTTTAATTTTATGCCTTTTTATATTCCATAATGTTTGTCGCTATACATGCTTTGTTTTAGCCTTTTTGGACCACTGAATTAACTTCCATATCTTCTTTTTTAATTAAATGTTTTATATGGCAACAGACTGAATATTATTATTAATAGTAAAGAGTATTTTTTTAAACAAAATTATTTAAATACTTTTTTTTTCAGGGTACCAAATTAATTTTTTTTGTTGTAATTTTTGAAAAGACATTGCTATAGGTAAATGCAAAGAATAAGTAAGCCAGCGAAAACTTTTCAAAAATTAGTCCGATTATTTTTTAATGATTTTAACTTCCAATCGTATAGTAGGATATTTGATCACGTGTTTAATTCTGACCAATCAGATTAAAATTATACTGAAAATTATCTACTGTAGAAAATTACCTATAGAATTTTTTTAAGTAGATTGTTTCTGTTTAATGGCAACCAGTTTTCTAGTTTTGACAACTGTCACTTTTAAGAAAATATCCATAATATACGTATTAAAAAATAATCTTACGAATATCACACGGCAGTAAGAATAAATAAGAAAATAATGCTTCATTTTTACTCAAATTTGTTGTCATTGGGTAATAGCCACTCGAGCCCTGCGGGCTCTCGTGTCTATTGCCAGACAACAAATTTTCGAAAAACTGTCGCATTATTTTCAATTTATTCTCACTCTCTTGTGATATTATACCCGAAAATTGAATGAAACCAGAAGGATGTGTAAACTTAGAACAAAAAACTACGGACATAATATGCTTAAATAACAGCGAAATATATTAAACATATGGACGGAATTCTTCAAATAGAATATTCAATATGAAGTAAACAAGTGAATTAAGAAAAGAACCCTCAATAGGCGAGAAAAACTAGCAGTTAATAAATTGTAAAGACTGACATGTTTTGTAAACACCTATGACAATTGAGTGACAGGGAAAAGAAGAGTGCTTTTGATGTGTGTAAAACTTAATTTCTAGCTGAGCGCTTTCGGCTTATAAAGCCATCATCAGAGCTATGCTACAATAAAAGATCTTGTTTCCTTCAATAAAAGTTTGTCCGTGAGAAACTTGAGAAACTTAAGAGAGTGGTATAGTTGCAGCCTAGTAGATCTTTTCAGAGCCACCGCCAATAAGGTACGGATAGTTGTGATGATAGCCAAACTCCGATAGGAGAAGGAACTACAAGAAGAAGAAGAAGAGTAGCAAGCGTAATAGGCAAATTTCTATGAAGGCTTTAAAAATATGAGATTATTTGGCCGCGTCCGTATTATAAAGGTGGCCGTAAATATCAGGTCATAAATAAGGGAATCTACATATAGTCTGAGCTGATTATCGGAGAATAGGCCATTTTTGGGAAAAGTTATTTACCAGCAATTTTATTGCTGGAATCGAATCTTATGATTGTATATATTAATAATATAGGTATGCAAAGTCCGCAGATAGTGTGCTACTTTTTTTATAAACAAAATGGCGCCCGAAAATCGTGTTTTTTTCAATTTTTGCTCTATAACTCCAAAGATTTTAACTTTACACCAAAAACACTCAAATAAAAATTCACCGCAATTAAATTCTGCATAGAGACGTGTTTTTTCCGATTTACTTCGACGAAAACTTTCTAAGGAACAAGCGGGTTTTTCCAACAAAATCTTTAATTTTCAACTAAACTTTTAGATAAGTAATTGTTAATCAATAATTAAATAACTTGGTAATGTAAAAGCCGTTTTTGTACAGATTTTAATTCCAGAAGTCGATGGCAATTACATAAACAGTTTAGCAACAATTTAATTGAAAATTAAAAATTTACGGTCGCTATAATAACGACAATAATTATCATGCATAAGAATAACTATGATTTTTTCATAAAAAGACACTATACCTATCTAATGTACTTTACAGAAATGAAATTGGACTATTTAAGTGGTCTCAGGAATATTTTAAAATTATAAAGAATTTTTTGGCTTATAAACAAATAGAATATCTCGGGAAATATTAAACTAAATTAAATTCTAAAAACGGTATTCGAAAAACAGCGGTAGGACCCTTCTTTTAAAAGAAAAAACGTTTAATTATGATGAGTAGTTCCTGAGATACAACCGGTCAAAGTTGACCGGAATTTACGGCAAAGATATAAACAACAGGATCATAATTTTCAAACCAGTTTTTGTTTTTGTCCTCTTTTTCCACACCAATTTTCATATCATTAAAATACTCATAACATATATTATTATAATAAAAACTATCGATAATACGTGTGAAAATAGCCAAAAATAGCAAAATTCCAATCAAAAATTAGGTTGGAGAAAATGTAACCCTCAAAGTTCAAAATCGGTATACGTTAAAAAAATGCATTTTCTCGGCTTCCCATGGAGCAATTTCCTTCATTCTTTTTTTGTTTCCACGTAACTCGAGTAGAGCCATCGAACTAATGCATTATTAAATGTCAGACTTGCTTTTGTTTTGTTATAATAAATTAATTTATTTATTATAACACAAAATTTTAATTTATTTAAATAAAAATTGTTTAAATAATTATACAGCTTTAAAATGAGAATATTTATGTTTTTAACTTTAAAAGGTACACTGGTAGTAAGTTTATCTAAAAAAAAGCCTACAACTGGAAAAATATGTAGTTTTCTGTTCTTATAAATAAATTAATTTATTATAACAAAACAAAAGCAAGTTTGGCATTTAATAATGCGTTAGTTCGATGGCTCTACTCGAGGTATTAGGGAACAAAAAACGAATGAAGGAAATTGCTCCATGGGAAGCCGAGAAAATGCATTTTTTTAACGTATACCGATTTTGGACTTTGAGGGTTACACTTTCTCCAACCTAATTTTTGATTGGAATTTTGCTATTTTTGGCAATTTTCACACGTATTATCGATAGTTTTTATTATAATAATATATAGGTCTGGATCCCGCGTATGAAAAAAAAGTTGATTAATAGCAAGCTGAAAATTTGTTAATAGCTTAAGGGTGTCTAGTCGAATAAACTTTGATATATGGGAACACTGAAACAGGGGTAGTTTTAATTGTGGAACAAGTTAAAAATTTGGAACGGTCACAGCACGAAAACGGCACATTTATTTTGTCCGACAGAACAGACTTAAACTCTTCGAACAGAGATTAAACTCTCATGCAAAAATCAGACTGCTATTTATCACCAAATGGGCGTTTTAATGAGTGGAACATGTAGAATATGTCAAATGACAGGAATTATGACAGGTAATAAATAGCAGTCTGATTTTTTCATGAGAGTTTAATCTCTGTTCGGAGAGTTTAAGTCTGTTCTGTCGGACAAAATAAATGTGCCGTTTTCGTGCTGTGACCGTTCCAAATTTTTAACTTGTTCCACAATTAAAACTACCCCTGTTTCAGTGTTCCCATATATCAAAGTTTATTCGACTAGACACCCTTAAGCTATTAACAAATTTTCAGCTTGCTATTAATCAACTTTTTTTTCATACGCGGGATCCAGACCTAATATGTTATGAGTATTTTAAAGATATGAAAATTGGTGTGGAAAAGAGGACAAAAATAAAAAGGTGATGGTTTAAAAATTATGATCCTATTGTTTATATCTTTGCCGTAAATTCCGGTCAACTTTCACAGGTTGTGTCTCAGGAACCACCCGTCGTAATTAAACGTTTTTCTTTTAAAAGAAGCGTCTTGCTGCTGTTTTTCGAACACCGTTTTCACAATTTAATTTAGTTTAATATTTCCCGAGATATTCTATTTGTTTATAAGCCAAAAAATTGTTTATAATTTTAAAATATTCCTGATGCCGCTTAAATAGTCCAATTTCAATTCTGTAAAGTACATTAGATAGGTATGGTGTGTGTCTTTTTATGAAAAAATCATAGTTATTCTTATACATCATAATTATTGTCGTTATTATAGCGATCTTAAATTTTTAACAATTCAATTGTTGCTAAACTCTCTATTCAATTTTCATCGGCTTCTGGAATTATAATCTATACGAAAAGGGCTTTTACATTACCAAGTTGTTTAATTATTGATTAACAATTACTTATCTAAAATTTTAGTTGAAAATTAAAGATTTTGTTGGAAAAACCCGCTTTTCCGGGGAAAGTTTTCGTCGAAGTGAATCGGGAAAACATATCTCTATGCAGAATTTAATTGCGGTGAATTTTTATTTGAGTGTTTTTGGTGTAAAGTTAAAATCTTTGGAGTTATAGAGCAAAAATTGAAAAAAACACGATTTTCGGGCGCCATTTTGTTTATAAAAAAAGTAGCACACTATCTGCGGACTTTGCATACCTATATTATTAATACATACAATAATAAGATTCGATTCCAACAATAAAATTGCTGGTAAATAACTTTTCCTTGCATTTTGCTAATTAGCCCAGAGTAATATAATTGGAAACCAAGGCAAATATGAATAAACTAGCCACAACAGAAAGAGCAATGGAAAGATCAATGTTAGGTATACGACTGTCAGATAAAAAGAGGAACGACTGGGTAAGATCAAAAACAAAAGTCGAGGACATAACAACAACAGTTTCCAAACTTAAATAAAGCTTCGCAGGCCACACTGCTAGACAAAAAGGCCAACGTTGGAATGCAACAATACAACACTGGAGACCTTACGAAAATAAACGACCGAGAGAAAGACCACAGATGAGGTGGGTTAGTGAGGTGGAAAGACCACAGATAAAGACCGATGGAAGGAGTTCGGGGAGGTCTATGTCCAAACGTGGACGACAGAAGGCTAAGAAGAAGAAGACATATAATTGGTTTGGACAATTTGGAAACTGGCCGTTACTTTAAAACTGGTTGTTAGTACAGGTGGCCGATTTTGACAAGAAGTGGCCGTTAACACAGATTTTACTGTATTATACATGGCTTAAAAAACTACTGAATTCTACTGATTTTTTGAAAGCAAAACTACTGAAGAAAAAGAGTGACTTGGCAACCCTGCTCACCACTACATATCTTTCTGCAATGTATGTTATATGCGATTTAAAACCAAAACCTTTTAGTCTTGTCTAAGCACCTTGATGGTATTCTCAGGGTACAATGATTGCAATAATTGAATACCTGGGCCCCTTAAAGAACATTATTGGCGGATGAACTCTTTTTGAACCTCCTAAAGAAGAAGCAATTTTCCTAGGAGAATACTCCCCCTCTAGAAAAAGAGTTCTCAATAAAATTTCAGGTTTTTTAGACGGAGCTTTTCATATCTCTCATCGTAAGTTTTGTGTCTGGATATAGCACTAACGACCACTCACTGGTAATAAAACGTAATAGAGAGGTCTGCGCAATACAACAAATCATTGGCACTGATATTCGTGGACTACGAAAAAGCATTCGATACTATATAGATAAGGCGAAAACGGCGGGTTCGTTGGCAAACATATTCCCATGAGATTTTTTTGCATAATCACATTCGTAAGACATCCCAGAACAAGGTTCAAGAAGTCGCCCACGTGAAAAGTGGTTTTTAATTTTTTTAATCAAATTGCAAATATTTTTTTTTGGCCCGGACAATTTTTTTTTAGGTTTTTTGGACCATTCTGGACAAAAAAGGTGTCTTATATTTTTTCTCTAAAGTTGATCTTTTTTGAGTTATAAGAAATTTAAAATTTGAAAAACGCGAAAATTGGCATTTTTAAGACTTAATAACTCGGTTAAAAATTATTATTATAATGAAAGTCAGAAAGTGACTAAAACAAAGTTTAAAGCCCCCACTACATGATCCTGAAGAGATCTGTGTCATTAATTTATTACTAAGCTGTTATTTTTAATCAATAGCAATGAGCGGTTAGATCGTATTGACGCAACTGTAAATGTGAGTGCGAGTAAGATGCACAATTGCACTGCCGGAATGGCATCTCTCTCGCACTCAGCATTTACGGCCGCCTAACACGTGCATGGCGCTCATTATTATTACTTAAAAATAACAGCTTAGTAATAAAATAATAACAAAAATTTCTTCAGGATCCTGTAGGGAGGGCTTTAAGTTTTGATTTAGTCACTTTTTGACTTTCAGAATAATAACTTTTAACCGAGTTATTAAGCCTTGAAAATCGCCATTTTTCGTTTTTTTTTTCAATATTAAATTGCTTATAACTCGAAAACGATCAACTTTAAAGAAAAATTATTCACACCTTTTTTATCCGGAATGGTCCAAAAAACCCACAAAAAAATTGTCCCTGCCAAAAATATTGATTTTTACAATTTGATTAAATTTTTTTTTTTTTAATTTCGACCACTTTTCACGTGGGCGACTTCTTAAACCTTATTCTGGGATGTCTCACGAATGTAATTATGTAAAAAAAAATCTCATGGGAATATTTTTTCCAACGAACCCGCCGTTTTTGCCTTGTCTAATAAGCCAGCAGAAAATATTAAAAGCATTGACAGAATGCCGAATAGACCATCGCTAAACTAAGTTGATCTACCAAAAGGCAACGGCTAGCGTAAGACTATCTGAACAACAAACAAATACATTCTGTATACAGCGAGGAGTACGGCAAGGAGACACCATCTCACCAAAGCTATTCACAACCCTTTTAGAACACATTTTTAGAACACATTTTTAAGAAGGCATATCTAAACGAATATGGTATCAACATAAATGGAGAGATGCTCAGTCATTTGAGATTCGCTGATGATATCATCCTTATAGCCAATCGTATGGATGATGCAATAATAATGTTGAACAAATTATATTACGCTTATTTAGAGGTCGGACTAAAGATTAATATCAAAAAGACGCAAATAATGACTAATCTGGTGCTAAATCGTAATATTGTTGTTGATGGAATGGATATTGAGCAGACTGCATCTTATAAGTACTTAAGACATGAAATTCGGTTGGAAAGAGATAACCAGACGTGCGAGCTCCCACGTCGCATAGGATTAGCCTGGAAAGCATTTGTTAAACTGAACTATGTAATGTATCTAAATCGGACTTACCCATATGTCTCAGAAGGAAAATATTTGACCAGTGTGTGTTGCCTGTACTCAACACCTAGTGAACCTAGTGAACAAGATTCGCGTAACTCAGAGGGCTCAGAGATTCGCATTCGCGCCAGATGTTGGGTGTCTCCCTGAGAGACCGAATCCCAAACGAAGAAATGCACCGTAGAACAAAAACAACAAACGCTGTCGAAAAAATCTGGTTGCTAAAGTGGAATTGGGCAGGACACGTCGCTATATTGCCAGACTACCGATGGACAAAACGTATTGTCGAGTGGAGGCCGCCAGAAGAAGCACTACGGAGCAGAGGACGCCCATCAACCAGATGGGCCGACGATCTGAAGTATGTTGTCGGTAACTGGATGTAAGCCGCCCAAAACAAGTAATAAGTAAACAGCATATAAAACGGTATATATATATGTAAATAATACCAAAGTTGATAAAATCGTTTACCTTGGACAGCAATTAAATTGTAACGCAGAAAGTCACGGCGCAATTAGGTCTAGGATAGAGCAGCCTAGAGTCGCTTTTAGAAGGATGTCCAAGGTGTTATGTAACAGAGACCTAAAACTGGCATTGAGGATCCGCCTACTTCGCTGCTACGTGTTCTCGGTCTTACTTTACGGTGTCGAGTCCTGCACTGTGAATAAAATCGATCTAAATCGCCTTGAGGCTTTCTAAATGTGGTACTTCAGAAGAATTTTAAAAGTTTCCTGTTAAAAGTTAAAATCTAAGATAGCTATGATGGTAACCAACGTTCTGAAAGGACATGGTACATGAAGAAGAACAATGTTTTTAAGCAAGGATATTATTTGTCGTCTACCAGAACCTATTAGATGATTTTTACTTATATGCAAAATTTTCTACTTAAATGGAATGTTATTGGAAATTGAAATAAAAGAAGGAGTGAAAAGAGAATGTGCATAATAAATTTCAAAAACATAAAACCTCAACATTAAAAAGATGATAGGGATAAGCAAAAAATATGACACAATGATAGCACACCTTTCTTACTGCCTAGGACCAATAAGCCACATTAATTGCATTACTATATAATGTACAAGAGAGTCAGAATAAAGAGGACAAATAAATATAGCAAACTATTAGAAGAACAATATGTACGACCAAATAATAATATTTGGTAAAGTTTTGACGAAAACAATATCCTAAAATATATTAAAAAAATATGTGCTTAGTTATCATTAACTTCTTACTTCTCCTTGTAGGTTGTTAATTCTATTTAATAATGTCACGTATCGAGGTCTTTATACATAATTAAGAGAACTTTCGTGTCAAGTTTCTCTATTCTCCTAGCGGGGGTGTTCCATTATACTGCATCGTTGCTTCATTAAAGGCTTTCTTAACTTTAATGCGATATGTTTCAACAATGCATGTTTCTGATTCTAATTCTAATGCAGATTAAAATTCTGCTTCCAGGTACCAGAATGGAGCATTTATGCTAATTTTATAGTTCGAGTTGGCTCTGATAGGAGAGCGTGAAGAAACTGTTGTTACTGGGAATCAATTTGGTAGGTGTGGTTGGGTTTTATAAATTACTCACTGAAAATGACTTTATTATGATACGAAAGCATTCGTCAGTACTTTTGTAGTATATGTAGTAACTTTTAAATAGAAAGTATTTTAATTCCTGGATTTGTCGAAATAAAACACTTTATTTTGCTTAAACGTTTCGGATATTTGCCATTTTCAATAAGCATTTTAATTATAATAAACATTAGACTTATTATATTATTATATAAACATACAAACCCACAATATCATTCCGAAAATCTGAAGAATATTGTAGAAAAAAATAATTATCCAACAGGATTTTCCCATAGAAGTCTCTAACTAAAAAAAGAAGTTACACTATCAAAAATCAATCAAATATTCCAATACCAATCAAAAGAAACCTAATTATAATAATAATGTCACCAACTCAAACAAACACTTATCATTATCATATACATATTAATGGATTCTCCGAACAAATGTCGAAAATGTTGGCAAAAGTCGACATCAATGGTGGACATAAAAATCATCTAAAACAATAATTATACCGTCGTGTCCTAAAACTTCATTCGCTTTTAGCTCTTTTAAAGTTTGTTATATTTCGAAACTCTAGATTTGCAAGTAGGTACCTCTGATCATACGATTTCTATTTTTTTAATTCCTCTTTTGTCGCTAACTAAGGCTGGCTTTGTGAACTGTACAAGCTTTTGTAGAATTCTTCAACTCTTTTTGTAATTTTATATTTGCCCTTCTCTTCCTTATTATTTGTCTTTCATTTTGATCATATTCTGAACAACTCTAGCGTTGGTCTTAGATATTTTATTTCTCTGTTGTTTTCTATGACTTATTCTTTTTGAGTTCTCGTTCCATTTGCTGATGTCACATGTTAATACTATTTTAATTTTTTTATTAGAAAAAGAGTCGCATCCACCAAAAGGTTATTAGCGACGGAACAAAATATAGATAACAAAAATAACTTAAGTACAGACAATAGAAAATGTTAATAGATTTTAGGTATTTAACTACGTTATTATATGAACAATTTTAACCTAGAGTTTCTTCTAGAGAGTTCAAGATATTGTAACGCTTTATTTCTTGAGCATATTTACCGCAATTAGTTAAAAAATTATTTGACATTTAATCGAACGTTACACTGATCACATATGGGTGGATTATTTTTAGTGAAAAGATAAGAGTGCGTTAACTTGGTATATCCTAGACGTAAACGCGCAAATACAATTTGTTTGCGCCTATTAAATGACGATGGAATCCATTGACACACATTATGTTTGATTTTATTTAACTTAGAATTAGTTTGAGACCAATCATTTCGCCACAATCACAACACTTTATTTTTAAAATAAGCTCCGAACAATCACTTAAAATTGCCTGTCGTGCAGTCATGTCAGCTTCTTCATTTCACAATATTCCGACGTATGAGGGTACCCACAAAAGTCTCCCATTAATATGATTTTAGGTTCTGTAGCTTCGCCTATAATAGGTCTATTATAGCTTTTTAGAGTCTCCGTAATAGTATATTATTCAACGAGCATGTAATGATGGCTATTACTCACGATGATGAAGTTTGCGACACGAGCCGTTGGCGAGTGTCGTAATTCATCAGAGTCAGTAATAGCCATTACATGCAAGTAGAATACTATACTTTTTCTACGACCTTTTTTATTTGGATTAGTAGAAAAATATAATTATCAACTACATACTAAGATTATTTAAAATGAAATATTTTATTTTTCATAAGAAAATATATTTTATATAACTACGGCAACACTGTTAGAATTACACTCGTTGAGCTTATGAAACAATAAACAGTTGTCATTATGTCATGGAATGGCGGTGGCTTTTAAAAATAAGACATATTTTAAGGCAATTACTTTAAAAAGAACATGTGCTCTCAATTAAAATCTATTGTACAATGAACAGTAAGTAAAACAGAATTCATTGATATGCATTTTATATCCGTAAGTCCTTTTACGAAATTAATACCGACTGTTTATTGTTTACCTTTATATAACGTCAATCTTAAAATGTCAAATGTTGAAATTTAAACGTAAAAAATATACTAACCCATTGTTAAAGTTAAAAATCCTTTAAACATTTTTCAAATTTAATTGTTCATATCAATTACAATGAATATTTTATTAAATAAACAAGTTTAAGTAATTTTATATGCTAATAGGTATTATATATACAGTGAGCACGTAAAGGTTTAAATAAATTCATTTTCTCGAGAATGGGCGATTTTGGAAAAAAATCCCAAAACAGGTCAATTTTTATTTTTAAATTTCGACTTTTTGGCATATGTATCATACTAGTGACGTCACCCATCTAGGCGTGAAGACGTCATCTTAAAAATTTTTTAATGAGAATACGAGTCGTGTGATAGCTCATTTGAAAGGTAATTTAATTCTCTATTGAGTAATATAAATATTAACATATTTATTTATACAGAGTGACCAAAAAAATTTTTTTTAATTAAATTTATTGACATAAATAGAAGAATGTGTGTAATTTATTTAACTCACAATACATTTTACTGCTATCAAAAAACAGGAAATAATGTTTATTTGACAAATAAATATCGTTTTTTGCTTAAATTCAATATTAAAGCCGCCTCCCACCTTCTGGACAGTTTGGACATTTAGTTTAAGCGAAAAGCAATGAATATTTTTCAAATAAACATTTTTTTCTGTTTTCTGAGAGCAGTAAAATGTACTTTGGATTAAATAAATTACATGCATTCTTCTTTTTATGTCAATAAATTAAATTAAAAAAATGTTTTCTTGGACACCCTGTACAAATAATTATGTAAATGCTTATATTATTGAATAGAGACTTAAATTACCTTTCAAATGAGCTATCACATCACCCCTATTCCTATTTAAAAAATCATTGATGACGTCATCACGCCCAGATGGATGACGTCACTAGTATGATATGTATGCCAAAAAGTCGTAATTTAAAAATAAAAATTCACCTGTTTCGGGATTTTTTTCCAAAATTGTCCATTCTCGAGAAAATGAATTTATTCCAACCTTTACGTGCTCACTGTATATTAAAAGTGCCATGCACCACTTGAATCTAACTTCAACCCGTGAGTAATGACCCGCGAGTAGCTTCAGCCCGTGACTAATGAATTATTACTCACGGGTAAAGTAATGGGTGTTATTATCTATTCAAAAATAGCGAATAATAAGTATATTATTAAACGGTCTTAGAAAAAAATATTTATTTCATCATCGTTTTATTTTTCACTTGGAGCATTAACCTCCACAATTTTTGTTCTGGTTTGTGAATTTAGTTACATATACTTACAGTCGGAAAAATGAAAGAATACCCATGAACGAACATATAAAACACGCTGTATTTTCCTGTCACCGTGTCACAAAGAAAATTGTCCAGTGCAAGTACATGTAACAATAATTATACATGATACATGTACTTGCGCTGGCCAATTTTTTGTATGACAGGGTGACAAGAAAATACAGCGTGTTTTATATCTTAGTTCATGGGTATTCTTTCATTTCTCTTACTGTATATATCTAAGTCTATCCGAGAAGCTATTAGTTATTTGAATTTTTGATTTCCTCTCTTTATTGATTAAGAAACATACTTTACCATACGTATAGTCTTCATTACCTTTATAGTAGAGTGTAATACCTGAATGTCAGTGGCGTAACTAACGCCAATGCAACCAATGCGGTGCATTGGGGCGCAGGCCTTAGGGGGGCGCAAAAAACTGATATTCTGGAAAAATTTTAGCAAAAAAATATGTTGAAGCAAAACTCCCTGTAGCTACCCGAAAATAAAAAATGTAAAAAAAATATTCGTGGTATTTTATTCCGTTCACTCACTTCCGTTCAGTCACAACAGAATGTTGGTGACTCTTTTGTTTACTAAACACACCGGCAAAATTAGCCGAACACCTTAAAAATGGGACATGCTTGATGTCTGGAATCTCCTAATTCTGTTGTCCGATTTGAGTGATTCTTTTAGTATGTTATAGCCTTATTAGTTAAGAATATCGGTGTAATAATATTGTTGCTAGACAGGTAAATGTCATTTTATACCGGGTGTTACAATCATACTGTGTTTTTTTCTTAAAGTTCGGAACACCCTGTGGAATATTCTAGCATATATAAAATATTAAAATTAAAACTCGATTGTAGACTTAGGCTTTCTTAACATTTTCTTTTTTGATTCATTTGCTTATGTTGGAAAATAAAAAAGTTATGTGCTTTAACAACTAGCCATGCTTTTTATCAATAAATCCTCATAGTAGGGGAGGAAAGTATGCTAAATTTGCAGTTACTTAAGCGTTATGGGGACCTATTGGATTGTGAAGAGTGGGTGCTAAAACCAAAAAAATTTAAGTTAAGTTTTCCATAAAGTGTGGGACTCTCCATTTTTTAATTTAATTTTCCATTTCCACCAAACATTTTTTCCGATTATAGCAAATATAGGCTATATCTATCCATAATTGGAAAAAATTTTGCGAATAAAAGTTGCTTATTTTTACGTCAAGGATCCAAATCTGCAATAAAAATTGGGGCTCCTATTTAAGATTTTAAAGTAACCCCTCACCCCACCTCCGTGGGGAGTCGTGTTTGGTGCCATTCGGTAGATTTTTGAAAAATATTGAATAGGTGTATTTTGCAGTTTTACGATCTGATGTTCATTTCGCGAAATATCGCAGGGTTCGTATTTAAAATTTTTAATTTACCCCCCCTCTCCGTGGGTGTCACCAGCCCCCACGGAGGTGGGGTGGGGGATTTAATTTAAAATCTTAAATACGAGTTCCCAATTTTTATTTCCGATTTGGATTCTTTACGTAAAAATAAGCAACTTTTATTCGACACATTTTTTCGAATTATGGATAGATAGCGCTATAATCGGAGAAAAATGATTGTTTCAAATGGAAAATTAAATTAAAAAATGAAAAGTCCCCCAATTTATGGAAAACTCAACTTAACCTTTTTCTGATTTTAGCACATACTCTTCACAATCCAATAGGTCCCCATAACGCTCGAGTAATTGCAAATTTAGTATACTTTCCTCTTCCTCCCCTACTATGAGGATTTATTGATGAAAAACATGGATAGTTGTTAACGCACATAACTTTTTTATTATCTTGAATAAGTAAATTAATCAAAAAGGAAAATGTTAAGAAAGCCTAAGTCTACAATCGAGTATTAATTTTAATATTTTACATATGCTAGAATATTCCACAGGGTGTTCCAAACTTTAAGAAAAAAACACAGTATGCTTGGTACACCCGGTATAAAATGATATTTACCTGTCTAGCAACAATATTATTACAACGATATTCTTAAATAATAAGGCTATAACATACTAAAAGAATCACTCAAATCGGACCAGTGGTTTAGGAAATTCAAGACATCAAACATGTCCCATTTTTAAGGTGTTCGGCTAATTTTGCCGGTGTGTGTATTATCGTTATCTTTTCTCCTCGGCGCGACGATGCACATCTGTGTTTATGGCTTTCTCATCACAACTGCTTTTGTTTATTTATCGTTGTTAGCTACAAAATATTCAGGTAAATTATTTAAGTATTATTTTAGTAACTAGGACAACGTGTCCCTGTCATGTGTCAGTCCTTGTTGTAAGATCGTAAGGTTCAGTATAGTCTGTTCGCTAAACTCAGACGCAACTGGCTACATATTTTAGTCGATAATTTTTTTGTTTTTTGCCAATTTTGCAAAAATTGGCGAAATTACTAACTATTTAGTGATTATTAACTATTTAGTAATTATTTTTTGCCAATTTTACTAAAATTGGCAAAATTACCGACTAAAATATCTAGAAAGTTGCGTCTGAGTTTAGCGAACAGACTATAGCTTTATTTATTACATAAAAATACAAAACAAATTTTGTCGGTGTATTTGTTATACAATTGAAATAAGTGGACCGTTTATTTGTGCGTTTTAGTGGATTTAGTGTGATCAAAATAAACGGAAATAAAAGAGACGGGGGGGGGGGGGTGGAGAATAAGTCTTGGAATAGAGGCGCACGAGGAATACTTGCATTGGGGCGCAGGTCAGACTAGTTACGCCACTGCTGAATGTAATGTTTGACATGGAACGGCTGTTATTATGTTGCTATATTTAGGTATGTAGTTGTTTGTTGCTCTTTTTTCTTCAATGTCGGCTTGCTAATAATCCTTGTGACAGACAGTTGCTTCGATGTAGAATAAAATTCTTACCCACCTGCGGTACCTTATGTCCATCCATCCAATGGCACTACAACCCAAATCGAGCCTTGGCCTCCTTCAACAAGCTTCTTCAATCATTTCGATTTACCGCTGTTCTTTTCCATGAACGCGTTCCCAGGAAGTTCCTGGCATCCTCATCGACTTCGTCTTCCCATATCTTTTTAGGTCTTCCAACAGGTCTTTTTCCCTGCATTCTTGCATTTAGCAATTTTCTGGGGATTCTATTCTCATGCATGCGGACCACGTGCAATGCCCACCGTAATCTTTGCAGTTTAGTGTACTGTGCTAGAGTTTGTTCGCTATATTGCTCGTATATTTCTCTATTATACCTAATTCGCCAGTTGTTATTTTCACTTATTGGGCCTAGTATCCTACGTAATATTTTTCTTTTAAACACATCTAATGCATTGACAGATTTCTGTGTCACCACCCATGTTTCACAGCCATAACTTACTGTGGGCCTGATTATTGTTTTAGAGACCTGGAGTTTTGTTTTCCGGTATACGTCTCGCGATTTGAATATGTGGCCCATCGCGAAATAGGCTTTATTTGCCAGCACAAGCCTTCTATTTATTTCCGGTTCTTCTTCATTGCTTGCGACCAGATCCATTCCTAGAGGCACCTTATGTGCCTCAGATAAAATCGAAATTTTTATTTTTTAGAGATTTTTGACACATCCCACCTCGCTGGCCAGACAAGTTGGTGGGATATAATAATGTGTAATGTCGACCGATCCAACCTAGGTTGTCCACTTTTAATGGAATTCTTCTTCTAGTGCCATGACTGTTATCGTTCGCTGGATATCATGTTGGTTACCATCTTCGCCATCGTGGCTTTATTACCATCAGCTCTTAATAATGGAATTACATTTCCTTAATTCCAATTGTTACAGTTATTCTGCTGAGATTCGGCCGTCAGAGCCTCATTTGTGATAAAAAGTTTCACCAACTTAAAGATGAGGTGTACGTTGTGGTAAATACAATAGGCTATTAATTTGAGACCCATTACTAATATATTAGAACCCCCATTGGAATAAGAGAGCTAAAGATTTGTAAATATGGCGCCATAACATCGGTTTTCAATATGTTAAATTTCCAGTGTTTTTATATTTATTTTAATACATGTAGTTATTCTCATAATTCTCATACAAAGACATTTAAAAACGATTTGCTCGTAAATAAATAGATACTAAATATTTATAATAACTCTCTCTAAATAAATGCTACAAGAGAATGCCGCCCTCCAATGCAGGTCTTATCGACGCATTAAAAACTGTTTATTATTTACCCGTCGTCTGCAGGGTGGTAATCCAAGCTAATGATACAGGTAGGGATTTCTATCGAATTGACGTATTTGCAGACTACATCTAGAAAGTAATCAAAAGTATAGTAAAAATTTATTGGCTATTTCGATTTGGACTTCTGTTCGTCGTAAATATATATTGCTTCATGACTTCCATTACTTAAATGTATAACTTTATATGTTTTTTTTTTCTATTCGGAGGATTGACGTTTGCTCGTTTTATAGATACGGTCTTGCACTTATATGCTTCATTTCAAATGATAGAAAAAAAGGTAAGTCCGTGATAATACACATTTATAACATTTATTCTAACATGACATTTTAGTTAAATCTGACAGCTGTCACATTTTATTTGCAATTTGGCATAAAAACAAATCAATTGTATTTATTGCATTTATAAAATGGTATTTTCTTTGATTTGTATAGTCTTATAAATTGTACAGATTATATTCGTAGATATATTGTATAATTCGTAAATAATTTTTTTTTCGATTATAGCGCCATCTATTGACAACTAGAAAAAATGTTATAAATGTCAAGGACGAAATGTAATCACCGACGTGCGTTTTTTTCTGTCACATGCAATTTAATGCGTTAGAAAGAAATCGAAAAACTGTGACGCACTGAAAGATCCTCATGAGAAACAGCATAGTAGGGAAGGAAAGTATGCTAAATGTGCAGTCACTCGAGCGTTATGGGAACCTATTGGGTTGTGAAGAGTAGGTTCTAAAGCCAAAAAAAGTTAAGTAAAGTTTTCCATTTTAGTGGGAACTTTCCATTTTTAATCTAATTTTCAATTTCCAACAATCGTTTTTTCCGATTATAGCGCCGTTTATCCATAATTCGAAAAAATATTTCGAATAAAAGTTACTTATTTTTACGTAAGGAATCCAAATATGCTATAAAAAGTAATGGCTCCTATTTAAAATTTTAAAGTAACCCCCACCCCACCTCCGTGGGGGTCGTGTTTGGTGCCATTCGACAGATTTTTCAAACATATTGAATAAGTGTATTTTTCAGTTTTTTGATCTGATGTTCATTTCGCGAAATATCGTGGGATTGGTATTTAAAATTTTAAATTTACCCCCCACCCCTCTCTATGGAGAGTAGTGCTTGGTATCATTCGATAGAGTTTTGAAAAATATTGAGCACGTATTTTTTAGTTTTTCGATTTGTCGTTCATTTCGCGAAATATTCGCTTTTTTCTTGTGAAACTTTGTGACAACCGTTTCCCTACGCCCCGCTCAAATCATCATATTTTTGAAATATACACTGTTTTGCATGTAGTTAACTTACCTTATCTTAATCTGCCGATTTCGAGGTTTTTCTAAGGATAGATTTTTTTTTGGCCCCACCCAATTTAACGAAATCCCCTATATTTAGAGAAAATACGGCAGAGGTACATTTACAGGGAACAAGGTTTCTCTCCATGTGCTAATCTGACGCGCTCGAGTAACTGCAAAAATCCCCGCTTGGGCTCCCCTACCGTTAATAATATTGAATCATTTGATATAGTTATTTGTTTGATGAGATCTGTCAACGTGTGTGGCTCTGTTTTAGTGTGTTCTCCGTAGGGTTGCTGTGATACTGTGAAATACACATACATCGCTAAATAAGTGTGTTGTTCCTATCTGATGTACTTTGCTCGTTTTTTAAGGAAGCCGTCTATTCCCTTGAAAACGGCACCGTAGTTTCTGTACGAGATGGTGCAGTGTCGTTTCTGTATAGACTCCTCCTGCTCGATACTCAAACTGTCCCTGATATATCGGATTTTCAACCAATTCTTCTTCTTTTATTACGCCGTCTGCTTTCGAAGGTTGGCGATCCAAACTGCAATTGTACTTTTGGAAACTGCCGCACGAAAAATTTCTGCAGATGAGCGGTCAAACCATCTTCTCAGGTCTTCTTTCAGCCACGAATTCTGGCCTCTTCCTATTGATCGTTTGCCCTGTACTTTACCTTCTAATCTGATTTGAAGGAGTTTATATCTTTCTCCTCTCAACACGTGGCTAGTACTTTATTTTTTTTTTCTTTGATTATTCTTAGTAATTCCTTTTTGTTTGTTCATGCGCCGAAGTATCTTATTGTAAGAAACTTTTTGTACCCATGGAATTCTCAGAACCCGTCTGTATTGTATACATCTCAAAGGCATCTATTCTCTTTTCTGTTTCAGAGTCCATTGTCCAACTTTCACAGCCATACAGCAGGACAGAAAACACATCTGATCACTCGAAAAACATATGATCATTTGGATTATGAGCTCCAAACAAAGGTCTGATCTTGTAACAAATGTTTTCATGTCCAGGAGTGTTTTCCTCGCTGTTTGATTGTTGATAGGATTTCATAGGTTAAATTTTAGTTTTGGAGGCCTTTATTGTTCAACCTGATCATGGATGATATAATAAAAAAGTAAGAACTAAAAAAGAATACCAAATGGAAGAAAAACAACTTAACACAACATGCAATACTTATCTCTCAAAGTGAATATGATTTACAACGTATGCTGCACCAATTTTACATAACCTCCAGAAAATTTAACATCTTAATTTCAGATAATATAATTTAACATCTTAATTTCATAGGGTCAGATAATAGAACAAGTGATGTAGTTTAAGTATCTAGGCATCACATTATCTAGCTACGGAAGGCTCGAAACAGAAGTGAAGATCAAGTGAATAGAGCAAATAGAGCAGCAGGTTTCCTGAATGACACAATATGGAGAAATAAAAATATCGGAAACGAAATGAAAGGCACAACTTACAAAACAGTCATCAGACCAATAATGACATGCGTCAGAAACACTATGGGACAGAGCTAGAAGTACAGATATACGACGGGGATGCAAGGTGAACAACATTAGTAACTGGGTAAGAAACAGAAGAATAGAATGGAATGACCACATAAGCCGAATGACAACAAAAATATTCTAGTAAGGACAGCGAGAGACGGTTCCCCAATAGGAAGGCGATCAGTAGGAAGACCCAGGGCCGCCGAGAAGGATGAGCGGGCCCTGGAAACAAGTGAAGAGCTGGCCCACACAAAAATGGGGAGCGAAAAAAATTGTTTGATTTTTATAAAAAATAAAATTATCAATAATAAATAATAACAAACATTTCTAATATAAATTTTATTAAATTTTCATTATATTTATGTATAATACGGAAAACTTTTATAACACAGGTGCTTTTCGAGTTTTCTGATTGGCAAAGATGTCTATAATTTTCAAAAAATCGCATGATTTTACCAATTCATTATCAATGCATCAAGTTGCTAAAAGAGTTAACGGTTCCTATTTCATTGTAGATCTCATAGCATTTTTAATGCAAGAAAGACAACTAAGGATCTTTCCTCTTCAGCGGGTTAAATTGCTTAATTATTATTGCTTAAACAATCTATAACAATATTAAATATTTCACAGCGAAATATTTCGTCGGGCTAAAAATTATCAGTCGTGTCACTAATAGGGCCTACTACTACTACTACTGCTACTACTAGGCAAATCATCAAAAAATCTGGCAAGCTTCTGGCGCCGTTTTCAGAATAAAACAATAGGATATATTTAAAAATAGAGGTAAAGCTTCATGGCCGAGTGTTAATTAAACGCTTTATGCACATAAAGTGAAAATAAAAAAAAACGGGAAAAATTTCTTTGGTCTGGTCGACGCCGGTCCCCTTACATCGCCGGGTCCCGGTAAAATGTACCGGCTGTACCCCCCTCTCGGCGGGCCTGGGAAGACCACGAAACCGATGGAACGACAACTTACTAGAGGCACATTGAAAAAACGGACAGTGTCATGTCTATACAAAAAGAAGAAAAGGAAGACGATGAGATCAAAATTTGGTCATGTCCATCGCTGGATGTTTCTTAGCTACAATAGTCTTTTCCCTCCTACTCCTCTCTCCCTCGATCTTTCCTTTCGTTATTAGTTGAGCATATTGGTACCTACTTATTGTTATTCACTGTATGGTCTTAGATATATGATCTTTTTCTAACTTTCACTGTGTTGAAAAGTTCTCGATCCTTGTATATTCTATGCAGCAGTTCTCCGGTTGAGGTATGCGATGTCCACGAAATTTTGAGTATTCTCCGGTAAATCAACATTTCAAAGGCCGGCAATTTATTTAAGGTTAATGTTGTAAAGGTCCACGTTGTTTTAATAATACGTCTGGTGGCTGAGCTATTGCGCCCTAAGTGCGGGATGTATAATAAAATACCATTCTCACTCTAATTATATGTGAACTTCACAGTGTTCGTTTAAACAATTAAACAACGGTCTATATGTAAACAATAACTAAGGTATTATTGCTTCATCGTGACTAATCGATTGATCTGAATGTCCCGTCACTTCTCTGGTTCATTTATATATACAATACTAAATAATAACAGATAATTTCAATAGCGGTCAATGCCGATCATATGTACATTAATATAAACTATATTATACAAGGTGTTTCATTAATAATTGTCCATATAGTAACTGGAGAAACCTTAGCACAAAATACGAAGATGTAACCTAAAACACTTAAAAAAAAATGTGGTTCCTTACTGAGTTACAGGGTGTTTTATCTAAAAATTTAAAAATTATTTTTGCTCGACATTTTAAAACTATTCAACATATCCTTTTTATACTTGGCAGGAAGTATAGGTACTGTACAAACTACTAAATTATGTTAAACAAACGTTTCTGGCTATTACCAGAGGCGTACGACGGGGGAAAGTGAATGGTTGACCCTTTCCAAATTCTACGCCACTAACGGAATTCCTATTTTAGTTCAATTTTTGGATTCTCCAATACTGTATATGAAAATACTATACTCTTTATTCGTAACGATAAAGTCATTAGTTTTCGAGATCTTTGAATTAAAAAATGAAACGACACGGTTATTTTGATTAATGTATTGTGTCGCTTCATTTTTAATTTCAAATATCTCGAAAACTAATAATTGTTTCGTTACGAATGAAGAGTATGTAGATTTTTTACAAAAAAAGTATTGGAAAATCAAAAATTTCCCTAAAATAGCAAGTGCGTCATTGGCGTAGAATTTGGGAAGGGTCAACCAGCCACTATCCCCTGTCGTACGCCTCTGGTAGTAACTAGAAAAGTTTATTTATCTTAATTTAGTAGGGTTTACAGTACCTACACTATCTGCCAAGTATGATAAGGATACGCCAAATAGTTTTAAAATACTGGGTACAAATAATTTTTAAATTTTAATCATATGAATCATATTTAACTTCAAATATCTCGAAAACTAATGACTTTATCGTTACTAATGGAGAGTATATTATTTACGTAAAAAGTATTGCAGAATCTAAAAATGGCACTAAAATAGTAATTCCTCCATTGGCGTACAATTTGAGAAGGGTCAATCATTCACTATCCCCTGTCGTACGCCTCTGGTAATAGTTAGAAACGTTTGTTTATCATAATTTAGTGGGGTGTATAGTAGTCGCATTTTGTGTCAAGCGTGAAAAGGATACGTCAAATAGTTTTAAAATGATAAGCAAAAATAATTTTTAAATTGTTAGATAAAACACCCTGTAAATCAGTAGGGAACCACATTTTATTTAAGTGTTTTAGGTTAAATCTTCGTAATTTGTGTTAAGGTTTCTCCAGTTACTATATGGACAATTATTAATGAAACACCCTGGGTTAACTTACCATGTTACAACGTCTCAACGTAGCATTTTGATAAACGTAGTCGAATTTCGTGTTTTATTTGAGAATCACATAGCAGTCTTTTGATTCTTTCAAATATTTTCTGGCCTGTTTTATTCTAGATCTTGTTTCTAGATCGAGGTTTAGGGATCTAACATCCCCAGGTACTTAAATGTATTGACCTATTCTAAAATGTGCCCATTTATTGTGTAATGTTGAGGTATATTTTGTTTTTCGAATTGACAGCACTTTGCTTTTCTTAATGTTTATTTTCTTACCAAATTGCTCACAGACCGAGTTGGTCCTGTCGATGACTGGTTGTAGACCCAAGTCGGAATCCGGAATCAACACCGTATCGTCGGCTCATCTGATGCTGTTAATATTTACGCCATTCACCTTGACTCCATCCTTAGAATCCTCCAATGCCTCTTTAAATATAAACTCGGAGTAAGGATTATAATACAGTAGGGGTGACAGAACACATCCTTGCCTAACTCTCTTCCTAATTTCTACTTCTGCAGACGTGGAACCTTTGATCCTAACTCTGGCGTATTGGCTCCAGTACAAAAGTGTTTTAGTAGCTTGATATCTTTCGCCTCTAAACCGACGTCTTGCAAACGTTCTAATAGTAGGTCGTATCTAACTCTATCACACGTCATGTATCTAATACTTTTTCGAAGTATATATTATGAAGTATCTTAATATATCTTTCTGTTAATCATAGTATTTTTGGGCCAGAACTAGTAAACTGGTTTACTACAAGTGGTTCATCTTTGTTAATAGATTTGTCCTATAAAATTATTTATTCTTAGTTTAAATCTAATTTAAATAAATTCTTGTCGGCAGGAATAATCCGGTCCTGCAAGGACAATCCACTGTTTGTTTGCATTGATATGGGGTTTTCAGTCCACGTTCATAGACGTCTGAGACTCTAAAGTGTGTACATAAACGACAGGCGACATTTGATATCTGTCACCAAAATAACTTTGTTTGATTTGTTAATGCATCATCGGTACAGGAAATTGACCTAAGCGACGTAACCACGTAAGAACATATGAATATCTTTTATTTTTATCGGGCAACGCGAGTTCAAGCAAGGTTTGAGTAAATAGAGCAACAATGTCTAGCGATATTATTTTGTGATAATTTTTACCTCATGTTATTTATTTTGAAAAATTAGTCATTTTAAAATTTTATTATATCCTATTGTATGGTATAATATAATCGACCTACGGGATAGGGATGGCGGTTTTTGACAAAACACCGGTTTTCGGTTATACCGGTTTTTTTGCTTACGGTTTAACCTAGCGGTTATAACCGGCCAAAAAATTGGTTTTTCCAAAAACCGGTTTTCGGTTTTTTTAATCCAATAGGTTACAATGTTACATTTACAATGCACTTTAGTTTGCGATACTTCACTCGACTCGATACTCGATATCAATATGATCAAAATTAGTACTATCGAAAGAACATCCATATCAATATAAATAAAATACAATTTTTAATAAAACCATTTTATTCTATTAATTATTATATTTATTTATTATTTTATTATTATTATATATTTATTGATTATTATTAAATGTAATATAGCGTAAGAATAATGTATACATATTGCAATAATATACAATTTAACCCAACCATTTCAACTTATAAAAAATTTCCCAGACTCTTTCAAATGGGATTTAAAAAAATAATATCACATAAATATTTTACTTACAAATAAATTGGATAATGCAATTTATCTTTTATTTTTACTACCATCAAAAAAAATTTATTATGTATTTCTTTTAACACGTTTGTATATTTGTATAATAGGTACATTTTAACTAATTTACTACTTCCTGTATGTGTGTATCGTTTTGAAAACGTAGAAGAATTCTTGGAGAGTCGTATTCGTAATCGGTAATTCGATATTCATAGTCAGAACATTATTTTTGGTAATCAGAAAAAGTAATTCACCCACTTTCAATGTCAAGAGTCAAGTGTGAAAAATAGATGATGTTTGTGTCTACTTCAACGAGATCACTTCTTATGTAAATATTATGCTTACAAATACCTTTTCAACGAAATATTATAACAAAACTTAATTGTTTCTGGATAAAGTGAGTTTGCACTTTCAGTTTGCTTCTGTATTTATAAAATAAAATTTGAATTATGGTTTTGTTTGGAATAATTACTTGAGAATAATAATTATGATTGGGATCCAAAATAATACCTAACCTAATCCTAATCACCGTAAAAACCTAATAACCGGTTTTTACTTTAAAAACGAAAAACCGGTTATAACTGGGACAAGAAAACAACCGGTAAAACCGGTTACTGCGAATTAAAAAAACCGGTTTTAAGTTAAAACCGGTAGGTTTTCCCATTCCTACTACAGGATGGACAGACGACGTCAAAAGAATCGCTGGGCATGAAGCTCAAGAACGACCGACAGAATTGGAAAAAATTATGGGAGGCCTATGTTCAAATTTGGAAGAAGAAGGCTGGATGATGGTGCCATAATACTCTGGGCTAATCAGCAAAATACAAGGAAAAGATATTTACCAGCAATTTTATGGCTGGCTGGAATAGAATCTTATGATTGTCTATATTAATAATATAGGTATGCAAAGTCGGCAGATAGTGTGCTACTTTTTTTATAAACAAAAAGGCGCCCGAAAATCGTGTTTCTTTGAATTTTTGCTCTATAACTCCAAATATTTTAACTTTACACCAAAAACACCCAAATAAAAATTCACCGTAATTGTCCTTCACATTACATTTCGAACATTTGTACTAATGGTAGTGGCATTTTCTGGCCGCTGATCACAGTTTAAAGAAGAAGAATAAGAAAAAAGAAGATATTAGGCTTCTTGACACGTAACGTGCGCACATCACTGTTTTTTTCTGTGCGCGGCTGATCACACGCGTGTTCGAAATAATTTTATAAAAATTGTTAAAAAGCGTTTAAAATGCCAAAAAGGTCATCAAAGAGTGATTGTTTATCCAGAAAGCGGCGGAAATATGAAGGGTTGCAACAGAAATTGGTAAAGTTTAGAGAGGAAATGGATGAAAAGGACTCAGGTGTTTATATGATATTTTTTGATTTTCTTATGGCAGTTAAATTAAATTTAGCGTGAATAAATAGAGCTATATTTATTAATTGTTTACAAAGTGACAATTTTAATCAAATTTAAACATGGAGTCTTTTATTCTGTTGTTATCAATATATTTTTCTGTTGCCATAGTACATGTTTTTTCGCCATCTTCCTGTTCGAATATAAAACAGGCACTATGTTGCCGGACTGCACTGGTTTTCCTATTAATGTTTATTTCGTAGAAAATGGGTTAACATAAATGATATGCAAAAACGTCACATTTTGCAAAAGAAAAGTTATATTGTTTTGTCTCAATAAGGTGCCTTAGGCATTCTGCACACGGAGCGTATCGTCATAGACGCGTATTAGATGCGACGTACGAAAGGCATACGCTTTCGTGCTGCTCACTTGTGTCTTTATGAAATACTGTACACGAAGCGTAAGCGGCGCGGAATCGTCAACGCAGACAAGCTTCAATCCGCCAGGCGTACAACGATGTCAGTAGCTTGCAGTACGCTTGAGTGTTAGAACACATTTTTGGCGGAACTTTATGAGAATGGCGGATTAAATATTAAAATTTGTCCAACTGATTGAAAATTATGAGTGTTCATATAATAATACCCAAACAAGAGTACCCAGAAAAATGTGTGGAATTTAGAATCATCTTCCGACAACTCTTTGGCGGCAATAAATAACTTTCTGTTGTAGTTTTTGTAGATATAAGGATGCACCCAAAATTTCCTCTTTCTTTTTTTTGCGGTGGCGAAGATAATTTAACAAATGTAAGTCCTCTTCATCACTTAACATATTTGCAACTACTGTAAGAGCATGGAAAACCTTAAAACAAGACGATCACATGCCGCTTGCAAATCGAATCGTTTGCGGATTTTAAGGCGCAAGGGAATCGTCGCTGCATGACGAAACTTATACGCGTCTATGACGATACGCTTCGTGTGCAGAATGCCTTAAGGTAGCCCAAAGTAATACAGACTAAATAATTAAGGATATAACAATAAATCAGAGGGTACTTTTAAGTTGCCCAGAAAATCTTTATGATTATTTGACCTGCTTCTATTTCTCAGAGGCAGTTTATAGTAGCCCAGAAGTATAGAATGGAATATATTTTTATTTATCTAATTTTACACATTTTACTTCGAATTTACATCACAAGAATAGCAAGTTACTTACACAAAATTTGTGTTTGGCTTGTCTTCAAACAATAATAATAGGGGAGCGGGTATTTTTTAATAGTCCAGAAAATTTTTATGATTTATTTGAGATGCTCCTATTTCTCAGAGGTATTTTGTAGTAGCCCAGAAATTTAAAATAGAATACATAATATTTATTTAAATATTTTTTTGTACATTTTACCTTGATTTCACTTTTTAAGCGTAGCAAGTTTACTTACACTAAATGTTTGTTTGGTTTTGTCAAAATATTAAAGATAATACAGAAAATGAGATCCAATGCAATTTGAGCATAACTGAAGATTTTGAGTGAAGATCTACAACCAGCAGTACTTATTGAGGAGTCGCAACAACAGACAGAAGATTTTTTCATTGGGGAGGTACCTACACAAAAAGAATCTATTTCTCTAAATATGATTAACTTAATTGGGGAAGACCCATTAAAAGCTAACCTTAATTCTTCTGAAATGTTGCCAGATGTAGCAAAAAGGCTAAACTATTCTTTTTCCAAAGGCTTAGACAAAAGTATTGTGGGTAAACTTACAGAAAAATTCTTACCTGCTAAAAACTGCGAAAGACTTTGCCCACCTCAGTTGAATTCTGAGATTTTATCTGCCATAAAAGATAAAAATAAAATTAGGGAAGATAAATACTTGCAAACTATGCAAACAATTTTAGCTGCAAGTATTATGTCCCTTTATAAAGAGGCCGAATTAGGATTAAACGAAAAAAGGAATATCGAAACAATTGCCAATTCCATAAACTTCAATATAGAAGTGTTTTATTTTATTTCAATATAGAAGATGCCCTTGCACAAAAGATTTTTGCTCAGTTCTTCATTAAATTTAAAATTTAAAAAATTATTAGACGAGCAACCTATAGATAAATATTTATTTGGGGAGAATTTTATTGAAATGTTGAAAGAAACCAAAGATACAAGATCAGCAGCTTTTCAAGTCAGCTCTATAATGAAGCCACTAAAGCCACTTTTTATCCGAAGACCGCGCCACAAGGCCAAGCTGTTTTTTCCACTCAGCATCCAACAAGAGTTCTTCCAGAATCTAACAACTTCAATCAGCAGAGTTTAAACTTCAATCCAGCCTCGAACAGACCAAGATTTCGACAAAGCCAGTACCCAAATCATCCTCAACCAACATCGAGATACAAACAGTCGAGCAGACAACAGCACCAAAACCCAACCAGAACCACCAGGAGGTCATATTAAAGGTAAATAAAAAATCAGCAGGAAATGTGGCTAATTATTTTAAAAATCGGATACAGATTACTTCAGACAACAAATAAAAGTTTTAAGTTGGGTCCAAGGTTTTAATATTTTATTTAAAACAACACCGTCTCAAGAGAGAGCACCAAAAGTTTTTCATAGACCCAAATGAGTCGTATGATTTAGCTATAAAGCAATTACTTGATAAGGGAGCTATTTCTCCTTCACATACAAGAGAGCAAATTCCTTTCTTCATATTTTCTAGTGCCCATTAAAAGTACGGAAGTCATAGATTTGTTTTAAATTTAAAACAGTTAAATTGCTTTATAGAAGCCCCACATTTTAAGTTGAAAGACTATAGGTCAGTTCTCAAGCTCATTTTCAAGAGTTGTTTTATGGCAAAAGTAGATTTACAAGATGCCTATTTTGCTATTCTTCTTCATGAAAATAAAAAAAATATTTAAAATTTGAATTCAAAAAATATTCTGTATCATTTCAACTTCTTACCATTTGGTTTGAATATCTCGCCTTTTATATTTACGAAAACCTTAAAACCAGCCTTAAACAATCTAAGAACAAGAGGCTTTACTTGTGTCATTTTTTTAGATGACACTTTACTGATTTTAAAATCATATTTAGAATTTAAAGAAAATATTGTTGAAACTTGTTCTATGTTTTCCCGCCTGGGATTTACTATAAATAAAGGAAAAAGTATACTTTCACCCACACAAATTATAACTTTTCTTGGTTTTACGTTTGATTCTAATAAAATGATATATTTTGCACCCGCTGACAAGAAAGAAAAAATAATTAATAGTATTCAGACCATCAAAAATAAAAGTACATGTATGATAAGATCATTTGCAGCTTTAATCGGTCAGTTGGTAGTAGTTTGTCCTTCAGTTAAATATGGAAAATTATACTTAAAAAATTTAGAAAAATAAAAGTGGCTTGCTCTTTCTAAAACTAATAGTTTTAACACAAACATGACCATACCTAAATACTTGTAAAACGATTTCAATTGGTGGTTACATAACATACCAATTAGTGAACAAAATATAAAAGAATCTAATTATGCACTTGAAATATTTTGTGATGCATCTCTTTTAGCATGGGGAGCATGCTGTAATGATAATTAAACTCATGGTTTTTGGAGTTATGAACAGCGTGAACTACATATAAATGTACTTGAGTTATTGGCAGCATACAATGACTTGAAATCCTTTTCCAATGAATATAGGAATTGTACTATTTTGCTAAGAATAGATAACACAACAGCTGTATCTTGTATTAACAAGATGGGGAGTGTGCAATACTCTAATCTTAACAACATTTGCAGAGAAATTTGGCAATACTGTGAAAATAGAAATTTAAAAATATTTGCATCTTATATCAGTACAAAAGAAAATATTATTGCTGATTCAGAGTCAAGATCTTTGAAAATAGGGACAGAGTATATATACCAGAGGAAGTATACAAATAGAACAGAGCATATAAATAGAACAGAGGAAGTGATAATTGTGTTAATATAATTTTTAAGCAGCTTCATATTCCAGAAATCGATTTGTTTGCCACATATCTTAACAAAAAATGTGCAAGGTATGTATCTTGAAAACCTGACCCCGAATCGGAGAAAGTTGATGCCTTCACTCTAAATTGGCATGGATTAAAATTGTATGCTTTTCCACTCCACCTTTTGCTATTATTCCAAGAGTTTTAGAAAAAATCATATATGACAAAGCAGTAGGAATTGTGGTAGTAGCAGAATGGCCAAACCAGCCTTGGTACCCAACCTTTAATAAACTGATATCAGGCAAAAAGATAATTTTAGGACCTGATAAAAATTTAATTTTGAACCCTTTTAGGCTTCCATATCCGGGACACCAACATCTTACCCTGACTATCGCATGTTTGTCAGGCAAGCTTTTTTAAGAAAAGGTATTCCTGAGCATTCCATCGCAATTATGATTGCATCTATTACAACAAAAACACTAAATTTATATGATACAGTTTTCAAGAGATAGTGGAGGTATAGTATAGAAAAAATATGGACCCATTTGCTTATGAATTATCAAATATTATTAATTTTCTTAAATATATCGTAGATAAGGATTATACATATAGCTCTATAAACATTCATAGAGCTGCATTGGCATTGATAATAGATATACCAGAAAATCATAAAAACATGTTTAAAAATGTTTACAAAGGTATATTTAATCTCAAACCTTCATTGCCCAAATATCAATTTACTCGGGACCCTCAACCAGTATTATTTTATTTAGAAACATTATTTCCTCTCACAGGTCTTTCCTTGAAAGAACTTACTTACAAACTTGTAATGTTGATTGCTCTGACTACAGCTCACAGGTTGCAAACCCTATCCCTAATAAAAATTCAAAATATTTTCATGGATCAAGATAAAATTGCGATTTTGATACCAGATAGGATAAAGACTTCTTCAAAAAATAAAAATCAACCTATTTTAAGATTTCTCTATTTTAAAGAAAAGCCACAGTTGTGTGTAGCATCGACTTTATGTCACTATTTAGAGATTTCCAAAAACATTCGTCCTCAATCAGAGGACAAGTTGTTTATAAAAATAAAAAAACATATAAAGCAGCATCTACGCAGACTTTGAGTAGATGGCTAAAAGATGTTTTAAAATTATGTAACATATACACCAATATTTTTAAAGGGTATAGTGTTAGACAAGCATCTACGTCAGCAGGAGCTAGGACTGGATTAAATATAGAAACTATTAGAGAGACGGCGGGATGGACAGAAAATTCTCAAGTATTTAATATTTTTTATAATAAACCTCTAGCAAAAGATTACGGACTATTTGCAAAAACTATATTGTCTGTTTAGTCCATGTATGCTTCTGCGTATGCTTATTGTTTGCTATACGTTTGTAATTATATGTTTATGTTATTGTTATTACATAAGAACATTAATTTTCTTATTATTTACAGTCATTACTCTTAATTGTTCTAATATATTCTCTCTTTTTTGTAAAGTTCCTAATAAAAAAAATGTAAAGTATCGATTTTTGGATTGCAATGTAGTTTTGTTTAATTATCGCACAATATTGCTTAATCTTTCAACAGCCTACCATTAGTACACCCGTTAACACCCGTTTTTTGTGCGATCAAAATAAAAAAAACAGTGATGTGCGCACGTCACGTGTCAAGAAGCCTAATATCTTCTTTTTTCTTATTCTTCTTCTTTAAACTGTGATCAGCGGCCAGAAAATGCCACTACCATTAGTACAAATGTTCGAAATGTAAGATAGGACAATTATGATTGTCCTTCCTTAACAGGTAAGTCAACCAAACAATTAATTAAATTCTGCATAGAGCGTGTTTTTCCCGATTTACTTTGACGAAAATTTTGCGGGTTCTTCCAACAAAATCTTTAATTTTCAACTAAAATTTTAGATAAGTAATTGTTTATCAATAAATAAAAATAACTTGGTAATATAAAATCTCTTTTCCTGTAGATTATAATTCCAGAAGCGGATGGAAATGGAATGAACATTTTAGCAACAACTGAATTGTTAATTATAAATTTATGGTCGCTATAATAACCAAAATAATTATGATACACTGATCAAACTTTAAAATCTTATAAAGATGAGATGCCTATTTAACATTTTCTCGACAAAATATAAATTTTTAATTTTTTTGCATAATCTTTAAATGTTTAAAAAAAAATAGTTAACACAATAATTGTGATACATAAGAATAACTATGATTTTTGTATAAAAAGGTACTGTACCTATCTAATGCATTTTACTGAATTGAAATTGGTCTATTTAAGCAGCCTCAGGAATATTTTAAAATTATAAACAATTTTTTGACTTATAAACAAATAGAATATCTCGGGAAATATTAAATTAAATTAAATCATGAAAACGGTATTGCAAAAAAGCGGCAGGACGCTTGTTTTAAAAGAAAAAAACGTTTAATTGTGATGAGTGATTCCTAAGATACAACCGGTCAAAGTTGACCGGCATTTACGGCAAAGGGCAAAGATATAAACAATAGGATCATAATTTTTGAACCGTCACCTTTTTATTTTGGTCCTCTTTCTTCACACTAATTTTTAAATCTTTAAAGTACTCATAACATATATATTATTATAATAAAAACTATCGATATTACGAGTGAGAATTGCCAAAAATAGCAAAATTCCAATCAAAAATTAAGTTGGAGAAAATGTAATCTCAAAGTTCAAAATCGGTATACGTTAAAGAAATGCATTTTCTCGGCTTCCCATGGAGCAATTTTCTTCATTATTTTTGTGTTCCCAAGTAACTCGAGTAGAGCCATCTAACTAACGCATTATTCAATGTCAAACTTGCTTTTGTTTTGTTATAATAGTTTAATTTATTTATAAGAAAAGAACATATTTTCTCCAGTTGTAGACTTTTTTTAGATAAACTTACCACAAGTGTAGCATTTACCGTTAAAAACACAAATATTCTTATTTGAAAGCTGTATAATTATTTACACAATTTTTATTTAAACAAATTAAAAAATTTTGTTATAATAAATAGATTAATTTATTATAACAAAACAAAAGCAACCTTGATATTTATTAATGCGTTAGTTAGATGGCTCTACTCGAGTTACTTAGGAACAAAAAAAGAATGAAGAAAATTGCTCCATGGAAAGCCGAGAAAATGCATTTTTTTAACATATACCGATTTTGAACTTTGAGATTACATTTTCTTCATCCTAATTTTTGATTGTAATTTTGCTATTTTTGGCAATTTTCACTCGTAATATCAATAGTTTTTATTATAATAATATAATATGTTGTGAGTATTTTAAAGATATGAAAATTAGTGCGGAGAAAGAGGACAAAAATAAAAAGGTGATGGTTTGAAAATTATGATCCTGTTGTTTATATGTTTGCCGTAAATGGCCGTTAACTTTGACCAGTTGTGTCTCAGGAACCACTCATTACAATTAAACGGTTTGTCTTTTAGAAGAAGCGGCCTGTCGCTTATTTTCCAATACCGTTTTCATGATTTAATTTAATTTAATCTTTCCCGAGATATTCTATTTGAATATAAGCCAAAAAATTGTTTATAATTTTAAAATATTCCCGATGCCGCTTATACAGGGTGTCCAGAAACTCTACCGACAAACGAAGACAGGAGATTCTTCAGATAATTTTAAGATAATTTAACCCAATTCACTTAGTCCGAAAATGCTTCCTAAGGGAGCTAGAGCTCTTTGAAAATGGCGTCTTGTAATTAGTTTTTCCCAAATACCTCCAAAACGCATCTATTTAGAAAAACAAAAATTGGTACGCGTATTTATCTTCAAGATATAAATCTTATCCATCCATTGCAAATTTCTAGTACCGATCATAGGCGTCCGTTTTGGGTAGGCCAACGGTTATTTTATCGTATAACTTTTTTATCTTTAACCTTTATGCATTTCTGACACTGGATTATTAAATTGTGAAGTATCCTAGTACTAAAAGGTACTCTTGTTTTAAATCGTTAGGACACACCGTTTTCTAGAAAAATGGATTTGAAAATTTTTCGCTTTTTGAATTAAAAAAAAAAAAAATTTCAAAAAAAAACTGTTTAGAAAGACCAAAACTGGTACATTTATTTATATTCCAGAGATAAATCGATTTCATTAATTGCGAATTTCTAGTAGTGATCATAGGCGTCCGTTTTGGGTAGGTCAACAGTTATTTTATAGCATAACTTTTTTGTCTTGGATTTTTGAGCATTTTTGACACTAGGTTATTAAGTTATGAGGTATTCGAGTACTTAAAGTTCCTCTTACTTTACGTTGGTAAAATACTTCGTTTTTTGTTGAAAAGTTCTTTCAATTTTTTTTAAATTCCAAAAACGAAAAACTTTCAAATCGATTTTTCTAGAAAACGGTGTGTCCTACCGACTTAGAGCAAGAGTATATTTTAGTACTAGAATACCTCACAATTAAATAATCCGGTGTCAAAAATGCATAAAAGTTAAGGAGAAAAAAGTTATGCGATAAAATACCCGTTGCTCTACCCAAAACGGACGCCTATGACCGGTACTAGAAATGTGCAATGGATGGAATCCATTCATCTCTGAAAAGTAAATATGCATACCAATTTTCGTTTTTCTAAATAGAAGCGTTCTGGAGGTATTTGAGAAAAACTAATTTCATGACGCCATCTTCAAAGAGCATTAGCTCCCTTAAGAAGCATTTTCGGACTAGATAAATTGGGTTAAATTGTTTTAAAATTAGCTGAGGAATCCCCTGTCTTCGTTTGTCGGTAGAGTTTCTGGACACCCTGTATAGTCCAATTTCAATTCTGTAAAATGCGTTAGATAGGTACAGTTTTTTTTATCATAGTTATTCGTATGTATCATTATTATTATGGTTATTATAGCGACCGTAAATTTTTAATTAACAATTCAATTGTTGCTAAACTGTTCATTAAATTTCCATCGGCTTTTGGAATTATAATCTATACAAAAAGAGATTTTATATTACCATGTTAGTTAATTATTGATAAACAATTACTTATCTAAAATTTTAGTTGAAAATTAAAGATTTGTTGGAAAAACCCGCATTTTTCGGGAAAAATTTTTGTCGAAGTAAATTGGAAAAAACACATCTCTATGCAGAATTTAACTACGGTGAATTTTTATTTGAGTGTTTTTGGTGTAAAGTTAAAATCTTTGGAGTTATAGAGCAAAAATTGAAAAAACACGATTTTTGGGCGCCATTTTATTTATAAAAAAAGTAGCACACTATCTGCGGACTTTGCATGCCTATATTATTAATATATACAATCATAAGATTCGATTCCAGCAATAAAATTGCTGGTAAATAACTTTTACCAAAAATGGCCTGTTCTCCGATAATCTGCCCAGACTATAATAAATATGTGAATTAAGTTTTACTAAAACAAAAAAACATCAAACTGTATGTTACGTTCAGCAACACAAATAATATTCGCCAGCAGTTTGTTGTAAAACATCTGGATTACTTCAATGTTGTTCTTGTTAAGGCATTCTCAGATCTGCTCGCCTTATGTCCATACTAGTTGAAATACTTATTTATAAATCAATAGTTTATTGATAGTTTAGAATCTTTTTGTAATGAGAAGATGAGAAAAAATTGAAACTCTGCAGTTAAAGTATGATAGTCATATTGTACATAAAAAAGGTTCAAGAACTCACAGCTGACTAACACAGTAAAATAAGAACGCGGAAAGAATACACAAAGAAACTGATTGAAGTCCAAAGAGATCAAATCTTTGAGCTAGAAGAGGAGATAAATGATGGAAAAACAATATTGCAGCAGGAAGTTTATTCTGTAATAACACTAACACAGCTAATGGATAGTAAAGCAGCAGGTCCCGATAATATACAGGGCTCAAACTAATGGACAGCGAATCCATGCCAATAATCACAAAGATACTCAATAAGACATAAAACTCTGTAGAAATACCAACAGAACGGCTAAAGTCTTTATTGCAATTCAAAAAAAAAATAGGGACCAAGAAATGCGAAGAATACCGTACAATAAGCCTTATCTGTCATCGTATCAATAAGTCATCTATTACAATTTTTTCAAATTTCCCACTAACTAGTTCATAATTGCTGTTGGCACGAGAGAGGCTTTGTTTTCAGTACAAGTCTTATTGCAAAGATTCAGAGACGTTAATTGTGACGTATACGCATGTCTGGTTAGTTATAGTTATGACTATGAGAAACATTTGATCGAGTACAGTACGATAAGATGACACAAATACTAAAAGAAACAGGAATTGTCAACCATGACCTGAAAATAATTAATAACTGTTGATTAAAACTGTTGATGTTGCCATGGTAATTTTAAAACACGCGCGTTTTTGAAAGTCTAATTTAAACACGCTGAGGCGTACTTTTAATAAGCAAAATGGGGTACCAATAAAAAAATATAATTTTTAATCTATCTATCTAATCAGCCCTAAACATCCATCCTTGGATATAGGCCTCCTCTTTCTTCTTCCATGCCTCTCTATCTTGGGCAATTTGCATCCATTTTGACCCAGTGTGTTTTTTCAGGTCATCTGACCATCGCATCTGTGGCCTTCCCCTTTTTCGTTTGTGGTTCCATGGTCTCCAATGTATTACCATCTTAGTCCATCTTTCATCCTTCTGCCGTAGGGTGTGTCCGGCGAACTTCCATTTAAGCTTTGCTACTTGGGTAGAGACGTCTTTCACTTTTGTTTTGTTACGGATCCATTCGTTTCTTTTCCTGTCTGATAATTTAATGTTCAGCATTTGTCTTTCCATGGCTCTTTCTGTCTTTGCTATTTTTTCCACATTCTCTTTTGTAAACGTCCATGTCTGAGAGCCATATATTAAAACAGGGAGTATACATTGATTGAAGACTTTTGTTTTTAGGTATTGCGGGTATTTTCTGTTCTTTAGAATATAAGACAGTTTTCCGAATGATGCCCAGGCCAACCTTATTCTTCTCTTTATTTCTTCGGTCTGATTTTCTCTATTTAATCTAGTGATTTGTCCTAGATATATATATATATATATATATATATATATATATATATATATATATATATATATATATATATATATATATATATATATATATAAAAACATGATCAAAAGATCCAAGGTTAATGGTTTGACGACCACTCGTACGAAATCAAACAGATGAAATAGAGAATGTGGAAAAATCCCCTTACGAACAATTCACACATCCACCATTTCGGGTTGGGAAAAATTTTTTGAATAGAATCAAAGATCCAAACACCAGTTCTTAGAAATGTGTTTCGCCCTCTTCAACCTCTCTGGGCTTATCAATAAAGATGAGAGGTTGAATATCTTTAGACACATTCCAATCAAAAAACAACATTCGAGACCTAGACATAGATTTTTTTTTATAATGTTTTATTTTTATAATTTTATAATTTTTATTTTTATAATTTTAGAATAATCTACATCTCATGTTTTTAAACATATATTTTACTTACTTTAAGTAATTAGGGAATCAAAACTTGAGACTGTCATTGTCGGACTTGCCGTAGATTTACGCACCTTCTATGTCTAGGTCTCGAATGTTGTTTTTTGATTGGAATGTGTCTAAAGATATTCAACCTCTCATCTTTATTGATAAGCCCAGAGAGGTTGAAGAGGGCGAAACACATTTCTAAGAACTGGTGTTTGGATCTTTGATTCTATTCAAAAAATTTTTCCCAACCCGAAATGGTGGATGTGTGAATTGTTCGTAAGGGGATTTTTCCACATTCTCTATTTCATCTGTTTTATATATATATATATATATATATATATATATATATATATATATATATATATATATATATATATATATATATATATATATATATGTATATATATATATCTATATATATATAAAAACAGAATTTTACACATCAGCAATGACCTGTTCACACAAAAGAATTTAAAAATACTCTATAACATATTCTTGAACAACGGCTATCCAAGTAAAATTCTTAAGCAACTGATATATAACTCAGACTTATACGACGGGCAACGTGACAACAGACCATCAGATCCCGTGATTTACAAAAAGTTGCCCTTCATAAATGGCTTAACCAACAATATAATCAAGCTGCTGAACGGAATTCCGAAAATCAAAATTGCGAAATACAATAGCATATCCAACTATAGCTTATTCTCGAAGCTTAAAGACCAGACACCGCTTCTAAATCAGAGTCATATCATCTATCAACTTTCTTGTCTCGAATGTGATGGGCAGTATATAGGACAAACATCGCAATGGTTGAAACAAAGAATAACGCAGCACAAAAGTGATTGCAAAACACACAAAAATACTTGTGCAGCAGCACACCATTCCATAACAACAGGACACCAATTTAATTTGTCAGATATCAAGATCCTAGATTCAGAAAGCAATTATAAGAAAAGATTGTTCCTCGAGATGTACCACATAAACAGTAATAAACGTTCAATTAATTACAAATCAGACACAAGTAGATTAAGCGAAATTTACTGCAATGTTTTAAAATTCTAAAAATAGCAGAATATTAAACAGATGGCTCGATATTGGAACTTTTGGCCCTTAACACATGTGAGAAAAGATACCTGATTCAGTGCCGCCCTCGACGTTCTCGTGAAACGGCATGCATAGCTTTAAGTTAAATTGCTTTATATAACATACCTACAACAATTCGTAAGTTATATCATTGTAATATTATGTTTGTACCTAACTGTTAGTTAATTTTGTAGTTTGTTCCTGATGAAGATGAAAAATTAATAAATACTCATCGAAATATCGAATTCAACAGAATTAAATGTAGTTTCAATCTAAGCCACAGACCGCATTTCCCGATAATTTCAACACTGTTTTATAGTGTTATAGAATATACTTGCACGGTCGATAAATACATCGGATTTCGAATCCAGTTCTGTATATATATATATATATATATATATATATATATATATATATGAAAGGAAACGGCAATTGCATTTTATTTCACTTCGACCACCACCGATATTCTACACGACGTGTTTCGAGCTCATGTCAAGCTCTCGTCAGGAACATCTAGGTGGATGGTCGAGGTGTAAGAAAATGCTTTTGGCCTTTCTGGTAATAATAAAATAACCAGACTTCAGTACACTTGGTACGACATCTATATTAATTAAACGAAAAGATTTCTCTGGTATACAGAAGAAATTTTTTCCGTAGCGGACGCGAAAATGTAAATTTCAAAGTCTTGATAAAAGACGATGAACGACAAAAGACACCTCTTTGTGTCACAGATTTGTCTACAAAGCCACGGTATTCGCTACACATTCGTCAATAACGGAGAAGAACCGTGATATGAAAGGAAACGGCAATTGCATTTTATTTCACTTCGACCACCACCGATATTCTACACGACGTGTTTCGAGCTCATGTCAAGCTCTCGTCAGGAACATCTAGGTGGATGGTCGAGGTGTAAGAAAATGCTTTTGGCCTTTCTGGTAATAATAAAATAACCAGACTTCAGTACACTTGGTACGACATCTATATTAATTAAACGAAAAGATTTCTCTGGTATACAGAAGAAATCTTTTCCGTAGCGGACGCGAAAATGTAAATTTCAAAGTCTTCATAAAAGACGATGAGCGACAAAAGACACCTCTTTGTGTCACAGATTTGTCTACAAAGCCACGTTATTCGCTACACATTCGTCAATAACGGAGAAGAACCGTGATATGAAAGGAAACGGCAATTGCATTTTATTTCACTTCGACCACCACCGATATTCTACACGACGTGTTTCGAGCTCATGTCAAGCTCTCGTCAGGAACATCTAGGTGGATGGTCGAGGTGTAAGAAAATGCTTTTGGCCTTTCTGGTAATAATAAAATAACCAGACTTCAGTACACTTGGTACGACATCTATATTAATTAAACGAAAAGATTTCTCTGGTATACAGAAGAAATCTTTTCCGTAGCGGACGCGAAAATGTAAATTTCAAAGTCTTCATAAAAGACGATGAACGACAAAAGACACCTCTTTGTGTCACAGATTTGTCTACAAAGCCACGTTATTCGCTACACATTCGTCAATAACGGAGAAGAACCGTGATATGAAAGGAAACGGCAATTGCATTTTATTTCACTTCGACCACCACCGATATTCTACACGACGTGTTTCGAGCTCATGTCAAGCTCTCGTCAGGAACATCTAGGTGGATGGTCGAGGTGTAAGAAAATGGTTTTGGCCTTTCTGGTAATAATAAAATAACCAGACTTCAGTACACTTGGTACGACATCTATATTAATTAAACGAAAAGATTTCTCTGGTATACAGAAGAAATCTTTTCCGTAGCGGACGCGAAAATGTAAATTTCAAAGTCTTCATAAAAGACGATGAACGACAAAAGACACCTCTTTGTGTCACAGATTTGTCTACAAAGCCACGTTATTCGCTACACATTCGTCAATAACGGAGAAGAACCGTGATATAAAAGGAAACGGCAATTGCATTTTATTTCACTTCGACCATCGTCTTTTATGAAGACTTTGAAATTTACATTTTCGCGTCCGCTACGGAAAAGATTTCTTCTGTATACCAGAGAAATCTTTTCGTTTAATTAATATAGATGTCGTACCAAGTGTACTGAAGTCTGGTTATTTTATTATTACCAGAAAGGCCAAAAGCATTTTCTTACACCTCGACCATCCACCTAGATGTTCCTGACGAGAGCTTGACATGAGCTCGAAACACGTCGTGTAGAATATCGGTGGTGGTCGAAGTGAAATAAAATGCAATTGCCGTTTCCTTTCATATCACGGTTCTTCTCCGTTATTGACGAATGTGTAGCGAATAACGTGGCTTTGTAGACAAATCTGTGACACAAAGAGGTGTCTTTTGTCGTTCATCGTCTTTTATGAAGACTTTGAAATTTACATTTTCGCGTCCGCTACGGAAAAGATTTCTTCTGTATACCAGAGAAATCTTTTCGTTTAATTAATATATATATATATTCTTTTACCTGTACTATTCTTGTTTGCGCCACTGTAATTACTAGTTCTTCTTGTTGATTGGTCATGGTTTTTGTTTTACTGTAATTCATCTTCAGTCCTATCTTTGTCGATTCTCTATCTAGTTCTTCCATCATTCTTTGTAATTCTTCACTTCTTTGTGCTATTAATACAATATCATCAGCATATCGTAAGTGATTCAGATATTGCTCGTTTATGTTTATACCCAAACCATCCCAGTGCAGTTGTTTGAACACATCTTCTAGCGCTTGGTTGAATAGCTTGGGCGAGATGGTATCTCCTTGTCTTATTCCTCGGTTTATTTTAATAGGCTCCGTTTGTTTCATTAGCTTGATAGTTGTTGTTGCCTTATCATATATATTTGTAATTAAGTCGGTATATCTGTAGTCTATTCTGCTGTTTTGTAGGGAATTCTTTACTGCCCAGTGTTCCACACTATCAAATGCTTTTTCGAAGTTAATAAATGCCATATATAGCGGGATATGATATTCGTTAGCTTTTTCGATTAATATCTTCATCGTTAAAAGGTGGTCACTTGTACTGAAGCTTTTTCTAAATCCGGCTTGTTCTCTTGCCTGGTATCCATCTAATTTAGTTGTTAATCTGTTTGTTAATATCTTGGTTAATAGTTTGTACATCACATTTAGTAAAGTTATGGGTCTGTAATTCTTTAGATCCTTTTTATCTCCTTTCTTAAATAGTAACAATGTTACTGCTTCGTTCCAAGTGTTGGGTATTTGTTTTGTCATTAATATTTTATTCATAAGTGTGTACAAAACTTCTCTAGTTGTTTTCCCACCATTTTTTAGCATTTCTACAGTTATCCCGTCTTTTCCTGGCGATTTATTATTCTTCATCTCCTTGAGTGCTCTTTTTATCTCATTCTTACTGATTTCTGGTTGTAAGTCGGAATTGACATTTTTTATTTTTATTTGTAATTGCTTAAGGATTTCTTGTGTTGGTTTCTATTTTTAATACTATTTTTTAATTTTATAATATACCTACTCGTAGTGTACAGTGTACTGTACAGCCATCCACAGGGAAATTTTTTCTATAATGGCTTTACTATTCTAAATATTTTTCAATATTGCTCCTGTTACAAATATTATCATCATACAACGTGAACTAGATACCTAAAACAGATAAAGGCTGACGTGAAAAATAAAGGAATGCAGAAAATATCCGAGACGACAGCTTTGCAGATGGCACTTGGGTTAAATTTACCAGAAACATGTTACGACATTGCTGAAATTATTTTCAGCTTCCCATTCACATTAAAATCTTGGTTTGTATCCTGAAAAGTATCGCGCCGAGATAAATCGGTAGATATTTATGTGCAATATCTATTTACTTTAAGAATTTTATTGTCTCTTGTTGCTTTTAATGATGAAAATTACAAAACTAGTATTGCAGGGATTTTATGGCTATGCCAACGCTAGGAAATCGTGTTCCCTTATCGATATATTGGAAACAAACTAACACTTTTAAGAAAAAATGACAGCGTTTTATAAGTTAAATTTTTACCAAGAGAATACATAGTTATTTGTTTGTATTGGCATTTATATTAGTGATTCAGCCAATTACAAGTAAATATATTAGTCTTATAACTACCCTAAATAGTCTTATAGTGCTGACTATCCTAAATGAATATCCAAAAAGGAAAAATCAATAATTTTTACAAAATGGGGCTTTTTTTTCATGGGACATATACTTCTGGTCCAAGGACCCATCAGAACATTTTAGTACAAACAACAACACAAGTCTAGGCCACGAAAAAGTAAGGTAAATTTAGTCCAGAGAAATAAGATTTTTGTCGGGACACTTAAGCAGCCGGGTTGCAAATAGGTTTTTTGGGTACTATATACCTAATACATTATAAACACAAAAATGCCCGTCACAGTTCGGACGTGAATTTTAGTTATTAACAAATAAGGGTCAAAAATGTCAGTTTTTTCGTTTAAATCGCTACAGGTAAAAATAGGGTAGTTAAATATCTTATTTATAGTATTCTTCTTTTAGTAGATGAGCAAAGGTTTAAAATGACAGTTTTTGAATTTTAGTCTGATCATTTGTTGCTTCGTAAATTGCAAAATAAGAATAAAATTTCAAAAATAAAAAATTTGCTGTAACTTTTGCGAAAATGACTGTAAGACTTTCATATTGCACGAAAAGTTGAGTCAAACAGTCCATATAATGTACAAAAAATTTCAAGACGATTCGTCAACTAGTTTAAATTTTATTAAATTTTTTTATCCTAAAGAGCTTTTTTTTCTCAACTTTATTGTTCAGAAAATAATATTGATATAGCAAATCTGTGGAAACCACATGAAAGAAGAATACTTATGTTTTGAAAGGATTTAAGAAAATCAATAAATAGTCATATTTATCATTCCTAAAACATTTTGCTAAAGTAGAGTCATTTTTGACTTATAAATAAGTTGAATAGATTTGTTAATATAGACTGTAGAGCAAATCTGCTTTTGGATTTCAAAAGCTGGTATTTTTACACAAATTTTCAAAAAAAACCTTTTCACCTAGGTTACTTACGGTCAAAGTTAGCCACTTTTATTATTTTTAATACACAGTTACTTCTATATACATAAAATTCTCCTGTAACAGTGTTAGTTACCATACTCCTCCAAAACGGCTTGACCGATTTTTATGAAATCTTACAAGTATATCCTACAGGTCTGAGATTAGGTTGTAATCACTTTTTCATAACCATAAGTTATAAGGGGGGTTGCCCCCTGATATTTTTAAAAATTTATTTGGACAAAATTGTCTACCTCAATTTTATTTGATGTAAATTAAAAAATACAGACCACCCTTAATTTTCACTCTTCTATCACCACTCCCTATTTTTTAATAGCCATCTATATATTTACATCTATAAAATTCTCCTGTCACAGTGTTAGTTGCCATATTCCTCCGAGACCGTTTGACCGATTTTTATGAAATTATATGTACATTTGTATATGTATATTCCGTAGGCCTTAGAATCGATCGTAATCTATTTTTCATATTCCTGAGTGATAAGGGGAGTTCCCCATAACATTTTGTAATGTTATGTAGGGATATGTGTACATAAAGTACTCTACAAGACTACGAATACATACAAATTAAAAAATTATGATCAAATCCATTAACAAGCTCCGGAGATATTAATCGCAGTATATGTTTGAAGAATCAATTTCATTTTTGTAGTGCACGGATTATAATTCCCCTCCACCGACCACGAATCGATTTCGTTAGGACGTCATTTTTAAATATTTATTAGCGAGTTTGTTGAAGTTCAAAGTTTACTCAAACTTTTACACATAAACTATATACCTTGAACTTCAAAATGGCGCTAGTAATGTTGCTTAAGTGTAATAAACCAAGTAGCTGTGAATTAAATAAAAAAGTGGCTAACTTTAACCGTAATTAACCTAGGCGAACAATTTTTTTGAAAATCCGTGTAAAAATACTAGCTTTACAAATCCCAAAGAAGTTTTAGTCTACAGTCAATATTAACAAAGTTATTTAAATTGTTTATAAGCCAAAAATGACTCTACTTTAGTCAAATGTTTTCGGAATAATATACATGACTTTTTAATGATTTTTTTAAATACGTTGAAAGTCATTCTTCTTTCATGTGGTTTCCACAGATGTGCTATATCATTATTATTTTCTGAACAATAACGTTGCAAAAAAAGCTCTTTGCGATAAACAAATTGAATAAAATTTAAACTAATTGACGAATCGTCTTGAAATTTTTTGTGAATTATGTGGACTGTTTGACTCAACTTTTCGTGCAATATGAAAGTCATTTTCACAAAAGTTATAGCAAATTTTTTATTTTCGAAATTTTAGTCTTATTTTGCAATTAGTGAAGCAACAAGTGATCGGACCAAAATTAAAAAGCTGTCATTTTAAACCTTTGCTCATCTACTAAAAGAAGAAAAGATATTTAATTACGTTAATTTTACCTGTAACGATTTAAACGAAAAAACTGCCATTTTTGACACTTATTTGTTAATAACTAAAATTCTAAATAATAACTAATATTTACTAATTTGCTAATAACTAAAATAGTGCAGTAACTGAAGGTTTTCACCTCCAATTTCGTTAAACCTTTATCGATTTTTATGAAAATTTGTGTGTTAAAGGCTACCTCAAGAACAAAGGTGACATGATGCCAACTTGTGCTTTTACCCTGGTGGTGGATGCCACCTTTTCCCGGGGGTGAAATTTTTTTGTTAAAAATAATACCACTAATCGATAGAGAGATAAATTATAAGCAAAATTTGTTATAAAATGTTATTAATATAAATCAATACTTTTTGAGTTCTTAAAGATCAAAGATGTTATTTTTTCGTAAAAAAATGCATGTTTTAAAGCTGTTTTTCACGTATACCTCAAAAACTATAAGCTTTTACAAAAAAGTTATTACAGTAAAACCTGTCAGTAACGGCCACTAAAAATGAAAGAACTATTGGCCGATATTGAAAGGTGGCCGCTATTACCAGTTTTTGTAGTCTACATATAATTGGTTTGGGGAATTTTTAAACTGGCCGTTAGGACAGGTGGCCGATGTTGGCAGGTGGCCGTTAACACAGGTTTTACTGTATTACCGAAATTAAATAAAATAAAATTTAATACACATATGACATACACACTTGAAGGACTAAATTAATGTTAATTCAAAGTGAGTTATGGGTAATTTAATGCATATTTTTTTCGACGAGTACTCAAATCTAAGTATTCAATCTTAAATAACAGGAAAACTATGCATTTTATAAAATATAGCTGCTCAACACTTATCAAAGTACTTCGGAATACCTACCTATCAAATCAGCTTAAGAAAAAGTTCATAGCTTAAAATTACGCAAGTTATGATGAATATAAGAGAACCTTTTTGAATTTTTTAGGAAAAAGTGAAAAATAAAACATACGCCATTTCCACAAAAATTAAAATTTACAGTAATAATTACTATAATTTCTTTATATTAGCATAATAAGTAATGATTTCAACAATTTTAAGTGGTTTAGAATGCATATTAAAAAAAAAGGTATGATTAAAAAAAATCAGAATTTTTAGAATTATCGTAATTTTCATTTTCTTTTGATAATAACTCCAAAAATACTCAATATACTTAAAAAATAATATATAACCAAATTTTAGTTTTTTCTGTATTGGATGTTTTACCAGTATTACTATTTCTGTAGGGTAAAAAATAACCGAGATAGAAACGTTTTAAGTGTAAATTTTGCTGCGAGAACCATGTAACCGGGGCCATTTAACCTTTTTTTTTTAAGTAAAGTGTTTTAAACATTATATTCAACGCGGTTTAGTAGCCCTTGGAATTATCTTTTAAATGGTTTTCTGGTGAACCTGATGTCATAAAAATTAACGGAGGTATTTAAAAAAAACACAATAACATTTTTTGGAAAAAAATTTAAAAGATAAATTTTGAAAAAATTTTGAAATGCAATGAACTTGTTCGGGGGCTCAGTTGATAGATATTTCTAAGTATAGTACTTTGACAAATGTTTAACAAGTTTATGTTATAGAATGCATAATTTTCCCGTTATTTAAGCTTCAATACTTAGATATGGGTACTCGCCGAAAAAAATATACATTCAATTACCTATAACTCACTTTAAGTTAACACTAAAAATTTTTTCTAGTAAGTAGTTTATTTCAATTTATATTAGCTTCAATTTTGGTAAGAATAACTTTTTTGCTAAAACTTATAGTTTTTGAGTTATTGATCAAAAATCGATTAAAAACATACATTTTTCTAACGAAAAATTAAAATCTTTGATCCTTAATAACTCAAAAATTTTTAATTTATTTTAATAACTTTATATAACAAATTTTGCTTAGAATTTGTTCCTATATCGAAGTATGGGGTTATTTTTAAGAAAATAATTTTCAGCCCCGATAAGTGGTGGCATCCACCTCCAGGGTAAAAGCGCAAGTTGGCACCTTGTCACCTTTGTTCCTTGAGATATCCTCTTAGCACTCACCAATTTTCATGCAAATCGATGGAGGTTTTATTATATAATAATGAAAAGGTTTTATTATAAAAAGTTCTTTTTTATAAAAGTGTATCTACTTAATTATTTTTCCTTAATCTCTAATAAGCTCTGTGGCCTCAACGAGGGCCAATAGTTTTCTTATTATGTAGTAGTTTTAGTATCTCTTCTGGCTCAAGCCTCAGTTGACTAGTGAATCCCTGCTTTATATCACATAACTAGAGACTGGAAAATATGCACTAAAAAATGTCTAAAATATGCATGCAATATGCATTTTAAAACAAGCTGAATATGCACAATTAACATGCAAATATGCATTTATATATGCACTTATTTTTATATGAATAATTTTATGGTTTACGTTAAATACATAAATAAATAAAAAATAATAAAAATAAATAAATAGGTTTGAATTTAAACCAAATTGTATTATTATTTCTTAATATATTTTTTTAACTTCAGGTTTTGTGACAAATAAAACGGCAAAATATTTTATTTTGACCACAAGATAAATAAGAGTACAATAAAATAAATGTACATATTTTTATTGTTACAATATTGATTCATATTTTCTAAACTAATATTATAAAAAGAGTACAATAAAACAAATTTACATATTTTTATTGTTACAATAAATAATCATATATTGATTCATATTTTCTAAACTAATATTATGTCTTCTATCTGTTAATATTTGTTTATAGGCAGAAAAAGATCTCTCAACGTCACAAGATGTAATTGGGGCATATTTAAACTTTGCTATTAGAGACGGATCCATATTAATATTTTCATCGAAGTTTCCAAAATTGATTATATTATTTATTGAACGCAATAAAGTGAAACCCTCATTTTTGTTTAAAACGTCATCAAGTTTATCTTTAATTTTTACTCCAATTTCCCCATTCAGATTTGTTATTTTCTGTTTAACCGAATCAACAATAGACATACTATTGTGAAGACATAAATTTTGAGCCTCTAATTTTGTAATTGAACTTTCAATGATATCGAAATTCGATTTTATATACAACAATTGATTTTTAATAGACTTTTCTTTAAAAATATTTTGACAGTTATCAATAGCGGTACAAGTCGGATCAAAACTTGAAATAACGCTTTTGATGTCGTCGTAGTGTTCAGATAAAAATATAGCACTTTTAAGCCAAGTTCCCCATCTGGTTAATACTGGTTCTGGTGGTAAAGGAATATCGGGAAGCATCTCCCTATATACCTGTACACGTAGTGGTGCTTTCAGAAATACTTTTTTTACATTATTTATTAAGGTGTTTACATTGGGAAATTCAATTCTAACTTTCTCTGCAACTCTGTTTAGGCCGTGCGCCAAACATGTACAGTGAATTAAATTAGGGAAAAAGATTTTAAGATTGGATGCAGCTTTCATCATATATGAGGCGGCATCACTAAGCATTAATAATATTTTTTCAAATGGTACTTGATCAGGTAAAAAAAAATTTGTTAGGGATTCGTTAACAAATCTAGCTATTGTAGCATAGTTTGTTTTTTCCAAACATTTTACACTAATTAAGTATGAGTTTTTAAAATCGCCAGAGTCGTTAAGAACTCCAACAATTAGATTCGCAATTTGTCGACCCTTTGTATCCGTTGTTTCGTCGACGGAAATCCAAAGATAATCGGCTTTTAACTGATTTTTAATACTCGTCATCACATCTTTGTAACATGCACTGACATATTTTTTCCGAAGAGTTGAAGAACTTGGTATTTGAGCTGGTTTATCTTTAATCTTGCAATAAGTTTTTAAAAAGTTTTGACACGATTTATGTTCTAACTTGTGCAGAGGGATATTGCAGTTCAAAAAAAATGGCATAAATCCTTTGCAAAGGTTTCTTGCCCAACTGACGTATTCTGAATCTGCAAACTGTTCTGTAGAATCTGCTGGCGAGGTTTATTATCATTTTTTGATAGCTTAGTTTGGTGAAGTGAAGTTTTTATGTGTTGAACTACTTGGAATTTCTTTTGACATGGAATCTGGAATATAATGATAATGATGTTTTAGATGTTTTCGTAAATAGATACCTACATTAAAATGATCAAACTTTTTAAACCTCCCCCAATTTTTTTTTATTTCTCAAAGTGAAATTGAAATCGTCAAACAATAAAGTACAGTCAGTGTACCGTAGTATACAGGGTGGGCCACTCTCAACACCTCGCTCTGTATAAGCCAAACCGTTGCGAACTTTAAAAAACAGTTTTTGAAGAAATGGGACGGTTTGTCATTTTAGAATAGACAGACACATAGATGTGCAAAGAAGTTTGATAAGTTTAAAAATCTATTGAAGTGGAGAACTTACCTTTTTATCACAAATGGTGCAAAACATACTTTCACTGTCGATAACTTTTAGATGATTGTTACTTCCAATCCAACTTCTGAGAAGACTTGATTTTTCCCTTGCTACTTTAGGCATTTTCACAATAATAATAAAATGATTTTTTTACACAGTATAGTCAATAACTTGCAATCACAAAAGTTGAATAATCGGCGATTGATTTAAGACTAACCATTCATAAAATAAAATAATCTATCCTACCCTTAAAACAGTGTTGCCAACTCGACCAATATAGTATTTGCCAAACCTCACAAGAATGATGGAATGATCAGTTCAACAGTAGGTATTCCATTATCAACTAATAAAAAATCCCTATAGCAAGCATAACCCAGTACAGATAAATTATTTGTTTTAAAAAATGCTGAAACATGATCCTGTAGTTAATAGTAATCTCATGGTCCACAGACATAAGTACTAATATAAACATTATTGAAGGCGAAGGGATTTGCTGATGTAGGTGTGTATGTGTGAATGGTTAAACATTTTTTGTTAGGAATCAGATTTGACTCACTGATATCAGTTTCAAGTTCCTGTGAGAGAGTTCCTAAGTTGTTTTAGTAATTGTAAGGCCAACATAAAAATTTGTTCTGAATTAGAAGATTTTCGATTTTTACTAAATAATTTTTATATTATTTAATATGCTAGAAAATATGCTATATGCTAAACAAGAAATAAATAAGCTAAACAACACAAAAATATGCCAAATCTAGCATAAAATAAGCTAAATTGGCAACGCTGCCTTAAAATTTCGTTTTGGTTGGTTTTCCCAGAATAATTCATAGTTGGCCGACACCAGCAGAAAGTACAGGTAATATTTGTAATGTTATTCAAAATATAATCGGTATTTACTTAGGTAATTTGTAAATTCTGAGAAGTCTATAAATCTTAAATATCCGGATAATGATACCTGCAGCTATAAATAACGCCCATTATGTTTATGGGTACAACAACAAAGGAGCTTAACAGCAAAATATTTACTTTCACATTTTATTTTAATGGATGTTGATGTTACTAATATATACCTTATTTTTAAATGGGGTAGAGTAAATTCCCATCAAAATATGCATTTATATGCTCTTAAATCTCCAAATATGCAAGGCATATGCATTTATGAAAAACATGAGAAATATGCAGCATATATATGCATATGCATTTTGCATATAATCCAGTCTTTACACATAACACATTCGAATCTATGGAAGTCTCCTCTTCCATTTCGTACTTGATTTCTTAAACGGCAATGTTCAATCACCATTTCAGTGTCAGTGACCGTTTTGATCTCTAGTTTATTGAGGTTCATCAAATTGTTCGAGATTTTGGATCAATATTCTTGATAATTCTTTTATTCTCTGAATTTGCCCGTGAGTGTCTCCATTTCTTTTGACGATTCTTCATCAGCCATTTTTGAACCTCGTTTTTCGTGGCATCTTTAGTAATGCCACAGAAAGATTACGGCCCTTCAAAGGTTCCTATCGAGCCTTGTTTGGTAACAAATCTGCTCGTTTATTCCCCACCCCTACATGACCCGGCACCCATATTAAAGACACTATTGTCTTTTGTCAGGTTATTGAGGAGATATTTGCAGTTCCTCACCAGTTGAGACCAGTTCCGCACTATATGTGTGGTCATCATCATCATCAGTAGCTCGACAACCATTTTTGGGTCCTGGCTTGTTCTAGGATTTTCCGCCATTCTGTTTTGTTCCTTGCTTTGTTCTTCCAGTGGGTAATCTCAAATGTTTTCAGATCTTGTTCCACTTGTTCCATGTATCTAAGTTTGGGTCTTCCCTTTGACCTTCTCCCTACTGGTGTTTGCTTCATTATATGCATGTTTTGGTGTTTCGGTCTCCAACATTCGTTCAACATGGCCCATCCAGCGCAGACGTCCGATCTTTATGGATGTTATGACGTCGGGTTCGTTGTATGCTGCGTATTGTGCGTATGTATAGTTCAAAATTATATCTTGTGCGCCATACGTCATTTTCTTTCACCCCCTTATATATGTATGTGTCTAAGGATTTTTCGTTCAAACGTACCTAATAAGTTCTCATCGCTTTTCGACAGTGCCCATGTATCTGATCCATATAAAGACAATTAGGACCGGTTTTATCAGGGTTTTGTATATTTGGAAAAGACTGCAAGACTTGTACACACTTCTAAATAGGTCAAAACGGCAAACAGGTGTATGTTCTCAAAAAACTTTTGATAGTGTGTAACAAATTTTTTTTTATTATCAGCTAAGTACTTTCAACACATAACGTGCCATCATCGCGCTTCGTCCTGTTCTAAAACCTTCATAGAAGAGCAATTGCTAAACGACACAATAAAAAACATGGATACTGGGCAAAAGCCACATACAGTAGGAAAAATGAAAGAATACCCATGAACGAACATACGAAACACGCTGTATTTTCCTGTCACCGTGTCAGACAAAAAATTGGCCAGCGCAAGTACATGTAATAATTATTGTTACATGTACTTGCACTGGACAATTTTCTTTGTGACACGGTGACAGGAAAATACAGCGTGTTTTATATGTTCGTTCGTGGGTATTCTTTCATTTTTCCAACTGTATATCGGGTATAACAACCCGTTAAAATGAATAAATCACATCTAAATTTTTTTTTAAATTAACCCGGCACCTGCCACGTGGCTTTGCAAGGCGCCAACTGCCACGTGGGGATCTCACAGCACCCTTAACAATTTTCTGTGATCCACTTGTTTAAAAAACAAAATAATGTGTTGAGTAACACAAGAATATAAATAAACATGTTTTATTAACTTATTAGCCACTAATATGTTATAAAAGTTGAAAAATAAAATGAAAAAGGTGTTATAAGCAAATTAGCAAGTACCAAACCATAATAAATGAAGTCAAGTAAAATATCTAAAAAAATTAAGATATAGTGAGTATAGAGTCTATATTAATAATTTAAATCGGTTATTTCAATACAAAATGTAAATTTGACCTGTTTATATCAAAAATACAAAAAAAATTTAAAACATAAAGTGCCAGATGATGACACCCCAATTCGACTTTAGAGCTATACCTAAGTTCAGAATGACACTAAATAACCACTTTAAACACTAACACATATATACTATATAATATTATAGAAAGCTACTATGACGCACAGCTCGCTTACCAAACTTGAAATACCAAATATTTGATAAAAATATGTTATGGGGTGCTGGTAGATCCCCATGTGGCAGGTGCCGGGTTAAAAAGACAACATGGCTGAGTCAAACCATTTTGAGCCCACGTGAACAGCTCAGCTGAGGAAGACTCTTAGTCACGTGGGCTCAAAATTGTTTGACTCAGCCATGTTGTCTTTTTAATTTAAAAAAGAATTTAGATGTGATTTATTCATTTTAAGGGGTTGTTATACCCGATATCTGTGGCTTTTGCCCAGTATCCATGTTTTTTATTGTGTCGTTTAGCAATTGCTCTTCTATGAAGGTTTTATAACAGGACGAAGCTCTGATGATGGCACGTTACCTATGTGTTGAAAGTACTTAGCTGATGCTGATAATAATAAAAAAAATTTACACACTATCAAAAGTTTTTTGAGAACATACACCTGTTTGCCGTTTTGACCTTTTGTATATTTTGCATTTGGTTTTTTTCGTGATGTTGTTAGATCTTAGATCTTAGATGTTTAATGAGTAGTACCATATGTGTGGTAAGCATTTTAATATTTGCTTACGATGTCATACTTCATCTATGCTTTGTACATGACCATACCAAATAAGCTGCTTTCGTTCATTGTATTCGATTGCAGTTGTTGACTCATATCTTCCTTCCGATCCAAAGATATCCAAAAATAATATGTCACAGCCCGGCTAGCTCAGTCGGTAGAGCATGAGACTCTTAATCTCAGGGTCGTGGGTTCGAGCCCCACGTTGGGCGAAGCTTTTTTACTAGACACAGTAATATTTTCTGCGTAAAGTAAAATAAATACAAATTATCAGTTTATCTTCTACGAAAGTAAAATACTTGGTTATACATTTTTGCAGATTTTTTTCAAATAATCTTTGAGGACGTTTTCCGAAGTCCGGATTTTCCAGAAGAGTGGAAACGTCAAACATTATTTAATTAAAAATGGAAGTTTCAATAAAAAATAATTCTGGGTTAATCGCATTATAAACATATTATGTAAATACACTTTTTATCACAATCCTAAATTGGTAAGGAAAAAAAAACAAAAAGCTTTCGCCCAACGTGGGGCTCGAACCCACGACCCTGAGATTAAGAGTCTCATGCTCTACCGACTGAGCTAGCCGGGCTTGATATACAGAATTTCAAATATAGAAATATAACTAGCCGGATATTTTATAAAATTAAAAATGTATTCTATTTTCAACATAATATTTATAAATATAATTAAATATAAAGATTAGTCCTATATTTTATCAGGCATACTCTTTAACGTTCGACATTTAATTTAAATTTTCTCAATTTTTGATTTTTCCATTTCTTTTTTTGGTAAATAAAACAAGCTGCTTGAAGGTGTTTTGAAAAAAGAATTTAATTGAATTTAAAGTCAGCGTGTAGTGTATGTGTTACAGTTCAAGTTGATTATCCAGTTGGAGTTGACTCCAACTAGTTGGAGTCAACTCTAACGGCTGGTTTCAGTAAAAGTTGATTATAAATATAAAATGAAGATTTATATTCAACATTTACTAGTAAAAGTAGACTCCAACTAGGAAAAGTATACTCTTCCCAATGCCATTTAGTAAAAGTTGATTCTGATTCACGCAAGCAGCCGATTCTAGAAATTAAATGGTACTGAATATGTTCAAATTAGTCTAGGCTGTATCGTCGCCCCCGTTAGGTAAATTATTCCAGTTCGATTTTTTTGCACAAACTCACTCAAAAAGAGGTCCTTATAACGAATCCACAGGGTGTCAGATGGTACTGTGGTCGAAAAATTGTTTAAACAATTTTTTTAAACAAACTCACAAAAAAAAATTCATTTACGACAACTTTCTTTACATCATTTGGGTCATTCGGAGCAAAAGAGGTCTTTTGTAATTTTTCTGTAAAATTTATTGTTCTCGAGTTCCACGCGATTTAAAATTTGCAAAATACGAAAATGACCATTTTCAAGGCTTAATAACTCAGTTAAAAATTATTATTATTAAAGTCCGAAAGTCACCAAATAAAATTTTAACGACTCCCCTACAAGATACTGAAGAAATGTTTGTTATTATTTTATTACTAAGCGGTTACATATTTTTAATAGGGCTTTTCATCGATTGTCATTTGTTTCGAGCTTCTGTCATGTGTCACATAATATTAATATGTCTACGCCATACGTCTTTGGTTTGTATCATTGTTATATACCAATAACGTACGACGTAGATATATTTATATTATGTGACACATGACAGAAGCTCGAAACAAATGACTGTGAATGAAAAGCCCTATTATTAACAATGAGCGGTAGGAGCGTATTGACGCAGCTATAAATGTGAGTACGAGTGAGATGCATCATTGCACCATTTTGACATTTACAAATTCAAACTTCTGTCAAACCACAAAAGTGTCAAAACTTTTTTTGGAATTTATGGCTCACATGTCATTACCATGACAAGGCGAAAGTTCTTCTTCTTGTGGTGCTTTCTCCTTTAGTGGAGGTTAGCGACTACACTGGCAAATCTGTCTCTGTCCAGTGCGGCTCTAAACAAAGATGTTGAATCAAGGCCGGTCCAGTCTCTGATATTTCTAATCCATGAAATCTGGCGCCTACCGGGACCCCGTTTTCCTTTAATCTTACCCTGGATGATCAGTTGCGTGAGGCGGTACTTTTCGTTTCTCATTATGTGTCCCAGGTAGCTAACTTTTCTGGCTTTAATGATTTTTAGCAGTTCCCTATCTGTCCCTATTCTCCTCAGAACATATTCGTTGGTGGTGTGGGTTGTCCAAGGTATTTTCAAGTCTCTTCTATAAAGCCAGAGTTCAAAGGCGTCCAACTTGTTCATCAGTGTTGTGTTATGTCCAGGGCTCCGTTCCATACAAAAGTATTGACCACACATAGCAATGCAGAAAACGACATCTAAGGCTGATATTAATGCTACTGTTACAAAATAAGCTTTTCATTTTGATAAACCCCTGTCGGGCTACCTCTATTCTCGCTCTTGACTTCTTGTTTATAATGAAGTTGATTGTTGAACCAGCAAATAAGATATTTGTACTGGCTTACGTATTCAAGCTGTTGGTGTTTCACATATTTATTGGAAGAGGTAAATTTTTTTTCCTTGATATTCTTATAACTTTGGTTTTCGCAGTATTGATTTTCATTCCCAATTTTTCACAACTCTCAGTATCCCTATCCAACAGTATCTGCAGACTATAGTCCGAATCAGTCATTAATACTGTGTCATCTGCATAGCGGATGTTATTTACTCTCTGACCGTTTATCCTGATTCCTTCTGAAGGGTGCGATAAAGAGTTCGCAAATATTACCTCAGAGTACACCGAGAGAAAAAAATTCTTGTAATAAAGAAACTTTATTAATATTTAAGAAAGATCGACTTGGCATATTGCCTAAGAAATATATCTTTGTATGTAAGATATAATTTTCTAAAATATTTCAAATAAATTCTACTATAGCCAAAGAAATATATCTTAAACATGATTGAACTATCACTTTCTGGCAAATTTCAAACCCATTTATCAGAAAGAAATTACACTTGATGTTAATTAATTTTATTAGTCATAAAAATATATTTTCTACACATTAGAAAACTATTATTTTTTAGCAATAATATTTCTTAGTAAGGAATATTATTATTTTACTATTAATAATTAATTTATTTAATGTTAAGAAAGAGGATTCGATGTTGAACAGCTACCGATGAACAAGTGTTTTTGGTTATCGAGCTAGTTAAATAGTAATTACTGAAACATATTTAAAAGTAATTAAAATAAAAAGTACTATAATATAAAAGTACTAGTGAAAGTGATTTGTATACGGAATATTTTAATCGTAAGTAGATGAAATTTATTATTTGGGTCTATTTGGATTGAATATTTCAATAAATCACGACAATTATCTCTACATTATCCAATTCCATGAACGGGTGTCACAGCGAAAGCTGTGAGACAGCACCGGAGTTGGATTTTAAATAAATTTAAAAGATGTCATCTTCCAGTCAACCACAACAAATTGCATCATATTCAAAAGTAGTTAGCCAACCACGCAATATATTAACTCCAGACAGAGATCAAGCCATTTTATTTAACACTCTAGAGAATTGTACAATCAATGACTATCTTGAAGGATTGAGTCAGCATATAGAACCAAGAAATATAATTTTCGCATCCCGTATATCAAACGGTAGAATATGCATATATCTATCATCTAAAAACTTAGTAGACAAATTCCTAACAGAAACAAAGAAGATAAAAGTAAATGGAAATATACTAGAAGCAAGAAGATTAATAACTCCATCAGTCCGCTTAATTCTGTCCGGTGTATGTCCAAGTATACCTTCGAACTTAATTAAAGACGAATTAATAAAACTAGGTCTAAATCCTCTATCAGACATATCATACCTAAGAATAGGAGCAACCAATCCTGCTTTCAGTCACATTCTAAGCTTCCGACGACAAATTTTCATTTCACCTCTGCCAGACAACTTTGTATTACCTGAATCTTTTTTTGTCGAGTTAGAACAAACATCACCCCGCATATTTATAGCCCAAAACGATACATGTTTCAAATGCAAATTAACTGGACACCAGGCAGCTAATTGTCCAAATATTTCATCTCATAGCCATCCTTACAATGATAATGCAGTGCAAACAGAGATGAAACAAACTTTACCAATAAATCATACTCAACAAGATATTCCGCAAAATACTCCCACAATTTCAAATACCATTCCCTCCACACCTACCATGTCTTTTCAAACCACATCGCAAACAGAAGCCATCCCGCATTTATCAATAAACACAACCCAACAACCACCACTACCAAATACATCCATACATTTAACCACGTCTTCAGTCAACACTACAATCGCAACACCTACATCGTCTGAGTCATCCTATAATATCCAAAAACAAAAATCAACCTCACCCGAAGCAAGTCAAAACTTACCTCTAAACAAAAATACACAGATGAATACTCACGAACCCCAGATAACTTCGGATAAAACAACAGGAAAAAGAACCTTAGAAGATGCAACATCGCCACCCGCCGAAGACGAATTCGAAAAACCTAAACTTCAATTAATGAAAAAAACCAAAACTGACGACAAAAACTTAACAGATGAGATAACAAATCTTAAAACGTTTTTAGAACCAGTTCGAGAATATCTAGAAAAAAGCGAAACACAATTGTTAAACTTTGATCAAGTAGTGGATTATTCGAAAATATACAAGGAGCAAAAGACATAATCAGCATAACAAAATTATACTCAGATGACTCTCAGGCACTTATAAAGTTTCTAACAGAATTACATCCATATTATACCGACAAAAGAATGAAAAACAAAAGCACCAGATTAAGGAAAAAACTTGGCAAATACATTGGTTTAAAAACTTCATTCTCGGGAGAAGACTCCGACTCGTCTATAAGCTCTTCTAAAGAATAATTAAATTCACTTCTCTACTTCAATGGAACTTAAATGGGTTCTATACCCATTTCGAAAAACTTAAACATATTATCTCTGAAACCCACCCATATATTATCTGCCTACAGGAAACAAATTTCAAAAATTCAAGCCACGTATATAACTTTCGTAATTATTCATGTTTCTACAAAAACAGATTAAACCAAAATATTGCCAGTGGAGGAGTAGCAATTTACGTAGATGAAAAATTCATGAGCACACAGTTAACAGTGACTTCAAATAACATTGAATTAATAGCTATCTCAATAAATATACCTCAAAAGATTTATATATGTAATATGTATATCCCACCAAATCAATCCATATCCCAAGAAGATTTAATAGCTATTATGGAACAAATTCCTTCACCTAGAATTATCGTCGGAGATCTTAACGGCCACAATCCGATGTGGGGCTCCATAAAACTCAACTCGAAAGGTCGTATTATAGAAGACATAATAACATCCCAAAATCTGAATCTACTTAACGACGGAAGACCAACCAGATTCAACATCCAAAATGGCACAATATCGGCAATTGATATTTCTCTGTGTGACCCAATTTTGTCCACCACATTAACATGGGACGTACTACCCTATTTATACGGTAGTGACCACTACCCCATTATAATTACTTTAACACATCAGAGCACAATAAATATTGAGTCATCTATCATAAAGTGGAATATTAAAAACGCTGATTGGACTAACTTTACCAAACAAATTGAACAGGACATTAACCAAACCAACTTCACATCATCAAACGACATAGACAAATTTTTAAGTACATTTTTACAAATGATCACTAATGCCGCCATGACATATGTAGGAAAAACAAAAATATTAAAGAAACATAAGCCTCTTCCATGGTGGACACCTGAATGCAGCCAAGCTACGAGAGAGTATAAGAAAGCTTTCAATAAACTAAAGCGTCACAAAACAGACGAAAACACAACGGAATACAAAAAACGACGAGCTGAGGCAAGATACATTCTAAAAAAGAATAGAAAAGAATCCTGGAAAAAATTCATCTCATCTCTAAATACCTCTTCAACAATAAGTACAGTTTGGAGAAACTTAAGAAAAATCTCTGGTAAAAGCCAACCATATAAAATTCCTTTTCTAGCAAAAAATAACAAAATAATTAGAGATAGAAAAGAAATCGTAGATATGTTAGCAGACCAATACGAGTTAAATTCCAGTGATGAAAATTATACTGACGATTTCAAAATGCATAAAAACAACGTAGAAAAAAACATACTGGGATTTGACGAACATGAGATTCACAACCTTAACGTTCCTTTTTCCTTAATAGAACTTGCCGAAGCCTTAAACTCTTCGAAAGATGCAAGCCCGGGACCAGACGGTATTCCCCTAGCATTTCTACTACATCTTCCAGACAATGGGAACAATTTATTATTAGACCTTTATAATTCAATCTGGAGTAACCAGGTTTTCCCTTCAACCTGGTCCGAAGCAATAATACTACCTCTTCTCAAACCTGATAAATCCCGGACATCACCAGAATCATATCGACCAATATCTTTAACCAATATTATATGTAAAGTGCTAGAGAAAATGATAAATAAAAGACTGAGATGGTATTTAGAACAACAAAAACTTCTTATCCCACAGCAAAGCGGATTTAGGCAAAATCGATCCACTGTAGACAACTTAATAGACTTAGAGTCAGGCATACATGAAGCATTTGCAAATAAGCAAGATTGTATCGCAGTCTTCTTTGATATTAATAAAGCTTACGATACTGTGTGGCGATTCAATATCATAACGAAATTGCATAATTGGAATATCAGAGGAAATATGTTAAAATTTATATAAAATTTTCTTCAATCTCGCAGCTTCATAGTTCGATCAGACAACGTTAACTCAGATAAAAAAGTTCAAAAGAACGGAGTACCACAAGGATCAGTTATAAGCTCAACCCTTTTCCTAATAGCCATAAACGATATACTTCAACAATGCTCACCAATTGTCAAAGGAAGACTATACGCTGATGACTTAGTTTTATTTGCCAAAGGAAAAAACTCTACATCTATACAAAAACATTTACAACAAACAATCAATCAGTTAGAAACATGGTCTAGGTCTATCGGATTACAATTCTCACCGACAAAAACTAAATGTATTCTATTCACAAGAAAACATAACACTCGAACTCCGCATCTGAAGCTATATAACCAAACCCTTAGTTTCACAAATAATGTCCGATTTTTAGGTATGGTTTTCGATCAAAAGTTATCATGGAAAAAACATACAGAAGAACTTAAAAAATCATGCCAAGCAGGATTAAATGTTATGAAAACTATTTCCAGCAAAAACTGGGGAGCAGATCAAAATACACTATTACACGTATATAAATCTTTAATCAGATCCAAACTCGACTATAGTACGATAGTTTATTCATCAAGCAAAATGTCAGTATTGAAAACCTTAGAAACTGTTCAAAACGCGGCTCTACGAATAGCTACAGGTGCGTTTCGAACGACACCAGTTGAAAGTTTACAATGCTTAACAGGAGAACCACCCCTAAGTTTACGATGCAAATATCTTTCTCTCTCATATGCTTCTAAAATAGCCAGTAATAAAGAACACCCTACTTATACCAATACATTCACAGATCGATTTCAAGGCACTTTCTCTGCAACAAGATTAGATCCACCATTTTACGAAAGAATTAGGAGAAACCTTCATGACCTACATCTTCAATTTCCTGAAATTATTCCAACAAATTTCCCAACTTCTCCACCCTGGTTAATACCAATTCCCAAAATTAATACTAACCTTAGTATATACAAAAAAAGTGAGACCATAACAGACCTAATCAAACAATCATTCTTAAAAGAAATGGAAACCTTTAAAAATCACTACAAGATATACACTGACGCATCCAAATCATCAGACGGTGTTGGTGCAGCCATCCTCACACCCAATACATCATTAAAATTTAAATTCAAGCCTATTACGTCGTCATTCACTGCAGAGTTGTATGCAATATTACAAGCACTGATCCACATAAAAGAGTCGAAACAATCCCCGTCTCTCATAATAACCGATTCACTCAGCTCACTTAACATTATCAAACGTCTTTACACCAATAATCCAATTGCCTTACATATCCAATCAGAAATAGCGATCCTAAATAAAAATAAGATCACTGTCGACTTTATGTTTGTCCCATCACACTCAGGTATACAAGGAAATGAGGAAGTAGATCTACTAGCCCGTTCAGCATCCCTCAGCCAGGACTCCATCCTTATTAACGAGGTTTCTTCCGATGACCTGAAGTCAGAAATAAAATATAAAGTGTTTAGTGCGTGGCAAAATAAATGGAGTGCGTCTCAAAATAAACTCAAGGAAATCAAACAATCAGTGAAACCGTGGCCGCAAATAATAGCGAACAGACCCGACCAAGTGAAAATAACACGTTTACGGCTGGGACACAGCAACCTAACACACAAACATCTCTTTACGCGAACTGTACCGCCTATGTGTGAAAACTGTGAAACAACACTCTCCGTGAAACATATATTAACTGAGTGCAAAACATATGAAACAATAAAAAAGAAGTATACCATCCCAGTGAATATAAAGGAAGCCTTAGGAGTAAACATGAATGTTAAAAACACAATAAATTATCTTAAAGACTCTGGACTGTATCACCTATTGTAATTTTTATTAACTTTACTTTTGTTATATTTTTTAGATCGCTAATAACCCCTGTGGTTACAGCGTAAATAAATAAAAAAAAATGTTAAGAAATATATTTCGCAAAGATAAACGTATATTTAGAGTTAAGTTAATATTTCTTGAAAATAAAGTGATTTACATACGGCGAAATAAATCATTGTGTTAAGGTAAAATCATTATTTATTAATAAAACAAGATATAAAACGTTATTATTACATACAAATATTTTCTCCACTCTTAAACCACTGGCTTCTACACAACAATAAAAGGATGGAGAGGCAAATCCAACTTCCTCAAATGTTCCTTCTTTTGTTAATAGCACTTTGTATATCAGCAATTCACTAAAACAAAATCGTTATGTAGAAAGAGTAAACTTACTTTAAAAAAATTTTTTTTATAAAGATGTAGATATTTATTTTGACAGAAAATACAAAAAAAACAAATACACGGCCCCACATAAGAACTATTAATACTAAAAATAATCAATCATATTTAGTTCAAACATGGCATTCTTTAACCTACACATCTTTGTTTATTTTTTCTTTTTGTTAATAAAATATTAATTATTTATCTGTATAATATTAAGTCACACAATAAACATTGTTTAGCTAAAGCAAGAGGGAAAATACAACCAATGTAAAACATTGAAGCAGACATAATAATATGTAATTTTCTTAATTTTTATAATCTAAAAGAGACAGCATACCTAATCATTAAGAAATTTTATTACGGGAAAGTATTATTAGTTTACATCTAAGTCATTTAATACATATTAACTAATTCACGGTTTTCGGCAATAACATTTCTTAACCATAAACATATATTTCTTTTAGAATAACTGATTTCTTTATCACAAATAAATTAACAGAAAAAACCCTCAGCGTTGCACCCGCCATGTTTGATATAGCGTTGTATTGTATATTTTTATAGAAGACGATACATTCAAGAAACCTATTATAGTTGATACATAAATATACACATTTTTAGAAAGGTACTTACATGTATGAAGTTCTACCATTTCTGGAAGGCCCCACAGTTGGTTAATAACTCCTTTCTTAATATTGTTCTGAAGCTATCTATATATTATATCATTCTGTCTCAGCTTTAAATTGTGGCATATTTCCCAGTTAGAATAATAAGCTCCTTTATTTCAGAGTCGTCCATCATTATACCTAAAAAGCATATAAAGATACTATTATGTTTCTTTTTTAACCATTCGGATAAGCAACAATATTATTATTACATCTTAAATTACTCAATTTACTTTTGTTTAATACCTTATATATGTATGTACCTTCAAAATATCCGTTAATTTTTAAAGTACACCAATAAATCCAACATCCATCTATATGAACATGAACATATCACGCCATCTTGACAAACACTGACGACTAAATCATAAATAGTTAATCTGCGCAATTCTTTTGTGGAAGAAAATCTCTTTGCCAGTAACATTTCGGCATTAATGACAAAGTCTTTATTTTATAACCACAGTTACTACAGAGGGTATTTCTGAAGGATTATTTCTTGTGGTTTAAAATATTTATTTGATTGCAAAAAAATTTCTTGCTCACAAATATAAATATGGATTAACTTAACATTATATTTCTTATACTGCAAAATATTTGTAGTTTTCAATTTAAGAAATAAAAACTTTAGGATAAGAAAATTAAATGTAACCATTAGTGCATTTCTTAGTATTGAAGAAATTATCTGTAAGAAATTATTGAGTTGTGTTTAAAAAACTCGTTTCTTTATATGTGAACCGGTATGTTTAAGTTAATAGGATATGTTAACTTTTAAGAAATATTGCTCAAAGAAATCGGTGTTTTAGGAGAAAAGAAATTGTTCTCTCGGTGTAGACGTTAAAAGTATGGGTGATAGCACACAACCCTGTCTAACACCTCGTTGTATTTCAATTAGCCTTGACGTATTACCATTGGTCTTTATGATTGCTGTCTGTTTCCAATAAATAGCCTCTATAATTTTAGAATCTCTTTTGTCGACTCCGATGTCGTTCAATCTTTCTATCAAGGTCTTGTGCTTCACCCTATCGAACGCTTTCTTAAAATCTATGAAACAGATAAAAAGGTCTGCTTGCTGATCTTTGTATCTTTGTGCCAGAGTTTGAAGACAGAATATTGCTTCTCGTGTCCCCATATCTTTCCTAAAGCCAAATTGTTTTTGACCGGTGACCTCATCACATTTTTTATAATATATTCTGTTCTGTATGATACGCAAGAAAAGCTTCAGAATGTTATTTAATATACTTATAAGGCGGAATTCCTGGCATAATTTGGCGTTCTTCTTTTTAGGCAGTGGTATGAAGACTGATCCAAGCCATATGTTAGGGATAGTCCCTGTATTGTAAACATTATTAAATAGTCCAAGAAGAAGGTCTAAATTTTCCTCGTTGATTAACTTCAATAGCTCAGCTGGTATTTCATCTTTTCCTACAGATTTGTTGTTTTTTAGTTGACGTAGAGCATATTCCAGTTCGGACTTCAGTATTGGAAGACCTTCGTCGTTTTCGGTATTTAATGTAGGAGGTTCTCTGGTGTCATAGAAGAGTTCCTTTATATAGTCTTCCCACATGTTTATTTGTTCTTCAGGGCTTGAAATCAGTTTGCCTTCTGCGTTGATTAGATTATTTGGTCCTTGTGAGTATGTCGTGCCTGTGAATTCCTTGAGTTTCTTATACAGACGGAAGTCATCATGTTTTTATATAAGTTTTCGATTTCTTCACATTGTTCTGTCATCCATTTTTGTTTTGCAATTTTTATTTTTTGTTTAATGGTTCTATTGAATGCTTTGTACATTGCTTTGTGCTGTTTGCATTTTCTTGTTTCATCCATTAAATCCAATATTTCCTCTGTCATCCATCTTTGCTTCCGTGGTCGCTGTTTTGTGAGCATTTCAGTTGCCGTTGCAAGGGCGTGTCTGATTTCCTCCCGAAGGCGAAAGTTAAGGATGTTTAATTTTATGAAAGTGTGCTGAAAAAACAGTGCGAAAAATAAAACTCATTTAAAATACATTGTTACTTCAGACACACTTTAAACTCTTCATGTACTGCTATCTATATTTACAATTTTCACACAATAAAACCTTTACTTACATAATATGAGATAGAGTAGATAAAAATTATTTTTGTGAACTTGGTTAACAAAAATTGGTTAAACAATTTTTCGACCGCGGTACCGCGTGACACCCTGTGTATTTGTTACAAGGATTGTTATACGGATGTATTTCTTTGAGTAAGTTTGTGCAAAAAATCGAATCAGAATAATTTACCTAACGGGGGCGACGTTACAGACTATACTAATAAGTACATAGTTGAAACGGTCAAAACAAAGAAACGCACACTCATCAAAAATGCACTTTATATTTGTCAGGAGTGATATAAAGCTGTAAGATTTGCTTGCTATCAGGACCGGACTCAAGTGCAAAAATGCACTTGAGTCCGGTCCTGATAGCAAGCAAATCTTACAGCTTTATATCACTCCTGACAAATTTATAAATTCAAGTAGTTAAAAGTTGAAATATAATTTAATTTTTACATTGTTTGCAAGATAAAGTTTAAATGTGACAGTGTGTTAAAAAACCAACGATTCTGTGAGTACAAAATTGCATTATTTATATCTAACCATAAAATCAGAAGTTAAAAGGCAATATTTTATCGATTTCAATCCAAATTATCGATTATCGACAACAACTTTTTGCTGATTCAAGTAATTAGGCTGCCGTCTAATTTTGTTAAGAGGCCAGGTCCGGCTTCAGATCCGCTGTTCCAATGCATGTAAATTTTCAACGGGACGATGGCTGAACCGGAATTAGCTACTACTTCACGAAATACACCGACTACGTCACATATCTCTTACTCTCATGCATTAAACAGTTTTAAACATCCTTCAAAAGACCAAGGTATCATACTTTCAACCATACAAGGAATACAAGTTTTCGAATATGTAAAAGCTGTTGGATCAATAGTACAGCCCAAAAACGTTATTTGGGCATCCAGAATCGCAAACAACCGCATCTGCATCTACCTCTCGTCTAAATATATAGTTGACCAATTTCTTAGCTCCCACAAACATGTAATTATTGACGGCAACCAAATTGAAGTACGAAGATTAATAACTCCTGCCCAGAGATTAATCATATCAAGTGTATGTCCTACTATACCTAATAGCATAATTGAAGACCATCTAAAAACTATGGGTATAAAATCCGTCTCCAACATGACGTTTCTACGAGTAGGCATGCAAGACCCGGAATATAGCCACGTGCTTAGCTTTAGAAGGCAAATCTTCATAAGTCCTTTAGAAAATGCATCGATTCCTGACTCATTCCTAATTTCATTCGACAATACATCATATAGAATATACATTTCCATAGACGGTTTAAACTGCTCCAGATGCAAGACGGTCGGACATCAAGATTCTGACTGTCCTTCTTTATCATCATTAAGTAGTCCAATTAATCAAACGGAAACTGACCATCAAGTGAACGTACTCAACTCTGCCAATAAAGAATATAGCCAGCCAGAAGAACAACCACGGAAAGAACACGAAGAAGGTACCCAGACATTAAAGGAACCGAAACTTAACATTACAAAAAATCACGAATTAACATCAGCCACAAACGACCAAACCACTTCCATACAAACAAACAAAGAACTACAGATTTCGTCACAACCACAAATATCCCAAGATTCAGTAATTGAAAGCGATAGAAAAATCTCTGAAGCTATTCATGTTACTAAAAGACAAATTTCCACTTCTCCCGAAATCCTTGAAAATGACCTACCTCCTCCCACTACTGAAAAACAAAAAAATAAAAAGCCTAAAACTCAAGATTCTATTCCAGATATTCTCAATGAAATTAAAGAAAAAATTGAAAATAGAATCCCTTCCTTCACACTTTCTTTTCATGAAATATGTGATTTTCTGTCAAATTCCCTTCACTCAAAACATCCTGAACTTATTGCTAAAAATTATTCAAATGAAAGCGATGAAATCAAAGAACTTCTAAACTTTATATATTCTCAAACACAAAATAAAAGTTTAAAAAACAATATTACCAGATTGAAGAAGAAACTACTTCTAAGCAGTCTTTCTTCTACTGACGAAACTGACTACGAATCAAGTTCTCAAGTAAATAGTTAAAATGGCCAATAATACATTCATATTACAGTGGAACCTCAATGGTTATTTTACCCATATAGAATCCATCAAGCTTCTTATAAACGATTATCTTCCTTTAGTCATATGCATAGAAGAAACCCATTTCAAACATCAAAATGTAACATTAAAAAATTATGTTCCTTTTCTAAGAAACCGAGTTACAGATCATTCAAGCGGCGGAACAGCAATTTTCGTAAGGGATGACATAGAGTCAACCGAAATACAACTGCAAACAAACCTGGAAATAGTTGCAGTGTCAGTCACCCACAAAATGAAAATCAATATTTGCAACGTATACTTACCTCATCCTACTGATTTAGATATAACTGAACTAAGCAATGTTTTAAACCAAATTCCACACCCAAAAATAATATTAGGCGATTTTAACTGTCACAACAGTACCTGGGGAAGTAACAAAACCGACAAATGTGGTAATCTCTTAAACAATCTCATCGACAATTTAAATTTAGTGTTACTGAACACTGGCAAATCTACTAGGTTCAATTCATACAATGGTACATTTTCAGCTATAGATCTCTCTTTATGCAGTCCGTCGCTAGCTACTTTATTATACTGGGACACATTGGGGTATTTATATGATAGTGATCATTTCCCTATCACAATAAACATAGATACTAATGATATATTGACTTTTCCAATTCACCAAACATGGAAAATAAAGTCAGCTGACTGGGATTTGTATCGAACACTTATAGAAGGACAAACAAACAACTTTAATTTAACCAATACCGCAAACGAAAATCTGGAACTATTTAATAATATTATTATTTCTGCAGCAACAGTCGCAGTGGGGAAAACAAAATCAAGTAAAAGGCAGCCAGTTCCTTGGTGGAATAACGAAATTGCGCAAGCACTTACTTTGTCTAAACACGCTTTCAACGTTTATAAGAAACATAAAACTATCGATAACCTTATAATTTTTAAAAATCTCAGAGCAAAAAGCAGACAATTGATCAAGAAAGGAAAACGAGACAGTTGGAAAAAGTATGTGGCTTCAATAAATCCTTCCACTCCCATAGGCGACATATGGAACAAAGTACGCAGAATAAAAGGAACAAAATACTTCCGAGGCATAGATACGCTATCATACAATAACCAAATGCATTCAAACAAGGTAGCTATTCCAGAAATACTAGCAGATATATATGAACTTAATTCTAGTGATTCCAACTATAGCATATCTTTTTTAGAATATAAAAATCTAATGGAATCGTCAAATATACAAATCACCGAGAGCGACAATCCAATAAACAAACCCATAAGTCTTCAAGAATTAGAATTTTGTTTAAGCGCAAAAAATTCGACGCCAGGACCTGATGATATCCACCCTCTTTTCTTACGAAATCTTCCTCTAAATGCAAAACTAATATTAGTTGATATTTTTAATAATATTTTCATTCAGCACGACTTTCCTGATCTATGGTCGCAAGCAACTATAATTCCAATCCTTAAATATAATAAACCAAAAGACGATCCAAATTCCTATCGTCCAATCTCACTTACTTGCTGTACCTGCAAACTTTTAGAAAAAATCCTTAATTATCGTCTTAAATGGTATCTCGAAAACAATAACCTAATAAGTATCAGACAAAGTGGATTTCGTACGGGTAGATCCACAACAGACAATCTAATAACCCTTGAATCAGCTGTACATGAATCTTTTCTGCACAATCAAAAACTTATTGCCGTATTTTTTGACATAAGAAAAGCTTTTGACACAACATGGAGACATCTTATACTAAAAACACTTCAAGAATGGAATGTCCAAGGGCATATGTTGTCGTTTATTAAAAATTTTCTAGAAACACGAACTTTTCGAGTTAGAGCCAATGGATTCACATCTTCCAGACGAGTACTGCAAAATGGCACTCCACAAGGATCTACTCTAAGTCCTACACTCTTTCTGATTGCAATAAATAGTATTATACATCAAATAAAGCTGCCTGTATTTACTAGCCTATATGCAGACGACTTAGTCATTTATCTAAAAACAAATAATGTAACTCTGGGATCACATATATTGCAAACGGCCTTACATACAATTGAAAACTGGTCGCAAAACACGGGTTTTATATTTTCTGGCGAAAAGACACGTTATTTAATTTTTAGCAAAAGGAAAGACTATCCTAATATTCAATTAACACTTAACGGAGTTATGCTGAAGCAGTCAGAAGAAATAAATTTCTTAGGACTTTCTTTTGAACGTGACTTAAAATGGAAAAACCACGTAACGAATCTGCAACGTTCTTGCCAATCCAGAATTAACCTACTAAAAATGCTGTCAAATACCTCTTGGGGGGCTGATACAACAACTTTACTTAATCTATATAGATCATTAATAAGAAGTAAATTAGATTACGGCTGTTTATGCTACGATACTGCTAACAAAACTTCTTTAAAAAAACTTGACTACATTCAAAATACGTGCTTGAGATTGGTTTTAGGTGCCACACGAACTAGTCCAGTAAGTAGTTTACAAGTTCTGGCTAATGAACTCCCTTTAAGCCAACGAAGGCAACTTCTATCACTGAATTACGTTGCCAGAATTTCAGCAAACAAAAGCAACGTAACCTACTCAACAATATTCTACAGAACAAATATATCTTCTGATCATTACGAAAACATTGCAAGAAATATGCTACCATTTCCTGAGCGAACAAAACGTATTGGTTTTAATTTAGAACAGTTCAGTCTCACTATACCCATTCATGTAAATTTTCCTCCCTGGATGATCAATCCTCCAAAAATAGATATGTCTCTAAAAGATCTCCCTAAACATTCCACACATCCTTTCCTTATCCAGCAAGCTTTTAAAAATTTAATTTCCAAATACCCAACAACTCATCGAATCTTCACTGATGCTTCCAAATGTGATGAAGGACATGCTGCAGCTTATATCTGCGGAAACATCAAGTCTACCGTACGAATCCCAACAAATTGTTGTATATATACCGGAGAACTTACAGCAATTCACCAGGCAATGAAAAAATGTGGTTCTATCCATGAAAGCAAATTTGTGATTATCACCGATTCAATGAGCGCATTACTTGGGATAAAACAGCTATATACAACTCACGCTATTCTTCTCAAAATCAAAGAAGAATTATCTTATCTACGGAATCAACAGAAAGATATTCTCTTCATCTGGGTACCTTCCCATATGGGAATAATTGGCAACGAGGAAGTGGACTCTCTAGCAAGCAATGCAACTACCGACCAAAGTATTTCTATCACAGATCAAATACCTTGGACTGATCACAAAGTAAATATCAAAGGTCATGTCCACAGAACGTGGCAAACTACTTGGGATCAGACTAACAACAAACTAAAAGAATGCCTAAGTCAAGTAGGAACTAAACTCATGTTACCAAGAAATAGAAAAGACCAAGTCATCATCAACCGACTCCGAATAGGACATACGTTACTAACACACAAGCATATCTTCAACAAGGAGGCCGCTCCGATGTGTACCAATTGCAACACGCAACTGACAGTGAAACATATAATTATCGAGTGTCCAGTGTACCAGAAAGAAAGGATCGCGTGTGCTCTTAGTGACAATATTAAAAGTGTACTGACTTCAAACCTAAACTCCTTATTAAATTATCTCAAAATGACTAAACAATACACCAGATTGTAAAGCATGTTTATATAATAATATGTATCTTACTGTTTGTGTATGTCCCCCCGCTAATAACCCTTAGTGGTTGATGCGGGTTTATGTGTGTAAATAAAAAAAAAAAAAAAAAAAAATGCACTTGAGATTCTCGTATAATCAACATTTACTGAATCGATCCAGGAAGAGTCAACTCCAACTAGTAAAAGTTGATTTAAATTTTTAAAATCAACTTTTACTGCTCGTTTCAGTTGGAGTTGACTCCAAGTTGGAGTCAACTCTAACTGAGAATCAACTTGAACTGTAACATCATATGCATTGATATTTTTAGTAAGCCGCGTGTATAAAATGCGTGTGTATATTCTGTAGCTGCGTGTATAAAAAAATATTACCATACCTAACCTAATAATAAGTTTATATAATATAATAAAATTTCGTATTACAAGAGTTCATAGTCTTGAAGAGACGTGAAAAATTTATTATTAACTCACGTCAAGGAAAAGCAAAACTTTCATAAAAACATGATAAACCATCAATCTCCTAAAGTAATAAAAAAAAAGATTGGAGGCGCCGGGCATCGATCCCGGTACCTCTCGCATGCTAAGCGAGCGCTCTACCATCTGAGCTAGGCCCCCCGTTATTTCCTTTTAAAAACATTTGATAACAGAATAGTTGAGTACTTTATCTTATATTAAAAATTTGACTACAATAGTATAGAATAATAATTCAATTATGTATTATTTATGAAACAACCATTTTGATAAATTTTAAAATAGGATACATACAGATTTGATAAGGTTGGCTATCACATGTCTTAATAATTTTATAATCATTTTAAATTCGTCTAATTTAAAATTAGACAAGGTGAAAACGGCGGGTTCATTGGAAAAAATATTCCCATGAGATTTTTTTGCATAATCACATTCGTGAGACATCCCAGAATAAAGGCGGGTTGACAATACTAGTGAATAACGAACGTAGCTCACGCTTACGTATTTTGCCCGTACTATTGCTAGATATTTTATTATCTATTTTCAAAATCGAGCAGTACATTTTTATCTATGCATTGCATTAATACAAATGTACTGCTCGAGTTTGAAAATAGATAATAAAAGATCTAATACGAGCACGGGCAAAATACGTAAACGTGAGCCACGTTCGTTAGTCACTAGTAATGTCAACCCAAACAGCACAAGTACATCCCTGGGACTTACCCGGGACGTACCGCTAGGACATTCGTACGTCCAGAGGACATACGTTTCAGGTCCTGGGACATCCGCGGGACGTACCGAGGACGTCTGATGTTACAAAATCATCCGTACTCGGGACATCCGACCAAACCCTCCTTAGGACGTCCGAGCAAGACTTCCTAGGGACGTCTGACCAAAACCTCCTTGGGACGTCCAACCAAACCCTCCTTGGAACGGCCGACCAAACCCTCCTTGGGACTGCCTACCGAAAGTTTTTATAAAATTTCAGCGTAAGCGCAAAATTTTGCACCAATGTTTTTTAAATGCATTCATTTTTTTCGAATCCTGATAAAACTAATAAATATTTTTGAAACATTTAAACACAGAATGAAAGATTACATTATTACCGAGGGCCGAAAGTCCCTTAAAATAAACAAAGTTTCTTTTGAATGAGATATTTGATATTAAAAATCACACTAAATTTTCTGTTTATTACCCCTGTAACTTGTTAAAATAAACATTATAGAAGTTTTCAGGAACTTTCGGCCCTCAGTAATAATGTAATGTTTCATTCAGTTTTTAAATTTTACAAAAATCCTTTTTCAGGATTAAAAAAAATGAATGTATTTAAAAAGCATTGGCACAAAATTTTGCGCCTAAGCTCTTAAAGAATGTCAAAAAGGAAATATTAAATTGTTTTATACTGAATTTACTTGAAACTTTTAAAGATGAAATCTGCATTTAAAATGAAAAAAAAACAAATATATTTTAAACAAATTTTTATTAAAATTTCATAAATAATATTCATGTTAATTCATATTTTTATTTTCTTTCGCAGTCAGCCTCTCCTTTCCCCTTTTCATATAACTTCTAATCGCTTCCTCCGTTTTTTTGTTTGGCGAAATACCACTTTTGTCAGCTGCAGCTAAAATTGAAAAATAAACACTATAAGAAATATATTTAAAATAATTAATTTTTATACAAAATAACTACTGGCTATCGATTGTCTTGTTACATTACAGTTTTATTACATTTTTAGTCAGTGTTTACTATATTATATTGCTGAAAATATATGATTATATATCCTTCCGGTAGGGATCTATGAGGGAGTATCACTGAGCCACATGCCCTTATCACTTGTCGTACTGCTCCATCACATAGGCTGATCAGCCTTATGAATTTTAAACTGACGTGTTAGCCTTTTTGTTTTCCTTTCAACGGGCTGGGGATTTAACTCACATTCATCAAGGCAAAGTGATGTGCGGCCAACCGTTCGTCCTGCTACGCTATCCAATCTACATATTGCTGAAAATACTAGTATTATATTGCTGAAAATAAGAGGTTTCCTATTTGTAAATAAATTTTATAAATTAGAATTAACAGTTATTGAAAAACAAAAGCACAATCAAATATTGTTGCGTTGTGTTTGATTATAATATGAATTAAATATGTGAGTTCATCTAAGCACATATTTTTAAAATATCTTTTTAAGTGGTAGTTATTGTGATATAATACTCACATGCAAACAGCTTTCCCACCATCGTACTCTCAAGCCTACGTTTTCCTTTTCGACCCAGCCAACTATACTCAATAATAAGACTGTCTGCCAATATAGTTGACATTACTCTTTTGATAAAATTATATGCTTGATCTGCCAAATTTTGATGTCTTTTACCTATAATAGATACCAATTGAAAATTAATAATTTACATACACAATTTACGTACACAATAATTATACATTTGCTACATGAAGCATCACCAGAATGACCCTTTGTGTATGTAATAAAAACTTTTGCTGGTACATCACAAACAATAGAATTAATTTTTATAGAAAATGTTCGACCATCTATTTCAATACCGTTTTATAATTTATAAGGTAAATAAGGCTTGATACAAAGATGTCTAAAAAAATATTAGCCTCTGCAGGCTGGCTTCTCATAGCCATGATAAATACCAATCATTTCTACAAATGTTGTTCCTTTCAACTTACACAGAATAGGGTACACCTGACTACCACTACTTTTTGCTAAAGGTAAACCATCAATATTAATAACAAGTTTAAAAATATTTTTGTCTTTCAATAAATTAATATTCTGAATGTATAACGTTTCTAAACAAGACTTTACACTAAAGTGATGATATTCTCCAGGTGGGACAGTTTTTCTTTGTATTTCTCTACACGTTTTTAATAATGTTCTTGCATCAGTAGGAAGTTCTGGAAAGTAATTTGTGAAGTATTTCAATAAATCATTAATGGCTGTACGAGTTATTTTGTGACGCAAAGCCCAATCCACTAAAAATCTTTAGGTTTTACAGAATCTTCAGTTCTCTGCTGGTCAGTTGAATGAACATTCTGAAGCTCATTGTTGGACGGTTTCTCAGAAACATTGGATATTTCATGGCTCTCAACAATGATGTCTTCGTTCTCCGTACAATTAACGACTGGAACAGGTCTACTTCTTTTATTCAGACGTAAAGAAGTAGAAAGAAGTAGCATTGTTCTTTCTTTTTGCCTGCATGTAATTCTTTTGCATTGTACTTGTACTTACATTGCTATATGTACAAAACTATAAAAAATTAAATATCTTGCGAATAAAAAGGGAGTATAAAAATAACCTTAGAAAGTTACCAAGAATTCACACTAATGATTCCAAGGATATGAATATCTAATTACGGCCAAAACATACAAAAGGAACAAAACTTAAAAATAAAATTTTGCTCAACCAAAACATACAAAACTAACAAGACCTATAGAAATAAAAATATGCTCAGCTAGCAGATAAAACAGTAAGTATCTTGCAAAGAAAACCAAGTATAAAAATAACTTAAAAACTTACCAAGAATTCACGCTAATAATAATTAATATCCAATTTAATTATCGCCAAGTTGATACCATCAAGTGATCAAAGCAAATGATGAAATTATGAAATCAAACAGAAGAAATGAAGAAACAAGAAACACAATAACAAAACACAAACACCCACGCCACACGCCACACGCCAGACGCCACCGCCAACACCTCGTTGATCGTTGACAGGCATTCACTGCAACCATCCAACCGAAACAAATTAAAATAACTAAAATATTGATGAGAGGTACGTAATTAATTAATTTCTGGATTATTAAAAAATTAAATGAAGTCCTAAAAACGTTATGGCATTTTAAATAAAACCAGAAAAAAGGTTGGGTCAATTTTTCTATACACGATACGGAGCCATTCAGCTCGTAAACTGACATTTTTCCTGAATTGGTCTGGATTCGTAATTCCTATGGACCTCTGTAATCGTACTTCCTGGGAACGTCTGTATTTGTAATTCCTGGGGACTGCCGATTAAGGTTCCAGTACATTCTGACTAAGTGGGACCTGAAACAGACGTCCTGGCGATGTCCGTAAACGGACTTCCTGGGAACGTCCGGATTTCTAATTCCTGGGGACGTCCGATTGAGGTCCCCGGACATTCGGACTTAAGTGGGACCTGAAACAGACGTCCTCGGGACGTGCCGTGCTATCTGGGAACCCGCCTTAAGGTTCAAGAAGTCGCCCACGTGAAAAGTGGTCCAATTTTTTTTTATTTATTTTAGGTTTTTTGGACCATTCTGGATGAAAAAGGTCTCTTATAATTTTTCTCTAAATTTGATCGTTTTCGAGTGATAAGCAATTTAAAATTGAAAAAAACGAAAAATGGCGATTGTCAAGGCTTAATAAATTAATAGGTAACTCAGTTAAAAGTTTTTATCATGAACGTTAGAAAGTGACTAAACCAAAGATTAAAGCCACCCCTACAAGATCCGGAAGAAATTTTTGTCATTATTTTATTACTAAGCTGTTATTTACAAGTAATAATAATGCGTGCCATGCACGTATTAGGCTGCCGTCAATGGTGAGTGCGAGAGAGATGCCATTCCGGCAGTCAATGGTGCATATTAGGGTAGACTGGGTACGGTTGTAACAATTTTTCTTTAGTGCTTCATAGCACAGCTATTATAGCTGTAAGCAACGATCAAAGTCTTTGATGTGAAGTAATATTCATTTGTCTTTAAATTAATGTCAAAACCTATAGCTCAAGTAAAATAGTACGGAGGGAATATGTCATTTAAATAAGTGTGTGCGATTGTTACAACCGACCCCATACCAGGGGCGGTTGTAACACGAATAGGGGACAGTTGTAACAATCAAAAATAATACATAAATCACACATATAAAATCAGTTTTATTATTTTTAATCATATTTATTAATCAAAAATACCAAACAACATCAAAATCAAATTTATTAATAAAAAATATCGAACAAAATCTGAGTTTAAACAAATTATAATTTCCTATATTTAATCAGACTCATCACAGTTGTGGCATATATAATATCTACTTCCATCAGTATACAGGCCACGTGAGACCATTGTTTGCAGCTACCTTGGCACTGAATCCAACTGTCTCCAGATCGACTCACTGAATAGGTCTCTAAGCAAATAAGACAATAATATTCTTCTTCTGATGGTGTATTAATCTTCATTTTCTTCGCTTTTCCTTTCCCTTTGTTTTTGATTACCTTTCCAGTAGATGATTCGAGTACTTTTTTCTTTGTTAGTCTATTTTTCAACCGTTTTTGTCGCTCTTCATACTCCTTTCTAGCAGCTTCCTTTTCTGGAGTATCTGTGGAGATAGCAGACTTTTTGGTTTTTCGACCTCTGTTTCCTAGTTTTCTAGGTGGAGCTTTAGGGTAAGGCCGTAAAGTCTCAGGCGAGAAGACAGACTGCTTGCTTGTAGACGGTTCTGATGGCTGACACAAAACAGCATCACGAGGAGAGATGTCTGATTCCAGATTCACTGTACCAGCTTGCCATTCTTGGCTAGGTTCTAGAGATGTTTGTCTAGGCGGTGTTATTGTTGCTTCGAGCTCGGATATTTCAATTAGTGTGAGCATTTGACGGTCAATGGATGTTTCCTTTTTAGGATCACTGTTAGTAAATTCTTTAGTTGAAGCTCTAGTTTCGGGCTCAGTGGGGCTTACTGCGCTGGATGAAGGTGAATCCTCCTTCAGTAACGAAGGTGATAGTGATTCGTCATCAGGAGCAAGTCTAATGCTATGTTGATTAGAAATGCCCACCTCTTCAGTAGCATTTGGATTAGGCCTGTCTGTCGCGAACGATGGCGCAGAATCAATTACTTGAAACAAATCGCGGTTGAATGGGAAGATCCCTCTCTTTCGAAATCCGGCCTGGATATTCACCTGAGTGAAAACAAGTGGCATTGCGATAGTTACAATACCCGGTATGTCGTAAATAGTCATGACTTTTCCTGGGTGATTTCGCATCCAGGCATCACAGGCAGTATTAATGGCTTTTTTGAAAGGCCCATAAACGGATCTATCTAAGGGCTGTAGCTTGTGAGAGCAGTGGGGCGGAAATGACAGTAATACTATCCCATTATCTTTGCAACAATCTAAGGAGTTGATATGTATATGGGGCGAATGATTGTCTAGCACTAATAATATCTTATGCGACAAAGAGGCATTCGTATGTTTTTGAAAATGTTTAAGAAATATAATGAATTACTTTTCTTGCATCCACCCTGATGGATTACCGGCACCGATTGATCCCACTGGTCCGTCTCTAATGAAATACTCTTGATATCTAATTCGAGGAAACACGAACATAGGTGGAATGGCGTTGCCTAATGCGTTAGCTGCAAATGCTAGTGTGACCAAAGAGCCTCGTTCAGCAGAAGTAATTGCACCCACCTGCCTTGTGCCACGTCATGCAACAACCCTGTCAGGCTTATGTACTGTAGTAACGCCGGTTTACAATTAAAATTACTGTTACAACCGTCCCCATGAAAATCGTTACAACCGTCCCCACCCCCCCATTTTGATAATAATACTGTCGCAAGCACGAGGTAGCATAACCTATACAAAAACATATATGCTTATTATAATCTCTAAACTGCGACGATTATATAAGCATATTTTGAAATACGTGACAATATTAATATTTAAGTTATAACAGAAAGAAATTCGTCAAAAATACTTACTTTTCGTTGACAAAACACAATAGGTCTCACTGTAAGTGTAATTACCGCGCGAAAGGTGATGCAGCACTGATAATCGTGTCGGGACACGTTGTCTGCGTATTCCTTCCCTTGTGCCCCTCGCCTACCGTACACAGTTTCGATAATATTCGAGTTGTTACAACCGTACCCTGTTACAACCGTACCCAGTCTCCCCTACTCGCACTTACAATTACTGCCGCGTCAACACGATCTTACCTCTCATTGTTCATAATTAAAAATAACAGCTTAGTTATAAATTAATGACACAAATTTGTTCAGGATCATGTAGAGGAGGCTTTAAACTTTGATTTAGTAACTTTGACTTTCATAATAATAATTTTTAACAGAGTTATTAAGTCTTAAAAATGGCCATATTCGCGTTTTTCAAATTTTAAATTGCTTATAAAACGAAAACTATCAACTTTACAGAAAAATTACGCGAGACCTTTTTTGTCCAGAATGGTCCAAAAAACCTAAAAAAAAATTGTCCGGACCGAAACAATTATTTTATTTTTGCAACTTGATTAAAAAAATTGTTAAAAAAATTTTGGACCACTTTTCGTGTGGGCGACTTCTTGAACCTTATTCTGCACCGAGAGAACAATTTCTTTTCTCCTAAAACACCGATTTCTTTGAGCAATATTTCTTAAAAGTTAACATATCCTATTAACTTAAACACACCGGTTCACATATAAAGAAACGAGTTTTTGAAGTTATACTTCTTTACGCGCGTTGAGGGTGAATTTTTAATGTTAAAACCAGGCTCATACGCATCGGCCAGGCGCATACGCGCATTATAACTTTGTTCTGATTGGATGTTCAAATGACATGTCAAAAATTATCCAATATGGCAGCTGTAGCGCAGCTGTGGGCTGTGGTTTGGTTATGTCGTTGATTGATAAATATAGAGTGATTGTTATACTGCCTTTTTAAATAGTTTTCATATTATATTTTTGGACTTATTAACATGCTTGTTGCATGTCATTGTGGAAGCCCAAACTGTGTGAGTGCGATTTTCAATCGCAAAATTACTGATAAAAACCTATTGGCTCGTAGAGGTAGTGTAGAGATTCTCTACATCAGAGAACTGTGGATAAACATGAATCAACCGGGACGATTTTACGATCTCACTTATTCAAAACTAAAGACTCGGAGGATCCAGTACTTGGAGTCTTTTATTACTGTCAATGATTACAGGTAAGTGTTTTGAAAATAAGTTAAAACAAATTTTGTTCCTACATTTAAGCCACTTTACACATTGCAAGTAATTGCGAAATTTATAGTACAAGTTCTTGCAGCAAAAACTTCTGCAATCAGTTGCAACTTGCAACTAGATTTCTGCAATAAAATGATTACAGGGTACAAGTAATTACAGAAGCTGATATGAAATAGACAGAAACTTTGACCTAACCATAAATTTTAGGTTATGTTGTTCTTATAAATTAAATGTGATTTTTTGAGTAGAGTTATCAGATATTAGATTAAAAATGTTAGATTATTGAGAAAATTATAATATGTGTTATATATAACAATTGCAGAAAGAATTGCATGAACATGTTCTATTTAGCTGCAACTTCTTGCAGCAAGAAGTTGCTGCAAGTAATTGCACCTTTTCTGTGCAATTCTCGTGTGACACGATGCAATTTCAATTGCTGCAAGAAATTGCGCAATTACTTGCATCGTGTAAAGTGGCTATCTCATACATTCACATAATAATATTTTACATAAATCTATTAATTTTAGACGAACCAGCTTATTTAGAGGACGAAAATCATCCTGATCAAGTTCCATCACAGGAAATGGTACGCAAGCCTCAAAAAAGTGCGTAGGTAACATGATGTTGAAAGAACGAGGAGATTGGAAAAGAAAGAAGTAAATTGAGAGTGAGTAAAACCAATAAACACATTTATCTTATGCTTTTTCAAGTGGATATAACAACTAAAAAATAAATAATGAAGAATAATTTAATATTTTGTTTTTTTGTTAAAAAATATTCTCAGCTAAGTACAATGCGTTGGTAACAGACTGTCTCCTTATAATAATATGCAATAAACCATTAGCTCATGTGATGCTCCAGCTACAATTTGCTTAATCCATATTTTATAACTTTTCCTCAGCTTTTCGCTTTCATGTATCACATTGTTGTTAGCATTAATGGTTCTGATTTAAGTCGAGCTGCAATGCCACTTTTTTTGAATAGCGTAGTTAACCATATATTATCTGGTAAAGTATCAAAAATGTTTCTTACAAACTTGGTGTCAGTGTTCTGCTAACTGCAAATTATATTCATATTTACCAGTTTTACGTGGACTCATTTAACTTTTCACTATTGGTTGAGAATAGTCCGTCCGCTATAACTTTTCCCATGCGGTGTGATTCATTTTCAATCAAATTAAGTCAAAACAGAAAGTGAAACGTATGCCGATGTGTGTAGTATATAGTATACAGTATACAAAATGTATATACACATCGACGTTCGTTTCAATTTATGTTTTGATTTAGTTTGATTGAAAATGATTCATACCGTATGGGAAAAGTTATAGCGGACGGACTATATCTGCATAAGTATGCTCTACAAACTCTACATAAATCACTCTGTTTATAATGATCAGCTATTGCCCAAAAATTATTAAATGAATTGAGTCATTCTTTTTTTTATATAATTTCGATTTACATTTAATGTTACATTTATCGTTACATCGAGGTCCCGATTCTCCGATCCTGGTGTTTATCTTGATCAGGGACTCACTTGGGAACGGCACATACTGAAACTTTCCCAAAAGCTCTCAAGCCAACTCTTTTTATTTAGAAACCTATCTAAGGTTACCTCCCTTCAAACCCTTCTTACATCATATCACAGCAACTTTCACTCACGACTAACTTACGCAATCCTTTCCTGGGGACACTCTTGCCATATAGATAAGGTGTTTGGTCAGCAGAGAAAGTGTATTCGCATAATCACAGGTCAGGGTTATCGGGACGATTGTAGGCAGTCTTTCAGAAACCTGAGGATTCTCACACTACCTTCTGTGTACATTATGCAGTGCCTGTTGTATGTTCATCAAAATGTAGATCTGTATAAAACACAACAGCATACTTATCAGACTAGAAATCATGATGCCCTTGTACCAGACTTCAGTCGACTTGAGAGGACCAGAAATGGAACCAGATACCTAGCATTGAAATTTTATAACTGTATACCAATATCTATTAAAAGTCTTGATTTTAACCAATTTAAGAGACAAATTAAAAATTATCTTCTGGTGGGTGCTTTCTACTCATTTGAGGAGTACTTCAGATCTAAATTTTGTTTTGTCCTGTAATTTAATTAGTGTTTAGTTTTTAAATTTTAGTAATAGGTTTTTTTTTACTGAAGTACTGTCAACTTTTAATGTAATTTTAGACAATTTTAATTATTGCTGACCTGTAAAAGTACATTTGTACATTATTACCAATAAATACTCTACTCTACTCTACTCTACTCTACTCTCTCATTTACATTAATTTTACAGTTTTTCTAGTGTATTCTTGGTCAGAGTTCCTCAGTTTCTTCAAAATATTAATTTTGAAAACACTTGGATCTCTTTGTCTCTCCAAGATTTTTCTTCTTTGGGAATTTTTACTTAGCAGACGTATCTAATAATAAACTAATGCCTTTGATGCAGGAAGGGGTTTTCGCTGTTGATGCTTCTTGAACATGTAATCCACTGTGAACATCAGATATAACAGTGGAAGTTAGTTCACTCGTAAATTATATAGATGTTACAATGTGTTTATAAAAATATTCATCAATAATAGAAATTTATAGTATTGTAACATTGGTTACAAAGTTTTTCCACTGAGTGATTCAAAATTTGCACTTACAATGAGGTTATTTTATTAAAAAACTTTATATTAAGGTACATAAGATAGGATAAAAGTTTTTAGATCAAAATGAAAGTTGTCCTTTGTAGATATCATTTAAGCAATAGTTGAAAAACATTATAAGTGGAGTTACAATGTTATTCATATCAGTTGTAGTTGTGATCTAAAATTTAAATTGGATTAATTTTTTTTGTAGGCTATACAGATAAATCTAAAAGTAAACATAGAGGACAATGATGCATTAGAGACTGGCATATCATCTCATACGGACAACACCGCAGGAGAGTTTTTTTATATTTGAACAATTCAGCTTCGCTTCAAAGAAAGTTGGATGCATTGGAAAAAAAAAATTAAGCTCACCGTTTAGACTTACGGAAGATATTGAAAATGCTATAAAGTAGGGATATTATACCGGATTTGTATATACTTTTGTAAATAATACAGGCTGTAACAAAAATACAGGTCATAAATTAAACCACATATTCTGGGACCAAAAATAGTTCGATTGAACCTAACTTACCTTAGTACAAATAGGCACACAAAAAAAGTTACAGCCCTTTGAAGTTACAAAATGAAAATCGATTTTTTCCGATATATCGAAAACTATTAGAGATTTTTTAATGAAAAGTGACATGTGGCATTGTTATGGTAGGTACATCTTTAAAAGAAATTATAGTGAAATTTGTGCACCCCATAAAAATATTATGGGGGTTTTGTTCCCTTAAACCCCCCAAACTTTTATGTACGTTCCAATTAAATTCTTATTGTGGTACCATTAGTTAAACACAATGTTTTTAAAAGTTTTTTGCCTCTTAGTAATTTTTCGATAAATCATTTTCAATCGAGATGCGGCTTCTTTTTTAATATGTTTACGTAAAAATTTTATGGGGGTTTTGTGCCTTTAAACCTCCCAAATGTTTGTGTACGTTACAACTAAACTATTATTGCGGTTACATTAGTTAAACAGAGTGTTTTTGAAACTTTTTGCCTCTTAGTATTTTTCCGATAAGGCATCTTTTATCGAGATGTGGCTTCTTTTCTAATACGGTTCAAAATATACCTCAAACTGTAATTATTTATAAATAATTTTTCGTATTATTACCAGTACGTAACAGTATACAAATATATGGTGGATTTGACAAATATTCAAAATATCTCGACAAAAACTAGCTTTTCGAAAAAGTACTAAGAGGCAAAAAAGTTTTAGAAATATTGTTATTAACTAATGGTGCCACAATGATAATTTAATTGGAACGTACACAAAAGTTTGGGGGGGTTTAAGGGAACAAAACCCCCATAAAATTTTTATGGTGTGCACAAATTTCACTATAATTTTATTTTAAGATATTCCTGTCATAAGGATGCCACATATCCGTTTTCAATAAGAAACCACAAACAGTTTTCGATATATTGGAAAAAAATCCATTTTTATTTTGTAACTTCAAAGGGTTGTAACTATTTTTATGTGAACATTTGTACTAAGGTAAGTTAGGTTCAGTCGGACTATTTTTGGTCGCAGAATATGTGATTTAATTTATGACCTGTATTTTTGTTACACCCTGTATATTGTATGATATTTTAAAAGAAAATAATGAGTACCACCAGTGTTACTACAAATGTCTAGTGAATTTAGTAAGTAATTTTGCCAATTTTGTAAAATTGACAAGAAAATAATTACTAAATAGTTAGTAATTTTGCCAATTTTCACAAAATTGGCCAAAAACAAAAAAAAATATCTACTAAAAACACTAGCCAGTTGTGTCGTGAGTTTAGCGAACCGACTATAACTCTTGTTAAATTAAGGTTGAGTTTACACTTTTGACTTGCCTACAGATTTAAAAATATTTTTGTCATAATATACAGTATGTCCCTGTAAGTTGGAACCATAATATGGAAAACTTTTTTATTATTCATTTTACGAAAAATAGTTGTTCTACATAAAAGGTTCTGCAATATCTAGAATCTCTGATTCAACCATCAGATAGTAAATTTTTATGGGTATTACACAGGGTATGTCAAAAAAAATATGAATGTCACTCAAGAGAAAAGTAGCTTTATTTTTACAATATTGAACATTGTTATTATGAACAGTTAATTGGAAATAGAACTATATTCTAATATGGAATTACATCCTTCTAATTGAAAAAGAAATTAAAAATTTTTCTCAACATATATAATCAACATTATTTTCTGTTATTTCAATTATGATAACTTTTGTTATTAATTTTACGAAAGAAAAGTCATAGAAAGTTCTGAATGAACTAAACCCTAAAATATAACCATCTTATAGCAAATATTACCGATTTTGTATGAGGTATATAAAAAAACTGTTTTTTATGATGACAAAGAAGTATAACTTCTTACGTGCGTACACAAGTACACACACTCTTTTTTTTTAAACACAACTCAATAATTTCTTAGTATTGAAACTAAAGTTTTTATTTCTTAAATTGAAAACTACAAATATTTTGAAGTATAAGAAATATAATGTTAAGTTAATCCATATTTATATTTGTCAACAAGAAATTTTTTTGCAATCAAATAAATATTTTAAACCACAAGAAATAATTCTTCAGAAATACCCTCTGTAGTAACTGTGGTTATAAAATAAAAACTTTGTCATTAATGCCGAAATCTTACTTGCAAATAGATTTTCTTCCACAAAAGAATTGTGCAGATTAACTATTTATGATTTAGTCGTCAGTGTTTGTCAAGATGGCGTGATATGTTCATGTTCATATAGATGTATGTTGGATTTATTGGTGTTCTTTAAAAATTAACGGATATTTTGAAGGTACGTACATATATAGGTATTAAATAAAAGTAAGTTGAGTAATTTAAGATGTAATAATAATATTGTTGCTTATCCGAATGGTTAAAAAAGAAACATAATAGTATCTTTATATGCTTTTTAGGTATAATGATGGACGACTCTGAAATAAAGGATCTTATTATTCTAACTGGGAAATATGCCACAATTTAAAGCTGGGACAGAATGATATAATATATAGCTTCAGAACAATATTAAGAAAGGAGTTATTAACCAACTGCGGGGCCTTCCAGAAATGGTAGAACTTCATACATGTAAGTACCTTTTTAAAAATGTTTATACTTATGTATCAACTATAATAGGTTTCTTGAATGTATCGTCTTCTATAAAAATATACAATACAACGCTATATCAAACATGGCGGTTGCAACGCTGAGGATGTTTTCTGTTAATTTATTTGAGATAAAGAAATCAGTTAGTCTAAAAGAAATATATGTTTATGGTTAAGAAATGTTATTGCCGAAAACCGTGAATGAGTTAATATGTATTAAATGACTTAGATATAAACTAATAATACTTTCCCGTAATAAAATGTCTTAATGATTAGGTATGCTGTCTCTTTCAGATTATAAGAAAATTACATATTATTATGTCTGCTTCAATGTTTTACATTGGTTGTTTTTTCCCTCTTGTTTTAGCTAAACAATGTTTATTGTGTGACTTAATATTATACAGATAAATAATTAATATTTCATTAACAAAAAGAAAAAAATAAACAAAGATGTGTAGGTTAAATGATGCCATGTTTGGACTAAATATAATTGATTATTATTAGTATTAATAGTTCTTATATGGGGCCGTGTATTTGCTTTTTTGTATTTATCTATAGATATCTTTATAAAAAAAATTTTATTAAAGTAAGTTTACTCTTTCTACATAACAATTTTGTTTTAGTGAATTGCTGATATACACCGAGAGAAAAAAATTCTTGACATAAAGAAACTTTATTAATATTTAAGAAATATCGACTTGGCATATTGCCTAAGAAATATATCTTTGTATGTAAGATATAATTTTCTAAAATATTTCAAATACATTCTACTATAGCCAAAGAAATATATCTTAAACATGATTGAACTATCATTTTCTGGCAAACTTCAAACCCATTTCTCAGAAAGAAATTACACTTAATGTTAATTAATTTTATTAGTCATAAAAATATATTTTCTACACATTACAAAACTATTCTTTCTGAGCAATAATATTTCTTAGTAAGGAATATTATTATTTTACTATTAATAATTAATATATTTAATGGTAAGAAATATATTTCGCAGAGATAAACGTATATTTAGAGTTAAGTTAATATTTCTTGAAAATAAAGTGATATTACATACGGCGAAATAAATCATTGTGTTAAGGTAAAATCATTATTTATTAATAAAACAAGATATAAAACGTTATTATTACGTACAAATATTTTCTCCACTCTTAAACCACTAGCTTCTACACAACAATAAAAGGATGGAGAGGCAAATCCAACTTCCTCAAATTTTCCTTCATTTGTTAATAGCACTTTGTATATCGGCAATTCACAAAAACGAAATCGTTATGTCGAAAGAGTAAACTTACTTTAATAAATTTTTTTTATAAAGATATAGATATTTATTTTGACAAATTTAGGAAATACAAAAAAAAAACAAAAACAGGGCCCCACATAAGAACTATTAACACTAATAATAATCAATCATATTTAGTTCAAACATGGCATTATTTAACCTACACATCTTTGTTTATTTTTTTCTTTTTGTTAATGAAATATAAATTATATTTATCTGTATAATATTAAGTCACACAATAAACATTGTTTAGCTAAAACAAGAGGGAAAATACAACCAATGTAAAACATTGAAGCAGACATAATAATAAATATGTAATTTTCTTAATTTTTATAATCTAAAAGAGACAGCATACCTAATCATTAAGAAATTTTATTACGGGAAAGTATTATTAGTTTACATCTAAGTCATTTAATACATATTAACTAATTCACGGTTCTCGGCAATAACATTTCTTAACCATAAACATATATTTCTTTTAGACTAACTGATTTCTTTATCTCAAATAAATTAACAGAAAATATCCTCAGCGTTGCATTCGCCATGTTTGATATAGCGTTGTATTGTATATTTTTATAGAAGACGATATATTCAAGAAACCTATTATAGTTGATACCTAAGTATACACATTTTTAAAAAGGTACTTACATGTATGAAGTTCTACCATTTCTGGAAAGCCCCGTAGTTGGTTAATAACTCCTTTCTTAATATTGTTCTGAAGATATATATTATATCATTCTGTCCCAGCTTTAAATTGTGGCATATTTCCCAGTTAGAATAATAAGCTCCTTTATTTCAGAGTCGTCCATCATTATACCTAAAAAGCATATAAAGATACTATTATGTTTCTTTTTTAACCATTCTGATACGCAACAATATTATTATTACATCTTAAATTACTCAATTTACTTTTATTTAATACCTATATATGTACGTACCTTCAAAATATCCGTTAATTTTTAAAGAACACCAATAAATCTAAAATCCATCTATATGAACATAAACTTATCACGCCATCTTGACAAACACTGACGACTAAATCATAAATAGTTAATCTGCGCAATTCTTTTGTGGAAGAAAATCTTTTTGCAAGTAACATTTCGGCATTAATGACAAAGTTTTTATTTTATAACCACAGTTACTACAGAGGGTATTTCTGAAGAATTATTTCTTGTGGTTTAAAATATTTATTTGATTGCAAGAAAATTTCTTATTCACAAATATAAATATGGATTAACTTAACATTATATTTCTTATACTGCAAAATATTTGTAGTTTTCAATTTAAGAAATAAAAACTTTAGGACAAGAATATTAAATGTAACCATTAAAGCATTTCTTAGTATTGAAGAAATTATCTGTAAGAAATTATTGAGTTGTGTTTAAAAAACTCGTTTCTTTATATGTGAACCGGTATGTTTAAGTTGATAGGATATGTTAACTTTTAAGAAATATTGCTCAAAGAAATCGGTGTTTTAGGAGAAAAGAAATTGTTCTCTCGGTGTACAAAGTGCTATTAACAAAAGAAGGAAAATTTGAGGAAGTTGGATTTGCCTCTCCATCCTTTTATTGTTGTGTGGAAGCCAGTGGTTTTAAGAGTGGAGAAAATATTTGTATGTAATAATAACGTTTTATATCTTGTTTTATTAATAAATAATGATTTTACCTTAACACAATGATTTATTTCGCCGTATGTAATATCACTTTATTTTCAAGAAATATTAACTTAACTCTAAATATACGTTTATCTCTGCGAAATATATTTCTTAACATTAAATACATTAATTATTAATAGTAAAATAATATTATTTCTTACTAAGAAGTATTATTGCTCAGAAAGAATAGTTTTGTAATGTGTAGAAAATATATTTTTATGACTAATAAAAATAATTAACATCAAGTGTAATTTCTTTCTGATAAATGGGTTTGAAGTTTGCCAGAAAGTGATAGTTCAATCATGTTTAAGATATATTTCTTTGGCTATAGTGGAATTTATTTGAAATATTTTAGAAAATTATATCTTACATACAAAGATATATTTCTTAGGCAATATGCCAAGTCGATCTTTCTTAAATATTAATAAAGTTTCTTTATGTCAAGAATTTTTTTCTCTCGGTGTGAGGTGTCTCACGAATGTGACTATGCAAAAAAATCTCATGGGAATATATTTTCCAACGAACCCGCCGTTTGCCGTTTTCGTCTTGTCTAAATGTATAATTAGTACGTTCTTTGAAGGTAAAATATTGCAAAACCTCTAAATTTCCTCTAAGAAAAACCTCTAAGAACCACTTGGATTGACATGAAATTTGGCATACATATAGCTAAAAAGTCAAAAAAAAAAAAGTGATATTGTGCCGATGTGTGCTTTTGCCCTAGGGGTAAGTTTCACCTCCTTTTGGAGGTGACAAATATATGTTCGAAATAAGTCCGGAAATGCATAAAATGACTAATTCTAAGCAACTTTTGTTCTATAAAAATGTTTCCCGGAGTTAATACTTTTTGAGTTATTTGCGAGTGAATATGTTAATTTTTCTACAAAATACCCACGTTTTCAGACGGTTTTTCGCAAATAACTCAAAAAGTAAGTATTTGGCCGAAAAAGTATTCTTATCAACAATATAGCACGTAAATAAGTGAAAAACATGGTGTATATTATTGTGTTTCAATTTATCAATCAAAGATAGAATAAAAATTTTAATTTTTTTAATATAACTCGGGCACATAAATTTGATACACCCTGTATATTGATTTGTAAATATTTATTAGAAGTTAGCTTTCAACGCAAAGTGGTTTCTCCTTAATGAATTTTTCCATGAAGAATATTAAAAACATTTTTGTAAATAAAAGTGAAGTGCAAGTTATTTAGGATTATTATTTTAAACAGATTGTTTACGGGAGATGTAAAACCACAGCTAGATGTAATTATTAGTTCTTAGAAAATTAAGGTAAAGAAAGTTTGGAATTTTAATCTCTTTTTGTTTAACCCCGAGTAAATTTTGTAGAATTTCCCGAAAGTAATTTATTATGATGGTAGGAATATTTTTGAAAGTATGAGTGGGTGTTTCGAATGAAAAAAAGAATGGGGAAGATGAAATGTCTCTGATTGGTTTGGCAATTTGGAATGGGAAAGAGAGAAGGTTGAATTTTCAGATAGTTTTGGAAAGAGGGATTATTGTGTTACCAGCATTCGAGAAGAGCAGTCAAAAGTTTTCGTGAGTAGTTCAGAAGCAAGTACTAGTGGTTGTTTTGATTAGTGGGAGTAGCTGAAAAGTGGAACGAGAGACAAATCAAATCGAGAAGAAATACCTCTTTGATTCTGTAAAGTCCAAGAGAGTAAGTTACAAGAATTATCGTTATTAAAATTATTTGTGACACCAAGTGAAAAAGATACTTGGGTCTCAGGAGATTATTGTTGAGAGGAAGAGAGGAGAGAGTTTTGGAGTTTATTGAACGAGTACTTACAAAAAGAGGCGGCTTGTGTTTTGGAGAAATAGTTGCTGGTATCCTGCTGGATTGTTTGCTGAGAACGGAGAGGGCTTTGATTGGTAGCCTAACATAATCAACAAGGAGGAGCTGTTTGGGTCAAGACGAGACATCATTGTGTGTGAATCAAAAAGGTCAGTCAATAACCTATGTGATAGATTTTTTTTTTAATCAGAAGTTAATTTTTTTACGTAAAAGCATATGAATTTAAGATTCCAACATTTCAAAAATTTAATAGGAAGTATAAGTAATTTTGCGAATACCAAATTTGTTTGTTTAGCTGGGTTTATTAATGGTATCAAGAACAAAGCGATAAATATGTGTTTGAATTAGATTAATTTATATGGTAAAAGTTTCTTTTGGACAGTTATGCCCACAGAATTTAATTTATAAATTTACAGAACATTGCTATTGATAATAAAGGTAATTGTAGGTTTTATTTATGATTTTTCTATTTATTTCCTTTTCCTATTTTATCCCCATAAGGATCAACTAAGAGATACGGAAACCACGAGAGAAGATAAGTATAACATAAGATAATTTAGACATTTTTTTATATTATAAAAGGGCACCCTGAGATTCTTTCTTAATTTTTATGTATGATTTGCGTTAATTAAATAATTGATCAAGTAAATAATAATTAATATAAAAGTAATAGAAATAGGCTATTGATTATATTCAAAATAAGATAGCTAAAAGGAACTACAACGTTAACGGGGTTTTATTATTTGATATGGTCAATGGACATCTATATATGAAAAAACCGCGGAGTGCTACCATTTAAAGGGGTGCGTTTTTGAGAAATGGGTGAATTAGTCCCAGGGCACAGGTTACATTAGGGTGAGTTCTATGCACTTTTGGTACAAATACGTCTACATAAAAATTGTTCCTCGTTAAATTTCCAATCTAATTATAACTTTTTAAAGTCAAAGATACTTTTTTTTACAAAAATATATTCAAAAGAAAAAGCACAAAGAAACCCAAAAGAAAGAAATTTTGTTTCTTGTCCCATAACTTTTGTCCACGGGGATATAGGTATAGACATTGCTTCACAGAAAAAAAACTTACATATTTTTTCTTTAAAATGATGTCTTGTAGAGGTCATTAGGATTTACAGTTTTCGAAATATGATTTTTTAAAGTTCGCCACTCACAGCAATTTTGGGCAATTTTCCTTGTTATTTCGCAAATATTGTTCTGTAACTTTTTTCTACGTAACTTTAGGTATATGCAATGGTACGCGTAATAGGAATAGAAATCAATTACCTTTAAAATGGTCTACTGTATAAAGTTGTACGACTTTTTTTAAAGGGATTATGGTTTTTCAAGATTTTATTTATATTATATTATTACTTTTAACGATTTTTTTATAATATAATATAAAAATAAAATAAAATTATTATATAATATATTATATATTATATAATACCTAATAAAAAAATATTATTTTTTACATTGTTTTACGATTGTTTTTGAAATTTCTCATTATAATTTTTTTTGTACATGAATATACTATCTATATATTGCGCAACAAAGAGGGCTTACTTTCTGTTCTTTAAAATGGTGTATCATCTATATTTAAATACATAATGGAAACCGAGTGATTCTTTGATATTTTCTTCCCTGTATTATTTAAAATGATCTCTTTTCCAAAAATTTCATAAACATTAGTTTTAAAAAACATCACTTTAGTTAAAATTATTATTACGTTGACATTTAAAAATTTTTCAAAATCAAAGTCCATCTCTTCGTTAGCATTAGCTTCAATATCTTCCTCTGACACCTCAGTTATCTTAGAGTTCCCACAATTAGTACCCATGCACATGCACCCTTTGCAGAATATTGAACAACTTATTCCTATCTTCCTACAACCGCAGTTTTTTGTACATCCTTTGGTACATTTACATGCTATTTTTTCAAGCAAAGCTTGTGGTGCAGGAGCTTTGACAGTAAATATTGGAATTAATCCATATTTTGAAGTTTGCCCTGCCGAGTCAAGTGGATCCAAAGTATTACCTATAAAAATAAGATTCAATCATAACACAAAATCACATAAAAAAGTTATAGTGAGGAATTTAAAAAATAATCCTAAAATCAAAAATCGTTGCAAGTACTTCTTGTAATACCTACAACTTCAGTGAGAAACTGAGTTTATTTTGTTATGTATAATTTATTTATTTACTACGAATAAACTTATTAAAATTTGAAAAAGCATATCTTATTAAAAAAAAAACCTAGAATTTTTTATAATACACCATTTTAAAGTAAACAGAATAAGCTTTTTTTTATTATATAATATATACCATATAGAAAAAAAAGTTATAGTTAAAATTTAAAAAATAATCGTAAAAAATATAAAACTCGTTAAAAGTATAAAGTCTTGAAAAAGATAACCTCTTTAAAAGAAGTCGTACAACATTATACTGTAGACCATTTTAAAGGTAATTGATTTCTATTCCTCTTACATGTACCATTGCATATACGTAAAGTTACGTAGAAAAAAGTTACAGAACAATATTTGCGAAATAACAAGGAAAATTGCCCAAAATTGCTGTGAGTGGCGAACTTTGAAAAATCATATTTTAAAAACTGTAAATCCTAATGATCTCTACCAAACATCATTTTAAAGAGAAAATATGTAAGTTTTTTTTCTGTGAAGCAATGTCTATACCTATATCCCCGTGGACAAAAGTTATGGGAAAAAAAACAAAATTTTTTTCTTTTGGGTTTCTTTGTGGTTTTTCTTTTGAATATATTTTTGTAGAAAAAAGTATCTTTGATTTTAAAAAGTTATATTTAGATAGCAAATTTAACCAGGAACAATTTTTATGTAGACGTGTTTGTACCAAAAGTGCATAGAACTCACTCTTATGTAACCTGTGCCCAGGGACTAATTCACCCATTTCTCAAAAACGCACCCCTTTAAATGGTAGCACTCCGCGGTTTTTTCATATATAGAGATTCATTGACCATATGAAATAATAAAACCCCGTTAACGTTGTAGTTCCTTTCTATAGTACATAATCAATAGCCTAAAAGCAGATCATAACAATATATTAGGTCACTGTACCTAGTAGAAGCGAGTTATGGCTAATGAAAAATAGGTTCATATTCGTCAAATTCCAAATCGAATATTTTAACGTGCCATAACCAAAAATCAAAGCACTTTTTTGGGAAAAACTCATTTTAACTTTTTTAAAGTCTTTAAAAAATGCTTATTTTTTTCTGTAATAAAATTTTTTAGCATCAAAAGTAAACAAGTTACGCTCAAAATAAAGTTGGTCCCTTGTTTTTGGTAAGAAATCAGGAAAATCACCCCCTTATAAGCATTTCAAATGAACTTAATTGTTACCACTTCACAAGTTTTTTACTCGCGTATGTATTGATCATATGATCTGTAAGTTTCATCGGTTCAAAGTCCTTATTTTTGAAAGAGCTGTAGTTAAAAGGGCTTGAACGAGTCACTTATCACGAGTGTATGCAAATTTAGAAACACCGAATCTTAACCAATTTTTGTCTTACAGAAAAACAAAAAAATACCAAATATTATTCAGAAAAGTAAAGACAACTTTTTTATTATTTAAGATTTTTGGTATCTCTAACAATTTTTAAGTTATTTTGAAAAAAAAAAAATTTCAAACTTAAAATTTTTAAAAATTTTACTTTAAATCCATTTTTTTTCAAAAATAAGCACTTTGAATCGATAAAACTTACTGATCGTATAAATAAACACAACATAAGTAAAGTTACTTGTGAAGCGGTAACGATTAATTTCATTTAAGTTGCTAATTGGGGGGTGATATTCGTGATATTTTTTTTGCCAAAACAAAAGGGACCAACTTTATTTTGAGGGTAACTTGCTTACATTTGATGCTAGAATTTTTTTTTATAAAAACAGAAGTAAAGCTTTTTTTAAACACTTTAAAAAAGTTTAATCTGAATCTAAAGAATGCTTCATTATTTGGATATTTCATATTGAATTATTCTATTTTGAATTTTTCGAATATGAACCTATTTTTCATTAGCTATATGCTAGGTACAGAGACCTAATGTATTCACCATAGATATAATAATACTCTACGCTCGACAGTTCGAGCGGGTGGTGACGGAAAATGGTCTCTGGTTCACGACGTGGATAGTCGTGGTTCGAATCCCATACCAACTTTACCTTTTTTATTTTTAATTTAATCAATATTGCGTTTATTAGATATTTTTACATCTGAAAAATGGACCTAAGTAAAGCTAGCAGATAATACATGTATACAGAGAGTCTGTAAAGTGGAATAAATTCAATATCTCAAATACTAATTGTTTTTTTGGAAAATGCTCAGACCCGTCGATTAGTATTTCAAATTGTCCTTTTTGACATTCAATAATAATGTATACAGGGTGTCCCAATTTAGAGATATGACGTCATCGTCTATTTTCTTAAATGGCAACACTGTCATTTTGATAGCTAATTTGATAGGGTTTGTAAAGTTATACATAACTGCAAAATATCAAATTTTTATTCTCTACCATTTACAAGATAATAGAAAATAACAAAGTTATATCTGTAATTTGGAATATATTCAATAATTAAAATACTAACTGTTTTTTTGAAAAATGCTCAGACCCGTCGATTAGTATATCAAATTGTCATTTTTGACATATAATAATAATGTATACAGGGTGTCCCAATTTAGAGATATGACGTCATCGTTGATTTTCTTAAATTGCAACACTGTCATTTTGATAGCTATTTTGATAGGGTGTGTAAAGTTATACACAACTGCAAAATTTCAAATTTGTATTCTCTACCATTTAGATGATAATAAAAAATAACAAAGTTATGAAAAAGAAGTAATCAACTAATAATTGAATTTAATTATTTCAATAAATTAAGCAAAAACTCATAATGTTGCCCTCAATTATTGTCAAATTGTCAATGGGCAACGTTATGAGCATTTGCTTAATTGAAATAAATAAATTCAATTATTATTTGATTACTTCTTGTTCTTCATAACTTTGTTATTTTTTATTATCTTGTAAATGGTAGGGAATAAAATTTTGAAATTTTTCAGATGTGTATAACTTTACACACGCTATCAAAATAGCTATCAAAATGATAGTGTTGCCATTTAAGAAAATCAACGATGACGTCATATCTCTAAATTGGGACACCCTGTATACATTATTATTATATGTCAAAAATGATAATTTGATATACTAATCGACGGGTCTGAGCATTTTTCAAAAAAACAGTTAGTATTTTAATTATTGAATATATTCCAAATTACAGATATAACTTTGTTATTTTCTATTATCTTGTAAATGGTCGAGAATAAAAATTTGATATTTTGCAGTTATGTATAACTTTACAAACCCTATCAAATTAGCTATCAAAATGACAGTGTTGCCATTTAAGAAAATCGACGATGACGTCATATCTCTAAATTGGGACACCCTGTATACATTTTTATTGAATGTCAAAAAGGACAATTTGAAATACTAATCGACGGGTCTGAGCATTTTCCAAAAAAACAATTAGTATTTGAGATATTGAATTTATTCCACTTTACAGACTCTCTCTGTATATAGTAAGTTAATATTGGAATACATAATTTGTGAACTGCGCATAGTAAAATAAAAGTCGTTCGTTATTAATATAAATTCGGCCTTATTCGAATGATGTGAATAATGTTTGTTTTGCTTCTACCTTTTCAAAAAATTATAACAATAGTTTCATAAATAAAAATAATGTCTAATTGCTTATAATTGCATCGGTCATTTCAAAAACAGCAAGTCCACAATTTTCAGAAACTAACTTTTTGAGAGGAATATACTCCTTTAAGATAAACGTTGTGTGCAAAAACGACACCAGTCCAGTAAAAACATTAGGAACAAAACTACAATATAACTCTGAATTTTGATGTCATCCATCTTTCAACTATATAGTTAGTTTTCTTTGCTCTTCTGTAAAATTAGCAATATGTGACTCGTGTTGTTTTTGAAATGACCGATTCAATTAATAAATCGATAGTACATTATGTTGATATTAATTATTGGTAATTTGTACGAATACTTAACAATTACTTTATACTATTCTACCATTAACTTAGTAAAAAAATAACATTGGCTTTTATATTTTTAAAAATCTATAGGTACCTACACAGTTTTTCTTATTTGTTATATATTTCTTTGTATAGATTTACTTTAGAGATGTAATACAGTCGAACCCGCTTATTGGAATAGCTGTCGTACCAAGAAAAAGTATTCCTATAACAGGGATATTCTAATAACCGATCATATAAGCCTAGTAAAAACGTTTTGGGACCTCAAATTTCTATTCCTTAAACCGGGATATTCCTTTAACCGGTATTCTAATAAGCGGGTTCGACTGTAATATCTAATAAACGCAATATTGATTAAATTAAAAATAAAAAAAGTAAAGATTGGTATGGGGTTCGAACCACGATTATCTACGTCCGAAAACCAAAGACCAGTTCTCGTCGCCATCCGCTCGAACTGTCAAAACATTTAAATAATACTCGATAGAGTAGGATAGTGACGTCATCGATACTCCCCTTGAATTAGAAAGAGACTACCGACCAAATAGGCTCATTTATCTCTGTCGCAACCGTCACCCATTTTAAGATGGCAGGGCGCAATCTAGAGTATTATATATCTATGGTATACACCGTGTTTTTCACTTTTTTATAGGCTATAGTTTTGCTAAGAATATTTTTTTCGACAAAATGCTTATGTTTTGAGTAATTTGCGAAAAACCGTCTAAAAACGTTGTTATTTTGTTGCAAAATTAACATATTCACTTGCAAATAACTCGAAAAGTATTGGTTTGGTGAAAAAACTCTATAGAACAAAAGTTGCTTAAAATTAGTCAGTTTATCCCTTTCAGGACTTATCTGGGACATATATTTTTTCACCCCCCGAGATGGGGTGAAACTCACCCCCAGGGCAAAAGCACACATCGGCACCATATCACTTTTTTTCTTTGACATGTTAGCTATGCGTATGCCAAATTTCATGTCAATCCATACACAATCCATGTACGGTTCTTTAAGGGGTGATACACACGCGAGTAAGTACGCGAACTTATGGCTCGCGACCTTTTTCGCGCGTGTATCACCGCAAGTACGCGTACTTTAAGTCCGCCAAGTAAGTACGCCGTCGATCCAACAAGTTTGAAATCTTACTCGTAACCCGTACGTGTATCACTGCCACGAGCCACGAGCCTCGAGCCATCATGTTATTGCGTTTAAGCGCGCCACGCACGGCGAGCTAAGCTATAATATATATTACAGATTTATTCGCGCTGCATATCCCGAACGTATCCTGATTTTTCCCAGGATATAAGTTTTGTTGGTGGAGACATTGACCCAAATTTACTATGTATGTCTTTGTACTCACTAATAATGCTCAAAAAATTACGGGATCTGGATTGTAATGCATTTTTTTTATAATTCTCATATCATAGTTGCGCGTGAAGTTAGGCGTATTGATGACAGTTGATTTTCAGTTCACCAACGGCAGGCGAGTCTTCGCGAATATCCTATGTATATCTCGAATATGCCTACCCGAGCGATATGGGAGCGATATATTTTTGCAAATATTTTGACGCGATGGCAGCGCCATGTGGTAGAATGAAGAAATATTAATGAAAGCAGTCGTGTTGACGGATGTCATTGTCATTTCATCCAAGAATGCAAGGAAAAAAATTTTAATTTCAATTTCAATGTATAATTTTTATTTTCGCCTAATTTTTCAGGGATCAAAAGACGCAAACAAAACATCTTTATACGTATATTCAAAGAATAATTTGTATTAAGCAAACCTTAGTCAATACAGGTAATAGTGACAAATTAAAATGTGTTCCTCCTTATGATTTTTAAGATCATAAGATTAAACACCAAAAATTATGAATTTTCAGAAAAATGTAACATTTTGTTAATTATTTCTATATTACGTGATTATTTACTTTATTTATGGTACAAGAATTTTTAACCATTATTTTAATGAGTAAGATATTAAATAAAGCACATCATGTTTTCAAAAATGTTTATGCCTACAAAATTTTCAAATTTTTTCTAGCCTTCAAGTTTAATAATTTGTATCACAACTTACGCTGTAAATAAAGGGATGTAACAATTTATGATCTAGTCCATTAATTAACTACATTTATTTAATTACTAAAAATATGTAGGTAAAAAAGTATCATCTTCCTCCATAATTACTGTTTTTAAATAACTTTCTATGTTGTTCTGGATATTATTAAAATGAATTATAATGATAGATATCATCAGCAAATAATTTTATCTTACTTCTAAATGTAGTAGCGATAATGAATTTATGCAAATAAAAAATAGTACAATAAGAACTGATCCCTCAGGTATTTGCATTGGGGTTTATAAATTTTACTTGAATAATTTTCTCTGTCATATCATACAGGGTGTCCAGAAAAGATTGGTCGGTCATAAATTATACCACACATTCCGGGGTCAAAAATAGTTTGATTGCACCTAACTTACCTTAGTACCTAAAAATGCGCTCATAAAAAAAATTTACAGCCCTTTGAAGTTACAAAATGAAAATCGATTTTTTTCAATATATCGAAAATTATTAGAGATTTTTTATTGAAAATGGACATGGGGCATTCTTATGGCAGGAACATCTTAAAATAAAATTATATAGGTAGTGAAATTTGTCCACCCCATAAACATTTTATGGGGGTTTTGTTCCCTTAAGCCCCCCCCCCCCCAAACTTTTGTGTATGTTCCATTTAATTCATTATTTTGGTACCATTAGTTAAACAATGTTTCTAAAACTTTTTTGCCTCTTAGTATTTTTTACATAAGCCAGTTTTTATCGGGATGCAGCTTCTTTTTTAAGATGTTTACATAAAAATTTTATGGGCGTTTTATTCCATTAATCCCCCAAATCTTTGTGTACATTCCAATTATACTATTATTTTGGTACCATTAAATAAACACAGTATTACAACTGTTTTGCCTCTTAGTCTTTTTTTGATAAGTCACCTTTTATCAAGATGTAACTTTTTTTTCAAAATATACCAAATGATCTAAATTATAAATAAATTTTCAGATTATTAACAGCTCTCTATAATCGTACTTAATCATATACAAATATGTGGCGGATTCAACAAATATTCAAAATATCTCGATAAACACTAGCTTATCAAAAAAAATACTAGGAAGCAAAAAAGTTTTAAAAATATTGTGTTTACCTAATAGTGCAACAATAATAATTTAATTGGAACGTACACAAAAGTTTGGGGGGTTTAAGGGAACAAAACCCCCATATTTTTATGGGGTGCACAAATTTCACTTTAATGTTTTTAAGATGTTGCCGCTATAAGAATGCCACATGTCCATTTTCAATAAAGAATCTCCTGAGCTTTCGATATATGAAAAAAAAATTGATTTTCAGTTTGTAACTTCAAAGGGCTGTAACTTTTTTTGTGTGCACTATTGTATATAGATAAGTGAGGTTTAATCAACCTATTTTTGACCCCAGAATCTGTGGTATAATTTATGACCAATCTTTTCGGGACACCCTGTATAATTTTGAAAAATGCCAGTAATTTCCTCTTATTTCAAAACTACTTTGTTGACTTTTATTGATTAAGGTAATTCGATAAGTTGACTTTCCTTTTATTGTTTTTGTCAATCGATCATTATCGATAAAATTATATAGGTAGTGAAATTTGTCCACCCCATAAACATTTTATGGGGGTTTTGTTCCCTTAAGCCCCCCCCCCAAACACTTTTGTGTATGTTCCATTTAATTCATTATTTTGGTACCATTAGTTAAACAATGTTTCTAAAACTTTTTTGCCTCTTGGTATTTTTTACATAAGCCAGTTTTTATCGGGATGCAGCTTCTTTTTTAAGATGTTTACATAAAAATTTTATGGGCGTTTTATTCCATTAATCCCCCAAATCTTTGTGTACATTCCAATTATACTATTATTTTGGTACCATTAAATAAACACAGTATTACAACTGTTTTGCCTCTTAGTCTTTTTTTGATAAGTCACCTTTTATCAAGATGTAACTTTTTTTTCAAAATATACCAAATGATCTAAATTATAAATAAATTTTCAGATTATTAACAGCTCTCTATAATCGTACTTAATCATATACAAATATGTGGCGGATTCAACAAATATTCAAAATATCTCGATAAACACTAGCTTATCAAAAAAAATACTAGGAAGCAAAAAAGTTTTAAAAATATTGTGTTTACCTAATAGTGCAACAATAATAATTTAATTGGAACGTACACAAAAGTTTGGGGGGTTTAAGGGAACAAAACCCCCATATTTTTATGGGGTGCACAAATTTCACTTTAATGTTTTTAAGATGTTGCCGCTATAAGAATGCCACATGTCCATTTTCAATAAAGAATCTCCTGAGCTTTCGATATATGAAAAAAAAATTGATTTTCAGTTTGTAACTTCAAAGGGCTGTAACTTTTTTTGTGTGCACTATTGTATATAGATAAGTGAGGTTTAATCAACCTATTTTTGACCCCAGAATCTGTGGTATAATTTATGACCAATCTTTTCGGGACACCCTGTATAATTTTGAAAAATGCCAGTAATTTCCTCTTATTTCAAAACTACTTTGTTGACTTTTATTGATTAAGGTAATTCGATAAGTTGACTTTCCTTTTATTGTTTTTGTCAATCGATCAAACAGTTTATCCCTAGTAAATTTCATTAGATCATCTGTCGTTTTATCCAGTCTTTTTACCTTCTTTCCTTCCAAATAAAAAATATGCTTAGGACTTTATGGAATGCTTCTAAATACATATTTGTATTTATTCCCAATCCATACCTATAATAATATGCCCATGATTTCACTCAATTAGCATAGTTATGTTGAAAATAAATAGTAAATTCTTTTGTAGTGCCATTGTTGTGAAGTTCATTTAGGGTATTTTCTAGAAGATTGCTAAATTCATTTTCACTGGTACTGTTCATTAGAAGTCTTAAACATTTATATACTTCAGCTTTAACTTATTGAGAGCCATTATTTACTGTTTTTAATTGTTTTTGCCAGTTTTGATCAACATGCCAAGCACAAAATAAGCAAGGTAGCGGTAAACCCATTACACTTACCCAAGCATTATAGAAAACAGCATCATCATCACACATAAATACTTTAGCAGTTATAGATCCAGTTTCAGTTTTAATAATTTAAAAGAAATGGGCCATAAAAAATTTATCCGTTTTATTTGAAATTAAGTATGGCACAGGAATACCTTCTCCATACTCATCAACAAGAGTACTTAATAGAAAATCATAACTGTTTGTGCTATGTGTGGAATCTATACTAATGAGGTTTCTACCAAATTTCTTTAATAATTCAATCTGATACTGGGTCATTAAGATCAGAACAATATCGTCTTTCTTATACATATTATTTTCTGCTACTTTCGATTGTAATTTGTAATAAATTACAGGTGATTCATCACCTTATTTATTACACATATTATTTATCCAAGGAATCACGCTAACAGCATCATTTTGATGTAAATACATAGATTTATGTGTACAAAACTCCTTTTCAATTCAAGTAGTTTCATTTTGCAGATCTTTTCGATTCAACAAATTAATTCGTTTAATTAGCAGTCATGATAGTGTAGCCTACCAATTTATTAGAAACATTAATAACAACAGACACAGGTCTTTTTTTTAATGTGAGTTAACATAAACTATTTGCCATGGTCTTCAGGCCATAAATGTACATAATATTTTGTAGCAATGCAATTATTCTTACTTTAAGGTGATTCTGGATATGCTCTAAGTCAGTTGATGTTGACATCCATCCAAAATGCATTACCTGCTACTCTAGAAGAAATATTCATCACAGAAGAACTGAATCCCCTATAGAGAGATGCAATGGGATTTTAAAATGGAGGCATAGAATTTTACACTCCAACCATGGCTGAATAAAATAAATAATAATGCATGCACTGTGCTGCACAATTTGTGCATTGGTATGCATAATGTACCCCCTATTGGTTTAGGTGATGAAGAAAACAACCATATAGATATTGATTATGGAAATGTCAATGGAATAAATATAGAAGGTAGAATTCGTGATAGAGATCTGCTCACAGGAAGAAGACTACAACAAATGCTAATTCAAATTAATTTTAGAAATTAATTCAATAAGTTTGGAAAAATGTATGTTCTGTGTTATTTGTACTTTATGTAAATATTGTTCTGAAGCTATTTTCTTGTGGCATTTTTATGATTAACTATTTAGATGGGAAATAAGCCACAATTAAATTGAAAAAAATAATTTTATTAACGTTTCGACGTCCAAATCGGGTGTCGTTGTCAAAATACAAAAGACTACTAAATTAAACAAAAATGTTGCTAAGTAAAAAATTCTTCTAATAATTTATTTAATCTGACTCATTTATATTGGCAATTCAGACATATATTATACATTTTAAAGTAGAAGACTTTAAAATGATATTGCCAATATTTATGAGTTGCGTTCCTGGGACGACTTAACTGAAAGATAGTTCATTCGATTACATGAAATCAACCTCAACTCAAGAATATCCATCACAAAAAAAATCATAGCATGTGATCTGTCTTTAAAAAGACAACCAAATGCAAAAAAAGTGATTTACTATGGAATCTCTAACGCGAGAATTTTACTGTCATCGTTGCATTTGGTTGTCTTTTTAAAGACAGATCACATGCTATGATTTTTTTTTGTGACGGATATTCTTGAGTTGAGGTTGATTTCATGTAATCGAATGAACTATCTTTCAGTAAATTCGTCCCAGGAACGCAACTCATAAATATTGGCAATATCATTTTAAAGTCTTCTACTTTAAAATGTATAATATATGTCTGAATTGCCAATATAAATGAGTCAAATTAAATAAATTATTAGAAGAATTTTTTACTTAGCAACAACATTTTTGTTTAATTTAGTAGTATTTTGTATTTTGACAACGACATCCGAGTTGGGTGTCGAAACGTTAATAAAATTATTTATTTAATTGTGGCTTATTTCCTATCTAAATAGTTAATTATGTAAATATGTAGTGTGTTAGCTGTTGTTTTATGAACAACATAAAACATTATGTGAAATATTGACTGTATGTTATCCATGACACAGAACAAAAGTTAAAATGCATGTTTTTACATTTGTAGCCTTTTAATAACCTTATCATAATATAATAAAATAAATGCAAAGAAATTTATGTCTCAGTAAGTTGGAACCATGGACGTATAAATAAAGATATATCTTTATTTATACGTCCATGGTTGGAACCATATGAAAAACTTTTTTATTATCAATTTTAGGAACAAGTTATTCTTTCTAAAAGCTTTGCATGATTTGAAACCTTTAAACAACCATCAAATATAAAAAATTTTCAGTTGTATACTAGGTTTGTCAAAAAATATGAATTTTATTAAAGAGTAAACTACCTTTCATTTTTCACAATATCCAAAATTATTATTAACCCTAGAACCACGAAGTGGGGTCACCTGTGACCCCACCGCTCAAATTTTTTTGACATGCGAGTTACTCCGATGATACGTATGTTTTTATGAAAGTTCACATTTAGTCGTAAATGCAGCACATTTCTGATTTTTGACCCCACCTGAGGATAGAAAAGGCTGCTATATTTGTGTTTACTGTGCAGAACATCAATTTAGTATTTGTAAAGATTGTAAATAATATAAAAATAAACTATTCAACTTCTAACTTTGTTTATATCAATGATATCTTATAAAGTATATCGACGGCGGAAAGGCAGGACCTCATAACTGAAAATGAGTTTCTTAGCTTTTCGCTTTAGAATAAGTGTATGTGTAATAGGTGCTGATACACTTATTCTAAAGTGAAAACCGAAGTAACTCATTTTATACAAATTTTTCAGTTATGAGGTCCTGCCTTTCTGCCATCGATATGTCAAATATAAGTGCTTTTATATTTTGACTTACTCTGTATATTAGTATTGCTTATTGTTATGTAACAATACAATTTCTGATTAGAAATCGAATCCTTTATGTTTGCTAAATAAGTTTAAAAAATATTGAAATGTCGTTTATTTTTAAAAATATTTTTGGGGTCGCTGGTGACCCTACCTTGTGAAATTCAGTTCATTCAAAATAAGATAGGAGGTTTTCATACTAAAGCCATCGATACATAGGTTATTATAAAATGATGGTTTGTTTTAATAAAGCAAATAATTTGAAAGTGTCTGAATATAGTTTATTAAACACAATTATTACAAAATCAAATTTAAACCTTGCATGAATTTCTTTTTGTAACACCACCTATATACAGCATCAATTTCATATTTGTTGGTAATGAGAAGATGAGGTGCATCAACATTCAATTGATGGGCAAATTATCATCAATTGCTAAGTTATGTAACACTGCACTAGCCCTTATAAATGGGACTATATCTCTAATATTTCTTAATGGATGGTGATACAGCTGCCTATAAATCTTTGTTTGAGAAATCCAAAACAATGCTCTATCCCATATGTATTTTTGAACAATAATTATAATTTCTTTACTGTCTTGTTAAATGACCCTTGTCTTTAACTGGAGTCAAAAAATGTTTAAACATGTGTATTCACTATCACCTAAAATATAGTATTCACCACATCTTTGTGGAAGAGCTGCAAACAAATTGGATCTCCTTAAAACTCTGCTATAGTGTACAGAACCTGGATATACAACAAATATATCCCTGATCATTTTCTCGTGATCATAAACCATTTGTGCCTGAAACAAAAATATGTGCCTATTGAGTGATATGAATATAAAAATTAACTGCATTCTCAAAATTGTGGGTCCAAGCACAGATCTTCTGTAAAGCTTATCAATATAGGTATATTAAATGCACTTTAAGCGCCAGACTCCACTTGTGATTTGTAGTTGTGCGATAGTTTTGTCCCAAAGATTGAACACATTGTTTCAAATACAAGTCAATCCATTTACGACTAAATAATCATGGATTGACTTGTATTTGAAACAATGTGTTCAATCTTCGCGACTGCAAATCGCAAGTGGAGTCCGGCGCTAACCCTTAACTACAGAGATCAGATATTTATTACCGGTGGGCATTCCTACAATGCAAATTTTGTGGTAACCTCACCACTTAAGTTCATGTGTCTCTGTACCTCTCGGGCAGTTTGTATATCAGTACTAGTCAAAGCGGGTAGTGTGTATTGTCAATATTTTTTTCTTTTGTAACCCACATAAAAATCTTAACCGGTAAAAATTACCAGAGGTCTGTTTTAAGTAAGTATTAATTAGTCTTACATGGGTGAAATGTGAAATGTTTATAATATTTTTTTGTGTTTTTATGGAAAAAGTGAAGAAATGGACTGTGGAAATCATCGGGGACCTTTAATGAAGATTAAATTTGGAGGAGGAAACTTTGCAAAAATGGAATTGCCATTTAATTTTGTCACAATTTAAACTCTTGCAGATTTTTTTTCATGGATGTATAAATTTTTGTAAATGCTATTTTCTGTTTCTTTGTAATTCTATGTTAGGTTTATTTGTTACAAAAATCAAAATTTTTGTTCATAGCATTTATGGCCGTTTGTTCCAATAGACCAAAAATGTTACCACAATTATCGTTTATTAGATTATTCTTTAAAAAAATTTGTATTATATTATTAAAAATCACTCATTTCACCAGCTCTCCTATATCTAGAGACTCCAGAAAAATAATAATGCATAATTTTTATGTTTTCTTTTTATTAGCTTTACCTATATATCGACTCTATTTTATAATGACCGGTAAAAAATACTGGGGCTCTGTAACATTGTAATAATGGAATGTCTGTAATTAAGGGTTAAAATGTATTTGTTGGTGAGGAGGACAACTTATTGTATCTATCATTGTCTAATGAAAATTTCTGTTAAATTGTTTCATATTTATACACATTTAAAATAATATCCAATGTCTTTGGGTAATAGATAGTACAGATAGTTTAGAGAGGTTTGAAAACTATGAATGGATAACTGGCCCTATTTGTATACATAAACTAATTTTCAAATAAATTGCATGTCTAAGGCCCGGTTTTTCAGTGAGAGGTTAAAATGTTGGTTAGCTAACCTAGTTTAAATTTTAACCAATATTTTAACTGTCCTAGCATTTTTCAGTGCTTTAAACCAAGTTTAAAAAATTTCAGTTAGCTAACCACTTTTTTTCTTATGTTGGCTGCAGTAATTGTACTTGCGCATGTGCAATTCGAGAAATAATGAGCAATTTGACAGAAAAAAAGAATGTGTGTGTACTTTGTACGCACCTAAGAAGTTATACTTATATATGATTTCAACGAAATAAATATACTTTCAACAGGTTATTTGTATTTAAAGATTAAACTAATTTTTACTTACTACTTTCCAAAAATTTTTATTAAAACAATACTAAAATAAAAAAAAAGTTAGATAACACAAGGATTTGAACCAGGGACCTCACGATCTCCGGTCGAACGTGCTACCACTGAGCTAAATCCCTTTGCTTTGACAGGTTACAAGATTTCTCATACATACTGACAAAATACTTTAAAATTTAAAGGAAATATACTTACTATTATTATAAAATATTTTATTACTGAGGAAGACAAATCCAAAGACACAAAGATTATAATAAATAATACATTTACTAAAAACACTAATATATTCTTTTAATGACTTATTTGCGCTGATACATACCTACATAATTTGAAAGATTAGCAACGAACTACATACTGTCTGTCCTGCGCATGCACCAGGCAAGTATAAAATTTCACCCTCGATCGCAAAGAAGTATAACTTCAAAAGAATATATAAAAACAATTTCATAACCAAATTAAAAAAAAATGTTTAATGGAATATCAAGTTCGGATTCTTTATTTAGTTCATAGCATCTACCTCGGTTTCATAACAGAAGAGACCATTTACAATTACTGGGACGATTTAGAATTTTTTTGCCGATTTCGTTTGTCAAAGACCAGGGTGATATCGCTATTGGAAATTAGTAGCCAGGAAATAAGAAGTCGAACTGTGTAGTAAATAATTATTTTGCTGTATAGACATAATTATCTTTTAAAAATATTACTAGGAATCATGCATTAAATCCTGTTAAAGTATGTGTAAACATAGATACCTGTTACAGTTATAAAAACATATTTCCTTACAATTCCTTCCTATTATAATAACCATAATAATATATAATTTTCTTATAATAATAACAAGGAAGAATACTTCCCACGATAAAAACAAAATACCTAACTATTCTCTTCAAAATAAACATTCCAAATTCGACTCTGATGCATTCACTGCACCCATGCACAAGCGTAACCACAAAATTCGGAGTTAAACCATCTAACGAGTATCGGTTAAAATCTTGGTTAATTTAAACGGGCTTAATCTCTAACCTAGTACTGAAAAACTGATTAACCATAAATATTTCGGTGACTGAAAAATAAATAGGTTAACCCATCACTGAAAAACCGGCCTTAACCCTGTTTAACTAGGTTAACTCTGTATATGTAATTACAAAAATATTACATATTTTTACCTGTATTGAATATTTTTGTTCCTATTTTAATATGAATCTGGATCTTCCTTTGGTTTATCGATTTTCACATAAGCCCCCTGGGAAATTGCAATAACGAAAATATCTTTAAATAGTCTGTTTTTCATTGTCATTTACTCATTTGGCCAACGAACGTATTCAGCAGATAAAAAAGTGATTCTCCTTACTATTTTGTGTAAACAACTTTTGGATGTGTTGAATGGACCTGTAACATCTCTAAAAGTAATTACCTCATTAGCATGAAAATGGTCAAACATTTTAACAGAGAAATCTTTTGCGAATCTCCTTTTTGATAATGAGAATATTTAGAGTGCCTAAATCTTTCTGATAAGCTTACCTACTACTTTTACTCTGATGATGCCAAAATGTTCCAGGACATACTTATCGCCATCAAACAAAGGCACAGTTTCCTCAAAATAATCTAAATTTTTTGGTACTCCCTAAGTGTCAATTCCTTCTAAATTCTCATCACTGGATGGATGTAAAATGATCACTCATCTGTAAATAACAATAATTCATTAATAAATTAATACATACTGATAAAAATAATATGTGTACTGTTTTTAGTTCCATATTTATAATGTATTAAAATGTAATAAATACTTACTTTTTTATCTTATTTTTACCACTAAAAAAATGTAAGATTTAGTTATATTTATATAAAAATATGTATTATCACCTCTAAAAATAAATAAGTAATAAGTTAACCAAAAAGTTTTTGGTAAAAAAACAACAATCAAACCAAAAATCTGACAATTTACAGTCAGGAATTGTCAACTGTCTCTTGTCTCCACCAACAAAAGTCAAAGAGACATGCAGCGCGAATAAATCCGAAATCTGAAATATATATTATAGCTTAGCTCGCCGTGCGTGGCGCGCTTAAAAGTTAAAGTTATATTTTCACTAATTAAGCAAATTGCCTAGAAATAATTCAATCGTTTATTGTTGAAAGGAGACAAGTTACATTTTATAAGTTTTGAGAAAACCGTAAAACACTATTTTAAGCTATACTAAATTATTTTGATTATTTGTTTTTGAGTAAACCTAATTATTTATAGGCTGTTTTATCCTCCTGATGAAAATATTACCATCTTATCTATGATATTTTGTTTGTTTATGCCTACCTTGTATTAAATTAAAATAGATCAAAAACAAGTGCTATACTTCACATCATGATTTTGACAGCTTACCACACTTATAAAAAATCAAATTATTCTTCTATTTAACAAAACCTGATCAAAAAAATAATCAAACTCTACTAAAAAACATAAGATTTCAGCAAAATTAGGTACACAGAAAATAAAAAATTTAACCACGAAGACAGTTTCTAAATTTTTTGCTACCGACGGCGACCGCGTTCTTTAAACCCGCCTACTTAAAGATTGCGTGTGTATCACGCGCTTAAAAGTTACGGCAAAAACCGTGAAAGAATGTACTAAATGTCTTACTTTTTAATATGATTGAGTCAGATCAAATTTAATTATTAGGTATTATTTTATTACCAACCCAATAAAGAATGAATAACAAAATTTGTGGAATTTGTATAATTACAAACAATTAGGTATTTCCAAAGTGGAAATCGGAATGTCAAATAAACTTATGTTAGTAAAACTATGACCTATTAATGTATTAATGTCCGACTGGTATATGTATTATTTGACAAATAATGACATGATTTCGAGGTCAGTTAAGTGTGATATAATGCTCTGAGTACCTATTAAATTTAAATAACTAGTCAAATACTGTTAAGTTGACAAATAACAACCTAAGTAAAACTATGGTTACCACAATTACGTTACAACTATAAAGGGCTTTTCGCTTTTCATTCACAGTCATTTGTTTCGAGCTTCTGTCATATTATATCTTATAATCCGTGTATATTAATATTATACACAGATCATACAACATATGACAGAAGATCGAAACAAATGGCAATCGATGAAAAGCTCTACTGCTGGTAAATGTACTTATTTTAAAACTAATTAATTCAAAATCATTCAAATTTTTTGCATATAAAGAATAATTTAGTCGGACATTAAACGTTGAAGGCACCACTGGTATTATAGATATAATAACGCTTTCGGTCAACGCAGTCAACGTATATCCCTCGGGCCAAAGGCCCTCGGTATATACACCATTAACCTCAAGCGTTATTATCCTTAAAATACCCTTGGTACCTTAATAACTATAATAACTGTAAAATATCTTTTGAATATTACATCAATAAATAATAAAAATTTCGCCCAACGTGGGGCTCGAACCCACGACCCTGAGATTAAGAGTCTCATGCTCTACCGACTGAGCTAGCCGGGCTATGTTCGACGGCGATCCAATAAAGTGTGACCGGCAAGGAAAGAAGAACTGAAGAACTTTTTCCAATCAAAGAATTTACTTTATTCAGTTGCAATTACATAAATTATCATTAGATTGGGGAGATAACGACGCGCGACGTTAGGAAGCACGGCAGTATAATATTATGGATATTTAAATGACCTTAAACTTTATTTTTTTGAAATACTTTAGCAACTTCGTCATTTTTTTATTTTGGTAGCCACAGTCTCCAGTCACCATGATTAGTTCACAGTTCTATCAAATAATCAAATTGTTTATTTATTAATAAATTGTTAAAGTATTTTTTACATCGCTTTTGGACATACATATTATTCGTGAACTAATAATTATAGTATGTATTTTCGTTTCGAATATGTTATGAGATGGGATACATAGTTTTTAAAAATAAAATAACTCTTATATTACAATGCATTAAGTAAATATTTATATATCCAAAGTCCACTTATATACCAACATTAAAACAAATTTAGCACAGGTCCTGTGGCGCAACGGATAACGCGTCTGACTACGGATCAGAAGATTCCAGGTTCGAATCCTGGCAGGATCGAGAATTTTTGTTTTTTTTTTATAAATGCTAATAAAAATATAATATGTACACATATTATTTTCTACAACCGTGTTAAAAACGCAATTTTTAGCACTCCATAGGAGCGTTAAAAATGCTACTTTAAGGCACTATTGTTTGTTTTTTAACCAAGAGGAGTGATTCAAATTTACCGCGCCGTAATGCTTGTGTCTAATTGGTCCAACCGCAGCCAAGTTTACTCCACTGTTATTAATTTTTGACACTAATGACATTTACGAAATTTTGACACTTTTGGCATTTCATAGGTTAATTAAGTTACGTAGGCGATTTTTTATGTTTTCTGCGTTATTCCTTTAATTTTTACATTTTCAGACTGCTTTTATATAAAAAGCAGTTATTTTTAGAACTTTTTAGCCACGAATTAGTTTAATATAATATTTATGGATTAGCGTCGAAGATCGACATGATCAACCAAAAAAGAAGATGTATTTAGTGACTTTTCTAGTAACTTTCTTGGGTGTGAATCTGTCTTTTTAGTTTACTCTTCTTGGTTAAAAAATCAACTATAGTGCTTTAAAATTTTTAAGACACTGCAGTTAAAAGGGAATTGTCAAATTGTGAAACGTCAAAATATTTATATTTAATTTATTAACATTAATATTAATAGTACAACTTGCGCAATTTGAAAAAGGTGGTTTAAAAGGTTTTTTAAAATTTAATTTAAACTGTAGTATTGCATTTTTAACAGGTTTGTAGAAAAAAACTATTATAATTTGTTAGAATAGGTATACAACAATAGGGCTTTTCATTCACAGTCATTTGTTTCGAGCTTCTGTCATGTGTCACATAATATTAATATATCTACGACATACGTTACTGGTATATACAATAATACAAACCAAAGACGTATGCCGTAGATATATTAATATTATGTGACACATGACAGAAGCTCGAAACAAATGACAATCGATGAAAAGCCCTATTAGGGCCGGTTGTTCGAAAGATAATCAACAATGGTCATTATCAAATATTTAATTACTGTCACCAACTGTCAATGTCAACTTTGTTTGGGTTGCTGAAAACATAATATGAAATTACTTAATCAATTATGTTAATAATTGTTATGTTAATTGATTAACTAATCTCATAATTTTAACCAATTATGTTTTCAGCAACCCAATAAAAGTTGACATTGACAGTTTTGGTGACAGTAATTAAATATTTGATAGTGATCATTGTTGATTAGCGTTCGAACAACCGGCCCTAAAAGTAGATGTTGTTTTGATTTACGTATTGACAGTATAGGCAGTTTTGATGTATGTCAAGAAAAATATAAAAGTGGAATGTCAGTCAAGTTCAAGTAAAAGCTTTTGTAGATATTGTCCTGTAATTGAGAATGAATAAATTATAATTGTTGATATATAAGACGTTTGAAGAAAAAATATTGTATGATATACGATATACGGCTTCGTTCGTTCTGCAAACTTTGACATGCGTGCCTTAAAATTATTGTACTTTTAAGAGCAAACAGTAACGATCAACAGGTAGCAACAAACGCGTTCCAAGATTGCGACTCTAATTTTGAATATTTTGTCGAGATATTTGGCACACACATTCGTAATATAATAAAGAATGGCGGTACAGAGCCCAATTTCAGAAATATTTTAGTATATGGAAATTACTCTACTAAATAAAATATTGAAAAAATTAGCCTGTACCGCCATTAAGAAAGACAAAAAAATACACTTTCTTCAAATAAACTTTTAGTTTAAAGCCTAGATTTTGTGTCACATTGGAACTACTAAAAATCGATTTTTTTATAAAAAGAAATCGAACATCACTGACTTGGCAACATTTCGCGCCTATGTGTATAAAAATTATTGTTTTTGATAGTATAAACGTCACTGTCAGTGTCGAATTACTGACTCACTGTTGCCTCACTTTTGAAAGTTCGCAGAACTTTCGCAATCTTGGACCTCGTTTGTTGCTACCTGTTGATCGCTACTGTGTACTCTTAACACTTATATCATAAAAAACTATTAAATGCGTATTATTATACATGGCTATATTAATACACAATACAACTTAATTTTACCATGTATGTAGATACTGTATTTTAGTATCTATGTACAGTCAGAGGGGGGTAGTGGGGAAGGTGGTGACCAAATTGTTATATAAAGTAAATTTCTTTATTTCATAAATAATAGTAGGTATTTATGTACCAAGTCAGTAAAGTGACTCTTTATCGAACGAGTCTGATATTACGAGAAGAGCGAGCGTAGCGAGCGAGGCGAGTAACAGACGAGTTCGATAAGGAGTCTTTACTGACGTGGTGCATACAAAATTTTATCGCCAACATATTTTTTTAAATTTAATTTCGTCCGAACCACTGTGGTTATAAACGAGATTATAATATTAAGTAGATACATAATATGTACTAACAAAAAGTATACCTGAAAAATTTGTGATACAATCAAATGTCTTTTATTCCTATTTCCGTTAAAAACTGTATGATATTGTTGATTTTTGTAGTGTCTCTAAGAAGCTCAGATATGTCCCTGGGAAGGTTGAGTTTACTTCTCGTTTGCTGGTATATTTGACAATCGGTTAAGATATGTTTTATTGATATAAAATAATATTTGCCAACATAATTTAATATTGGTTTTAACACTTACTTTACAATTTACAATTTAAGAATTTTTAAATTTTAGACGTCATAATAATTTCATGGCAGTGATGACAGATAACTTGCAAGATGACCGCTTTTGATTTTTAATCGATAGTTATCAATATTGAATAAATACTAAATCGGTAAAGTTTTAGTTTACTTTATATGAATATAATTAATTACAAAATACTACAGAATTTCACTTTTTGACATAAATTTAATTTGTAATATCGCATATTGCGTACAATATTTTTACAATAATTAAAGTAAATAAATTTTAAGTTCACTCAAATACTCGTCATTCGATTACTGTCATCGACCACTCACATTCAATCTCAGTTAATTTGATTAATCGCGGCAGGTAAAGTAAAATTCTTCTCTCAGTACAATAAAGTGTTACTTTACTGCCGCAAATGAGGGCAAATGAGTACAATAATGAATGACTTTAATGACGGTTGGCGATAAATGTTTTTTATTTACTCTATCTCACATTATGTATAAGTTTTTCGTTTGTGAAATGGATAGCAGTACGTGTTTAAAAAGTGTGCATGATGTATCAATCATGATACTACGACAACCAGAGATAAAGCCACTTCGAGAACAACTTTTAACCGGTGACGTCAGCACCCGACAAACTTGTACGGAGACTTATGGGAAAGCATAGAGTTTTATACGGTTTTATACATTCTCGTGTTATTAAATAACTGAAATTGTCGTTCGTCTGTTCTGTTACACTGTTTAATTTATACTTTGATAAATTATTGTAATCATACAAGTATGTAAAATAATACAATATATTACGTAGGTATTGTACTAAAAAACGTAATAGTTTTGTCACTGTAAAAATTTAAGAGGTTTCTTGACATGCAGAAAACTTTAAATAAAGCGCGTCAAGTAAAAGATGGTTTAACAAATCATAAAAAAACTAAAGTTTCAAAAAAATATTAAAATTATAAAAACAAAATTAAGTAGATAGATTTAGATGGATTTAAAGAGGTGGCCGTTTAGCCTATTCCGCTGCTACTTTTTCAGATATATTGTGGTCCTCTAATTCTAGATTACATTCTTTAGTCTGGCCCTTTTTAAAAGGTCCAATAAGCCCCCAATTCTCACCGCACATTCTTCTACATTTGCCCAAGGACATAGTAGCTTTCTGTGTGGTTTTCAGGATGTGAGTATTCCATTTAATCATATGATCAGTATAAACCCCAAGGTATTTCGTTTTTTTGGCAAATGAAATCTCTGTTCCTCCCAGCGCAGCACCGGTAGTTTTAAGCCTTCTAGTGCTGTCCTTTTGGTGCAGTTGGCGATTTGTTTTCTGAACATTGACTATCAGTCTCTCTTATTTACACCGGTTGTCAACTATAGTTGGGGCTACTTGCATTCTCCCAGACACCAGCTGGGCAAACGTGCCCCTGATTACGATTGATATATCGTCAGTGTATCCTAGACAAAAAAGTCTTATGTGGAGAGATTTTTGAGATCATCTACCAAGGTTGCTCAAAGTAGAGGTGACAGAACTCCTCCTTGTGGACAGCCTCCATCTACTCTTGCTTTGATGGTTGCTTTAACCAGAGGTAATATTGCGGGTCCCGGTGAATTCGTAACTATTTTAATCACTGGCGAAGCGTCCATGTAACCATTGTTACCATTGGTAACAGTTAAAATTTGTAAATAAATATTTTATGACTACTATGAAATAATTCCATTTATATTTTTTAAAAATAGAAATATTTGTTAATAGTATCTACCTAATTCAGTAAAATAGCCAACTAGACGCACGAAAATATCAGCGAGTTTATGTAAAATCGGTTGCACGTTATTATAATACGCCCTTACCACAGTATAAAGAGGTTCCATATTTATTATACTGTGCCCTTACCGAGCGCCGCGCCGTTTACCACTTCTGTGAGTGGCAACGATAGTAGGATCTTTGACTGGATCGTCTCTGAAAATTTTGCGGGGACGATGGCTCTGAAACCGCGTATTGGTGTTACCAAATTTTAATTTGGTGACGCTAGGTAGGGCCGGTGTCTATCGGGACAGAAAATACCGACCGTAAGAATATCAGACTTAATAAATGCAATTTTAGTTATTATTATAATTATAGGTAATAATTATAATTCCATTTATGAAGTCTGTTTTTCTTAGGGCCGGTATTTTCTCGATTAAACTCCGGTTAGTTAACCGTACCGGCCCTTTGGATTCGATTATTGCATAATATGCATTATTAATTATTAGTTTATAACTTGTAACTGTACTTGCTTATTATACAGATAATATATCTATACCTTTTTATCCTATATAAATCATATTAATCGATTTTAATTACTTGTCGAAATATATTAATTAACAACAACATTATTATAATATGACATATAATAATATTGTTTATACAGTACATTGTAGTGTATAATCAATAAAATAAAAATTATTTAATATTTTAGGCTAAAAATGACAAATGAATGTACTGATTAGTATACTAATTATACAATTTGGATTTTTTAATAAAGTATAAAGGTGATATAATACATATTTTACCTAAAAACAACAAATATGTTTTTAGTTTGTAGATACTTTATATAATTTCTTAAATTTTTAATTTTTTAATTTTATTTCATCTATTTTTATAATAGACCTGGATCGCGCGTACCAAAAAAAGTTGATTAATAGCAAGCTGAAAATTCACGGTGTCTAGTCGAACAAACTTTGATGTATGGGAACACTGTATATATAAAAATATTTATAAAATACATTATATGATAATATATAATATATCTGGTATATATTTAATATCTGGTTTTGGTAACAATTTAGAAAAAGTCACGCGTCGCCACTGATTTTAATCCCCCATCCTAATTATAGGCCAACTGGTAACTCTGGCCCTGAGTTAATTTTTCGATAACCCATCAACTACCGGTGAATTTGTAACTCTCATTTTTTAAAAAATTCTTAACGATGTTGATAATCTAATACCGGTACTCCAGGTATTACTTGTATAAATTACCCTCTTTGAAGGTGGTGTAAAAGTTATTCATCATTTATGTATTGTCTCTTGGACGAGTTACATGAGAAAGTCGAAATAAATTTTGTTAAAATGGCTGAAATACTTGTAACAGATTTCGTAATGAGTGAACGTGGATGCAAGTTATTAGTGGTAAATAATTTTAAATTTCACTTTTTAGTGGAGCACTAGAAGGCTTAAAACTACCGGTGGTGTGCTGGGAGGAACAGAGATTTCATTTGCCAAAAAAACAAAATACCTTGGGGTTTATACTGATCATATGCTTAAATGGAATACTCACATCCTGAAAACCACACAGAAAGCTACTATGTCCTTGGGAAAATGTAGAAGAATGTGCGGTGCGAATTGGGGGCTTATTGGACCTTTTAAAAAGGGCCAGACTAAAGAATGTAATCTAGAATTAGAGGACCACAATAGATCCGAAAAAGTAGCAGCGGAATAGGCTAAACGGCCACCTCTTTAAATCCATCTAAATCTATCTACTTAATTTTGTTTTTATAATTTTAATACTTTTTTGAAACTTTAGTTTTTTTATTATTTGTTAAACCATCTTTTATTTGACGCGATTTATTTAAAGTTTTCTGCATGTCAAGAAACCTCTTAAATTTTTACAGTGAAAAAACTATTACGTTTTTTAGTACAATTCCTACATAATATATTATATTATTTTACATACTTGTATGATTACAATAATGCATCGAAGTATAAATTAAACAGTGTAACAGAACAGACGAACAACAATTTCAGTTATTTAATAATACGAGAATGTATAAAACCGTATAAAACTCTATGCTTTCCCATAAGTCTCCGTACAAGTTTGTCGGGCGCTGACGTCACCGGTTAAAAGTTGTTCTCGAAGTGGCTTTATCTCTGGTTGTCGTAGTATCATGGTATCAATGTATTTTATCTACTCTATGTCATAATATTATGTATTTTAGTTTGTGAAAACTGTAATTATACATAGCAGTGCGTAGTGCGTGAAGTGTTTAAAATGTGCGTGAAGTAACAATGTATTTTAAATGGGACTTACTTTTTCGCACTGTGTTTGACACACTTTCATAATATATTCAAATATCCTTAACTTTATCAAATAACCTTAAGAAGAAGGTTCTAACTTAATTTTTACATAAGTTATTAACATTATAAAATCTCAAAATTTATGACTTATTTTGCAATTTTCTAAGCAACAAATAAGGATAGGCTTATTCGGCGAACGCCATATTGAAGTTTTTTATATGATTTATGAGTTTATAGTTTATTATTCTCAAATTTGTTTAGAATGCTTTACTTTTTAGCAATAGACGAAAAAAGCCAAAATTTACCGTTTTTTGATCTTCATTTTTTTTTATAACGGATATATCATCAAAAACGGATGCAGGAAACATATAGGTTATTAAAATAGATGTCCATACTACTCAAAAAATTTGGTTTCAGTCTGGAGGGTGATGTGGCACGAGAAAAATCTTATTTCTCTGGACTATTATTCTATTGACTTCTCCTTGATATTTCATATACTCTGGGCTAATTAGCAAAATTCATGGAAAAGTTATTTACCAGCAATTTTATTGCTGGAATCGAATTATAAGAACTTATATATTAATAATATAGGCATGCAAAGTACGCAGATAGTGTGCTACTTTTTTTATAAACAAAATGGCGCCGACAAATCGTACTTTTTTTAATTATTGCTCTATAACTCCGAAGATTTTAACTTTACATCAAAAACACTCAAATAAAAATTCATCGCAATTAATTTCTGCATAGAGATATGTTTTTCCCGATTTGCTCCGACGAAAATTTTCCTCGGAAAATGCGGGTCTTCCCAACAAAATCTCTAATTTGCAAATACAGTTTTAGGTAAGTAATTATTAATCAATAAATTAAATAACTTAGTGACATCAAAGCTTTCTTGGTATAGATTATAATTCCACAAGCCGGTAAAAATTAAACCAATATTTTAGCAACAATTCAATTGTTAATTAACAATTTACGATCGCAATAATATCCAAAATAATCATGATACATTGATCAAACTTATAAAGATTACAAAGATGACATGCTTATTTAATATTTTATCGAGAAAATATAAATTTTTCGTTTTTTTTGCATAATCTTTAAATTTTGAAAAAAAAAATAGTAATAATACGCTGCTATAAGTAGTAAAGTACAAAGAAAGGTTATTTACCAGCAATTTTATTGCTGGAATCGACTATTATGATCCTATATATTAATAATATAGGTATGCAAAGTCCGCAGATAGTGTGCTACTTTTTTTATTAACAAAATGGCGCCCCCAAATCGTCTTTTTTTTCAATTATTGGTCTATAACTCCGAAGATTTTAACTTTACGCCAAAAATACTCAAATCAAAATTCACCCCAATTTAATTCTACATAGAGGCATGTTTTTTCCGATTTGCTCCGACGAAAATGTTTCTCGGAAAATGTGGGTTTTCCCAACAAAATCTCGAATTTCCAAATAAATTTTTTGGGCAAGTAATTATTTATCAATAATTAAATAACTTGGTGAAATAAAAGCTTCCTTGGTATAGATTATAACTGAAGAAGCCAGTGAAAATTAAACAAATATTTTAGCAACAATTCAATTGTTAACTAACAATTTACAGTCGCAATAACAACCAAAATAATCATGAGACATTGATCAAACTTAGAGAGGTTATAAAGATGTGATGCCTTTTTAATATTTTGTCGACAAAATATAAACTGTTCATTTTTTTGCATAATCTTTAAATGTTTGAAAAAAATAGTTATAAACAACATTTCTCAGAAATTGTTTATTATATTATAATTTTTAAAAATACTTAAAATGCGTATTTCAAAGGTCTTGAAAACGAATGCTTTAAACATTTTTTTCAACCATTTGCAAAAAAGTTATAAAACAGCAAAATAATCATACGATTACTCCGTTGTTTATAATTTGTTTTAATTGTTTCAAAGCTTAAAAATGAGTTTATGGTACAAACTAATTACTGTCAAAAAATATCAAACATTAGTTCAATGGTTATATTTTCATCAAAGATTAAAAATGTTTTTTGTATTTTTTAGCGCGAAAGTAGGCTTGATACAGAGCCGGAGCTGAAATGTTCACTCGAAGCGATTGACACGCAGCATACAAATACTACTGTACGTCGCGCGACGGTCGTCGCTTCGAGTAAATATTTAGATACGGTACTGTATTAGTCTACTGTCGCGCGTGTAAATTACAAAAAAAAATATTTATAATATTTAATTAAAATATAACCATTAAACTAATAATCGGTATTTTTTGTAATTAGTTAGCTTGTACTTTAAATTCACTTTTACGCTTTGAAAGAATTAAAAAAAAATAAAAACAACGTAGTAATCGTATGTTTATTTTGCTGTTTCATAACTTTTTTGCAAATGGTTGCAAAAAAGTTTTAAAGCATTCATTTTAAAGATCATTGAAATACGCATTTTAGCTATTTTTTAAAATTAGAATATAACAAAAACTTTCTGAGAAACGTTAATTTGTATATAACTATTTTTTTTAAACATTTAAAGATTATTCAAAAAATTTAGAAATTTATATTTTGTCGACAAAATATTAAACAGGCATCTCATCTTTATAGGATTTCAAAGTTTGATCAGTGTATCATAATTATTTTGGTCATTATTGTGACCGTAAATTATTAATTAACAATTGAATTGTTGCTAAAATATTCGTTTAATTTTCACCGGCTTCTGGAACTATAATCTAAACCAAGAAATCTTTTGTCACCGAGTTATTTAATTATTGGTGGATATTTACTCATCTAAAACTTTACTTGAAATTTAAAGATTTTGTTGGGAAAACCCGCATTTTCCGAGGAAAATTTTCATCGGAGCAGATCGGAAAAAACATTTCTTTATGCAGAATTCAATTTCGGTTAATTTTTATTAGGGTGTTTTTGGTGTAAAGTTAAAATGTTCGGAGTTATGGAGCAAAAATTGAAAAAAAAAAACACGTTTTGTAGGTGCCATTTTGGTAATAAAAAAAAGTAGCACACTATCTGTGGACTTTGCATACCTATATTATTAATATATTATAATCATAAGCTTCGATTCCAGCAATAAAATTGCTGGTAAATAACTTTTCCCAAAAATGGCTTATTCTCCGATAATCAGCCAAGATTAATATTCCATTTAAAAAATAGCCCCCAGTAAATTTTAGATTTTTAAAACTACAAGATTTATTTTGTTCATTTCTGACAGATCTGCATAACATTGCCAAGGAAAGATCCAATCTGTATTCTTTAACGCATGTTATCCATTTCCAATACATTACAGATAAAATGTCCAGCGCCATATGTTTCTGAAGCTGTTGTCTCCATGTCTGCAACATAAATAATAGAACAATCACTGTAATTTGATTTTACTGCGTAAACCTTCCTAAAAGGGGCACACCCCTACCTCAACAGCCGATAAATCACTGGAGGGCCGCATTTTCCAAAAATAAATGTGAACACTGTACAGGACCGGTCCTTACAAAATTAATAAAAATATATGTAATAATAAAATACTGAAGACTTCTGTTTTTAATACTTCCACAACACTGACGCTTTAGCCACACGGGCGATTTTTACTACCTCCTCCACCAATTTTAGATGAAATGATTTCATCTAAAATTGGTGGAGGAGGTAGTCAAACCAATGGGCGCCGTAAATTATCGCGCCGTAAAAAATCGCCGGTGTGACAAAAGCCATAGCGAACGGCTCCACGGGCGAGAAATTGACGCTAGCAATAGCCGTAAAACGAACTTAAGGTTCCACGGAACGGAATAGGAATAGCCGAACTGAACCGACCACGCACAAGTCCTATAGTCGGTACAGTTCGGTTATTCCTATTCCGTTCCGTGGAACCTTAAGTTCGTTTTACGGCTATTGCTAGCGTCAATTTCTCGCCCGCGGAGCCGTTCGCTAAGGATTTTGTCACACCGGCGATTTTTTACGGCGCGATAATTTACGGCGCCCATTGGTTTATTTACGGTGCCCATTAATTAAATATTTAAATAGGAAAATAATAATAAAATGTTTACGTTACCAGAAGTTATGCAGTCAACAATACCAATAGGTATTGTATTAGTGGTGTGAAATTATCAGTAGTAATTGCACAAGAGCTCTAAAATTTTATATTAATTTTAGAGATCGAGTGTAATTTGTTGCGAGTATTTCATGAATAAAACTGTTCAAAACCAAAATTTTATTGTAATTTGTGTAATTTATGTAAGTACAAATTAGTACTGTTAAACACACAGTTGATATAAAATATTTTACGGTTGAAAGTCATCACTTTTATAACTTTTAAAACATTAATTGTCATTAATGTCACTGAACGTATTTTTTCGTAGCAACGAAGGGCATCTGACGTAATATACTTGACGACGGGATATTATCAAAAATTATCACCTTAATTTGCATTTCTGTAGCTTTCTATTGGTCAGAATCTTCTATGAATGAAATAATCAATACAATTAGACAAATAATGGGAAAGGCCTTATACGGACGTCTAGGAACACAAAATAGTATGTAATGTGTACATATGTGTACGATTCTAAGAGTATTAATTAAAGGATAATTGTTTGATGACTGATAACTTGCTTAGAAGTCGACCCAACATAAATTGGATAATGATGGAAAAAGAGATATGATAAATTATAGAAATACTGTTTTGTTTTGTTTTTTATCTGACTGAAAATGAGACTAGAGTAACTTGATGAAACTAAGTCCTCCAGAGATCTGACATCAAATTGGTTGTAAATGAAGTGATCGTAAAATATATGGGGGAATTGGAAGGTATGAAAAACCTGACAGAGTATGTTGTGATATTGAACCAAGGAAGATGTGTAGTGTGTTGTTAGGATGGGAGAGTTATCTAATCTATCATAACAACACGCTACACATCTTCCTTGGTCCAATATCACAACATACTCTGTCAGACTTTTCATACCTTCCAACTCCCCCCATTTTTACGATCACTTCATTTACAACCAATTTGATGTCAGGTCTCTGGAGGACTTAATTTCATCAAGTTACTCGTCTCATTTTCAGTCAGATAAAAAACAAAACAGTATTTCTATAATTATCATCTCACTTTTCCCATCATTATCCAATTTATGTTGGGTCGACTTCTAAGCAAGTTATTAGTCATCAAACAATATTATGCTTTAATTAATACTTTTAGAATCGTACACATATGTACACATTACATACTATTTTGTGTTCCTAGACGTCCGTATAAGGCCTTTCCCATTATTTGTCTAATTGTATTGATAATTTCACACCACTAATAAAACACCTATTGGTATTGTTGACTGCATAACTTCTGGTAACGTAAACATTTTATTTTTATTTTCCTATTTGAATACTTAATTAATGGATTATTTCTAGGAAAAAAATTTTTTCATCTTTTTTTCGAACATCTTTAATTCTAATATAAGTAAATTGGATACTGTTTTTGATCTTAAACATTCAAAATAATCTTTAAACGTTGTGGCTGAAGTAATAATACAACTAGGTTACATTGACAGTTCTTAATGTCATTTTGGGTTGCTTTTGAATTCAGTTGTCAGTTGGCCATTGAAATCCAATATGTGAGGTTTTCTCAAAAAAAAAAAAAATTCAACCACGTGGGAAGAGTCCTCTGTTGCCCTGGGTAACATCCAGGCATATCTTTAACATCAGATGGTCTTTATATAAATATGTAAAATAACCATATCATTTACATTTAAAGGGTTTTTACCCAATACATGTGCAATTTTTGTAAGTATGGCCTATTGTTCTTAAAACCTCTGTCAATTTTTTAACTTTTCTCTAAATTAATTAGGTTATACTTAATTTTAGGGCTTTTAAACACTGATGATGGATTCCTTAATCCGAAATCGTTTTGTATTGAGACCCTTTTTTAGGGTATTTTAATATATACCTTTTACAAAAAACTTGGTATTTTTGTGATTTATGGTATAAAGGAAGTTTATTTTCCTCGTGGATTTTGTTTATTACAAGTAGGAAATTGTAACAAAATGTCTGAAAATTCTAAAAATGAGGTAAATAAGCACTATTAAAAAGCAAATTTTATTATTTTTTATGTATATTTTTACATGATATTGTATATTATTTTGTAGCGCATTAAATAAAGTATAATATCAGTTGAGTATTTATTAGATTAGATTGTTAGAAAAAATAAGGGGGCGCAAAAATTATTTGCTTTTTTAAGGGGGGCGCAGGTACAAAAAAGTTGGAAACCACTGTTTTAAAGTCTCTAACATAATAGGTTGAGGAGTGGGACGCTGTTTCTCTCAAGTTGGTCATTTAGAATTATATCTCTATTTTTTAATTTATTAATTTCCATAGACTTAGGATAACTTAATACCTTTATTTTCAATATGTAGAGTTTGAAACTGTTCATTAAACGAATGATTATGATCTAGTAGGCGAACTGGGTACGAAGAATCTGTTTTTATATTATCGAAAGCCCTTTGGTGTTCTGTTATGTGTTTGTCAAAAGTCCTTCCAGTTTGAGTGATGTAAGTTTTTAGATAGTCACCACATGTCAGTTTGTATACATCACTCTGTAATTGCTTTTTTTGGTTTTTATTGTTCTTAATGCATTTGCCTAAGTTGTTGTTAGTTCTGAAACATGGTGTTGCTCCTTTCTCTTTTTGTGTTTGGTTATTTTTGTTGATATCTTGCCTGTATATGTGATAGAGCAGAAGGTACTGGGATATTCTTTGATAGTGGGAAGACTAATTTTAGAACTTTCTTATGTAGTTTTTACTTTTAAATTTTGTTAATTGTTTGTTTGTTGTACCTACCCATTATTTACTGCTATTTGTTTTATCTCGAAGTTCTTTTTTGACATGAGATAAGAAAGCTCTAAAATTAGTCTTCCCACTACCACAGAAAAACTCACTACCTTCTGCTCTATCACATATACAGGAAAGATATTAACACCAGCTCTCAGAACAAACAACAACTAAAGCAAATTTATTAAGAACAATAAGAGCCAAGAGAAACAGCAATCATAGAGTGGTAACTGTCCAAAAACTTACATTGGTCAAACTGGCAGAACATTTGATAAACATATAGCAGAAAACAAAAGGGCTTTTAATAATAGAGAAAAATGATCATTAACAGTTTTAAATTCTTCATATTCAAAATAAAGGCCATGAGACCAAGTTGAGATAAACAGCTCCCCACTCCTCAACCTATTCAGTTAGAAACTTTAAGTTTATAGTAAAATCACATCGACACAATGACGGTAACTTGGAATAAATTTTGTGGAAGTAGTAAAAAAAAAGTTTTTAGTGTTTTATTGTTAGAATTGTGCAGTATTTTGTTAGCAGAAGAAGTTCGAACATGGGACCAGATTCGAAAGCATCCATATATACAACATATACGTTGGAAATTGGTTTAACACGTTGAAGGACAGTGCGTCAAATGTATAAGCAAGTGTTGTGACACTATACAGGGTGGGGCATTAGTGTGACAAAGTCCAATTACTCGTTTGTCGTAAGAGATACGAAAAAAGTTATTAAGGTAAAAGTTGTGGCACCCATAGTACCATAATTTAAAAGTATTTTCAAATATATAGGGGCGTCCGTGTTGACAGGGTGACACAAAATTATGTTTTTTTAAATAGAACACCCTATATATTTTACATTTTTGGATTCTCCTCAATGTTTCCTTTCTTAAAATATATGGTTTTGTATTATTATACGAGGTAGTTTAAAAGTTAATTACGTTTTTTTGTTAATTTTCGTAGCAACATCTGCACCCTGCAGAATGGTAGTGATTTGACATCAAATTTTCTATTTATATTCAAACGATTTTTAATATACCAATACAGAAGTAAAAACTTCGAGATGTATTCTGGTATAAAATCTGATTTTATACCAGAATACATCTCGAAGTTTTTACTTCTGTATTGGTTTTTTAAACTATGGTATACAGCCAACTATTGGGATTTTCCCATTGATTTTTAATATAGTCTACTACTGTTAATCATTAACAGTATAGCAAAATGTTTGATTTTAGTATACAGGGTGGGTCGAAACTCGGAATGAGTATTTTCTGAGTTTTCTTAAATGGAAAACCCTGTATTTTAGTATTGTAATAAAATTATATTTTATGGTACTTTTTTATTTCTTAAGCATTCTCTATACCTAAGTGCTTTAACTTGTAAGTCATTCGTGATTCTTTAAGCCAAACATTAATTGCAACAAAAATTACGTGAAATTTTATTAGGTGGCCGTGAAAATATCCAATCAAAAATAATTTTTCGAAAAAAAAAAAAATACGTAATAATCTAGCCTGATCCTTAATTTATTAATATTGGTTGAGATATTCAAACACATTCGTAGGTTGTTGGTGCTTAAAATATTAATCAAACATACAAAATTCTCCCTAGTTGGCTATGACACAAAATTTGCTTAAACATTTGACATTATACTATTTATATAGTTCCAGTTGATTTGTTACCTTTACTAATATTAATTTTTCTAATGAGGAACTGATTAAAATGGCTTTGTGCTAGGAGAGTATAACAAAAATGAGCTATTTGCAATAAAAATTTATCATCAGCAATTCCCTGATAGACGACAACCAAAAAGAGAAACTTTTGAAAGTATACTAAAACGGTTTCAACAGACTAGATACTTAGATTGTAAGAACGGTTGTACTAATATGCAGATCCTCAGTGACACTAAGGATTACATTTAATTCCTGTTTTCTTCACTTACAATAGTTTTTGTTCGATCAGATTTATCACAATCTAAGTGTCCAGTCCGTTGAAACCGTTCTAGTATATTTTTAAACGTTTCTCTTCTTAGTTGTCGTCTATCAGGGAATTTCTGATGAAAAATTCTTATTGCTAGTAGCACATTTTTGTTATACTCCACTAGCACAAAAATCTTATTAATCAGTTCCTCATTAGAAAAATTCATATTAGTAATGGTAACAAAGCAACTGGAACTATAAAAATAGTATAATGTCAAATTTTAAAGGAAATTTAGTGTCATAGCCCACTAGGTAGAATATTGTATGTTTTTATTAATACTTTCCGCACCAACAATCTTAACTACGAATTTATTTGGATATCTCATCCAATATTAATAAATTAAGGATCAGGCTAGATTGTGACGAATTTTTTTTGAAAAATTATTTTTGATTGAATATTTTCACGGCCACCTTACAAAATTTGACGTAATTTTTCTTGCAATTAATGTTTGGCTTAAAGAATCACGAATAACTTACAAATTAAAGCACTTAGGTATAGAGAATGCTTAAGAAATAAAAAAGTACCATAAAATATAATTTCACTATACCTAATACTGAAATACAGGTTGTTCCATTTAAGAAAACTAAGAAAATACTCATTCCGAGTTTCGACCAACCCTGTATACTAAATTTTAACATTTCGCTATATTGTTAATGTTTAACAATAATAGACTATATTTATAATCGTTTGAACATAAAATAAAAATTTGATGTCAAATCACTACAATTCTACAGGGTATAAATGTTGCTACGAAATTAACCAAAAGACGTAATTACCTTTTAAACTATCTCGTATAATATGACAAAACCATATATTTTAAGAATGGAAACATTGAAGAGAATCCAAAAATGTAAAAATATACAGGGTATTCCATTTAAAAAAACATACGTTTGTGTCACCCTGTCAATACGCACGCCCCGGTATATTTGAAAATATTTTTGAATTATGGTCCTACCAGTGCCCCAACTTTTACCTAAATAACTTTTTTTCGTATCTCTTACGACAAACGAGTAATTATACTTTGTCATACTAATGCCCCACCCTGTATGTATTTTGCAAAGTAGAATAGGGGGAAATGCAACGTCTATAGACGTTGTGTCACATTACATCAATGGAAATTAGACGTCTGTAGACGTTCTGTCCGTCAACGTGGTAATGCGAAATCTGCAAAAGCTTGGATATGGTGGGTATTTGCTAAAGATTTCATGGACATTAAAATGATAAGTTCTAAGGCAAATGGGCATGGATTGACAACTTTTTGGAATAGTATAAAAAAGAGAAAATCAGCTTAGCTTTGTCAATTCCTGGGGCATTTTTTTACATCCCATTTATTTACAATTTGTAAAAAGTAGTAAATTGTTTAATTACATTACAAGACACTTGCAGAAGACTGTATACTGTTTCTATTTGTGACTTTGGAATAAATGTGTATAATAAATTAAAAACTTTTGAAAATTTAAAATATTGTTGGTAGGTCGCTTGGGGTGTGACGCTTAAGCCTTCTGTATGCCTGGGGCCTCATAAGGTTCGTCGCTAGCCTGTTGGGGTGGTTTTGCAGTCGGCTGTCGCATTTTTGGGAGTAGCTGGCAATTTAACCTATGATAACCTTTATTTGAAGATCGCGATTAATGTATTTATTAATTTTTTTTTAAATAAGTAACAGGAACAGGTTCTCGAAATTTCATAAAAAATTAGTCAGACAGCCCTTTGCATGCCATAATAAATTGATGTGATGTCAGGCAATTAATAAATGATAATAATGAATTATTATAATGAATTATCTTATATCAGTAAATAAAGTAAGCAAACTAACGGTTGGGAACTAAAGTTCCTCAGAGTGGTGAAAGGGTTAAATAACCAAGTTGGTGTTTGTATTAACCCTGTTCAAATGTATATTTAAGTAAAAGTAGTAAGACCACCGTCTTTTTATTAATGTTGTTCTGAAGCTATTTCCTTGTGGCATTTTTATAATTAAGTATTTTCTATTGGAAATAAGCCACAATTTTACTAAAAAATGAATTTATTAACGTTTCGAAGCCCAAATCGAGTTTCGTTGTCAAAATACAAAATACTTCGGTTTATTGTTGCTACCAATTTAGTACTATTACAATTTGTATTACTCCTTAAGCCGCTTCTGTACGTATGTCATTAACTGCCTGTAACAGAGGCTCTTCCGAAATTTCTAATTCCATAAAGGTGGTCATTTAGTCCACCCTTGACCATATTGTTTGCTATTAATCTGCCTGTATGTAAGTAAACTACACAGGAAGGTGATAGTTCGTAGGGGTCGTATAATAAATGTGTGTTTGCCGTCCATTTGGGTGGTTTTATGGCAGAACGGGATGTGCTATTTGCACTATTGTCAACACAGTATTTAAAAGATTAAATTATTTGTCAGAGAAAGTTATGATAGTGTGACAAATAAAAGCTATCGCGTTATATGGAAATGGACACTATACAAAACCAAAGTAGAATGAATTTAATTTAAAGCCCAATTCCAACGACGCTTGAAGCCCGCGTTGAAGCGGTTTACCAATTTAAACGTCGGCAAGGAGAGATAGAAAATAATATAATAGTGCAATAGAAAGAGAACACGGTTAGCATACCTTGTTACTGTGCAATTATTAAATATTTATTTTTTGATAAAATCGGTCGGAGCTAGAGTAAGGACGATACACTACCAGTGTGGGCGGTAGATTTTTATTAAGTTGTATAATTCATACAATGATAAAACTCTTAACACAACGTGGTTAGATCACCAAATAGTAAAATTACCACGGCATTGATCGTAGCTCCGTATTGGAAGGGTGGCCGTTTTAGCACCTGTATGTTAAATTTCTTTGAACTGTGTCATTTCACCGAACATTTACGGAAAACAATTCGAGGCTCCACAGGACAATAAAAATATGGTACAGAGGCCATAATTTAGGCAGGGTTTTGACGCTACGATAAATGCGAGCAATTTATCGTAACGATAAATCGTTAAGATTTATCGATTTTTTATTACGGTACATTGCAGCGATATATCGACAATAAATTATTTATACACCGTGTATAACCACGACGATAAATTGAAACAACTCGATTGTTATGATAAATTGCTCGCAATTATCGCACCGTCTAAACCCTTATTAGGGTTTGGTTAGTGTTGCCCAAATGCAAGATCAAAACGAGACTTAAACAGTCTTGGTCTTGGTCTTGCGCCAGTACACCTAGTCTTGGTCTTGGTCTTGGTATTGTGCTCCCGATCTTGGTCTTGCAGAAAGAGTCTTGCAAGTCTCGCATTTGCCCATTAGCCTATTATATTGAATATCTTTGAACAACGTAACAGAGAGGTACATTTTAAGCTGGAATATCATAGCCATAATAAAGACCAGCCAAATTAATAAATATCTACACCAGCGGTTCCCAATCTGTTGTGCATGTACCACTGGTGGTACATATCAATATTTGCGGTGGTTCACAAAACACAAAAACAGCTAAAATCAGCCACAATTATTAAAGGTAACTAAGATTACCTAGCTATTTCAGTTAGGAGGTAACAAAAATAATAAAAAGTATTTTGTGGTACATGATCCAAAAATATTGGGAATTACTAATCTAGACAATTGACACCGGGTGAGGTTTGAACCCACGATCTAAGGGACCGTTCAATTACGTAACGCAGGTTGGGGGGGTCAAAAATCTTCAAAAATTGCGTTACGTAATAGATAATCGTCCGTTACAGTGCGTTACGTAAGGGAGCGCTCAAGTATTACGTAACGCAATTTTTGAAGATTTTTGGCCCCCCTCCCCCCATGTAACGCACCGTAACGTTTTTCTGTACCCCCCCTCCCCCTACCTAAACGTTACGTAACACCTAAGTGGCCATTTGAACCTAAATAGAAAACGAGGTTGCGAAAAGTACCGGAAACTCGGTAAAAGAACTTTGTTATTATTTTAATCGCATTTGAGGTAATAATAAAAGTTTACAATCATTATTCAGCCTTAAATGTCCACTGCTGAACATAGGCCTCCTCCCCGCGTTTCCAAACACGTCTATCCTGCGCCGCTCTCATCCAGTTTTTATTTAGCTTTCTTAAGTCGTCAGTCCATCTTGTATTGTAGGCGGTCGACCGACGTTTCTGTTGTCTTCTCTTGACCTCCATTCCAATAACCTTTTTGTCCATCGCACATCTGTCATTCTCGCAATCTGTCCTGCCCATCTCCACTTCAACCTGGCTAGCCTTTCGATGACGTCAGTCACCTTTGTTCTTCTCCTGATTTCTTCGATTTTGATTTTGTCTTGCAGAGTTATTCCTAACATTGACCGCTCCATTCTTCTCTGCGTTACTCTTAGTTTGGTAGCCGAGGCTTTAGTTAAGGTAAGTGTTTCTGATTCGTACGTCAAGACTGGGAGGACGCACTGATCAAATGCCTTTCTCTTTAGGCATGTGGGCAACTCACTTTTAAAAGTTTTTCTCAGTTTTCCAAATGCTGCCCACCCAAGAACGATTCTTCTATTCAGTTCATGTGTCTGGTTATCCCTGCAAATCGTAATTTCATGTCCCATGACACGAAATATGTTCAAAACTTACAATAATAATCTTCTGTTATTAATTTTACATTTAAATTTACATTTTCCCTACTTGGCCTCATATCCTTAAATACATTTTTGGCTTCATTCTTTATTGTTATTCTCATGCATTCTTCTATTTTATCTTTTTTAATAAAAGCTTAAAATAAAATAAAATATTTGTTATTTCAACATTTTATTTTGCTTCATAAAAATTTTTGTATAACGAATAATATACGATGTTACCAGTAGTTTCGGAAAAATGGTGAAAAAAATGCGTAAAACTTTTTGTTCTTCGACGCCCTGTATCGTGAAAACGCATGCCGTTACAAAAATTATTTAGTAAGCAAACCCCAATTATTTTTTCACCTATCCTAGAGATCGTGTTAGGTACCTTTTTCTGAAACACCGTGTATATATATAATATAATAAGAAGGCACTTATGGAATAAAATTACTTCTGTCCTTGTTTTAAATAATTTTAAAAAACGCTGAGACCCGTAGATTTTCATATATATAAAAATGTGTGCTTTATAAACATAAATTTAAATGTACAGGGTGATTCATGCAAACCTAGCGTAGTCTATTATCTTTAATTTTAATTAAACACCCCGTATATTTTTGTTTTTAGAAGCTGCTTAACAACCTCGTCTCAAAAATGTGTATTATGTAGGGTATATTATGAATAATGCAAGGTGAAATTTTGAAATTATGTATAATTTTCGTCAAGATGTTAATGACATAAATCTTTGAAATTAATAATTCAGGAATCACACTTTAAATAAGGGTATTATTTTGTAAAATATCTATCAATTTTCTAAACTAAGTATCAATATAGTGGGTTTTGTATTTAATGCTTTTTATTTAAAGACATTTTTAAATAATTTGAAAATTTGCGTATTTAAAACATTAATGAATACCTACTGCTGAAAACGATACTGCATGTTGTGGACTTCAGAAAACATACATGCTTTATGAGCATGTAGTTCCACCTGCAACCTCTTAATCCCATATGTATCTTTTCATCTTTTGTTGTGGAGAAAGGTCTAGCCAATTATTGCAAACACATTACAGTACTTCACAAATTTTAAGATTTTTTCACTTGAATACCATTGACCTGTTGTCGGAACATGAGCGGAGCGTGAGGGCAGGGTTGCCAGGTCAGTTTTGATTTCTTCAGTAGTTTTGCTTTCAAAATATCAGTAGCAATCAATAGATTTTTTGAACCATGTATAATACCCTGTGTTAACCTGTGTTAACCTGTGTTAACGGTCACCTGTTAAAATCGGCCACCTTTACTAACGCCCAGTTTCTATACTAACGGCCAGTTTAAAAATTGTCCAAACCAATTATATTTATGTAGATTCCCTTACTTATGAACTGGTATCAACGACCATCTTTATATTACGCACGCGGTCAAATAAACTCATATTTTTAAAACCTTCATAATACTTTAGTTATAATTACTAAAATACTGCAAAAAAAGCTACAACTTTACTGTAAAATAAGTTTATTTTAACGTTTTATTATTTATTTATTTATTTTATACAACAAAAATATAAATTATAGAAATTAATTATTAATCATTTCTAATTAATAAATTAAAAACAAAGTACTGCTTATCTGATATTTCATTTTTAAAATGAGCACCGCAAAGTCTAAATACCACAACTTAACAAAACACGCTCTGCGGTTATTGGAAATTGGAAACAGAATATAAGAAAAGACAAAAGAAAAGACAAAAATTACCCATTTCATGTTTACCCCAAAATATAAAGTACCTACCTATCTATTCATCAGATAAACCGTAAACTCATAAATAACTCCGAGCGAACAGTTCCGGATATTGGAAACATAATGACACATGGTCTATTCAAAACAAAACAATTCTCAAGGAAAGAGTCCCTTGTAAAGGCACTTGACATCATTTATTATGAAATCCTATGTCGCTAACTTTACCATCAAATATAATTAGGTGAAGTGAAACGAAAGAAGAATGCGCTGTTGGATGTTGGGCTTTGGGTTATATATGAATGAGAAATGGTTTATATTTGAGCAATGAATTTTTTTAGATTTTTCGGTACATTTTATACAGTTTTCAGTAGATAAGAAGATTGGAGTTTAAATCAGTAGGTTTTATGCAGTTTTCAGTAGATCGCAGTTCAAATCAGTAGGTCTGCTGAAAAATTGAGGGTGCAACATAATACAATTCAGGGGTCTATGTAAAACATAAAAAAATTATGTAGTTTTTTTTATTTAATTTAAAAAAGAATGTTACGTAACGCGCTGTTCGAACCCCCCTCCCCCATGTAACGCCCCGTAACGTTTTACAAGACCTCCCCTCCCCCCAAACTGCGTTACGTAATACTTGAATGCTCCCTAAGGGAGGGGGGTCAAAAATCTTCAAAAATCGCGTTACGTAATACTTGAACGCTCCTCAAGTGATCCGTGCCTATGTTCTAACTAACTAAAGTTTAGACACTTATGTATTTTATTATCCAATATAAGCCAATGAATAAAACAACATAATGTTAAGAAAATATGAGGCTATTGTTTTAATTTCAGTATTTTATAAATGCTAGAATATTCCACAGAGTGATGCTCTAGCTCTGAGAAAAAAAAACATAGTTTGATTAGTACCTACACCCGGTGTGAAATAACAATAATTGATTTGTCTAGCAACAATATTATTATTACAGAGTTATTTATAAAAATAAGACAACGTATTAAAAAAATCACTTAAATCGGACAACAGGTTTAGGAAATTCGAAACATTAACAATTACCCGTTTATAAGGTGGTGCGTACATTTTTTGGAGAAGTGTATATCGTTATTAAATAATATTTCGGTATTTTGTTAGGGTATCCTGCATTATCTGTTCTTTTGTCTCGGTATAATACTTTTAAATATTATATGTTTACTGTTTCCGCAAATTTTGTTTAACCGATTGACCTCATAGCACATTCAGCAAAAACAATACATATTGTCTTACCATTCTATATACCGATAAGATGTTTAAATTCCTAGAAAACTAATAATGAAAGAAATTAATTACCTATTAGGTATATTTTTTATCAGCTAATTTTAAAAAGTTTGGATACGATATTCGATATAACTATCGGCGTCGCAAAGCAAGAATGTTATGTTATGATTAGAAGGCGACTATTCTCATAACCCGTACAATTAATTTCAGAGAAGTCGTCTGCTGGGAAAGATGTACAAAATATTTTTTTTACATTGTAATAATGACCTCTGATTACATGTCAAATAATGTGTGAAGTATTCTTTGAATGGATACTTTGATTCGCTATGTATGTTTATGGTATTGTTCGTAATGCGCATAAGTCCAATTTTCAAAATTTTTGTTACAAATTTTTTTGTTTCCCATAGAGTATCTAAGAATATAGTCGAACTAATACACTCCCTAAAACGACCCTCAGTTCTAACTGGAAGACGCAAGAGCCTCGAAGGCTTAGTCTCGTTCTTGCTCAAGTCTACGTCTAGGTCTTGGTCTTGCTAAAATTAGGCGGTCATGGTCTTGGTCTTGGTCTTGCGAAAACGCAAGAACAAGACCAAGACTGCAAGACCAAGACCGATTTTGGGCAACATTGGGTTTTTTTTTTTTTTTTTTTAATTAATTTGATGGCTTTGGTAGGGACCAATTAGCCAGACAATTTTTTCTTTAACTATAACAATTCTTTTTGTTTTTTATTTTTTTTTTTTTTAATTTAAAACTCATCCTTCCTCACGATTACAATGCTCAAAATATTAGTAAGGTAAGATTAATGTGTGCAAATTTTTCTTTTGTTTTCTTTATAATTTAATTTTTACTTATCTTTTTATATGTATAATTTATTTTGCTTTTTTTTTCTTTATATTCTTTTTTACTATTGTTTTTTTTTTTTTAGATTTTTTTTTATTATTATTATTTTTTTTTTAATTTTTTTTTTAAATTTTTTTTTTTTTTTTTTAATTTTTTTTTTTATATTTTTTTTATATTTTTTCGGTGCACACGTACAAAATATAATTAGTTGCAGAATTGCTAACAAAGATGTGGTTAGTAATTTACAATTTCATTTTGCACCTCTTGGTGTGATTATATAAGAAATACAATATATTATTATTCGTATTGAAAATTATACAATTTAAATTTATGGGTAAAAAAATGTTGTTATTAACTATTTCATTATAGAATTTATCAGTGCTTGCACTATTTAATGAACACCCGAGTATTATATGAGTTAAGTCTCCCAGTTCACCACATAAACATGAAGAATCATCAAATAAACCAATTTTAAATTTATAAGTTGGTGACATTGCATGATTTGCTCTTATTCGGTTAATGGTAATAATAAAGTTTCTGTTGTTTTGGTTGTGGAACCATCTTAGCCTCGGGATCTGGACTTGACATGATTTGTAATTTAGTCCTGTTTGTTTGCTGTTATACAATTCTTGCCATTTGGTTTTGAGCTGAATTTTAAGTATGGAATTCAAATCGGTATAAGGAATACGCTGATTAATACACTCTCTGTCTAAGTCTGACGCAGCCTTTGCAAACTTATCGGCAATTTCATTTCCTTGAATACCCGAATGTCCTTTTATCCAAACTATTATCACCTTTCGTTGTGAGCTACGTATTTCGTAATTGGTCTGTAATATTTCTACTTCTAGATGATTTAAGTTCTTCGACGCACCTATATTCTTTAGTCTCTCCACGACACTTTTGCTATCTGTAAATATAATACTTTTCGATCTATCAGTCCTAAGTATATACTTTAGAGCTTCACTTATTGCAAACATTTCTGCTGTATATATCGTTGCCTCATCTGGTAATCTGATCTCTTCGTGATATTTTGTGGTGTGATCGTAAAAAGTGGCGCCTGTACGAATTTGTTTTGATCCATCGGTGTAAATCTGGTTGTAGTCGGGCCATCGTTGATTAACCGTTTCGAGAAAGTGGTGTTTGTCGATCTGAAATGTCTTGATTTGTTTAGAAAACAGAATATGTGGACGTTCTGAAAATATTGGTTGGATTTTTGATGTGTATAGTGACAACCTGTATTGAGAAAGAGTGGTGTAACTTTCACAGATAAGTGGAGTTTTCTTTTTTAGCCAATACGACTGAGTGAGTACTGAAACTGAAAGTTCATGGATAAGTGTTATATAACTTGCGGATTTGGAAAATGCTTTCGTGATGAACTTGTTACTAATTAGTTGCCTTCTCAGTTGTAATGGTGGTTCTACGGCTTCTGCTGCCATAATATTTATTGGAGTTGACTTGAGATATCCAAGACATATTCTCAAGCTTTTGTTTTTTTGGTTTTCTATTTTATCTAAATGCGTTTGTGCCGCTGATCCATACAAATGGCTACCATAATCCAGGATTGATCTTATCATAGTTCTATAAAACAACAAGGCAATATTTGGGTCAGCTCCCCATTTGGTATAACAGAAAGCTCTCAGTATGTTAATAGCATTCTCAGACTTTTTAGTTATTTGATGTATACAGTCTTTCCATAGCAGTTTCCGATCTAGATATAATCCTAAGTATTTCACTACATTTTTTATTTGGAAATTATAAGGTCCCAGTTTTACATGATCCTGCTCAATGTTTCGTTTTCGGCTAAATACACACACCTCTGTTTTTTGTTCAGAGAGTGTAAAATTATTTTCATTCAGCCACTCATTAAAGATGTCATAGGTTTTGTTCAGTTCATATTCACATGTTTCAAAGTTTTTCCTGGTACAATAAAAAACAATATCATCTACAAATTGTATTGTTCGTATATTTTTGAGTTTAACACTGGCATCCATTGTATATAATATAAACAAAAGTGGACTTAAAATGCTGCCTTGGGGGAGTCCAAGGTTCGTGATTCTAGGTTTGGTGATTTCTTGATTTATTTTTAAATGAATTTTTCTGTTGGTGTACAGGGAAGTTATAAAGTTCGCTAATTGTTTATGAAATCCAATTGAAATCAGTTTGTTCGTTAGAACATTTAGGTTAACGTTATCAAATGCTCCTGTAATATCGTTGAAACCTGCCATAGTCATAAAGTTACTAGAAAATCCAGCTAAAGTGTCTGTTACTATTACTGTTAATGCCTCCAATGCTGACCTAGATTTTCTGAAACCATATTGTGTGTCAGGCAGAATATGTTCTTTCTCTAACCATTGCTCAAGACGATTTTTGATAAGCCTCTCAAAGGTTTTCATTACACATGAAGCTAATGATATGGGTCTATAAGAAGTTGGAATGGAATCCGGTTTATCATATTTTTTTATTGGGATGATAATATACTCCTTCCAGCTTTCAGGGATTGTTGTTTGTCCTGTCCATATTGCATTATATATACTTAAAAGATATTTTTTCTGATTCATTGGCAAATTATAAAGCATGGAATATGAAATATTGTCTATACCAGGAGAGCTATTGTTGGTATGTTTCATACATCGTTCCAGTTCCCACATACAAAAACTATCGCTTAGATTGTTCATGTTCCTTGGTACTGACGAAATTTGGGGATCATATGCAACTTGGTTGGTTGGTACCCATGGCGGTGAAATTTTGATGTGAAATTCTTCTATCCAATTCGCATTTGGGTCTATTGGTAGTCTATTTTGGACTTTCCGATTTTTATATGAGTTTACCTTTTTCCAAATTTGTGAAATTGGTGTATGATGGTTTAAACTTTCACAGTACTCAATCCATTTTTGCCTTTTTGTGAGTTTGAAAGTGCGTTTGGCAAAAGCGTCCATTTTTTTGAATTCTATTAAATTTTCACGATTTGGAGTTCTCTTATATTTGATGAAAGCTATTTTTCTTTGATGAGCAGCGTTGTTACAAGTTTCGTTCCACCAAGGCTTCGGACAGTGATTACGGTGCTTAGTCTGACTAGGGACTTTTCTTGGGATGGAGATTTCTGCAGCTTCATTAATCATAGAAAGCAAGCGCGGCTCCTCCTTAGGGTCAATTGGTCAATGACCCCCCTAAAATAATCTCATAAAAATACCAATTTTATTAAAAATATCTTTTATCTAAAACTTCACTCTGAAATATAAAATTCTCTCTCAGCAATCTGCATTGGCAAAACAAATATAATAGATATAATAACGTCGCGCCTCGCGCTATACACAAGCCCGTGGCTGGGCCGTATTTTAAATTGTCTATATACAGTTCTTATGGCTTATGGACAAATGCATGTAAAATAGAAAAGAGACGGCAGATAGCAATTTCGTGGGCGAGAGTGGGAGTGACCTTTCCGTCGTATACCTCTAGTAGAGTCGACGGCCTCACGTTTAGTTAGTTACCGTCTGCTGATTGGATTTGTGGCTGCAGTGTGAGAAATGCATTTTTTTGCTATCCGTGTTTACTGTTTTCGAATGACGCTGTATGGGCGAAAAATGGAGTAACTGACATTAAGCATTTAAAAGTGAAAATTACAAAACATGCCTCTTCAACTACTCATATAAATTCATCAATGAGTTACGCAAGTTTAGGACGTGTTAACATAAGACAGCAACTTGATAGTGTATATCGTAAATCTGTGCATGACTTTAATGAATTGGTATCTAAAAATAGGTATATTTTAAACAAACTAATCGACTGTGTAAAATTTTGTGGAGTTTTCGAAATTGCATTGCGCGGTCATGACGAAAGTGACAGCTCCAATAATCGTGGAATTTTTCTGGGCCTTATCGATTTTGTTTCTGAACTGGATTTAATGTTTAAAGAACACATTGAAAAAAGTACAGTATTTAAAGGAACATCGAAAACAATTCAGAACGATATTTTAGAATCAATGTTAGCCATTGTGCATACTCATATCATGAAGGAGATTGGCCAGACAAATTTTGTGGCCATTCAAGTAGATGAGACCACAGACAGCTCCAATAAAACGCAGATGATTATCATATTGCGATATGTATTAACTGGTATTGTACATGAAAGATTTTGGAAATTTGTTAACCCCCTAGGTACTACAGCACAACATTTAACTAATGTAATATTGGAAGAACTTCAATTATTAAAAATTAATGAAGCACCTGAAAAATTGATTGCCCAAAGTTACGATGGTGCATCAGTCATGAGCGGTAAACTGGGAGGAGTACAAACAAAAATTAAAGAAATATACCCAAATGCACACTTCATTCACTGCTATGCCCATCAATTTAATCTTATCCTCCAAAAAGCGGCGAGTCAACACAAACCGATAAAAATATTTTTTGCAAATTTACACGGATTTTCGTCCTTTTTCGGCCGATCTCCAAAACGTACGATGGTTCTGGATAGAGTGGTTAAAGTAAGGCTACCTAAAGCTGCGCCTACTCGATGGGCTTTCAATACAAAATGTGTTGAAATTGTATACACTTATAAAGATGATTTAAAATCTTGCTTAGAGGAAATTATTGATGAGGAGCAAGATGGTAACAATATAAATCAAGCAACTGGTTTAAAAAGACATTTGGAAGATGAGCATTTTTTATTTTGGTTAAATTTTTTCCATAAAATAATGCCCCATGTTGATATATTGTTTAAACAATTGCAAATGCGAGACATTGATGTTATATCTGTCAAAAATTGTATCCTGTCTTTTAACAACAATATCCAAATAATTAGAAATACTATTTTGGAATCAGAAGTACCAAGCACATCAACAGCAAAAAAAAGAAAAACTACTGCAGAGGATCCAAAGCGACGAACTGCACTTGAAATTTGTGATATTATTATATCTGAAATAAATCACAGGTTTAGTTTCAATGATCATCTCATGATTTCACAGTTATTCTACATAGAGAAATTTGAAGCATACACTACCAACTTTCCGCAAAATATTTTAAAAATGGTGACGGCTAATTATCCCACAGTGAATATTTCCAAACTAAAATCGGAACTTGAAGTCTTATATTGTCGTGAGGATTTTCGCAATAGTGCTGGTGCAGTAGCCATACTTCAGCTTTTTATTAACATGAATTTGTCTGAAACATTTTCTGAAGCAGTGAAGTTATTAAATATTTTGTGCACACTCCCTATGACAACCGTGGAAAGTGAGAGATGTTTTTCTACTTTAAAAAGAGTAAAAACATTCCTGCGTAATACGATGGGACAACCTAGACTTAGTGCCTTGTCTATGCTGAGCATCGAGAAAACGCTTGTCAAGAGCATTCCAAATTTCAATGAGAAGGTCATAGACTATTTTGCAGAACTAAAGGATAGAAGAATTGACTTAAAATATAAAAATATTTAAAGTAAGTTTCGTTTTAATAAATTTACAATTTATTATACTATAAATATTCCTATCTATATATCAGTCAATAACCTGTTCATACCATTTTTCCTATATTTTTTAAAAGATTTACTCTAAAAAAAGACAAATTTAATTTTCGGAAAACTAGGGTAAATAGTATTGAGTTTTATCTAAGTCTGTATTTTTTATCTAAAATATAAATGCTAAAAGATCTTTTAAATACTTTAAAAAATCAACAGTTTGAAGTTTTCAAACCAAAATGACCCCCCTGAAGATTGACCCACGAGCCGCCGCTGATAGAAAGGAATTCATCATAATTTTGAGCTATATCTCTGGATTCAAGAATAGCTACATATAGATTCCAGTTTGCATTTTTTTAACTGCCATCTGTTGTGCTCCGAGGATACAGCTACTTGATGATCATCTTCCACATCGAGTGTAATTAATATGGGTAGGTGATTTGATCCATGTGGGTCCTCAATTGTGGTCCATGTAAAAAATTGTACAATATCGTGAGAGCATAGAGTTAAGTCGATTGCGCTTTTACAACTTAAAGGAACTAATGTTGGAGATCCGCTGTTTAGATAAACAAGGTTACATTGATTTATTGCATCAGATAAAATATTCCCATATGTGTCATTAAAATCGCAACCCCAAGAAACATGGTGGGCATTAAAATCACCTGCTATTACAAAAGGTTTTGGTACATTATCAAAAAATTCAGTCCACTCTTGCAGCGCTATCTTCTTTCTTGGCTCAATATATAATGAAACTATATGAATTGTTTTTTTATTAGGTAAAAGCTTAAGAGCAATGCATTTATGAGAAAAATTGACTTTAGTATTTATTATTATTTCTTTATATAAAATGTTTGCTTTAATTAATATTGCTACCCCTCCAAATCCGTCTGGGCGATCCTGACGACTAACATTGTAATTTTTAAAGTTATAATACTTTCCTTGTTTGAACCAAGTTTCAGATAACACTGCAAGAGCAGCATCATACTCGTGAAGAAGGAATTCCAAGTTCTCTTTATTTGAAACTGCTGATCGGCAGTTCCATTGAATTATATTTAATTTTTGTATTGTATCTGCGAATTTAATGTGTTTTCTGATGAGTCTATATTTAATTGTTTACTAATTATATATTCTAGTTCCGTTTTTGAAATATCATAATTATTGGTTCTCCTAATTGTTGAGATAATGTTTGCCACTAATTCTAAAATAATTTTGACATTTTCTGAGCCTAACCCTGAATGATGAGTTGAAAAATCTGAGGTGTTTAAATTCTTAACGTAACTGTTATTGGTTAAAATATTAGAATCTGGCCCTAGAGTCCTAGGTTGGGAAACAATATCTCGATGTGCTATTTCTATGGGGTCTGGGCTATTTGGCCTCAGCCTTTTAACTGGTTTGTGAAACGTACCAGTTGATTGTTTATGATGAACTTTACTGTATGTTTGTGTGTGGTGTGAAGGGCTTTCTCCGAAGATGTTATAGTTTGGAGGAGGTCGAGTTGAACATGAGGGTAGAACCTCAAAACGGGTTGGAGGTGGGATGGACATATTTTGAAAGGTCATGTTTTTATTTGGGATGTTGCTAGTGTTATTTGAACGATTTGCAGTAATAGAAGCGTAGGTGTTTCTAGGGATTTGTTTATTAGCATCATGATAATTTAAATTTGTTGATGACATAGTTTCTTTGATTAATTTTTGTCGGTGAAACTCCGGGCAATCTTTCAAATTAATAGTGAAATGATCTCCCATGCAACTGAAACATTTTGGTGATATTTCTTCTTCCGTACACTCTTTTGAATTATGATCCTTATTGCATTTGAAACAGCGGGGATGAGACTTACAGTGCCCCCCCAGGTGCCCGTAACGCAAACAATTGAAGCAAAGCAATACTTTTTGTTTGTATGTCTCTACCTCTTTAATAACTTTATTGATAATTACATATTTGGGTAATATTTGTGTTTTGAAACTGACAACACACGATTTGGTTGGCACAAATTCTGTCATTTCATCTTTTGTAACCTTACGATTTATTCTCTTAACATTTAAAACCTCGAAAGGCAGATGATTATCATAAGATTTAATTTTATTTTTGAGATACTCTTCAGAAAATTCCGTCGCAATATCTCTTATTACTCCTTGCCTGACAATAATAAATTTAGGAACATAAATATCTAAATTGTTGTCGATAAATACTTTAGCGTTTTTGTTACTGACAAGATAATTAGCATTTTTTGGGTCCTTCATTTTTATTCGAATTCTATTGCGACCTATTGTATCTATACTTAAAATTTTATTGTCAAGTTCAGGAAAATTTGATAAAATTAAATCCCCGACTTTTAATGAATTTAGCCTACCCGAAAAGTTCGTTTGATTATTTTCAACATATAAATGGTAAGGTCCTTGATCGTTTGATTCATACTTAAATACCTGTTTCTCCCTTTGGGGTTGTAATTGGGAGGTGTTTCCGTCTTTCAAAGGATTAGTTTGCTCGATATTTGAAGAAATTGGTGTACTTACGTTTTGATTTCCCTGTGTATTGAATATACCTGAATCCGTAACTTGCATATTAATATCTTGCGGTTCTGTAGAATCGATTGGAGGATGAGTGGGGGGTCTTTCCCCCCCGAATTGACACTCATTGTGTGTCCCTACACTACCACTATTTCAGTTTGTTTTTTATAGAAATAATTTAACAAGTTTTAATACAAATCTGTTGACTATTAAGCACTCGATATCACCGGCCGATGTAAATAGATACGTGTGGTTCTCTCGAAGATCCGTACGAAACTGAACATTGGGTTGGTATTAGATTAAAGATAATTAAAAAAAGGTAAGAGATTTCGCTATTTTACGTTGTGTTGAATCTATTTCACGTTGCGTTGAATTCCGTCTTCAGTTTTTATCTTTTTCTGTTACGTTTTTCTATTTCACTCTGCCTGCCGTGCCAACGTTCCGTGGGATTTCTTCTTAAGGGATCCCATGGAATGTGACGTGGCACTCTTCGCCATTTCACATCAGCAAATACAAATAGAAAATACATAAATAAGGGAGTGCAATTAGAACGAAAATATGCATTGTTTCGGAAAAATTCAAACAAGCTTATATTTTTCTAAAACTTTTTTTGTTAGTTTATATACATGTTAAAGTAAAAAGTTCTACTCGCGGATTTGGCCGCTAATTGTTTATTAATTGTTTAAACAATAACAATTGCTTTGTATTAATAATTTTAAAAATATCGTTAAATTCATCATTTTACTATGATCAAATATGTTTCTATCTTGTTTTTGAATATACCGAATCCGAATATGGCATTGCAATTTGAAAATTCTTGTACAGAAGCTCTTATACAGTATGTCTGCGTAGCTAGGAACCACATGGAAAACTTTTCTATTATCAATTTTACGAAAAAAGTTATTCTTCATAAAATGCTCTGGATTGTCAAAAATCTAAAACTCAACAATCAGATATCAAATTTTATCAATTTTATACGAGTTATGTCAAAAATATGAATTTAGTTAAAGAGTAAAGTACCTTTATCTTTCAGAATATCAAAAAATGCTATTATGAAAAGTTGTTTGAAATTAAAAACTATGCTTAAATATACAATTACATTATTCTGATCGAAAATTTTGTCAATTTTTTCTCAAATTACATATACTCATCATCATTTTCATTACAATTATGATACCTAACAATTTTATTATCACTTTTACGAAAAAAAGTTATTCTTCATAAAATGCTCTCCCTGGTCTAAAATCTAAGATACAATCATCAGATATTAAACTTTTTTAATTTTATACGAGGTATGTAAAAAATATGAATGTTCTTAAGAGTTAAGTGCCTTTATTATTCACAATATTTTAATTAGAAGGATGTAATTGAACACTAAAACAAATTTTTTAATTCCAAACAACTTTTCTTAATAACAATTTTCTATATTGTGAAATTTAACGATACTTTACTTCGTACAAAATTCATTAAACTTGATATTTGATGGTTGCATCATAGATTATATACGATGCAGAGTATTTTATAAGGAATAACTTTTTTTCGTAAGACTGATAATAAAAAAGTTATAAATAGGTTCCAAGTTGCGCAGACATACTTGTATAAGAGCTAAAAAAATTTTTTTGCTCAACATTTATTATTGTTGAAGTTTATTATGAAATGCATTTTAGGTAAGTTTTACAGAAAAAAGTTTTGATCACTTTATATAAACATTTTTTTAGCTGGTAATTTTCGGTTTTTTTATTACATTTTTGTTATCTTTCTTAATTTTCTCAAAAAGAAATAGTCTATTTCATATCTAAAGTAAAATAATTAAGTGCATTTTAAAGATTACATCCCAAGCTTAAAAAAGCACTTATAAAACTTTAATAGATCTGTTCGAACTTGAGTAATACCGTCTTAAAGTGGTGGTAATTCAATAAAACTACGAAGATTTCAAAAATTACATTTTTCAAGACGTCATATCATTTTAATTAAATTTTTGAGATTTTTTTTTGAATGAAACATCGTTTAGTACGATGCTTGAAAGGCAAGTTGTGCAAAATTAAGGGTTTAATAAGAAAAATTGTATTAGTTACACATCATTAGTAAATCATCATCAGTAAATCATTTTTAAAGAAAATTTATGTAAGGCTCATTTTCGCCCCCACCGTACTTATGCCCATACATTTTATTTATTTTTATTATAACCATAAGATAGCTTAATTATTCTTCTTTTAGGTTCAATTTGTAAAATTTCATTTAATCAATTAGTTAAAGAAATACATTAAAATAACTCAACCGTGCACTTCGCCGTACGCTAGTTTACTCGTACAGTGCTCCAATGTTTGTGAGAAGGGCGACTTTAGCGTTATAAACAAAAAATTATACGAGTAGAAGATACAGATTTAATTTTAGAAAATTCTTTATATAAAGTTTTTTTGTAAAGTTTTCTGAATTTTTCAAATTTATATTTTCGGAGTTATTTAAAAAACAACATCAAACTTCGTAGTTCATTTGTTTAATAAAAACTGAAGCACATACTTCTCGAGTACAACTTTTTGATATGTTGTTTATTAAACATTTCTTAATGAAATTACAAAAAGTTCTATCTTGCTTGATCTTTTCCGAAGTGAAAATCTATATGCACACAAAAAAATAGTGAAAAGAAAAGACACCGCACGTTACTGAGGAATTAAGAAATATTTACTGTTTGCTAGATTCGGTCGGACTCCGAGTATTGGAGGCACACCAAGAGTATTTAGGGTAGAAATTTTATTCTTCTTCTTGGGGTGCTGTCTCTTTAGTGGAGGTTAGCGATTACACTGGTAACTCTGTCTCTGTCCAATGCGGCTCTAAACAAAGATGTTGAAGGTCGGTCCAATCTCTGATGTTTCTAAACCATGAAATATGACGCCTACCGGTACCCTGTTTTCCTTCAATATTACCCTGAATGATCAGTCGCGGAAGGCAGTACTTTTCGTTTCTCATTATATGTCCCAGGTAGTTACCTTTTGTAACTTTGATGATCTTCAGCAGCTCCCTATCTGTACCTATTCCCATCAGAACATTTTCGTTGGTGGTGTGGCTTGTCCAGGGTATTTTGAATATTTTTCTACAAAACCAGAGTTCAAAAGTTTGTAACTTATTCATCAGCGTTATGTTGAGTGTCCAGGCCTCCGCTCCATACAAAAGTATTGACCATAAATAGCAACGTCGTTAGATAACCACAGAGTAAAATTACTACGACAATAACCGTACCAACTCCTAGGCGAGTCGGAAGGATTGAAGGGGTACGTACCTAGTCTGAATTAGCTCCTGACATAATTTGAACGATGTTTGTTTACAGACAAACGATGGGAGACCTCGCACCGGTCCGCGCCGGCCATAGATAGAGGAAAAAACTTAATGAATTCCTTAATAAAATGTATCATCATCAACAGGGCTTTTCATTCCGGGTGAAATGTTTGCCGCTCTTACTTAGAGCTCTCTGATTCGCTTATTGCGGTGAATCACTCCGCCTTCCACTTGTATGTTGTCGAAGTTTGTTGTATGACTTGGCTTTCGTTACAATTTTCTTCCACTCATTTCGATATGTGCATAGTTCCCTCCAGTTTCTCACTTCCAGAATTTTGATATCTCTCATGACCTGGTTCTCCCATCTCTCTCTGGGTCTTCCTCTTGGTCTTTCAGTTTCTGGTTTTCATCTGGTGATCTTCTTAATCAGTAGGTCGTTTCTCCTTCTCTCTGTGTGTCCCAGCCATCTCAGCCTCTGTGCTTTAATAAATCTAACTATATCTTCTCCCTTCATTATGTGTCTTAGTTCATGGTTCATTCTTCTTCTCATTTCTCCGTTGTCCATTCTTATCGAGCCCATAATCCGTCTGAGGATTTTCCTTTCGAATATTCTCAATTTTTCTTCATCTTTTTCCGTAAGGCACATTGTGTCAGCTGCGTACGTAACTACTGGTCTGATTGCAACTCTGTATATTTTCAGTTTTGTATTTCTGGATGTATGTGGATAAAATGTATATATTTATTAAAATCCCTTAAAGGGCTCTATCAAAATCACAGAATGTTTTCGATCTGAAAAGATTATCATCAGTACTAATATACCTTAAATAAGTAAAACTATTTTAATGAATGCAAAAGTTTAATTAAAATATTGAGCAAGGTTAAAAATACAAAGTTGGGTAAACTTACAGGTTTAACTAAGCCACCAAAATATGTGGGTAAAAACCCTTTAAATGTTTTAAAATTAGGGTAAATTTAAAGCAATGAATTCATATATAGAGGGGTTAACGAGTTGTGTTCTTACGCTATATTTTTGGTTTTAATTTGCATCAAAGCGTTGGCTAAGCTTATATCGAAGTCGTTCATCAGAGTATATTATATGGGACTTTTGTAGCTATTCACCTGATGTGTGAAGTTTAAAGATACTATTCGTTGCAAGATAATTCGGATGGAATTCCGACAAAATATGTAAAAAAAAGTACATATTTTGTTAGAATTTCATCCGAATTATCTTGCAACGGATAGTACATTCGTTGAACATTTGCTTACGAATTTGTACCTGACCGGATATCTGACGAGCTATGCCAGCCAGGGCGTATTGAAACATGTAATATCCTATTGGTGAGGATTCATATACAGAGGGTTTAACGAATTGTGCTCATACGTCATTTCTTTGGTTTTCAATTACATCAAATCGTTGGCTTATGTCGAAGTCCTTCATTCACGCACATTCATGCAGCATGCAGCACAAAAAATAGAAAATCGATTCGATAATAGTTATTTATGTATTAAGTCAGTAAAGTGACTCTTTATCGAACGAGTCTGATATTACGACAAAAACGAGTGTAGCGAGCGAGGCGAGTAACAGACGAGTTGAATAGAGTCTTTACTGACGTGGTGCATACAAAATTTTATCGCCAACATAATTTGATTGGAAATCAACTTGGAATTTGAATTCCGATGATTCGCACCTTAAAGTTGACTACGTAAGAGTTTGAGCTCTGTAATTATTTAAAAATAATATAAAATTTATAAAAAAAAATTGAATAAAAATCTGTGGTTTATTTAACTTCTTTAAAATCTCATTATACCATTACACAATTTTTTAAATTTAATTATCTTCATTATTTCACAAAAGTAATCATCTTTAATTTTAATAATCCCTGAATGAAAAACTGAAGAGTGAAGTACTGAAAGCTTGGAGCTTGAACAATGCCAAAATATATTTTATCTACAATTTCACTTTCTATGATAATTTGATATTGGTTTAACACTTACCTGCAATTTACAATTTAAGAACTTTTTAAATTTTAGACGTCATAATAATTTCATGACACTGATTAGTGATTACAGATAACTTTTGCAAGATGGCCGCTTTCGATTTTTAATCGATAGTCATCAATATTGAATAATTACTTAATCGGTAAAGTTTTAATTTACTTTATATGAATATAATTACAAAATACTATAATATTCCACTTTTTGACACACATTTAATTGATAATATAGCAAATTGTGTACAATATTTTTAATAATTAAAGTAAATAAATTTTAAGTTCACTCAAATACTAGCCATTCGATTACTGCCATCGATCACTTACATTCAATCTTGGTTAATTTGATTAATCGCGGCAGGTAAAGTAAAATTCTTCTTTTAGTACAATAAAGTGCCACTTTGCTGCCGCAAATGAGGGCAAATGAGCCTAATAATGAATGACTTTAGTGACGGTTTGCGATAAACATATTAAAAATTTTGTGTAATGGCATAAAAAGTAAATTGTAGGTACCATGATTTCCAAATGGGGTTTCGCAAATAAACACTTAGGTTTACATACATGACGCAAAAATATTGTATTTTTCTTTAAAATTTATTTGAATACTGTTTAGGCAAGTAATAATACATTATGTTTCAATATAAATCACAAAAATAAAAAATTGCACTTAATGGTTTAATTTAAATTACCGGGGTAGGCACAAAATTTCGCCTCCAATGCTTTTTAAATGCATTCATTTCTTTCGAATCCTGGGAAAACTAATAAGTATTTTTGACAAATTTAAACGCGGAATGAAAGATTACGTCAACGTTATTACCGAAGGCCGAAAGTCCCTTAAAACTTCTCTAATGATAATTTTAATAAATTTAGTGTCATTTTTAATTTCAAATATCTCATTTACAAGAAACTTTTTGTTTATTCTAAGGGACTTTTTGCCCTCTGTAATATTGTAATCTTTCATTCTGCGTTTAAATTTTTTAAAAATATTTAATAGTTTTCTTAGGATTTGAAAAAAATATGAATGCATTTAAAAAGCATTAGAGCCAAAATTTTGCGCCTTTGCCCTTAACACGATGCTTGTCACTGCTTTAAATGTATTATTTCATTACATAAATATAGGTCATAAATAATTAAAATTAAATCCGACAATTTATGCAAATGATTATTAGTTCTATTAAAACTTTAATTATTTGATAATTTAAATTTTCAAACAAAAACTGATATACATATCAAATGTTTACATTGTTGGTTGAATCCAGGGTTAATGCAAAATCTAAACAAAATTAGTTTACATACGAACATAAAAACAGTTTAATACGAATGGATATTGAATTTCTAATTGATAATTTAATCTTGATTTGGTTTTGTTTTTACGTACAATTTTAGAATGAACCTACATTTAGAAAATTAAATTACACACCTTTTTATGACCACTAAAAAACTATTATGTTTGTCAGGTTTTTCGTATTCAATGAACGTATTAAAAAGTAAGATGATGTGGATCTGGGATAATACACAAAAAAAAATATATTCGCAAAATATTATACCAGTCTCTATAATGTGAACAAACCGAAATATCCGATAATAATCAATTTGGCTTTATGCAGCGCAGATCAATAACAGATACAATTTTCATTATAAGGCAGTTGATGGAAACATAGGTACACGATTAAAGAAACAAACGCTCATATAACATTCATTGATCTTGAGAAATAGAGAAAAGAATGGAATAATTACATAACCAGAATGGTGGAGAAACGTGTGGTCAAAATAGCAAGAGATAAGTAGGATAAGTAGGAGATAATCATTAGAAGAAGTATCGGCCGACCGCGCAAAATGTATTTTTTAACTCATTTATTCAGCAATCTATCAATAATGACAATAAGCGTTTTTGTTTACAAATAATTATGACATGTACAGGATGCTTCCTTAAGCACTCTGTTTTATAATGTAGCTATTGCATACTTTATGTTATTACCTCTACTATTTATTATTTACAATATTTTACTAGTTACAAAATTATGTATATTATAAAAAAATTACTTAAACCTATTTAAGTCCCTGGGTTTGAATTTTTTGAAGTTATACTTCTTTACCGGCGATATGAGGGTGAATTTTTATATGTTAAAACCTATGATCCCGGTGCATGCGCATTATAACTTTGTTCTGATTGGATGTTCAAATGACATGTCAAAAATTATTCAATATGGCGGCTGTGGCAGAGCTGTAGTTTGATTATTTATGGTTGTTGCGTTTTAAAATTTGTGTGAAAAGAAACAACAAACAAAAGTTAGTTAATAGTTATACTGCCTTTTTAAATAGTTTTCATATACCTATATTTTTGGACTTTTGGACTATTTTGGACAAGGAAAACTCAATCTAATTTAGTAAGTAGTTTTTATTATAATCATATTGTAATTATACATTTGGATTAGGTTGAAATACAGTAGAGCTTCGATTATCCGAACTAATTGGGGGACATAGGTGTTCGGAAAACCGATTTGTTCGGATAATCAAACTACAATATATTGATACATATTTATAGTCATATTGCTTATTTCATGACCGTGAATTTTTAAATAGTTGGTTTTTAATTCCTGGATTTGCGGTCTGTTATAAATAAAACACTTGATTTTGCTTAGACGTTTCGGCTGTTTGCCATTTTCAATAAGCACTTTTAATTATTAAACATTACACTGTTAACAAATATATTTTATATACCATACACGTAATATTTTGAAAATTAAAAAAAAAATGCACATCGTGTTTCTCTAAGATGTTATGAGAGAATGCCAGGCATTCTCTCTATGGCTTTTACCGTATGCCCAATGCCCATGCCTGGCATTCTCTTATAACATCTTAGAGAAACACGATGTGCATTTTTTTTTAAATTTTCAAAATATTACGTGTATGGTATATAAAATATGTTTGTTAACAGTGCAATGTTTAATAATTAAAAGTGCTTATTGAAAATGGCAAACAGCCGAAACGTCTAAGCAAAATCAAGTGTTTTATTTATAACAGACCGCAAACCCAGGAATTAAAAACCAACTATTTATAGTCATACATATTTATCCACAAGTGAATAAAAGCCATATTTATATACCTACATATTTATTTATATCTTGATAATGACAACTAGCAACTTAACAAAAAAGTGCAGTCTTTGCAACAACATAATTATTTTTGGATACAATATTGAAGAAAATTGAAGATATTTTAAGCGTCAATTACTAACGCTTGCTCGGTATTCGAGTGCGGGACGCGGGAGTCGATAGTTCGAATAAGCGGTCGTTCGGTTGATCGACGTTCGGATAATCGACGCTCTACTGTACATTTATTTTCTCAAGAATGGGGATTTTAGAGAGAAATCCCAAGTTAGGTCCGATTTTTATTTTTAAATTATGATTTTTTGGCGTAGATTTATTTATCTAGTAGGTATGTAACATATATGATTTACATACTTAATTTGATTACCAACAAAAGTTCTACCAATCTTCATCTAATATATTGTTTTCTTACTGTTTTGTTATATTTTAATATTTTCTTCCACAAAATTTAAACTACATAATTTAATTATATTCAAAACAACTGTCAAACAGTAAAACGTTCAATTACCCTATTTTTCCACATGACAAATAATGTGGAATTGGACTAGTGAGTCTAGGCTTCGATTACGAATCAAAGCGCCCCGAAAATCACGGGTTCGATTCCCGATGCAAGTTTTTATTTTTTTATTTTTTTATGCATTTTATGATTGTAAGTATATTTGTTATATAATTTTTTTTTAGAAAATGCGCATTTAAAATTTTTGCCAACAATTATTATCGTTTAGAAATCATTTTTTCTTTGTGGCATTTTTCAATGTGTTTGTGTGCGTTTTATTCTTTTATTTTTTTAAATTTTTGGTATTGTCTTAAAATCACATAATATGTAGTAGAAGTATAACTTCTTACGTGCGTACAAAGTACACACACATTCTTTTTTAATCTTCTTTCTTCATGTAAGTCTTCAAACAAGCGCTTGGCTAACTCGTTAGGATGTACAGACACTCTTTTGCGATATGTTGCACTATATTCACTTATTACTACTTGCACTGTTGGAATTGCTAAGTCTCGTTGGATCACTGAGTTGGGTACGTAAGTACGAAGCATCAGAATCAGCCTATCGTCTTGTTTTGGAACCTCTGTATTATATTTACGTTGCTATTAGAAGCTGTTCCCCAGAGCTAGGCACCGTAGGTCCAAATGGGCTTTATAGTGGCTTTGTAGACCAGTAATTTGTTTTCTAGAGACAAGTTAGAGTTTCTGCCGATGATCCAGTATTAAACGGCTTAGCTTTAGTCCTAACTGTTTGCGTTTAGTGAAAATATGTTTTCGCCTTGTTAGTCTTCTGTCTAGGTGGATTCCCAAATATTTTACATTTTCGGCTTGAGGCAAATTGTTATTGTAGTTGTACTGGTGGGCAAGTCTCTTTGCGGAGTGTAAATGTTACTTACATGTGTAGATTTTAGTTCATTTGCTTTCATGCGCCATTTCGACAGCCATTTTTGTATTTTGTTAAGGCAGATTTGAAGTTGCCTTGATGCCATATTTGGGTCTTCGTGTGAGGAGAGAGAGCAGCTGTATCGTCCGCAAATGCGGCTATTGTAACCATCGGTGTAGCAGGAAGATCACTTGTGTACAACAAATACAGGATATGTCCGAGTACATTGCCCTGTGGTACCCCTGATTCTATGGCGTTTAGAAAAGAGTATTCTTTGTTTTGTCTGACAATAGAATAAAATAGAAATGTGCTTTATTGCCATGAAAAATTTTACAATTTTATCGACAAAGCTTATAAATAGTCAAAAAACAAAACAGTAACAATCCAATTTACTAAAATTACATAAATCGTCAATATACCACTTAGTATAAAATTAAAATTGTAAACTATAATACCTGTGTTTATCCCATTTGTCTACCTACCTTTCCGTGGTCTAGTCTTGTGTGTGTGCATTGCTCTGAAAGACCCCTGAGCAGAAGTACTCCTTGTTGACATTCCTTATAATACAATTAAAAAAAAAACAAACAAAAATAATAATAAAAAAAAAAAGAAAAAAAAAGAAAGAAAAAAAAAAGAAAGAAAAAAAAAAAGAAAGAAAAAAAATATATCTAAAAATAAAAAATAAAAAAAAAAAATAAAAAAAAAAAAAAAAAAAAAAAGAAAATAATAATAAAAAAAAACATAATAAAGAATAATATTGAATAATACTAGAATATATTTATGATATAGATATATGTATATAAATGAAATATTGTATGATTGTAGCTAAAGATTAAATTATCCATTTATTGTTATAGAATCTAGGTATATCTTTAAAATACAAAATCGTATTTTAATAGTAATATGTGAGATAAATATCTGTAGAGCAAAAATAAGTTCGGCTAATGGATTAAGTCCACAGTCAGGAAATTCGATGACACACACACACACACAAATCGTCAATATATTTAAATAATAATAATAATAATGAAGTTAAAACAGAAATAATCAATTGCAAAAATTTAAATAATTTGCAAATGCATAGTCTACCTAATAATTAATAAAAAAGGTTTAAAAGTTAAAAAGTTAAGCTGCTGCCTATGACAAACAAATATAGATAAAAAAATAATAAAAATACTACTTGTGCAAAGGGTACTGTAATTTCTTAGTTATTGACTAAAAAAATCTTCTACTGAATAATATGGTCTTTCAGACAGGTAGGCTTTTGTCAGTTTACGGAATTTGGGGAAAGATGGTGCAGATTTTAGTTGTAGGGGGAGATGGTTGTACATTTTTTTTGCGGAATATAATATCGATTTCTTTACTAACTCCGAGGACGGGGTCGGCAAATAGACGTCAAACGTAGAATTTCTCGTGAAGTAGTCATGATTAGGTCTTGTTGGAAAGACATGTAGATGTTTACGAATTAAGCAAACAGTTTCATCTACAAAGATGGAAGGGTTAAAATTCCGTGATCTTTGAAGTAACTTCTGCAATGTGTTGTTCTTCTGAGGCTAAACAGATATCTTATTGCTCTTTTTTGTAATTTGAAAATAACATCGAATTGGGCAGCTGTACCAGAACCTCAAAAAGGAAGACCATAACGAAGATGTGACTCGAACAAAGAAAAATATGTTATTTCGGAAGATGCTAAATTGAGTTCATTCGAAACAGATCTTATAGCATAGCAAGCTGAAGAGACTTTCTTCCGTAACAAATCGATATGGAGGGACCATTTAAGGTTGCTGTCTACAAAAATACCAAGAAATTTTACAGAATCAACGGTACTGATCTGGCTGTTATTAAGAGGTAACGGTTGAAGAGCTCCTTTATAAGACAAGGCTACTGTTTTATCTACGAAACGAGAGTAAATTTGAGTCAGACCAGGTTTTTATTGTAAGTAGATCAGAAGGTATAGTAGCATGAAGAGTTGCAATATTTGACTTGCTCCAAGTGATACTGGTATCATCAGCAAAAAGAAAGATTTTTCCATCGATTTTTAAATTAGTGATGTCATTAATAAAGATAAGGAAAAGTAGAGGACCCAATACTGAACCTTGAGGTTCCCCACATACAATGTTTTTGAGACTAGAGTCTGTATCATTTGCTCTAACCAGTTGTTTCCTATCATCCTAGTAAGATTGGAACCAATCTAAAGAAATGCCTCGAATTCCGTAGAAATTTAGTTTCTTATCAAAATGTTGTGATTTACACAATCAAAAGCTTTGGCGTAGTCACAAAAAACGGTGGCAGTTTGAAGATTATTGTTCAGTGCTTGATAAACCTCATGTAGTACAGAAAACATGGGATCATTGGTACATTTATTATTTAAAAAGCCGAACTGATTTTGTGATAAAATGTTGTTTTCAACAAGAAAGTGCCTATTGGTTAGGTATAACTTTAGTAACAGAAAGTGGGGATAATGGAGTAGCTTCTTAATTTTGTACAAGAGTCCAATATGCCAAATTTAATCGAATGCTTGTGACATATCAATAAAGGCAGCAGAACAATAATGTTTTTTTTTTGGAAGCCATCGTTAATCTTGTTAACTATAATATGTACTTGTTCGATGATACCATGTTGGTCGACAATCTAGGTCGACCTTCACGCATCTGTTTACCGGATGAAATATTTTTTTAATTTTTATACACAGACAAAAACGACTTGTATGGGTTTCCCATCAAAATATGATCATAGCTATCTTCAAGAGGGGGCGTACGGTGTGAAATCAACATTTTAAGCATATTTTTGTTTTTTTCTTAAAGTATGGTAGATTTATTTTACTCTCAAATAAAGATATTCAGTACAATTCAAAGAATATTTAAAAAGAAATTCAACGAAAAATATTTAAAAATAAGCCACAGGTGGCAACTTTTTAAAAAGACACCTAAAAAAACAGTGGATTTTACGTTGGATATCAGAACTCATTATTAGATCGTAGATCATGTGAAACAAAAAATTCAAAAAGATTTTATTGCTTATGAGTTTCTCGAGGAAACTCTCTCGGGGTTTTTATTTTTAAAGATTTTTGACTTTTTGGTGTGATTCAGGAGTCCAAACCAACGAAATATTTTCAAAAGAGGGTGAAAATCAATATATTTATTATTTTTAAACAAGAAATAAACAAAAAACAAAAATATCTCGATATCGTTACCTCACGAAATATCTAAATAAAATCTGCGAAAAATTTCAGGTGGATCGGTCAAGTAGGTTTTGAGTTCAAAACAATGTCCACCGCCTTTGAAGAAAGCAGTTTTGAGAAAAACGCGTTTAAAGTTTTGTCAAATTTTATTTCCAATTTTTTTCCGATGCACACCGGAGTTTGTTTTTGAATCGCGTAGTAATTTACAAAAGAGAGTGGGAACAGCTCCTGAACGTTTCTCACTGCACTCAAGCTTTTGCTCCAATGAATCTGAAATTTTCAGAGAGTATTCTTGAAGATACGTACTTTTATATAAAATATTAAAAGATATCGAAAATTTTAAAATTTATTTAATTGTGCTGAAATAACTCTCAACTTTAATATTTCCTTTTAATTTAAAATTTGCTTACGTGTTTTAGGTTTTGTATAGTTTTCCCCTTCGTCTGCACCGGTTTTTTTGGACATTCGAGCTTGTTTCTACCTCTGCTTTGTTGGTCCCTGAAGATTTTAAGAAGGCCATTACATTGCTGGTTATAGTATAGTTTTTTAGAGAAAGCTGTTTGCAAATGGCCGCGGAAACTTTTCCACTTTTACGGGCGGTTTTCCGAGTTTAAATATTATGATACCTATAAATTATGAGGACTAGTTGGGATAAGCATTTAGAACGTAAGTACCCAAGTAGACTGTATGTTTTGGTAATTTCAGGAAAGTTTTTATAACCTTCTTTGTTGTATGATGATCTTTATTGCTGCAGGAATAAAGATAAAATATTACGAGTTTTTACACTCAACAAAAACGTTTACAGAAATTTGCACCTTTTAATTACGTTAAGAAAAAATTTTTTGATTAATTTTAATAATTTTTTTATATTATTAAACCGCATCAACTACTAGTCTAAGATCTTCCTAAAAAATTCGTGGAAATTATGGCCCAGTACCGCCAGAACCGGGCTTTAGCTGGCGTAAAGGCGAGATGGCACATCAATTCTATTGCATCGTTGTTCTATTCTAGGCGCCGTTTAAAAGTGCCTTACCAATGTATATAGAATCTTAATACTACTACTACAAGGGAGGTACAATAATTACAATTTCGGAGAGAAATTATAAAGTAATTTTTTTTTATTGTAGGTATTGTGTTAAAATTTAACAATTTTGAAATAAGTAATTTATATTAATAATTTATATTATTGTACATTTGAAGAGGTTAGACTTGCCTACCCCGACGGGCCGCCCCTGAAATGAAGTCCAATTACTTGTTTTATAATGATTTTCCGACTTATGTTTGTATTATGTATGTAGTGTTTGTATTGTGACTTTATTTTTGTTATACAAATTGAGAAAAAGGTTTATCTCACATCAAGGAAAAGCGTGAAATAAAGAGTAGAGCTGTTTTATTTCATTAAGAGGTCTCACAGCGAATTCACAATCGTATCTGTCTGTTCCGCAGATTAACTCTAACCAAAGCACCAAAGACAGACAAATTTATCATTCAGGTGAAATCCATTTTCGTCTCTTCATTAAAGTGACTTCCACGCCACATGTACAGCGGGATACGCAATAATGTGAGATAAAAGGAAAACGAGACATGACCAAATTAGGAGATACATCAACATTAAAATTAATGCAACATGTCGACCTGGCAGAAACACCACATCAAATTATTGTATTATTGCCCTGTAGACCTTTGACGTCCGGGATCAGTATATATTACGGCTGTTCGTTATTTCGGTTTTAAAGGATTTTACGGCTTCATTAGCTTAGTGTCACCAGTTAAGCTATAGCCTATAAAACCAGGTTACGATCTCACTATCCAATATTTTAGATTTTTCGTGATGTAATATTTTGATGAAACCGTAGGAAAATAAAGAACTTACGGAAAAATAGGAATGGCAATGCAATATGTTTCGATGGCTAATTTAAAAGCTATTACACATTTTTTACTGAATTTAAAGTTTAATTTTAAATACGTATATTGAAAGCTTTTTTTAATATTTATAGAGATACAATTTATATCGTATGGTAGGCTATTGATTATGTTCAAAATAAGAGAGCTAAAAGGAACTACAACGTTAACGGGATTTTATTGTCTTGTACGGTCAATGGACCTCTAAATTATAAAAAACCGCGGAGTGCTACCATTTAAATGGGTGCGTTTTTGAGAAAGGGGTGAATTAGTCCCTAGGCACAGGGTGAATTAGGGTGAGTTCAATGCAATTTTAGTACAAACACGTCTACAGGAAAATTGTTCCAGGTTAAACTTACAATCGAAATATTATATTTTAATGTCAAAAATAGTTTTTCTTACAAAAATATATTCAAAAGAAAAGCAAGAAAAAAACACGAAAGAAAGCAATTTTGTTTTTTGCCCCATAACTTTTTTCCACAGGGATATAGGTATAGGCATTGCTTTAGCAGAAAATAACTTCCATCCTTTCTCTTTAAAATGAAGTTAAGTAGGATTCTCTAAGATTTACAATTTTCGAAATAGAATTTTTTAAAGTTCTCCGCTCGCAGCATTTTTGTGTAATTTTCCCCATTATTTCGCAAACATTGTTCTGTAACTTTTTCCTACGCATTTCTAGGTATATGCAATGGTACATTAAGTAGAAAGAGAAGTCAATTACCTTTAAACTGGTCTACTGTATAAGGTTATAAGGCTCGTTTTAAGCAAGTTATGCTTTTTTAAGGTTTCATACATTTAATGATTTTTTATATTTTTAATGATTATTTTTTTAAATTATCATTATGACTTTTTTTCTTGTATATTTAGGTATATACATTGTGGAATAAAAAAAGCTTATTTTCTTTACTTTAAAATGGCGTATTGCAAAAAATTCTAGGATAATTTTTAAACACGATATCCATAGGATATCCAAGAGTATCGGTAATTTGAGAAAAATTTTAATTTTTTTTTATTGTTTTCAATTAGAAAAATATGATTGCATATTATAACATAATTTTTAATTCCAAATAACTTTTCTTAATAACACTTTTCGATATTATGAAATATAAAGGTACTTTACTCTTAAGCGAACTTCTTATTTTTTAACATACCTCGTACACTATTGATAAAAATTTATATCTGATGATTGCATCTTAGGTATTAGACTATATAGAGCATTTTATAAAGAATCATTTTTTAATAAAGTTAATAATAAAAAAGTTTTTCGGTTCCACTTTAGTGGGACCTATTGCATGTGTACAATATGTCATATTTTGATATCTTATTTAAAAATAGTCCCAGAATTTTTTACGATACACCATTTTAAAGTAAAGAAAATAAGCTTTCTTTTTTATTAGACAATGTATATACCTACATATACAATAAAAAAAGTTATAATGAGAAATTTAAAAATAATCGTAAAATATATCAAAAATCATTACAAATATAAAACTTTGAACAACCATATCTTGCTCAAAAATAGACATACAGCCTCTTACAAGAAACAGTATTAAAGGTAATTGACTTTTCTTCCTATTAAATGTAACATTGCATATACCTAAAGCTACGTAGAAAAAAGTTACAGAACAATGTTTGAGAAGTAACAAGAAAAATGGGCCAAAATCGCTGTGAGTTGCGAACTTTAAAAAATCCTGTTTTGGAAACCGTAAATCATAGAGACTTCTTCTAAACGTCATTTTAAAGAGCAAGGACGGAAGTTTTTTTCACGTGAAGAAATGTCTATACCTATATCCTGGTGGAAAAAAGTTATGGGCCAAAAAGCAAAATTGCTATCTTTTGTGTTTTTTTCTTGCTTTTCTTTTGAATATATTTTTGTAAAAAGAAATATTTTTGACTTTAAAATGTGATGTTTGGGTAGTAAATTTAACCTGGAACAATTTTGCTGTAGATATGTTTGTACCAAAAGTGCATAGAACTCACCCTAATTCGCCCTGTGCCTAGGGACTAATTCACCCCTTTCTCAAAAACACACTCCTTTAAATGGTAGCACTCCGCGGGTTTTTAATATTTAGAGATTTATTGACTATATGAAACAATAAAACCCCATTAACGTTGTAGTTCCTTTCTTAAATACATAATCAATAACCTATGGGTATATATTTATTGGGGTATATATTTATATATGGGTATATATAAAATAAATTTATATCAGAGACCACGAGATCATAGATTTTCATCGCCCTGTATATAACCAAAAATTGTAATCATTAAAATTTAGTTAGTAAGCAGTGTTTTCGCGGAAGGTGAAATCGTTAGGTGATTTGTTAATGGTTTCTTTGAACGGACATACAATTATGCGGTAAAAATTAGAAAGTACATTTATTTCGCGTTGGAATCGACAAAGGACATTATTTGTAAATGATTTGTAGAAGGAGAGAAAATAAACAAATTTATTGAGTTTAGAATATAAGGTTTTTTGTTTAGCATATTGAAACAACGAAAAGTAATTTGATATCTCCTAGAATTGAACAGAATGGAAAAGTTGTACACAAATTAAATGGGTTCTAACCCTCCGTTACTCGCACACGGTGTGGGAGACCGGGCCTGTAAATAAATTCCTGTAACTCTGCTTGTAGTGGGGATTTTGAATGGCTACTTCGTATACTTCTTCAGTGGTCAATCAACTGTGGGTAAAGTCAGTTCGCAGTGTAAAAAATAGTACTGTCCTTTTGTTATTACGCAACACGGTCCCGTACACCGTGTGCGAGTATTTGTGCACCAATTTTTGTGTTTGGATCACACATCGATATTTTTAATTAGTAAGGTAATTTAAGATCTTTTCCTTATTTTCAATGTTTATAGATTAGTTTATTTATATTTATATATATAAATATAAATATATAACTTACCCAGAACCATCAGAATGAGGTTTAGGGAGATATGTGGTTTACCAACAGAACAAGTACCAGTCGTAACACCAGGAACTTCAGATCGCTGTGCTGTTTGTGATTGGAAGAAAAATAGAAAAACAAAGTTTTACTGCCAAATATGCTCAAAATATCTGTGTTTGGAACACCATTGTTCCAATGAATGTGACACCATTGTGTATTTCATGTTTTAAAAACGTTAATTAATTTTTATAACTTTTTTTGTTACTACAATTACTCTTTATTTTTAATTTTTTTGTGTATTGAATTAAGATCTAAAGTTCTTAGTAAACAAATTTAACCATTTTTTTTTTCACTTCCAAAGTTTTTGTATATACATATAAATGGATAACAATGAATATTATTAAATTTTTGATTAAAGTAATATAATGTGAACACAAACGCATATCTACAAAATTATATGATCATATATTCATTAAATAATTTAATCGTACACAATTTTGCAAAAAAAAAAAAATTTTAAAACACTGCTGACCCATATTTTTGGACCCGGTCTCCTGCACCGTGCGCGAGTATCCGATCACAAAAAGTTGGCGCGAGTAACGAAAGGTTTTAAGAAATGAAAACATGGATGTAGGGGGTAGACAGGATGTTTGTGATTGGCGGAGTGAATGGATGGAAGGGATGAGAGTGTTGAGTCTGATTTTGAGGAGAGAAAAATGGTCACGGTGTAATTAATATCTCGAGAGGACCGTCCAGTTTTTTAAAATGTGAGAAGTCGGTGTAAAGTGGTGAAATTGGCCTTTGCGAGCAGATCGTGGTGAAACGAAATCGTTGACCGAGCTAAGAAGTTAATTTTCCTTGTGTCCGAGGAGACTCCTGTGTTCTGTCCAGAACGAGTAGCCAGTGGGTATCAATTTGCACAAGATATCGAGCAGAGAGAAAACTGAATAGAGATTTCCAGCGAGTCCCGTTGTTTATTTGTTGGTGAAGCAGTTTGGACGAGAGGGACATTTCGCTACATCCTAGGAGCAAGTGTGAGAGAATCAAAGGCTACGCAATCCAGGAAGAAGAATAAAGAAGAAACAAAAAGGTTTGTCAAAATTTTTGTGAAACGGAGAGAGTTTGTTTTGTATCCACACCATATTTGTTGATTTTTGTATTGAGCATTTCTATAGCATAATTTAGTCATTCCAAAATTTAAAGAAGAGATAAGTAATCAATTCAAAAGGAGAAAAGTAAATTTTAGTATTTTTGTAAGAATAGTCTAACGAATTATTTAAATAAAATTTTTGTTAAAACAAAGGAGATATCAGACTTAATGCTTAATTTATCAGATGAGAAAAAGTTGCAACAGAATTAAATTTTAGTATAATTTTTAAATCTTATGTTTATGGTATATTGGATAAATAAAAAATATTTATAACATTAATATGACATCGAGTGTGTTTAATTTCCCTGTTTTGTCCCTGGATGAAGTAAGCAACTAGAGATACTAGAAGTCACAAACCTAAGGTAATGAATTAAATTTAAAATAGCCCTGAGAATAAAATTTATTAGCGAATTCAATTTAATTTTGGTTTTGTTTTACATAAGTAATAATTAAAATAATTAAGTAATTAATCAAAAAGCATTTGTAGGTCAATCTCATAAAAAGAGAAAAATACAGAGCATAACAGTATTTATATTGTATATTGTATGGGTATAGATGAAATTGAGATAATACTCATTTCAGATATTTCAGCCCCTTATTATCAACAGAGCCCTAAGTCTATCTGCTAAGAGCAGATTCAGCAGAGCCGTAAGTCTGAGTCCATCCTACTATACGAGACGTTTATTCTCTTGTAGCCTCACGGAAAGCCACGCATTTTCTGAGGGTTCACATTGACCCACCTTATTCTGTTCACAGCAGCTCGAAATAGATCAGCGGACGTTATACCAGTCCACTTCCTAAGATAGACTGGCGTCTAAGTCCAGTGTCTCTCTTGGCCTCTATCTTGCCTTGTAGAATCTTTCTTCGCATCTGAAGAACAGTTATGTTAGTTGTGTGGTGTGTATATGAGACCCGCGAAATATTATGTCATTTAAAATGTCTCTCATCGTTATATTATGGCACCTTCTGTAAGACTCCAGTTGTACTCCGTAGAGGAGGAAACTAAAGACGTAACATCCAAGCGTCGATTGATAAATATACAGAGTCTGTATATTTAGGGAATCTTCCTAATGCCGTTAAAAGAGCGTCTGGTTATTTCAATACAGGTTTTTATTTCGTAGGTATGATCCCAATATTGCAGCCTAGCTATAAGTATCCTTAATATTGCAGCCCAAATAGCATATTTTCTCCACTCTTTCTAATGGTGTATCGCTTATTGTATTTTGTTACAATTTAGTTTTAGGGCGTATCTGCTAGATCTTTCAACAACGTTATATAATCCTTTGGAGCCCCTGCTCACTATCTGCCAGCAATACTGTATCGTGTGCATGTCTAATATTTTTTATAAGTGGGCCATTTATTGCAATACCGTCTTCTGATTCGTCCAAGGCCTCTCTAAAGATCTTTTCAGAGTATATGTTAACAGCTGTTTCCACCTTCTATTGTAAATGACTCCTCGATTCAAAAACGTATTTCGTTGTGCATCACTTTACGATATAACAGACAAAAATGAAATTAAAAATAAAAGTTAACAAATTGTAACATTGCTAACATTGTACCTCAAAAACTACTTAACCGATCTACCTGAAATTTTTCATATTTTTCTTTAGACTTTTTGTGAGGTAACAATATTGAGATATTTTTTGTTTCAAGCTTATTTTTTGTTTTCTGCAAAAAAATTCGTTGTTTTGATTTCTGAGTGATACCAAACAAACAAAAATCGTTAAAACTAAAAGAACTCGACAGAGTTACCTTGATAAACTCATGAGCTAATAAAATATTTTTGAGTTTTTTGTTTCACACTATCTAGTGATGAGTTCTGATATACAACGTAAAATCCATTGTTTTTAGGTGTTTTTAAAAATTTGCCACCGCTGGCTTATTTTTCAGTTTTTTCCCTTGAATTAGTTTTTGAATGTTGTTTGAATTATTATAATGAATACTCTTATTTAATTTCAAAATAAAGTAATTCCATCATGCTTTCACAAGAAAATTAACAAAAGTGTGCTTGAATTGTTGATCTCAAAACCTACGCCCTTAAGGATAACTATGGCAATATTTTGATAGGCCATGCAAGTTGTATTTGTCTATGTATAAAATTTACTAAAAAAAAGTTTGTAAACAGATGGGTGAAGGTCGACCTATATGTAGATTCGGATCTTAAACTAGTAGTTGATGTGATTTAAAAAAATATAAAAAATTATTAAGATTAATCAAAAAATTTTTTCCTAACGTAATGAAAAGGCGCAAATTTCTGTAAACGTTTTTGTCGAGTGTAAAAACTCGTAATATTTTATCTTTATTCCTGCAGCAATAAAGATCATTATACAACAAGGTCATAAAAACTTTCCTGAAATTACCAAAACATACAGTCTACTTGGGTACTTATTTTCTAAATGCTTATCCCAACTAGTCCTCATACTTTATAGGTATCATAATATTTAAACTCGGAAAACCGCCCGTAAAAGTGGAAAAGTTTCTGCGGCCATTTGCAAACAGCTTTCTCTAAAAAACTATACTATAACCAGCAATGTAATGGCCTTCTTAAAATCTTCAGGGACCAACAAAGCAGAGGTAAAAACAAGCTCGAATGTCCCACAAAACCGGTGCAGGTGAAGGGGAAAACTATGGAGAACCTAAAACACGCAAGCAAGTTTTAAATTAAAAGGAAATATTAAAGTTGAGAGTTATTTCAGCACGTGCATGAAGTTTTTGTAGGTGAATTTGAATTTATTTTCTTTCGCTAACAACTCCACTCATTAACGTTTTCGTGTTTTGGGATAATTTTAGATAAACTTTAAATATTAACAAGTAAAAAGGGTGCTACTATAGTATGCGGTCTACCCCGACGTTGCGTTCTACCTGTGCATTATATGTATTATAGTGTGCAGAATAAGCCAATTTTGTGACTTATTCCTAGCTAAAATAGTAAATTGATTATGACCAAAGTATCAATTTGTAAAATTAAAACAATAATTTTTCTGATTTATACGTTTTTTTCACTTTCTAAAGATTTTTTTGCGGGCTCTGTACCTATACCTGTGCCTCTAAACAACACGATACTCATTTCTCAGAAGAGTTCGGACACAGTAATGAAAATCTTTACTAAGTGAATAAAATGCATAAACCAGAAGAATTATTATTTTAATTTTATAAATTAATACTTTGTCATACCAATTTACTATTTTTAAGCCACAAAATGACTTATTTCCAACTAAACTAGGAAACTGATATGAGAGAGTATTAATTTATAAAATTAAAATAATAATTTTCTTCTGATTTATGCATTTTAGTCACTTTGTAAAGATTTTCATTATTGTATGCAAACCCTTCTGGGAAACGATTGTCGTGTTGTTTAGCGGCACAGGTATACAGTGCCGCAAAAAATCTTTACAAAGTGAATAAAACGCATAAAGCAGAAGAATATTATTAAGTTAGTTTTATAAATTAATACTTTGTGATATCAATTTACTATTCTTACTTTTTTAGGCCACAAAACGGCTGATTCCCAACTACAATAGTAAATCGACAAAATAAAATTCTATATAATATATATATATATCATAGGCTATTTAAATAAGGCTATTATATCTTTGTCTATATAGCTGAGAAATAAGTAAAAGAATATTAAGAAGTTGAAAATTACCCATTTATCTGACAAGTTCATTTTTAATTAAAATCTACCTTTAGGAAGACACTTATATTATGTTTTCTGTAAGTACTTTGATACAATATATATCCAATCCAATAGTAAACCCATTTTTAAAGAAGCATTACTATCTGAAAGTGAAGAAATAACAAATTAGGGGAAGAACTCTGAACAACATATAAGATATGCAGATGAGACACTGATTATGACACGCTCTGAACTACAACTACTACTAATGGTAGGAGAGCAAAGTATGCTAAATGTGCAGTCACTCGAGCGCTTTGGGGACCTATTGGGTTGTGAAGAGTAGGTCATAAAACCAAAAAAAGTTAAGTAACGTTTTCCATTTTAGTGGGGATTTATCCAATTTTATTTTAATTTTCCATTTCCAACAATGGTTTTTTTAGATTATAGCGCCATCTATCCATAATTCGAAAAAATGTTTCGAATAAAAGTTACTTATTTCTACGTAAGGAATCCAGATCTGCAATAAAAATGGGGGCTCCCGTTTAAGATTTTAAAGTAACCCCCCACCCCACCTCCGTGGGGAGTCGTGTTTGGTGCCATTCGATAGATTTTTCAAAAATATTGAATAAGTGCATTTTTAAGTTTTTCGATCTGATTTACATTTCGCGAAATATCGCGGGATCCGTAATTAAAATATTAAATTTACTCCCCATCCCTCTCCGTGGGAAGTCGTGTTTGGTATCATTCGATAGGTTTTTGAAAAATATTGAGTAGGTGCGTAATATTCGCTTTTTTCTTGTGAAACTTTGGAACTTACCCATTTCCTTACGTGCTGCTCAAATCGTCAGATTCTTAAATCTACACTGTCTTGCATGTATCATGTACTTAACTTACCTTATCTTAATTTGACAATTTCGAGTTTTTCTAAGGATATATTTTTTTTCGGCCCCCCTTAACGAACTCCCCTTCATTAAAAGCCAATATATGGTAGAGGTACATTTTCAGGGTACAAGGTTTCTCCCCATGTAATAATCTGACGAGCTCGAGTAACTGCAAAAATTCCCGCTTGGGCTCCCCTACCATAAAGAAAACAATTTCTGTGAAAAATATGGACTAAAAATGGATATATATAAAAGAGACTCAATATATGATTATATAATAACTAAAGATAACTATTTGGGAAATGTAAAGATAGAAAGGGTTGTTAAATAGTATAATATTCAACGAGCATGTAATGATGGCTATTACTCACTCTGATGAATTACTACACTCACCCACTCGCCTTACATGCGAGTAGAATACTATACTTTTTCTACGACTTTTTTTTATTTTAATTAGTAAAAAATATGATCAACTACTCGAGATTTAAATTATAATAATTTACAAAAGTATTTACCTTAATGCTATTTACCCCTAGTACGTGGCAGAATAATTGGTTGCCTACTATTACCAAATTCTTATTTATTGTAAAAATACAACAAGAAATAGTCAATCCAAGTTCTATTCGTTTCCGAAAAATTATAAGCATAAATTTGTACCTACTGTCAGTGAATCTAATAAGTAAATAGGAAATGGCTATTGTCGGTGGACGTATTACGTATTTCATATGGTTATAATGTTTATTTACATTTAACTATATATACCTAATATAATAATATACCAATTTAATATATTATGTTATAACATATTTAACACAATATAACTTGAAAAATAAACACAATATTATATTAGTTATACATTCCAATTAACACAAACAAATTCCGCTAATGTCACTGTCACTAAAATAAATGATAAACGTCAAAATTTTTAGTAGACAATATATAAACGTCAAAAATATACTGACATTGTTACAGTTAATATTCCTTTAAAAATTTTTCTAAGTTAATTATTGATATAAATTACAATAATGATTGTATTAAATAAAGAAATTTAAGTAATTTTATATACAGTTTATATACGATTAATATTAAAAATGGCATGCGCCACTTGAATCTAACTTCAGTCCGTGAGTAATGACCTGTGAGTAACTTCTGCCCGTGGAAGGTAGATTTTTGAAAACGTCACAGTTGACAGTTTTTAATTTTTGCTAAAAAAACCTCATCAAACCTAATTTAGTGTGAAAACAGTTGTTAATTCTTGTTAATTTTTTATTTATCGTTGATAAGAAGTCGAGGTCCGCTGGGATGAACAGCCTCGGCTTCTTTTCGCAGTGAATATCTGTTGTGAATTTTGTTGTGTTTGACATTTGATTTTTTGGAAGAAAACTTAAAAAAGACAAATCTGTGATTATCGTTCGAGGTGAACGGACGACTCATCCAAAGGGTAAGGGCCAAAACTATCTATATTTCCCTGTTAATTTCTAATTTGCATCGACTGGCATAGATTTTAAATTCGTCAATCTGCCGCATAAGATGGAGGAAGAAGTTCCTCCCGATCCTCCTCCACCACCTGACCCTCCTAATAAAATCAACCAACATGAATGTCAATCTCAACCTCCAATTATTCAGAAAAGTCTTAAAGGAAAAAAACAAATACTATTTTCGGAGACCGACATAGGTCCTTATGAAGTATTTGTCCAGGGTCAGGATAAAAATATTGGAGATTACCACGTGTTAAGTATAGCTAAATCTATTTCTGTTTTAAAAATTAAAGACATCACGAAAATCAGTAGAAAAGGTAAAAACAGGATAGGGGTATTATTTGCCACTAGAAAAGCAGCCAACGATTTCGTTGTGAGGAAAGATTGGGAAGCCCTAGGGTATGACGTGTTCATTCCATTTCATCAGATTTCTTGTAGGGGTATAGTAAGGGGAGTTAATAAAAAATTCACAGAGGAAGAAATAAAGGAGGCATCAGAAACCAACTTGGCTTTATGTAAGATATTAAGTGTAAAGCGAATGAACCGGAGAGTACAAGTGGATTCAAAGGTTGAATTTGTCTCCACGGGAACTATTAGCATAACTTTTTCAGGAAAAACTATTCCTAAAGAAATTTCCATATATCAACTACCAATGAGGGTCACACCATTCATCAGCCCTGTTCTTCAATGTGGAAATTGCTTACTTTATGGCCATTCTACGAACCAATGTAGAGGAAAAAAGAAATGTGCTAGATGCGGAACTTCTCATGAGGATTCTTCATCTAATACGTGTACAAAATATTGCATTTTCTGCAAATCTTCTGACCATGAATCAAATAGTCGTAATTGTAGAGAGAGAGTCAGACAAAAAGATATTAAGGATCTAATGTCCTTTTCTAATCTATCTTTCTATGAGGCAAGTCAGCAGGTTCCTAGGATCCATAATATTTCATCTTTAAACATAAACGATTTCCCCCCCTTACATAGCGATCAGAATAATTCTAATGGCATCTTACCACAAGAGAGGAGGTCTGCAGCCTCAGCTCAATATTCAAAACCTTTTAGTCAAGTCACTCAATCTCCACCAAAAAGAAGAAGACCTTCAATACAAGAAAATACAGGTTATGATAAAATCTCCCACCAAAGACTACTTATTAATCCATCAGGTAGAAGAATAAATGAGCCTTCGACTTCAAAATTCAATCCTGCTCACTCTGATTCTCAAATCACTAACTCACAATCTTTATCCCAACTTCATTTGGATTTCAATCAGGCCATGTCTATGCTGAACCAATCTCACAGGGAGCTCGTCATGACCTTCATTGGGGACTTAATAAACTCAAAATCATACTCCATTCCTTACAATATGGCAGATCTAAAGACTAGCATAAACAAAAGTGTATCACCTTTCAATACAAATGTAAACCAGGGTCGGAGGGGAATAGAGGATCTCGAGCCTGAGGATTCGAGATCTTTTGACTCCTTGGTCTAGCAAACATACTCTTTATAATGAATCCTAACACTCCGATAACTATTATTCAGTGGAATATACGTTCGTATAACACTAATTCTGACAATCTAAAAATCCTTATAAAAAACCTTAACCCAGATATAATCCTTATTAGCGAATCTTGGCTCTCAAACCAACATGTTATAAGATGTAGAGGGTATCAAATAATCAGAAAAGATCGAGAGGATGGCTATGGCGGATTAATTACTCTTATCAAAAATAATATTGATTATAGGGAAATTCAAATTGCCAATCCAGGCTTCAATCATGATGTCCAATTCCAACTCACATTTCTCCCTAACTTTAATTTGAATATTCTTAATATATACTGTCCACAAGACAACTCTATCTCCAAATCCAACTGGTTTTCCCTTGTTAAATTACTTAATAAGCCATTTTTAATCATGGGTGATATAAATTGTAATCATAAGGCATGGGGTAGTTCTAGAGACAGTCACAATGGTAGGATTATTTTTGATTCTTTGGAGGAACTTGAGCTAGTATTTCTCAATGATGGGTCCCCAACTAGACTGGTGGCCCCAGGAGGCAGTAAGTCGGTAGTAGATCTAACAATGGCATCAGTCGATGTGGCAGCCAGTGTGGGCAAGTGGTCCACTATTTCAGATACTGGAACTAGTGACCACTTCCCCATAATATGTCAGATAGGTGTATGTCCTCAATCTCCCCCGCATTCATGTAAAAGAAGAAATCTAAAGAAAGCTGATTGGTCTACTTATCATAACAATTTAAACAGCATTTTCTTAGCTTCTCCCAGGGAAGATTACGAATTTTTTACTAACTCCATATCATCGGTAGCTGATGAAACAATACCTTGGCTTCACCCTCCTAATAATTCCAAATACCACATTCCATGGTGGGATGACTCATGTGCTGAAGTCGTCTCTGCGAGAGTGTCTGCCTTAAAAAAATTTAAAAATATCCCCTCAATGGAAAACTATATCGAGGCTAAAAAGAATATAGCCAAATCAAGAAAATTCCTAAAATCAAAACGTAAAAATAGTTTCAGACTATTTTGCAGTAAATTAAATAGAAACACTCCTCTAAAAGTTGTGTGGGAGAAAATTAATAAGGTATCGGCTTCGAAACCTTCAATATATACACAATTGCCCTCTACTCCTATATCCCACGAAATTCTATGTTGCTTAACCCCCCTTTCTGCTGTCAATAAAGTATTGGTTAGATCTCCTCAAGCCCTAGAACCGCCATTTGCTCTCGACGAGTATCAGAACTCCCTCTCAATTAAATCTGACTCGGCTCCTGGTTTGGATCAGATTTCCTACTCAATGTTAAAAAATCTTCCCGTTGTTGGATCTTTGTTATTAATTCAACTTTTCAATGAAAGTCTTAGAACGGGTATAGTTCCTGTTCAGTGGAAACAATCAGTAATTTTACCTATAATCAAAATAGATAAAGATTGTAATAATCCGTTAAACTTTAGACCAATAGCTCTTTCTTCATGTGTAGGCAAAATGCTCGAAACTCTTATAAAGAATAGAATAGAGTGGATTGTGGAACATAATAAGATTTTTAATCCACTACAACTAGGATTTAGAAGGGGTAGAGGTTGTACGGAATGCCTTACATACCTCACCTCAACAATTCAAATAGGCTTCGCTCAAAATCAATACACTGTTGGCATATTTCTAGATATCTCTTCTGCTTATGATAATGTCAATATATCACTCTTGTATTCCAAATTATTAAAGTATAACATTCCAACCCAACTGGCTAATTTGATTTTCTGCCTTCTAAATGATAGAGAGCTATTTGTCAAAGACAAACTGGGACAAACCCATGGCCCAAGAAAATCAAGTCTGGGACTACCCCAAGGTTCCCCATTAAGCCCTATCCTCTTCAACCTATATTGTCTTTCCCTGTATAATTTAATCCCCTCTTCATGCAAACTAATTCAGTATGCAGACGATTTGGTTCTTCTGATTAGAGGGAGTGATATTAATGAATTGGTAATTAATGTAAATAAATTATTGATTCAGATGGAATCATGGTTGCTAGACCACAATTTAAATCTGTCTAAGAACAAATCTTCTGCAATATTATTTACAAAAGGAAACACGAAAATCTCTCCCCCTAACGTAATATTTTGTAACCAGAATATTGGTTGGGTGGATTCAGTCAAATACCTGGGGGTAAATATTCAAAAAAACTTAAAGTGGAATTCATATGTAAACTCAATAGAACTAAAAGTAAATCGTGGCCTGAATGTGATGAGAGCTCTTTGTGGGACTTATTGGGGAAGTGATCCAAAAACCTTACAAATTGTACACAATGGTCTGATTCAGAGCCATCTGGACTATGGCTGCCAGGTAATTTTCGATTGTCCAACTTCCTTAATTAAAAGATTGGAGAAACTAAAATACAAAAGTATCCGAATTATAACTGGATGCATGAAATCTACCCCTATTCATGCTCTCTTAAGTGAAAGTGGTCAGATCTCGCTTAAATCTAGATGGGAATGGCTTAGCTCTAAATTTATATTAAAAAATTTAATGTTAATTGGCAACCCAATTATTTCCGCTCTCGACCTGTTAGACTTGGCAATTCAAAGGAACCAAAATCATTGGAAAAACAGAAGTATTCCATTTCTAGTGCTTTTAAAAAACAAATTTAAAAGTACTTATCCCAACTTATATTTAAGTGACTTATACCCATGCCATAACTTTGAACTAGACCATCAATTATCAACAATTCCAATCATAAATATCCAATCTAATCGTTCAGATGAACTTGCCTCAGTTCAACTCCAAAAAATAATTCTAAATAAACCTAGTCACACCAAATTCTTCACGGACGGCTCGGTTGATGATGAAGGATCAGCAGGCTTTGGTGTCTTTAGCCGAGAGATCAACTATTCTTATACCAGTAAACTACCTAAGTATACCCAAATATGTACGGCTGAGATTGTCGCAATTAATCATGCCCTCCAAATTATTTTGAAAAATGGGATTAAACAAGCAATCATCTGCTCGGACTCTAAAAGTGCCTTACAGAAAATAGGCAGATCAACCTATTCTATGGAAACAGAACATTCATCGTTCATGACCAAGAGAGGCATCACTGAAGCGAAAGAAAATAACGTTAATATTAGTCTGGCATGGATTCCAGGACACTCGAATATTAAAGGGAACATGGTGGCTGATAAACTAGCTAATATAGGTAGAACCTTAAATGTAGCTGCTGATATCACTCTTCACTATTCCAACTTTCTACCAGACATCAAGCATTCCATCTGGAATCGGTGGAAGCAAGAATGGCAGGGGAAAAATCGAAATAATTCATTTTACTCTAAAATTGTAGGTCAGATAGATAAACTCCCCTGGTACCACAATTTTGCATACCAAGACAGAAGACATATAACCACCATTATTAGAATGAGGACAGGTCATTGTGCTACTCCAGTTCACCTATTCAGGATAGGAGTAAAAGATGACCCATATTGTGACTGTGGCCGAGTTGGGTCCTTAAATCATCTGATTTTTGAGTGCCCTATAAATATGTCACCCAATTTTGACCTATATAAAGAATTAGCCAAGACAAATATCCCTACTCCCATTGAAATTTGCCTACTTATGTCCAACCTTAATCCACGTAGGATTAACCTGATCCTTAAATTCCTTAACTTAGCCAAACTTAATTTATAAATTAATCAATTCCCAAATTTGAATTAAAAAAATTAAGAAGATAAAGATATAAAAAGATATTGGACCTCCAAATGATAAAAGTCTTAACCCTTATGGTATAATATTGCCTTTCCTGTAGGGACTGTCTGGCCCTATACGAAGATGTTCCTGCTAATATATATTTAAAAAAAAAAAAAATTGAGGCTTTAACATATATATTTGGAAATATTCGACTGCCCAGAGCAAGACAAGAGTATTTCCCTGGTGTAAGCTGGGCGAATTATCCCGAGGGATATAACCCAATAAAGGAAGAAGAAGAAGAAGAACTTCTGCCCGTGAGTAATGGACTATTACTTACGGGTACAGTAATGGGTGCTATTATTTATGAAAAAATATGATTCCTTCTCAGCCATTTCTGATCCTCGTTTTTGTAGCATCTTGAGTGATGTCATAGTAAGGTTCTGGAAACTTCAAAAGTTTTTGAAGATATTCTTCTTTAGGCGCGATTCGATTGAGGGTAAAATTGTACATAAATCTGCGCGCCTGCGCAGACAGTATGTACACAGACAGTACGTAGTTCATTGCTAATCTTTCAAGATAGGTATGTATGTATCTGTAACCGTGCAAATAAGTCATTAAAAGAAAATATTAGTGTTTTTAGGAAATGTATTATTTATTATAATTCTTGTGTTTTTGGATTTGTGTTTCTCTGTAGTAAAATAATAAAATATTATGTAAGCATAACATTTTTACACTATATGTCGCCGTGTTGTTTAATTATATCCGAAACTTACATGTCCAAGGACCTCGCTGGAGTAGTTGTAGTCTAGGCGCAGGAGTTTCTTATAGATTTTTGGCTGCTGATTACGAATTTCGAGGGTGGATTTCGATCCGAGTGGTCAAAAAATTGTTATAAACAATTTAATTGTTTATAAATTGTTTATAAGGCTCTGGCGCATGAGCTAAAAGGGATAAAAAAGAATGTTTCAAACAAAATTTGTTCGATAATAAAAACTGAAAAAAACAACGTTCACTAAACTTAAATCCAACAATTATTATAACTAAAGATATTGTAAAATTAGTGCACAATGCAAATTGCAAATTTCAAAATAAGTATTTTTCGAAGCTTTATCGATCGTAACTCGGCTTTTACGCATGCAAATGAGCCTTAGAAGCTCTCATTTTAAAGCTTTATTAATAGGCTTCCAAACAAATTTTATTAAATTACTTTATCTTCATTTGTTTTAAAGTTATATTCGTTTGAAGTTATAATTTTCTTTAAAAAATTGTACATTAATTTGTTTATAAGGGTTTCCAGTAAATTTGAGCTGTAATAATTTATACTTTAATTAACAATAGTCATAGAAGAACTCAAAAGGAATAATTATAGCTTAAGAAAATGTTTGTAATTTTATTTTTGGTCAAGATATCGGTATTTTAATGGCGCGCTATGAGGCGCAACATGGGCTCAGTCAAGTATTTTTCGACGCTTTATCGATCGTAACTCGGCTTCTACGCATGCAAATGAGCCATTATATGATATCCATATAAAAATTGATCGAGCTATTTTGCAGCATCATCATTGCATATAAAACGAGCAATTATGTTGTGGCGGCATACACACAATTGACGTGCCTTGATGATGGTGCAAAAGATCTAGATTCACTTTATATGGATATTATCCACTATGCACTGGATATCTTTATGCTATAGATTATATCTATATCATCTACATAATTAGACTCTGAAGCTCCAGAAAGTTTTAGTTTTACTGCCTACAAGGACAGACTTAGTACCACCATGTAACTGTAAAATTTGCTCTAAGAACTTATGCAGGTGTCAAAAAGCTGAGATTCCCTGTATATCTCGATTCAGATGCATAAAACACAAAGTTTGTAAAAATAGTATTAATAAATAATATCAACTTACTTTTGGTTCTTTCTGAAATATTAGTTTTTAATGTTTTTTTTTCTCATTTATTACAAAAAATAGAAGACAAATTAAATAGAATTAAAGGTGATACGAGGTACAGTATGATGATTTAATTATAAGAATTATATGATGAAATTTTATTAGGCTCTTCAAAAATGAAAAATAAAGATAACGTATTTATACATAGAAATTATAATTTAAATGGAGAAGTTAGCACGTGAACCTTTACGGGGTGAGCCAATCTTGCGCCTCAGAGCGCACTATTAAAATATCGATATCTTGGCCCAAAATAAACATACAAACATTTTCTAAGCTCAAAATGTTCCTTTTGAGTTCTTCTATCAATATTGTTAATTAAAATATAAATGTTTATAGCTTAAATGTGTTTGAAACCCTTATAAACAGATTAATGTACAATTTTTTAAAGAAAATTATTACTTCAGGTGGGTATAACTTTAAAACAAATGAAGATCAAGTAATTTAACAAACTCTGCTTCGAAGCCTATTCATGAAGCTTTAAAATAAGATCTTCTATGGCTCATTTGCATGCGTAGAAGCCAAGTTACGATCGATAAAGCTTCGAAAAATATTTATTTTGCAATTTGCAATTTGCATTGTGCAGTAATTTTACAATATTGTGAGTTCTAATTGTTGGATTTAAGTTTAGTAAACGTTTTTTTCTTCGTTTTTTATCAACGAACAGATTTTATTTGAAACATTCTTTTTTATCTCTTTTAGTTTATGTGCCAGAGACTTATAAACAATTTATAAACAATTAAATTGTTTATAACAATTTTTTGACCAGTCGGATCGAAATCCACCCTTGAAATTCGTAATCAGCAGCCAAAAATCCATAAAAAACCGTTGAGTTTGTCCATCAGAATTGAAAAGGACACGGTAACGTGTCCTGGTTCACGCCAAATCACGCGGGTTCAAATCCTGGGCGATTCATATATTTTTTTTATTTTTGGTTGTTTTAGTAAAATTTTTTGAAAGTGATAGCTAAGAAAGTTAGTTTGATTTTTAAATAAAATACAAATAACCTGTTAAGTATATTTACTTCGTTTAAATTACCTATTATATAATAGAAGAATATCTTCTTACGTGCGTACAAAGTACACACACATTCTTTTTTTTTTTTTAATATATCTGCTCGGTCATTCCCATGCACCCCTTCATGACACGACACCCATATTCAAAACACTTTATTGTCTTTCGCCAGGTTGTTGAGGAAATCCTTGTATTTCTTCACCAGTGTTGATTTAGTGATTGGGTTCTTTACTGAGAGAATAGTGGCTTGGCTATCTGTGTATATGTTGATTCTCTTAGCTTTATGATTTATGCTTATCTTTAGGATTCACTTAGCTTATTTATAATTGTATCAATGCAGGCCACCAAAGCAAAAACTTAGCAAAAAGTTCCGCCTCAAACACAGTTGTTTATTGACCTAAGCTGCTATCTCAGCATAGCATACCCTTAAGTTAAAGCTTTCATCCCTAATTCAAAGTAGTCACAAATTCGTGAAATATACTGTAGCCGAAAATAATATTAGGTTTTGTTTCTTAATCAGTTGGATATTTTATGTAGGTACGTACCTATCTACAAATAAATTTGAAGCGTTAATTCGGCAATACATAACTAACTTTCTTCCCAAATTAGTAGCAAAATATTATATTTTAGAGAATTGCGGGAAATTTTTAAAGCGTTCAATTTATTATTCTATTATACAAAATGAAACAGCATAAAACGTTAAGTACATAATAATATAAAGTAAAATACTAAATCATGTTCTTCTCCAAAACCTCCATCTGACCTTCGTCAAAACCCTCTCCTGTGAAAATTTTAAAGACTAACCCATTGAATAATAATACAACCCTCTCGTAACGTACAATAACCAAGTCGGCGGGCAGTGGGAAAACAAAAAAACAAACCCGATTTCCACGACTAACACCGGTGACAATGGAAGGAATTATTTTTCTTGGTAGTAAGAGTTTTATACCGTACCTTGTTTTTTTTTCCTTAAACTTTTAATAAGTTGTGTGGCATTAACGAAGGAAAACAGTTTTCTTATTGGTAGTTTTAGGATCTTTTCAGTGAGGGTTTTAATGTCTCGTTTATTGAGGTACATCAAATTGTTTTAGAGAGCTTTTTATCAACATTCTTGATTATCTTTTAGTCTGGATTTGATTTTCAGTGGCTCTATATTTCGTGTGATGATTCCTTCTCAGCCATTTGTGAACCTTGCTTTTTATAGCATCATTAGTGATGCCATAGGAAGGTAAGTATCTTATACAAGCCTAAAAGGCTGTATCTCCTACAGAAAAAATGGAGATACTGCTTTTTAATCTAGCAACTGCTTGACTGCTTTTAAGCAAGGTTGTAATATTATACCTTGAGTAAAAGCAGTGACCGCCATTTTCATTAAAATTTATAAAAATATCTTATAAAAAAAACTTATTCAATGATATGAAAGATATGAAAAAGAACTACAACGCAGTTAAACAATTCTGAAATCCATAAATATTTTCATGGTGGCCAGCCCTGTTTATTAAAATCTGCATTATCTCGAAACTTCATTTGAGGAGATACTGCCTTCTTTCTTAGGACGGCAGAATAAGTTGTGTGGCATTAACGAAGGAAAACAGTTTTCTTATTGGTAGTTTTAGGATCTTTTCAGTGAGGGTTTTGATGTCTCGTTTATTGAGGTACAACAAATTGTTTCAGAGAGCTTTTTATCAACATTCTTGATTATCTTCTAGTCGGGATTTGATTTTCAGTGGCTCTATATTTCGTGTGATAATTTCTTCTCAGCCATTTCTGAACCTTGCTTTTCGTAGCATCATTAGTGATGCCATAGGAAGGTTCTGGAAACTTCAAAAAATACTCTCTAGCCTTGTTTTACCAATATATCTCTTCGTTCATTCCCATGAAGTTGCATCTTTGATGTAGGTACGTATCTACAAATAAATTTCAAGCGCTTATTCTGCAATAAATAACTAATTTTCTTCTCAACGTAGTAACAATATTAATTTTAGAGAATTGCGGGAAAATTTTAAAGCGTTCACTTTATTATTTTATTATACAAAATGAAACCGTATGAAACGTAAGTATAAAATAAAATACTAAATCATGTTCTTCTCCAAAACCTCCACCTGACCTTCGTCAAAACCTTCTCCTGTGAAAATTTCAAAAACTAACCCCATGAATAATATAATAATAATACCCTCTCGTAAAGTAAAATTACCAAGTCGGCGGGCAGTGCGAAAACAAAAGAACCAACCCGATGTCCACGACCCACACCGGTAACAATGGAATGAATTATTTTTCTTGGTCGTAAGAATTTTGTACCATACCTTGTTTTTTTCCTTAAACTCTAATGAGTTGTGTGGCATTAACGAAGGGAAACAGTTTTCTTATTGGTAGTTTTAGGATCTTTTCTGATTCAAACGTCATTGGACCAGTGAATTCCTGTCTTACATCATTTAGTACGTTGTAATGGCATAGTTTGTGTATTACAGTCTCTTCTTTCATTTCGTACTTTCCGCACCATGGTTTATTCACCTTACTTAATTTGTACAGGCGGTTTCTTAAACGCCAATCTCCAGTTACCATTTCAGTGAGGGTTTTGATGTCTCGTTTATTGAGGTACATCAAATTGTTAGAGACAGTGCCGGATTAACCAATAGGCAAAGTAGGCAGTTGCCTAGGGGCCCCGGCCCAAAGGGGGCCTCGCAGGGTTCAAAACGAAAAAATCATTAGAATTAAATAAAAACTATAAATCATATTTTGTTGAAACTTTCAAATATCGCGCAATATCATAAAAGTGACGGTGGACGTATAAAACTACATTACAATGCATACTTTTGTTCACATAGAAAGTCTATATTCTGAGAATAAATGGCTAATGTAAAGTAGAAGGAACAGTACTACAGATGGAAATAAGAAAAATAGATTCGAGAGTGGATCGGAAAAACATCAGAAAAAGCAGTAGAACGAAAAGATTCTTAAGCAAGATCTAAAACAGAAGCAAAACTTATTTGAACTCAGTTTCACACGGAAATCCATTGCTAATGAAAGTCTAGCTGCAACCAATGAAAATGCATTTGATGAAATATAAATCACTGAGGGAAACACATCTTACGTAACTAAAGAAGATGAAACAACATGTAACGACAGTTCTCTTCCAGTCCAAGAAGTTAAAGAACCAGGAACCGAGCCCAAATTAGAAATTGAAGTTAAAGATAAATTGGGTTCTAAATTCGGAAAACGACATAGGATTACGGAATATAATAACTGAAAAATTAAGGAAATTTTGAATTGGAAAAGGTCTTCAGAATATAGAAACCTTGATGGAAGTGTTTCAGCATCAAAAAGAAATTTTGAAGGCATTATAAGATTTTTACACAATCTATGGTTTATAGAAAACATATATAATCAGTGGAACAAAAATTAAAAAAGATTGGCTGACGTATTCTTCCTCAAATGGAATATCGTATTTTGGGTTTGTTCGTGTACAACTTTTTTTCAGCGTCTAGCCGCCGTTGGGAAGTTATGATCAAATTAGTGCTTGAACGAAACTCTACTAAGCGATCTCATTCGCCACGATCTAGTCCTTAAAAGAGCAAGCAGTACAAGATAGACTGCTATGGCAGATGCAACAAGATCTTTGTCTAAAGGTTACAATGCTTTCAAATCTGCTCTTCATACTCTTGCTGAAGACACTAATCAGAAAGCTGAAACAGTTCATGAGGCTAAGTGTTTGTTGAAAGAAATGCCAAAAAAAGAAAATTCATAATGAATGAGTTTTGGGCAACAATTTTAGAACTCGTCAACGCTGTCAGTAAATTATTACAGAGAGAAGAGATTGAACTTCAAACTGCAGTTCAGCTTCTAAATTCGCTTCTGGAGTTCTTAAAATTCCAAAGAGATAATTTTGCTTACTACGAGCAGAAGCCTTGCGATCTACAATACTCTGAATATTCCGACGCAAGTAAACGAAAGCGAGCAAGTCGATGATGCTAATTCCAATTAAGTTTTTCTAGAAGGTGGACAAAAGTTAAAGGTTGAAACGTATGTACCAATGTTCGATAAGCTAATTACTGAGCTGAGTCGTCGGTTGACGGTGTACGGGTTAATGAACTCAGTATTTGGTCTTTTCTGTGTTTTTCCACAATTGAGTGATACTCAAATAATAAGGAGTGTGCTTCATAACTACATAAAAACTATCCTGATGTTATTGAATCTGAACTTGAAGATAAACTTGAGCAGTTCAAATATTTTATAGCCCAGCTTCAAGACTTGCAGAGAAAACAATGCAATATTTCTGCTTCATAGTCATTTTGGGTTATTTCGCAACAAGTGAACGGACATTTTCAAAAATGAAAATTATTGAAAACGGAGAAAGTCTACGTTTCTTAGAGGGCCTCATAGCTTGGGTTGCCTAGGAGCCGCAAGGTTCTTAATCCGGGACTGGTTAGAGAGCTTTTTATCAACATTTTTGATTATCTTTTAGTCTGGATTGGATTTTCAGTGGCTCTATATTTCGTGTGATGATTCATTCTCAGCCATTTCTGAACCTTGTTTTTCGTAGTAGCTTTAGTGATGCCATAGGAAAGTTCTGGAAACTTCAAAAGATACTCTCTAGCCTTGTTTTACCAATATATCTGTTCGTTCATTCCCATGAAGTTGCATCTTTGATGTAGGTATCTACAAATAAATTTCAAGCGCTTATTCTGCAATAAAGAACTAACTTTCTTCTCAACGTAGTAACAATATTAATTTTAGAGAATTGCGGGAAAATTTTAAAGCGTTCACTTTATTATTTTATTATCCAAAATGAAACAGTATGAAACGTAAGTATAAAATAAAATACTAAATCATGTTCTTCTCCAAAACCTCCACCTGACCTTCGTCAAAACCTTCTCCTGTGAAAATTTCAAAAACTAACCCCATGAATAATAATAATAATACCCTCTCGTAAAGTAAAATTACCAAGTCGGCGGGCAGTGCGAAAACAAAAGAACAAACCCAATGTCCACGACCCACACCGGTAACAATGGAAGGAATTATTTTTCTTGGTCGTAAGAATTTTGTACCATACCTTGTTTTTTTCCTTAAACTCTAATAAGTTGTGTGGCATTAACGAAAGAAAACAGTTTTCTTATTGGTAGTTTTAGGTTTTTTTCTGATTCAAACCTCATTGGACCAGTGAATTCCTGTCTTACATCATTTAGTACGTTGCAATGGCATAGTTTGTGTATGACAGTCTCTTCTTTCATTTCGTACTTTCCGCACCATGGTTTATTAACATTACTTAGTTTGTACAGGCGGTTTCTTAAACGCCAAAATGTCCAGTTACCAATTCAGTGAGTGTTTTGATGTCTTTTGAGGTATATCAAATTGTTGTAGGGAGCTTTTTAATAACATTCTTGATTATCTTTTAGTCTGAATTTGATTTTCAGTGGCTCTATATTTCATGTGATGATTCCTTTTCTCAGCTATTTCTGAACCTTGTTTTTCGTAGCATCTTTAGTAATTCCATAGGAAGGTTCTGGAAACTTCAAAAGATACACTCTAGCCTTGTTTCACCAATATATCTGTTCGTTCATTCCCATGAAGTTGCATCTTTGATGTAGGTACATGTCTTTAAATAAATTTCAAGCGCTTATTCTGCAATAAAGAATTAACTTTCTTCTCGACGTAGTATAACAATATTAGTCCAAGGTAATAAGGATTTTCTCGGGACATACAAAGATTAAGGTAGCTGACTACTTATTTAGTTATTGTAGACCAATAGGAAGAAAACCTACCTGTTTCCTGCCTAGAGTTTGCGTCCGTTTTTTAATTATTAACAATTTAGTGCAAAAATCGCGATTTTTTCGATTTTTTGCACTCAATTCAAAAACTAATTAGTTGACATGAAATTACAAAATTCAGTTTTTTAAAACATTGAAAAAACTTCAAAATGCCGATTTTTGAAAGTTAAAAAGTTAATTTGTTGCTATGAAAACTGCGAAATGAGTGAAAATGGTTATTTGTCAATAACTTATACTAAAACTACCTTAGAACTTTAGTGTTTCACTCAAAGTTGGATGTTGGGGTTCTTAAGAAACCCTCAAAATTTGAGACTGATCCATTAATTAGTTTAAGAGTTATTCTATTTGTTTATTCCAGAGACCTTTATTTTGCAATAAGATAAGACAGAAAATAATGAAGAGAGAGCAATTCTGAGTATGCCAAATGAAAGTATAGAATATAATAGAAATATGCTTTATTGTCATGAAAAATTTAACAATTTTATAGACAAAGCTTACAAGAATCATAAATAAAAACAATAACAAATACAATTTACTAAAATTATACAAATCGTTAATATAAATAAAAAAAATCTCGATTTCTTGCACTCCAGTCAAAAGCTAAATAGTTGACATAAAATTACAAAATTTAATTTTTTAGAACATTAAAAAACCTTCAAAATGCCGATTTTTTAAGTTTAAAAAGTTAATTTGTTGCTACTCAAACTGCAAAATAAGTGAAAATCGTTATTTCTTAATAACTTTTACTAAAACTACCTTAGAACTTTAGTGTTTCACCCAAAGTTGGGTATTGGGATACTTAACAAACCCTTAAAATTTGAGACCGATCCATTATTTAGTAAGAGTTATTCTAATTGTTTATCCCAGACACCTTTATTTTGCAATAACATAAGACAGAAAATAATGAAAATAGGGCAATTCTGAGTACGCCAAATGAAAGTAGAAAACTGAAACTATCAAAATGTACTAAAAAACGATAAAAAGATTATCTAATATAGTCAAAAATCCTAATGCCAAATTTGTGAAATTTTGTAGTTTAAAAACATTTAGAATAACTTTAAAAATATTGTCTATAGAAAAAGTCATTGTACATATTAGAAAAGCTGGTATTTTACACGAATTTTTAAAAATGTAGTTTATTTGGTGATTAGTCGTGGTAAGTGAAGGGGGAGCTGGGAGCCGACAAATGCACGAGTTCAAAAACAAAAAAAAGCAACTTAAAACTACTATCATTTTCTTTATCTCGGGATCTACTGAATATATTTTGATCGTTCTTTTTTTAATCTGTATGTAATTTTTCTGTACATTGCAAATATGTAATTTGTCTAGACATTTATTAATTAATAAACTGTCTAATTTGTTTAAACAATTTTCGAAAAAATAATTTTTAATCTAAAGTAGAAGAGTAATAGTATCAAAATATATTAAAAAAAGATAAAAAATGATTAACATAGTCAAAAATACTAATGCCACATTTTTAAAGTTTTGTAGTTTATAAACATTTAGAATAACTTTAAAAATGTTTTCCGTAGAAATAATCTTTTTATATATTCGAAAAGATAGTATATATTTTAACACGAATTTTCAAATAAAAAAAATTAGCCTGGGCTCATTTGGGACAAAGTTAGCAATATGTTTTTTTTAATTCACAGCTAATTTGTTTATAATAATTAAGGAATCTTAATAATGCCATTTTAAAGAAGGGGATTTGTATTTTATTTTAAAAAATTTGCACAAACATTATGCCTTTACAACACTCTCTACGTGCAAATATGTAGTGCAAACGATTACTAGGGGGAACCTACAAATCCAGCTACTTAAAATACCGAAAAAGCAATTTCAAACGAATATAATTTACTGTATCTCCGGATCAACTCGATGAATTTTGATCTTTCTTTTTTAACTGGTATGTAATTTTTACGTACATTACAAATATGTAATTTGTTTATAAATTTATAAATAATAAACAGTCTAATTTGTTTAAACAATTCTTGAAAAAATATTTCTTTACAAAAATCTATTTTGTTAATCATAGTGTCGTTAATGATCACAGAAAAAGTTAAAGTACACTTTAATAATTAAATGATTTTTATTAGATAATGATTTATTGAAGATTATTTATTAAAGTATACCATAACTTTTTCTATGATTAATAGGGATAGTATGATTAAAATCATTGATTTTTGGGAAAAAATTATTTTTTCGAAAATTGTTTAAACAAATTAGAGCGTTTATTAATTAATAAATGTCTAGACAAATTACATATTTGCAATGTACAGAAAAATTACATACAAATTAAAAAAAGAACGATCAAAATATATTCAGTAGATCCCGAGATATAGAAAATGATAGTAGTTTTAAGTTGCTTTTTTTTTGTTTTTGAACTCGTGCATTTGTCGGCTCCCAGCTCCTCCTTCACTTACCACGACTAATCACCAAATAAACTACATTTTTAAAAATTCGTGTAAAATACCAGCTTTTCTAATATGTACAATGACTTTTTGTACAGACAATATTTTTAAAGTTATTCTAAATGTTTTTAAACTACAAAATTTCACAAATTTGGCATTAGGATTTTTGACTATATTAGATAATCTTTTTATCGTTTTTTAGTACATTTTGATAGTATCAGTTTTCTACTTTCATTTGGCATACTCAGAATTGCCCTATTTTCATTATTTTCTGTCTCATGTTATTGCAAAATAAAGGTGTCTGGGATAAACAATTAGAATAACTCTTACTAAATAATGGATCGGTCTCAAATTTTAAGGGTTTGTTAAGTACCCCAATACCCAACTTTGGGTGAAACACTAAAGTTCTAAGGTAGTTTTAGTAAAAGTTATTAAGAAATAACGATTTTCACTTATTTTGCAGTTTGAGTAGCAACAAATTAACTTTTTAAACTTAAAAAATCGGCATTTTGAAGGTTTTTTAATGTTCTAAAAAATTAAATTTTGTAATTTTATGTCAACTATTTAGCTTTTGAATGGAGTGCAAAAAATCGAGATTTTTGCACTAAATTGTTAATAATTAAAAAACGGACGCGAACACTAGGCAGGAAACAGGTAGGTTTTCATCCCGTAGGTATACAATAACTAAAAAAGTAGTCAGCTACCTGGATCTTCAAGTGTCCCGAACATGGTCTATTTCTAGCTTATTACCCTGGTTTATATTATTTTTAGAGAATTGCGGGAAAATTTTAAAGCGTTCACTTTATTATTTTATTATACAAAATGAAACAGTATGAAACGTAAGTATAAAATAAAATACTAAATCATGTTCTTCTCCAAAACCTCCACCTGACCTTCGTCAAAACCTTCTCCTGTGAAAATTTCAAAAACTAACCCCATGAATAATAATAATAATACCCTCTCGTAAAGTAAAATAACCAAGTCGGCGGGCAGTGCGAAAACAAAAGAACAAACCCGATTTCCACGACCAACACCGGTGACAATGGAAGGGATTAGATTCCGGCAAAGTTTTATGAAATATGTAAATGTTGAAAATCGCGGTCGGTCAGAGACCCACGGCAATGACTGCGGACTTGTGCAGTCGGACGTATAAATACGCGAAACCATATAATGCCAGTTTTCCGGACAATAAAACTCTATACAAACTACGCCATTGAACGCTTACGAGGTTATGGAAATGGAGATTTTTTCGAATATCAAATGCGGTACACGATGGAAAGGTTTTCGGAAAGGTAGGAATAATAGTGATGCGCTGTTTTTATGAACTGGACCTTTTTTTCTTTTGTTTGGCACTCCACTCGCATTTTATGGCAGTTTTGATAGAGATGCCATCCAGTGAGGGCAGTCAAAGGGGCTATTTGTAAATATTCCGCTCTTGCGATGGAAGTGCTTGGAAATGATTTTTTATTCTTTTTATTGCATGCCAGTGGCGGCGCAAAGAAAACTGAAACCCTTTTACCGTAAGTTGTTGGGAATAAGTATTGTTCATTTTATACTATAATAATAGATAAAGTTCAATATACGAGGGTGATTCAAATATCAACTGAACTTTGTTAATAACTTTTTATTGAATTATAATTACAAAAATTAAACCATACTTCATTTTTCTACATACATTCCTTCCTTCTGTATGCATTTTTCCCAGCCACTAGTAAGTTTCTGTATTCCATTTTCATAAAAAGAATGAGGGTGGTATCTAACCAACTGCTCACGAATTGCTCCACTTGCTTATCATCATCAAAACGCGCTCCGCCTAGTGCATCAGGGCATCTTTTAATGTACCGAATCTGTGGTAATCATATGGTGAAAGATCAGGATTGTATGCAGGATGTTCAACAAGAGTCCAATTATTTCCACTATTTTTTCTTGTATTTGGGCAGCTGTATGCGGTCGGACGTTGTCATGCAAGATGAACACATCTCGTATAGGATATCATCGTCTTTTGGACCTATAGGTAGCTCGAACAGGGTCCAAAAGACTACAGTAATAAGCAGTATTAATGGTTCGTTTCTCATGAAGAAAATCCAGTAACAAAACGCCACGATAATCCGAAAATTTCACTTGCGTATTGGACAGTGTTGATTACCCATATTGATTTTTAATCTTTAATCTTCGCCAAATTTCAGCGTGACCAACATTTTCTTTTGCAAGGAATTTGATAACAATGCGTTGTGCAACCGAACATGGCATAATTCTCTCACCCATGGCAACAGTACTGCAACAACAGCAACTGCAACAACAGCAACAACAGCACCAACAACACTGCAACTGACTGCAACACTACAACTGACTGTACTGCAACAATAGCAACTGACTGCACGTCAGTAGAGATCAGGAGGTAGCGCGCAGTCACACATTAGATTATAACCTACCACCTCAGGACTAATTTAGACATAACATCGTCAGTTTATGCAAAGCAGGAACGGAAAGGTCGGTTTATATTTGATTCACCCTCGTATTATCGATGTATGTTCAATTTATTGAATTGTGAAATAGTTATTTTTCTACAACCACTATTCAAAGTGCACTTTTCTGCACGGTTTTATGTTAGCAAACTTGATATTTTCTCACAGTATAAGATATTTGACATTAGTGTGCAGAAAAGTGACGTTTCTGTGCCGCAAAGTGACGTTTCTGTGCCGCAAAGTTCTTTTCTGCACAGTTGACTACCTCATTCTGAGTAACGTTATATTCTGTTTACATCCGTGGACTACCGCATTCTGAGTAACGTTATATTCTGTTTACATCCGTGGTTAAACTTTAGACAAATATATAACCTATAAGACAATTATTATATTTAACTATAGCATAGAAACTAAATTATGGATGTTACAACTGTTTTATTTTACAATTTTATTTTTATTAAACATTTTATAATTATCAAATAACCAATAAGGATTTAGCAACCTGTGCAAGAGACGTCGAATGAAGTAGGTTTTGTGTAAATCCGTGACTGCATAAATATAATGTCAATAATGTGTAATAATTGTTTAAATTTAAACAAATTAAGGCAGTGCATTAATTTTTAACTGATTTCTGTGCAATTTATTTAGGTATAAGGAATTTAAATTGATTAGTAGGTATTAATTAAATCCAGTTTAAAATTTATCACATAGGTACCTATTATAATTATTAATCGTCGTTTGGAAATTGTGATTTTTATTTTTAGGAAAAACTGTGCTTGTAGAAAAAGTATAGTGTGAAACACGTGCAGAAAGGTAATTTCTCACTCATTTGAATTGCGGCACTCGCTTGCGCTCGTACCGCAACTTTTCAAACTCGTGAGAAATTAGTACCTTTCTGCACTTGTTGCACAATATACTATTTCCTAACAAGTGCAGAAAGTCATTCTTTTCCGAACGCGACTGCAGTTTGCCGAACGACGCGAAGCGGGAGTTCGGCAAGCAGTCGAGTGCGGAAAAGAGACTTTCTGCAAGAGTTAGGAACAATATTTTTTCTAAGAGTCTTTAAAAAATTACCAAATCTTAATCAATTAATTTAACTAACATGATTATTTCATTCATAGGAGATTCTGACCAATAGAAAGCTACCGAAATGCAAATTAAGGTGATAATTTTTAATAATATCCCGTCGTCAAGTATATTACGTCAGATGCCCTTCGTTGCTACGAAAAAATACATTCAGTGACATTAATGACAATTAATGTTTTAAAAGTTATAAAAGTGATGACTTTTAACCTTAAAATATTTTATATCGACTGTGTGTTTAACAGTATTACAGTACAACCTGCCATATCCGGACCTGTCATATCCGGATCTCCCCATATCCGGACGGTCCTGCGCCGTCCGGATCTACCGAAATCTACCGAGAAAGGCAGTCCTGCTGTTGGACAACGCACTAAAAGAAGAACTAAAAGATGGCGAAATATTGTATTATAGAATCTATAAAACGTGTCTATCGACGAAAATTATTGACGGCGTTGATTACTGAAATGTATGAAGCAGAAAACGTTTCAGAGAATGTAAAAGAAGTAGTGGTCTTGATATCCGGATTTTTTCATATCCGGATCGGTCTGTCGCCACATTGATCCGAAAATGGCAGGTTTGACTGTAATTTGTACTTACATAAATAAATTACAATAAAATTTTGGTTTTGAACATTTTTATTCATGAAATAATCGCAACAAATTGCACTCGATCTCTAAAATTAATATAGAATTTTAGAGCTCTTGTGCAATTACTACTGAAAATACATACACAAATTAATTCTTTGACAAGGTTGTCAAAACCAAACTTTCAATATACACTGCGCGTCATAGAAAACGGGCACCCTAAAAAATGGGTCATTTTTGATGTCGCGTATCTCCTTAACCTGTTGTCCGATTTAAGTGATTTTTTGAATATATTATAGCCTTATTCTTTGTCAATATCTCTGTAATAATATTTTTGCTAAAAAGGTTAATTTTCATTGTATACCGGGTGTACGAATCAAACTGTGTTTCTTTCTCAAAATTCGCAACACCCTGTGGAATATTCTAGCCTTTATAAAATACTGAAATTAAATCCCGACTATAGCCTCAGGCTTTTTGAACATTCTGTTTTCTAATTCATTCTCTTATGTTGGATAATACAAAAGTTATGTACTTTGACAACTACTCATGTTCTTCATCAGTATAGGTTGTTTGTAAATAAGTGCGACAAACTTTAAGAGGCAATTCTGCATAAAAAAATAATGACCGTTTGCTTTATAAACTTATGTCCGCAAATGAGTCTTTTACGAGATACGGGATGTTGATTTTTTTTACAAACTGACGATTTATTTTATTGCCCTAAAACCGGCTGAGATATGCAAATGAAATTTGGTAGGTTCTAAGAGATAGTTATTGTGAATTTTTTGACTTGCAATCAAGAATTTTATATTCACTATTGGCGTGCATACGGGTAATATGACCGATAATATTACCCGTATGCACGCCAATGGTGAATATAAAATTCTTAATTGTATATCAAAAATGTGCAATACCTACATCTTAAAACCCACCCAATTTCATTTGCATATCTCAACCGGTTTTAAAGCAATAAATAAATCGTCAGTTTGTAAGAAAAAATTCAACATCCCGTATCTCGCAAACGAAGCATTTGTGGACATACGATTATAAAGCAAACTGTCATTATTTTTAATGCAGAATTACCCCTTAAAGTTTGTCGCACTTGTTTAGAAACGCCCTGTACTGAAAAAGAACGTGGCTAATTGTTAAAGTACCTAACTTTTGTATTATCCAACATAAGCGAATGAATCAAAAAACAAAATGTTGAGAAAACCTGATGCTATAGTTGGGTTTTAATTTCAGTATTTTATAAATGCTAAGATATTCCACAGGGTGTTGCGAACTTTGAGCAAAAAACACAGTTTGATTCGTACACCCGGTATACAATGAAAATTTACCTGTTTAGCAAAAATATTACTACAGAGATATTGACAAAGAATAAGGCTATAAGATATTCAAAAAATGACTTAAATCGGACAACAAATTTAGGAGATACGCAACCTCAAAAATTACCCATTTTTTAGGGTGCCCGTTTTCTATGACGCGCAGTTTAATTAGTTAGCATGACGACGATCTTGGTTTCCATGATGATGATTCAAAACGACTGTTATTGTCTACCGATGTGACTTTCGAATAATATGTCAAAATAATTTTATTTCATTGAATTGTCGCGTTAATTTCATTAAAGCAGGAACACAATAAGATATATTTGAAGTAAATTAGTAAATAATATCTAAATATTAGTTTATTGCATGTATTATAATTACTTTAAGGCCATATTAACATATCTAAATTAACACGCGTGCGGAAAAGTAAAAACCGCGTGCGGAAAAGTAACACGCGTGAGGAAAAGTAACACGCGTGCGGAAAAGTAACACGCGTTCGGAAAAGTGAAACTTTCTAAACTAAAATGCGTGCGTGAAAGTAGACATTTTTGCAAGGTCGTAGAAAAAATATATTAAAAAACTTTTGAAACCATTTTCGAAGATTGAAGGCGAGAACGCACGACTATAGTATGTGTTCTATCGTCGTATTTCTGATATGGCTTGCGGTCTACCGAGTGATGCGGTGCGGTGTACAACACATATTTTGCAGTACCGCCAAAAAACTCTTTACAAAGTGAATAAAACGCATAAATCAGAAGATATATAATTTTAATTTTACAAATTTATACTTTATCATATCAAGTTATTGGGAATAAGCCAATTTTGTATCATTCCCAAATAAAAAAGTAATGGTAGGGGAGAAAAGTATGTTAAATTTGCAGTTACTCGAACTTTACGCGGACCGATTAGGTTGTGAAGAGTAGGTCCTAAAACCAAAAAAAGTTAAGTTAAGTTTTCCATAAAGTGGGGGACTTTCTATTTTTTATTTAATTCTTCATTTCCAACAATCATTTTTCCGACTAGAGCGTAATTTGTCCATAATTTGAAAATATGTCTCAAATAAAAGTTGCTTATTTTTACGTAGGGAATCTATATCTGCAATAAAAATTGGGGGTTCCTATTTAAAATTTTAAAGTAACCTCTCACCCCATCTCCGTAGAGGGTCATGTTTGGTGCCATTCGATAGATTTTTCAAAAATATTGAATGTATGTATTTTGCAGTTTTTCGATCTGATGCTCATTTCGTGAAATATCGCGAAGTTCGTATTTAAAATTGTAAATTTACTCCCCACTCCTCTCGGTGGGTGTCGTGTTTGGTATGATTCGATAGATTTTTGAAAAATATTGAACACGTATTTTTTATTTTTTCGATCTGACGTTCATTTCGCGAAATATTCACTTCTTTTGTGAAATTTTGTTACTCGCCCATTTTCTTGCCCTGCTCAAATCGTCAAATTTTTTAAATATATACTCTTTTGGATGTACTTAACTTACCTTATTTTAATCTGACGATTTCGAGTTATTCTAAGAATAGATTTTTTTCGGGCCCCCTTGTACGAACTCCCCTGTATTAAGAGCCAATATATATATGATAAAGGTACATTTTCAGGGTACAAGTTTTCTCTCTATGTGATAATCTGATGCGCTCGAGTAACTGCAAAAATCCCCGCTTGGGCTCCTCTACCATAAATTGATATGACAAATTATTAATTTGTAAAATTAAAATAATAATTCTTCTGATTTATGCGTTTTATTCACATTGTATAGATTTTCGTCATTGTGTGCAAACCCGTCTGAGAAAACATTATGGTGTTTAGCAGCACAGGTATACACCTACAGTGCTGCCAAAAAATCTTTACAAAGTAAATAAAACGCAAAAATCAGAAAATTATTTTAATTTTACAAATTAATACTTTGTCATATTAATTTGCCATTTTAGTTGGGAATAAGCCGCAAAATTGGCTTATGCTGCACACGCTAATAGATATGCACAGGTAGAGCGCAACTTTGAGAAAGACCGCATACTGGAGTAGCACCACGTATTGTCCCGTCCATCAATGGTTTAGACTTCTCTCTTTCAATAGAATAATCTAATTTTAATTTATTTTTTTTTTATTTAAATTTACGTGTCTCGACAACTATGGTCATTGACACGGGAACAAAACAGTTACAATAATTGGTTACAATAGTTGGTTACAATAGTTGGTTACAATAATTGGTTACAATATTTGCTTAAGCTACAAGTTTTAGGAACTTTTACAAAATTTATAAACATTTTATACTAAATTATACAATTTAGAGTCTCTCAGAAAAGCAATCAGAGAGTTCATTGAACCAGGTGAACTAAGTATATCACTAAGGGTACCAATAATGTTATGCCGTCGTCGGGTGGAGCTGAAAGTACTGCATTCAAGTAGGATATGTTGTATGGAAAGCCGCGTGTTGTTGCAGCTTTCACAGACTGGTGGATTTCCAGAACTCATGAGGTAACCGTGCGTGAGACGAGTGTGACCTATTCTTATTCGTCTGATTATGGCTTTGTCTCTTCTTTTTTGTATGGGAATTTGCGATGGTCGAACTATTGGTTGTAATTGATGTAATTTTGATGTGCTTCTATTCCATTGATCTTGCCAATTTTCCAAAACTGATTGCTTGAAGAGATATTTGAGGTCCTGATGGAGCTGTATCTTTTCGACAGGATTATTAGGGCAATTAGCTTTTTTCGCTGCTTGGTCCGCTTTCTCGTTACCAATAACACCTACGTGCGAAGGAACCCAGATTATGGAGACTGAGGTACCCGAAGTTAACAGCTGATGGCAGTGAGTGTGTACCTTATTGACTATTGGGTGTTGTGATCTTAAGGTTTTTAGTGAATGAATCGATGACAGTGAGTCGGTGCATATGGCTATACGTTTGCTGCTTTTTGGTGTGACTTCTAGAGCTTTATTTATTCCATATAATTCCGCTGTATGTATACTGCAGATTGTAGGGAGGCGGAATGACGCTATTGTTTCATTTGTAGTAGTAACTGCGCAACTTGTACCATGTTCATCTTTACTGGCGTCTGTGTATAAGATTGTATCAAACTTTTCCATGTCGATCATTTTATTGAACTCTTGTTTAATCATAAGGCTGGGTGTTTCCTTTTTGTCGTATCTACATAGACTAATGTTAAAACTAGGCTGCTTTCTGGTCCAAGGCGGGGTATGAGGGATACAGATCGGGGTCATATTTGAAAAATATATGTTGTTAATTAACTGGTGTAATTTGCGGTCAATTGGGTATACAGACCTAGGTTTTTCTGTTGGATCTATTACTGTGTGTCTGGCAACAAGATTGGCAGCTGGATTTCAGGGGTTGGCAGAGACCTTTGCAAAATAATTCAGAAGGAGTCTTTGTCTCCTATCAGTCAGTGGAGGTTCATAGGCTTCGACATGGATGCCTTCAGATGGGCTAGATCTGAAAGCACCAAGACAAATACGAAGAGATGTGTTCTGAACGACGTTAAGAGAATTTAAGAGAGACTTGCATGCAGACATATAGACTATGCTACCGTAATCAAGTTTGGACCTAATTAGAGCTTGGTAAATTCTGAGTAATACTTCCTCTTCAGATCCCCAGTGATAGTGAGCAAGGGATTTAATTATGTTTATTCTTTTTAAACAATTAGCTTTAGTGGTTTGTATATGATTTCTCCAAGACAGCCTTTTATCAAATTGCATACCTAAGATTTTATGGTTATCTACTACACGAAGCGAAGTTCCATGTAGTTGTAAATTAGGTTGGGGAGACCTGTATTTTTTACTAAATTGGATTACTACAGATTTAGGTGGTGAAAATTTGAATCCTGTACTTTCTGACCAATTGGTAATAGACTCTAGGGTGTTTTGGAGTAACGCACATGTACTGGATGTGGTCCTACCTTGACAAAATAGAATGATATCATCAGCGTAAATAGCGTGTTGAACTGGTGCTTTTATCATAGTGCTTATGTCATTAATACAGATTAAGAATAGTGTGGTGCTAAGTATACAACCTTGAGGTAGTCCATTCTCTACAGCTTGTGTTGCAGACATTTTACCATTTATGGACACTTGAAACGTTCTATCCGTTAAAAAGTGATTAATAAATGTTGTTATATTACCTTCTAATTTGAGGTCACTAAGTTTTGCAAGAATTATTGATTTTGAGGTGGTATCGAAAGCACTCTCTATGTCTAGAGCAACGGCAATTACCTCATTCTTGTTTTGCATGGCGTACGCAATTTCAGACTGAAGTGAAACCAAATTATCCATAGTGCATCTATTTGATCTAAATCCTGACTGAAATGGATTTAGTAACTTATGTCGTTCTAAGTACCAGTTAAGACGATTATTTATCATTTTTTCTAAGACTTTACATAATGAGCAAGTTAAAGAAATGGGTCGAAATGAACTGGGTAATGCTGACATGCAGTCATTTTTTTTAATTGGAATCAAAATGGATTTTCTCCATAGCCTGGGAAACAGTTGATCTGTCCATAAAATATTGTACAGATCTAATAATTTTCTTAATGTATCTGAATGTAGTTTTTTAATAAATATTGAGGGAATGTCATCTGGTCCGGCAGCAGAGTTTTTTAGAGAGCTAACAACATCAAAGAGTTCGTCCAGAGTAAACGGTAGGTTAAGTGGATCAGGGTTAGATGAGGAGGACTGAGGAGGGTGCTGTTCGTCTCTTGTCAATAAATGGTTAATTCTGTTTTTGGATTTTTCTAAAAAATATTGTGCAAAAGTATCAGAGATTTTCTGGTCGTCTGTGATAATATTATTTTCGTGGATAAGAGCGGGTATTTTATACGTTGTGTTGCGTCCATTAATTTGTTTAATTTTGTTCCATACTTGAGTTGGAGATGTGTCAGCGGTTATAGTACTGGAGAATTTAATCCAAGATTCTCGTTTACTTTCTTTTATTACTCGTTTTGATTTGGCCTTTAGTCTCTTGAAATTAATTAAGTCCACTTCTGCTCGTGTTCTGCGAAATTTGTTTAAGGCCTTTTTGCTAGCTTTAACTGCTAGCTTGCAAGATAGGTTCCACCATGGTACAGATTTATGGGATGGATTAATAGTGTACCTTCCAATGTGTTCCTCTGCTGCTTGCAGTATGCATCTATTAAATTCATCAACATCCGTATCAGCATTGTTTTGATAAACAATTTCGTTAGCTCGATCCTTAACAGATGCGCTGAAAAGCTCCCAATTAGCTTTTGAGATATTCCATTTGCTCTTAACATAAGACGGTTTAGCTTCATTATTAGTGATGAAGATAGGGAAGTGATTGCTGTCATAGAGACTATCAAGCGTGTACCAGGTAAGAAGAGGAGCTGTTTTAGGGTCACTAATGCTCAGGTCAATTGAAGAGAAGGAGCCAGACTTTATATGAAAATACGTGCTACTTCCTGTGTTTAAAAGACTAACATCATGATTAATGATAATATCTTCAATGATCTTACCCCTACCAAACGTATTTTTAGATCCCCATATAATACCATGAGCGTTAAAATCTCCAACAAGAATAAATGGAGCTGGAAGTTGGTTAATGAGATTTAAAAGTTCAGCACTGGCAAGATTATAGTTAGGGGGAATGTAAACATTGCATATGACAATTTTGTTAGGGCACCATGCAGTTACTGCTACAGCTTCTAGCGTTGTGTTTAACAAAAATTCTTGGTGAAAAACATCATTCGAGATAAAAATGGAGGATCCACCGCTGGCTCTTAAATGCGTTGTCCTAATAAAATGATAGCTAGAATAGTTTTTAAGATACGGATTGTGTGTTGTGTTAAAGTTAGTCTCTTGTAAGCAGAGAAAGTCTGGGACGTGATCTGAGATTAATTGTTGTAAGCGTTCAAGACGGGGAAAAAACCCGTCACAATTCCACTGAGTTAATGTGAATATAATTACAGATTATTTTAAGGAATTTTGAGACTGTTGAGATAATTGAGATACGTCTGAGTTGCTGTCTTCATCGCTTACGTCATGGGATATATCAATGCTAGATACACTTTCGGCATCATCAGGTTCCAGTTGGAGTTTAATTTTTTTATTTATACGTGTTATACGATATCTAATTGACCGTTCTTGGAGAGATGGGTACAAAAATTGTAAATTTAAGATCAAAGATTTAATATCGCTCGTAAATTTCAATGCTTCAGTGTAAGGATCGTTATTTCCAAAGGTGTTTTCAAGAAAAGCTATCAGATTATCTTGTGGAAGTATGAATGCTTCTGGTGTTTTACTGTAGGCCTCTTTTATATCCTCTTTAGTTTGTTCAGTCAGTCCGGTTTCTATTGGTGGGTTTGTCCTTTGTTTCTTTCTTTTTCGCTTAATGGTTTTATCCTGCTGTATGTGGCTGGCAGGTGAAACGGGTGGAGGCATGCTAACAGTGTCATCTAGGGAACTGTTTTCATTCGTGGCCGTTGATACTTCTGAGCGACCTCGTTTAAGGCCTGGTTTTACTGCAGTAGTTGTGTCCTGTTGTGCAGTATCTGTAATAGGGGTCACGCTGGAGGTGTCTGTCGGCTGTGTGTTATCTAGTAAAAGGGTTGTGTTAGTGGATAATTCGGGATTTGAATTAGAAGTTTGGGTTACATTAACAGTTGGAGGATTAGAGCATTTAGAAGCAATGTGTCCTGGTTGTTTACAGATAAAACACTCCATTTTATCTGTAGATAAAAAGATTATGTTGTCAATACCTTCAAAAGGTATTACAATTGACGTTTGTAACTCAAAATTATCTGTATTGGAAAAAACATATACTTGGCGTCTAAAGCTAAGGATGTGAGAGTACTCATCACCTGGGATACCAGCTCTTAAAAAGGAAATCGGGGAGGCTAACTCAAGCCCAAGGTTTTTAATGGCACTTTCTACTAAATCGTGCGGAACGGTTGGGGAAATATTTGATATGACAATTCTTTTCGTGGGGGAAACCAGTCTGCGAATATTTAGGGTAATGTTCCCTATCTGAATATTAGGATGCGATGTTAATAACTGTTCGACTAGATTTGAATTGGTAAGATAAATACATATCCTATTATGGGATATCCTAGAAGCAAAAGAAATTTGTTTGGGACCGATAATGTCGCCTATAGCTCTAACATAGTCATGTAATTTAAGGTTTTGATCAGCATGTAATACTACCGCTTGGGTGTGCTTTGGAAACGAAGGTTTTACTATGGATGTAACTATGGATGCATACGAAGTTGTTTGTCTAGAAGTTGCATTATCTGTAGTTTTAGACATATTTGAAGCTGAACTGTTTTGCACGTTACTGCCCATGTAGTCAGAAGCAGAAACAATATTATGAAATATAATAATTATTTGTTTAGTTTAGAATTTTGTTGATATTTACGCATTTTGCCGGCACCACTGGTAGCCGGCTAGATGACTTTTCGATGTTTAGTCTAGTCCATTAATATTATTGATGTTTCTAATTAATGTAAAAAGCAAAAAACTGGATCTAATTATAGTTCCGAATAAACTAAACAAATCTAATTTAAAATGTTCAAATACGTACGTTATAATTATTGTTATCACTCTCACTGGTAAACTCGTATTTCACTGCTATTAATAAACACAGCTGCGATCGTCGATGTGTACTCGTTGAGGTACTACAATCGAATCCAATTGTAATTTGTAATAGGAATATTAGACAAGTCTATCAGCTGGGATAGATTTTCATTTTTGCAGGTTTTAAAATAATAATCTATCTATATATAAATGACGCATATTTTGCATTCAGCGTTTCGGACTGGAAATATTATGAAGTACTATGAGAAAAACAGATAAGATAGGAATGAAACCAGCATGTTAATGGATAGTGAGAGACGAGAGACTAGCTACAATTGAAAATGGGATTTAAAACCAATAACAATTAAGTATTCTGACAGTAAGATTAAAGGCTGAAACGCACTAGAGAGTTGCGGACGCGACTCATCGCGAACAAGACAGTGGAAGACTTGAGATTTTCATAATTACGTATTTTTTATGGGAAATAAGCCACAATTTTACTAAAAAATGAATTTATTAACGTTTCGAAGCCCAAATCGGGTTTCGTTGTCAAAATACAAAATACTATTGTATTAAATAATATAAAAATATAATACTAAATACTCAATAGTATTTTGTATTTTGACAACGAAACCCGATTTGGGCTTCGAAACGTTAATAAATTCATTTTTTAGTAAAATTGTGGCTTATTTCCCATAAAAAATACGTAATTATAAAAATGCCACAAGGAAATAGCTTCAGAACAACATTGAGATTTTCAGTAGTAATTGCACAAAAGCTCTAAAATTATTGAATTTTTCCCGGGTGACACTTTGACAGTTTTAATTTAAGTTTTAAATTATGTCAAAGTTTCACGAGGGCAAAAATTCTATATTAATTTTAGAGTTCGAGTGCAATTTGTTGCGATTATTTCATGAATAAAACTGTTCAAAACCAAAATTTTATTGTAATTTATTTATGAAATACAAATTAGTACAATTAAACACAAAGTTTTTATAAATATTTGACGATTGAAAGTCATCACTTTTATAATTTTTAAAACATTAATTGTCATTAATGTCACTGAATGTATTTTTTTCGTAGCAACGAAGGGCATCTGACGTAATATACTTAACGACGGGCAATTATCAAAAATTATCGATTTAATTCAGATTTCTGTAGCTTCCTATTGGTCAGAATCTCCTATGAATGAAATAATCAGTAGTAATTCCACAAGAGCTCTAAAATTATTGAATTTTCCCGAGTCACACTTTGACAGTTTTAATTTCACGACCCGAAGGTGAGTGAAATTATGTCAAAGTGTCATGAGGGCAAAAATTCTATAATAATTTTAGAGATCGAGTGCAATTTGTTGCGATTATTTCATGAATAAAACTGTTCAAAACCAAAATTTTATTGTAATTTATTTATGTAAGTACAAATTAGTACAATTAAACACACAGTTATTATAAATATTTGACGGTTGAAAGTCATCACTTTTATAATTTTTAAAACATTAATTGTCATTAATGTCACTGAATGTATTTTTTCGTAACAACGAAGGGCATTTGACGTAATATACTTGACGACAGGATATTATCAAAAATTATCAGTAGTAATTGCACAAGAGCTCTAAAATTATCGAATTTTTCCCGAGTAACACTTTGACAGTTTTAATTTCACGACCCGAAAGGGAGTGAAATTTTAGAGATCGAGTGCAATTTGCTGCGATTATTTCATGAATAAAACTGTTCAAAACCAAAATTTTATTGTAATTTAGTTATGTAAGTACAAATTAGTACAATTAAACACACAGTTGTTATAAATATTTGACGGTTGAAAGTCATCACTTTTATAATTTTTAAAACATTAATTGTCATTAATGTCACTGAATGTATTTTTTCGTAGCAATGAAGGGCATTTGACGTAATATACTTGACGACGGGATATTATCAAAAATTATCACTTAAATTTTTATTTCGGTAGCTTTCTATTGGTCAGAATCTCCTATGAATGAAATAATCAGTAGTAATTGCACAAGAGCTCTAAAATTCTATATTAATTTTAGAGATCGAGTGCAATTTGTTGCGATTATTTCATGAATAAAACTGTTCAAAACCAAAATTTTATTGTAATTTATTTATGTAAGTACAAATTAGTACAATTAAACACACAGTTGTTATAAATGTTTGACGGTTGAAAGTCATCACTTTTATAATTTTTAAAACATTAATTGTCATTAATGTCACTGAATGTCCAGTAGGAAAAATGAAAGAATACCCATGAACGAACATATAACACACGCTGTATTTTCCTGTCACCGTGTCACACAAAACATTGCCCAACGCAAGTACATGTAATAATTATAGTTACATGTACTTGCACTGGACAATTTTCTTTGTGACACGGTGACAGGAAAATACAGCGTGTTGTATAATGTTCGTTCATGGGTATTCTTTCATTTTTCCGACTGTATTTTTTCATAGCGACGAAGGGCATCTGACGTAATATACTTGACGACAGGAAATTATCAAAAATTATCGGGTGTAATATTACAAGAGAGTGAGAATAAATTGAAAATAATGCGACAGTTTTTCGAAAATTTGTTGTCTGACAATAGACACGAGAGCCCGCAGGGCTCGAGTGGCTATTGCCCAATGAAAACAAATTTGAGTAAAAATGAAGCATTCTTTTCTTATTTATTCTTACTGTCGTGTGATATTCGTAAAATTATTTTTTAATACGTATATTATGGATATTTTCTTAAATGTGACAGTTGTGAAAACTAGGAAACTGGTTGCCATTAACAAGAAACAATCTACTTAAAAAAATTCTATCGGTAATTTTCTACAGTAGATAATTCTCAGTATAATTTTAATCTGATTAGGCAGAATTAATCACGTGATCAAATATCTTACAATACGGTTGGAAGTTAAAACCATTAAAAAATAATCAGTTTAATTTTTATTTCTGTAGCTTTCTATTGGTCAGAATCTCCTATGAATGAAATAATCACTAAAAATTGAATCAAGTCCTCGTCGCGTCCGGGACTTCCAAATGCGTTCATGAAAATAAAAACAACGTAAAGAATCTGGGCCTCGATTTTTGACCCTTCGCTACGTTATCGAACGTATTCGTTTCGTATCTGGTTTAGTATACGAAGCGAATACATTCGATAACGAAGCGAAGGGTCAAAAATTGAGACCCTGAGCTAAAGTAAGCTCAGTAAGACCATTTGTATAAATATTACTATAGCTTTAGGATCGGACAAAAATAGACTTAAGTCTCATACCAAAAGGAGGAAGAATAAGAAGAAGAGGTCTAGCAGAATACCAGACAGGAACAAAAAATTAGCGAAAATGTTGAAAAACAAAAAAATTGTTTTTAGGTAGGATAAATAAGAAAAATTGATAATAAAAAAATTAAGAAACTGTAAATAATGAAACATTATTACTTCTCATTCAGATGGAATATAAAATTTCATTAGAACGTTTTCGATCTTATAGATCATTATCACTGACCTAGAACGAAGTATATCTACGTTAAAATGAATGCAGATGGATAAAATTTTGACTGTTACTAAAAACATGTGGTAAACAAGTACTTCTTACATTCCGTGTAGTTGAAACTAGCCCACTAAATCAATATAAAACTTCAATATTACATGGTTTTTAAATGACATTTTAAATTTTTGAAACAACGCTATGTCGTTGTAGAAATCTAGAGCCAAATTGATTATTGGATATTTCGGTTTCTTCACGTCTCTCTCTATCAATTACTGTCTTCCATATTTTCGTGGCATGACTATGTAGCTTTATGGCCCCATAGTTTGTTTATTGTTAAATATTTCCCTTGTTTTTTATAGAAAGGCACTAATATACAACTTCTATATTCATTTGGCATTTGTCCAACTTCATAATTCTATTAAATAAACCTCTTAGACAACTTATTCATGTCCCACCTAATTCTCACCATATTCCCCAGGAACATCATCTGGTCCAACTGCTTTTACTTTCTTTATTTTTTGAATTGCTTCAACCACTTCCACGTTTGTTATTTTGGTGACCAGTGGTGTTTCTGTCTCCGTTAACTTAACTTGTTTTCTGTAACATTCTTCATTTAATAAATTGTCAAAGTACTTTTTCCATCTCTTTTGGACGTATATCTCGTGAAGTAATATTTTATCATTTTCGTCTCCCTTATACATCAAATCTGATTAAAATATTTGGCTTTCTTTGCTCTATATTTTGTTTTTTTAATATATCTTTGTTTCGCCTTCCCTGATGTCAAGTTGAAAGTTGATCGGATAGATTTTCAATTTTCTTTTTGGAGACCATATTGTTTAGAAGACCAGTATTCGACCCCTTTTCTTGCCACTCTTTATGTAATTTTCTTTCCTGTTTAATTTTTCTTGTACTTTTTGACCACAACTAAGTCAATTTATTCTCAAACTTCTTTCTTGGCGTTTTTCCCGTACTTCAATAACAGCATCTCTAATGCTACTGGTCGTCTTCCTCCAAGTTGTATTAGGGCTTCCTTTCATAGTCCAACACATATTGTTTAGTATTCTTGTCCCGAATTCCATTTTTCTAACATATAATAGTGCTCCCTCTAAAATAGTCCTCACCCGGAAAACCAACTGGAGGCTCAGTTTATTTCCGGAACATTTTACATCAGAAGCTGGCATAATTTCAGTATAATGTTTATTATTATTCTCAAGTAATTATTTCAAGCAAAACCATAATTCAAATTTTATTTTATTTTATAAATACAGAAGCGAACTCTAAGTGCAATCTCACATCAGCCAGAAACAATTATTAAGTTTTATTATAATATTTCCTTGAAAAGGTATTTGTAATCATAATATTTACATAAGAAGTGATCTGGTTGAATTAGACGCAAACATCATCTATTTTTCACACTTAACTCTTGACATTGAAAGTGGGTGAATAACTTTTTCTGATTACCAAAAATAATGCTCTGACTATGAATATCGAATTACTGATTACGAATACGAATCTCCAAGAATTTCACTACGTTTTCAAAACGATATACCCATACAGGAAGTATTAAATGAGTTAAAATGTACCTATTCTACAAATATGCAAACTTGTTAAAAGTAATACATTATGATAAATGTTTTTTTGATGGTAGTAAAAATAAAAGATAAATTGCATTATCCAATTTATTTTTAAGTAAAATATTTATGTTGATATTATTTTTCTTAAATCCCATTTCAAAGAGTCTGGGATAATAATAATAGTAAAATAATAAATTAATATATTAATTAATAGAATAAAATGGTTTTATTAAAAATTGTGTTTTATTTATATTGATATTGATGTTCTTTCGATAGTACTAATTTTGATCATATTGATATCGAGTCGAATGGAGTATCGCAAGCTAAAGTGCATTGTAAATGTAACTTTGTAACCTATTGGATTAAAAAAACCGAAAACCGTTTTTTCCAAAAACCGGTTTTTTTGGCCGGTTATAACCGCCAGGTTAAACCGTAAGAAAAAAAACCGGTATAACCGAAAACCGGTGTTTTGTCAAAAACCGCCATCCCTACTACCCGGCACCCACTCGAATTTTTATTATAGGAGAGGATCTCTACTTGAAGGACTGTCCTATAAGCTAATGCATTGTTGCTCGTTGCCGCTAGGGGCAAGTACTTTTTTCGGGATAAGTTTTCCCAAATATCGGGATACGTTTATCTATTCCCAAATCTACGTTTTGCAGATATTTGTAAACATAAAAATCTCTAAACAAAAATATACACACATCAAAATAATCTAGGGGACACCTATGTTAATAGCTTTAAATCAATGTAAATCAAAACCTTTTCAATTTATGTATTTAATCTATTTTTGTTGTTCTGTCGACTACTGTATCAATTTGGACGATAAATCTGATAGGAATGGCTATAAAAAATTTAACAAAACTTCAGTACGCGCTTTTTGTTTATCAGATGAAAAGTATTATTTCTTTATTGGTACTTGATTTTCGGTGTCTATGTGGATTTTTATTTAGATTGGAAATTGCCAATAATGCAGAGACATCATTTAAATAAAAAAACTGGTAATGTTGCTGAACGTTATACAGACCGTACAAGAATAACCAACCAGACTGAAGACCGTTTTATGAGGTTGCAGGCTTTGCGAGATCGCACTGTAACTGCATCGCAGTTACAAATGAGGCCGCAAGAGACCCATCAGGTGTTTGTAAGTGACCAAACCAAACCATTAGAAATAGACTGCATGAACTAGCGTTAAATCCTGCAAGACCTGTGAGAGTGTCTGTGTTATCCAGACTAAACCGCGCTCATTGACCTAACTGGGTACAAGAACACGCAAATTCGACTAGACGTGAGTGGGCCTCTACTTTGTTTACAGATGAGTCCTGATTTGGATTTGCGTTAGATACAAGATTAACAAGAAGTTGGAGGCGATCTGGCAATGTTGAACAATTGGACACCACTCACCAAGGCGGCAGTATAATGATATGGAATGGTATGATTCTTGGTGGAAGAACTAATCGCGTCTGTCTGGAACGGTTTCTTAAAGCAACAGACAACCGCGATATTATTCTTGACCCTATTGTTGTACTCTTTGCACAACAAGCTGGTCCACAATTTTAATTAATGTACGATAATTCGTGTCCGCATACTGCCAAGGTCGTGCGAACATTCCTCGAAGATAAAGAAATTGAGGTTTTACCATGGCCTCTACAATCGCTAGATTTAAACTCAATTGAGCATGTATGGGACATATTGGGCAGACGTATTTCACAACACAATATTACGTTCAATACAAGACAGCAACTGTTTGAGGGACTATCGATGGAGTGGAACATAATACCGCAGCAAGACATTGACCATCTGATCATGAGTTTGCCAACAAATGTAGAACAGCAGTTTTCAACAACAGTGGAGGTCATACACTATAGCGATCCGCTTTAATTACTATTTTTGCTAATTTTAATTTTAATATTATTTTTTCTCAAAAACGAAACAACGTTAGTCATTCGAAATGCACATTCAAATACAATAAGAGACATGGCTTTACCCTGTCACCATCTGTTTTCTCACCCACATACATTAGTTACCATATCAGACGCTTGTGTCAACAACTCACTTAATGCATTCGAAATTGTCTTCTTAAAACTGCAAAAGTATACGCCAGACCTATTAGTGATTTATTGCTCATCTGGTCAGAGGAAAAGGAACACAAACATATTATCGTTTGTGGCTTTCTTCTTCAGTAACAGCTCAGCAGGCAAACGCGTCGGACCACACCCAACGCTCTCACTACCCTTCTTCCGAGTGTCTTAAGCGAAACACATTTTCGTTATCACAAAATAAAATATTTACCCTTCGTTTTATTATATTCATTTCAATTAATTCCAGCAACACACCTACCGGAATAACACTATACTAACTTAACCTAAAGACTACTCTGTAGGGAGTTGAGGGGCAACAAATTCGTTTTGTTTTTTTTTGTTACCATTTTTTGGATAATTCTAAGAAAAAAAAAATGTTTATTTTATATTCGGAACACTTGTTTATCGTTGTTAATGTTAGACATTATTCTGTAATCTAGCATTTTCTTTTTGTCCTCTAGATTATTTTGATGTGTGTAATAATAATTAATAGCTAACTTGAAACAAATTCAGGCCTAACTCGTATCATCCCCGACTCATTCACTACACTAGTAGTAGACATCTGAAACAGTCGCTGGGGTGTACTGTACAAAATAAAATATTTTGTGAAAATTTAATTCAGCCATTACGGCAAATATCGGAGTGTATATTTCAGCACTTTGTACATCATCGATCATAACCTAAGTCTGTGCATTATCATTTGGAATTCGCTAGTACATTCTGGATCCCCCTGGGAGTCTGGCAGTCTTCGAGAGGGCTTCACATCGGGACATTTTTCATAAAACTTTATAGAATACACGAAAGAGAAAAGTTTTGTATCATTTATTTTCGTTACATGCTTTAATTCAATGTGCCAATCTTGTCGTTCGCTGAGATTATTTTTTGCCATGAATTATTAAGTCTAGACATCAGAATGGTATGCAAAGGATTTGTGGGACTTTTTAAATTTGCATGAATTTCGTCGCGATATTTTCTATTAAACTGGAGAAAACATCAAAATTTAGATTTAGTAAAATGATGATGAACATTTTTTTACGACAGGTTATTATAATGCATTTTTGTTTAAAAAATGTACGAGTTGGAGTAACATTATTACTAAACATTTTTTTAAATGCTAATGGAATGTTTGATATTAAAGTATTAATGTCCGACTAGTATATTATTTGATAAATAATGATATGATTTCGAAGTCAGTTAAGTATGATATAATGCCCTAGGGCGTTATTTTGAAAAATACGGCCCTTCCTATTTAGGGCCTGTTTTTCGTTCTCGTCCCCAAAACTTCCAAAAGCTTCGAAAATTTAAGTCAGAACTTTGCGGCTTCTAAAAGTACTGATCATTACTTTTCCAACGCATGTCTAATTTTGAAAATCGGTTATACCATTCAAAAGTTACCGAGCTCATAAATATGACTCAATTTCTATTTAAAAAAGGGAAATGTTTATGGATATGTATGTATGTGGCTGGAGAAGGCAAACCGATCTGAATTTTTTTTTCTGTGTTTGAAGAGGGGGTCAGTTCCGATTCAGAACCGGTGTAGTTTGTGACTTTTGACCACCCACAAGCCAGATATAGGATCTGAATTTTTTTTTCTGTGTTTGAAGAGGGGGTCAGTTCCGATTCAGAACCGGTGTAGTTTGTGACTTTTGACCACCCACAAGCCAGATATAGGATTTGGTAGGTACAAAACGGCATATTTTTTGGGAGTACATATCTTCGGTTCAAAAAGAGACAGGAAAACCGCAAATACACCAAATCAATAGTGTTGAGTTAAGATTTCAAATGGTGTTTAAGCCGTCAGGATCAGACATAAACACGGCTCAGTATCGCCGAAAAACTGAAAAACTAAACTCTGAAAATTTTGGTTTTTCGACAATTACTCAAAATTTCAACCTACGAATTGCGCCAATAACTGAGCGTTTGTAGAAGGACTCTAGATGAATCTGACGGTGTATACCTCATATCCGGGAAAATTCGAATTTTGAAGTTATAGGCTTCATAAATATGATGAAATCTATTTCCTAAGCTCAATAATTCCTGTAATAGCTTCAGTTATCATACTTGACCTTAGATTCATCAGATACTACTCGTCCATACGTTTCAAACTCATGTTTAGTGATCAAAATCGGTTAAGCCGTTTAGAAGTTATTAAGCTACCAAAGTATAATAAAATTAACGATTATTCCCGAAATGGTTTATGTAGTTGTAGTGGTTATGACGCTAAATTTGATCTAGCAACGGGCAGTCCGAATTTATTAACTAGCCATCCCAATATTTTTTTTTCAATCTATTTCGAATAGAAAAAAAATCTAGTGTACATTCGATAGACACTAGATCATTTGGAAGATAATGCGACAAAGGCGACCATTTATAAAGCTTAACGTGTAATCGAGAAAAATTGCATTCAACTTCATACATTTAATTTATAAAAAAACTTTGAAATACTCCTAATACAAGAATAAAAACCGCTAAACGCCGTAAAAATGAGTGGCGTATACAATATTCCAGCTACAAAAGATCTGATATGAAAATTACGTGGCGCGAAAATCTATTTTCATTTTGATGCAAAATAAAATTTTAGTTTTATTTTAAAAGATTTTTCCATATTTTCAAATTTCAAAGTTTCAAAATTCAAACTGTATCAAAGTTACTCTTTTTTGGCCCGTTTTACTTCATATTTAGCAAATATTATGGAAAAATCTTTTAAAATTAAACTAAAATTTTATTTTGCATCAAAATGAAAATACATTTTCTCGCCACGTAATATTCATATCAGAACTTTTGTAGCTGCAATATTGTATGCGCCACTCATTTTTACGGCGTTTAGCGGTTTTTTATTCTTGTTTGTTTTAGTTGCAATTGAGTATCGGGACCAAGATCTCGTTGGAATTTTACCATGATGAATAGACAGGTAGTGAACTGCAATTTTTAGATATCTCCGTGTCTTCTTTCATGCATCGTTCGTTTGGTTTGCAAGTAATAGAAACCACGAATAGGCGAAACTGGTCCCTGTAGAACTGTTTATTTCTGCGGAAATAAAACTTCATTTTTTTCAGGCCTTTGAATTGTTGCATAGCCTGTAAGTTGTCTAATAGAATATCTTACCTAATCTAGATCGGGTGGTACTCGCACTATTGCCTGAATAAAATTGCCAATTTATTCTGAACTGAGTACATTTCTTTATTTGTTTTTTTTAAATAATAAAATAAAACTATTGAAAATATAAACAAATGTTAATATAATAGTTATTCATGATATAAGTGTTAGTGTTAAAAGTACAATTTTAAGGCACGCATGCGAAAGTTAGTAAAGCATTCGCTTCGCTCATTCTGCAATTTACATGAGTGCCTTAAAAATGTACTTTTTAACACGTATATCATACAATATTTTTTCTACAAACGTTATAAATTTATAAAATACAATATTTTTGTTAATTGCTGAAACCATAAAAACTTTTAACCCGTAAAAGGTAATAAAGGTAGAACTGGTTGTCTACACTCGAGGGGAATGTCCAAAAATTCTTAGCAAAAATATTATACCGTTACATAAACTTGTTTTTTCTACAAACGTGTTAAAATGCCATAATACAGTTTAAATTAAATTTTAAAAAACCTTTTAAACCACCTTTTTCAAACTGCGCAAGTTGAACTATTAATATTAATGTTAATAAATGAAATATAAATATTTTGACGTTTCACAATTTGACAATTTACTTTAAACTGCAGTGCCTTACAATTTTTAAATCACTAGTGCCTTAAAGTAGCATTTTTAACGCTCCGCTGGAGTGCTAAAATAGTTATTTCTGAAACAGTTCGTGAAGTATGCTTTTTGCGAACGCACGCGATTTTTAGAGCACGAGCGACAACGGAGCGAGCGTAAGTTCGCAAAAAGTACTTCACGCACAGTTTCATACAATATTTTATCTACGATAAACAAATAAAAAAAACTGTTACCCTTCGTCACTGGAATTCATATTTATATTCTACAATTTTTAGAACTTTGACATTTATAAATCCTAACTACTTTCAAACCACAAAACTGTCAAAAATTTTGTTGTAAGTCATTGCACATATTGTCATCACCATGACAACGCAAGAGTTAAGGATATTTGATTATATGAAAGTGTGCCAAAAAACCCATTGAAAGTGTGCGAAAAAGTAAATCCCATTTAAAATACATTGTTATTTCACGCACACTTTAAACCCTTCACGCACTGCTATCTATAATGACAGTTTTCACAAACTAAAAACTTATATGCTTCTTTTCATGAGCATTTTTCAGTGCGTCACAAATGATAGAAACAAAGGTAAGTCCGTGATAATATACATTTTGGTGACCTGATATTTTAGTTAAATCTGACAGTTGTCACATTTTATTTGCAATTTGGCATAAAATCAAATAAATTGTGTTTATTACATTTATAAAATGGTATTTTCTTTGATTTGTATAGTCTAATAAATTGAACAGATTATATTCGTAGATATATTATATAATTCGTAAATATTTTTTTTTCGATTATAGCGACATCTATTGACAACTAGAATAAATGTTATAAATGTCACCGACGAAATGTAATCACCGACGTGCGTTTTTCTCTGTCACATGCAATTTAATGCGTTAGAAAGAAATCGAAAAACTGTGACGCACTGAAAGATTCTCATGAGAAAAAGCATACATAATATGACATAGAGTAGATAAATTGCATTTTTAACACGGTTGTAGAAAAAATGTATTAAATTTTACAAAATTTTGGAATGTGTTTAATTTATTTTTATTTATTTCAGTCCTCTACCAATAGTAGGTATCTCTTGACAGTTGATGTAAAATAATTATAGAAGCAGGAATTCAATAGTTTAGAATTTCCCATTGCGTTTCATATGACACGTTTGACGATTCACCATCCTGTATCTAAAATTCTAAAATTCACTGTAAATAAGATAGCACTTGACTTTCCTATCATTATCTCAAGACAATGTATATATTGCAGTCCGCTTTCAAGAATAAAAATATTAAACATTTGGCAATACGATCAGAAAACATAATAATAATAGTAAATATCATTGTAAGGTCTCAAAATGCCGCATCCAATGAATTCTCTTACAATAGATAAAAATGAATTGTGCATTTGTTTTCAGTAAGTATTTCAATTTCTTTTTGTCTCCAGCAAGGACTTTGCCAAATGTAGTGCCATTTGTAAATGTGTTAGTTTCGCAACAAAGCTCAACCTAAATTCAATAAGAAGTTTTGTATTTTTAGTCAAGTACGCAATTACGAACATAAAACGATTAAATAAATTTGATTTTGATTAAATTAATAAAACATGAAAAATAAAACTGTTCATCGGCATGTATATTACCCATTTTCCAAAAATTCTCGAGTGTATTTAAAGTTTTTGAACTAAGCGATTATTTATTACGAAAAAGACACAACACGGAACAATAAAACAAGTACATAGACTGGTAAAACACATCAGAAGTGATCTAGAAAATAAAAGGTATTATTCTGCTGCATTCCTGGACATTGGTCAGGCCTTCGACAAGGTATGACATGCTGCTATCCTATTTAAGCTAAAGAAAAACTTTTCCTATCCTTTCCATCAAATCCTACAAAGCTATATTTCCAACCGTCATTTGCTAGTCAAGCAGGATAATGAATACACAAGCCTAAGACCAATAAAAGTCGGAGTACCACAAGGAAGTGTCCTGGGACCGATGTTGTACTTGCTCTAAACTGCTGACCCACCGACAAGTAACAGAATAATGTGTACAACTTTTGCTGATGACACTGCTATACTAGCCTCTCACCATGATCCAATCACAGCATCCAGAACCCCTCAAAAAGACCTTAATAATATCCAAACATGGCTTAAAAAATGGAAGATAAAGGCGATTGAGAGTAAATCCACCCATGTAACTTTCACCACGAGAAAACAAACATGTCCATCTGTCACTCGGAACGAAACATAGCTCCCACAAACCTATACTGTCAAGTACCTAGGAATCCACCCTGATAGGAGATTAACTTGACAAAAGCACATTATCACAAAAAAAAACAACTGGGAATAAAACTCCGAGAAATGTACTGGATTACCGGTCGTAAATCTCAACTGTCTCTTGAAAATAAAAATACTGATATATAAAGCTATATTAACGTTCGGATGACGACGGGGGTAAAGTGTATGGATTGTGTTACAAAATTATAACTTAAAAATATATTTTAAACATAACAATAAGAAATTATAAAAAGCTCTAAATCTATACAAAGTAAAGTAAAATACTATATTTTTGGTAAGAGGCTGCAGTCTTTGAGGAATGTGAAGATGCTTTTTGTATCACTGTCTTTTCCGAGTGCACTATTTAATGTTGGTGGTATGTTGCACTTTATACTTCGGACACTGCAATAAACAATGCTTTACGGTAATGACAGTTCTACACAAATCACACACAGGTTGATCGGCACGTTGGAGTATGTAGTCATGGGTTAATCGAGTATGGCCAATCCGGAGACGAGTGAAGATTACTTGCTCTCTTCTGTTTTTGAATTGTGGAATTTGATTGTGGTTAATGTCAACTTCGTATAGCTTGGTTGATGAGTCCCTCCATATATCCTGCCATATTTTAAAATTATTTACTTTGAAATATGCTTTCAGGTCGGTGTGTAGGGTTTTCATGTTCTCTTCTGCGTTTGGGTTATTAGGTGCATTCTTTGCTATTTTGTCCACAACCTCGTTACCTTCGATTCCACTATGAGATGGTACCCAAATAAAATTAACTTTAATATTCATATTTTCTGCATATTTCAGTTCCTTTTTAATGAAAAGTAGTAGTGGATGATCAGAATAGAGTTGTTTTAATGCCAATATTGAGCTGAGAGAATCTGTGATAATGATGTTTCTCTTATTATTTTTGTTAACTATCAGAGCCAATGCTTTTAGAATAGCAAACAGTTCAGCGGAGAACGTTGTTGTATATGAAGGTAACTTATAAGCTGCTGTGTAATCTGACGAGTAGATTGCTGCGCCAGTTCCGTCTTCGTTTTTGGAGGCATCGGTGTAAACTTTAAAGCAGCTACCATATTTGCTTAATATTTTAAGAAATTCTTGATTGATTTGACTTGCAGGCGTTTCTGATTTGTTTAGTCGCAATAAGCTGGTATCAGTAGAGGGAAGGCGAATTGTCCAAGGAGGAGAAGTTTGGATTGCGGAAATATCGTAGGTGTCTGGAAAATGAATACCTATTTTTGATAAATAAGTTTGTATGCGGTAATAAAAAGGGTGATCAGTTCTATTTGAGTTTTGGAAACAACTTTTAAAGCGGTCAGCAAATACGTTGTGTATAACTGGGTTATCTTGATTAGAGGATACTGCAGCGGCATAAGAAAGACTTAGATATTGTCTTCTAAACGTGAGTGGGATCTCTCCAGTGTCCCAGTATAGAGTTTGTATTGGACTTGTGTGGTGTGCTCCTAAGGAAATTCGAAGACCTGTATTTTGAATCACATCTATTGTTTTTAAGTACGTCTTTTTTGAGGAGTTGTAAACGATTGAGCCGTAGTCAAGTTTGGAACGTACTAGGGCCTTGTAGATATGTAGTAATGTAGACGAGTCGGCGCCCCATTTTTTGTTTGCAAGTGATCGTAACAAATTTATTCCAGGCTGACATGTCTTTTTTAAATATTCTAAATGTATTTTCCAAGTTAGTTTTTGATCAAATATCATACCGAGAAATCTAACTTCGTCTACATATTTAACCTGTGCTTCATTTAAGTATAAGTTCTTCAGTTGTATTTGGTGGCTTTTCGTAAAACACACTGCTTTGGTTTTAAGGGTATTAAACTGAAGTTCACTTGTGGATGACCATTCTTCAATATGATTTATGGCTTTTTGGACATGGTTATGGATGGTTGTTGGGTTCTTTCCTCTACAAAGTATAACCAAATCATCTGCATATAGCCTAGCTTTTACAGGATGTTTAATTTTTGCGGTAATAGAGTTCATAGCTATAAGAAACAAAGTTGTGCTAAGGTTCGAGCCCTGTGGTATATCATTTTCTTGATTTCTTGTTGAGGAATATACGCCATCTACTCTGACTTGAAACTGTCGATTTTCTAATAAGTTTGATATATATTTGAGTATATTACCTCTAATTTTCCACTCGCTAAGAGCTTTTAATATTGATAATTTCCACACTGTATCGTAGGCTTTACGAGTGTCGAAAAATATTCCGATACAATGTTGTTTAATTGCAAAAGCCTCATGTATTTCCGATTCTACGTCAATAAGATTGTCTACAGTAGAACGATGTTTTCTGAAGCCACTCTGTTCTGGTATAATAATTTTTTTTGATTCCAGATACCACATTAGTCTGTTATTTATTATTTTCTCTAGCATTTTGCCCATACTACAAGTAAGAGATATTGGCCTATATGTTTCGGGATCTGATTTTGATTTACTTTGCTTAGGAATAGGAATTATTATTGAATTTCTCCACGATTTTGGAAGTACTTTTCGAGAAGATTAAGTTGAAAATGCTGAGTAAGTGTTCTTTAGATGGGTAGGTGAGGTTTTTTAGAAAAATAGTGGGTATATTTTCTGGTCCAGGGCACGATTTCTTACAGTTTTTTATTACCGCTTCTAATTCATCCATCGATATTGGAAAGTTTATTTCACTATTATTTTGATCTTCATAATCTATGGTATATCTTTCTTCATTTCTTTTGTTCCTTAAGAAATTTGGTGAATAGTTTGCGTCGCTTGAATTTTTTTCATAAACTAATGCCAGTATATTTGATATTTGATGAGATGAGACAGCGAATGGGGGTTGACGGCTCTCTAACAACAGACATAGAAAGAAAACAGCTGATATGGTACGGACACGTCCAGAGGATGGATAACTCAAGACTCCCTAAAATAATTATGCAATGGGTACCACCAAACCGCAGAAAGAGAGGAAGACCCAAGAAATCTTGGAGAGAGGGAGTAACGAAGGCGATGAGCGCAAGAGATCTTAGAGAGGGCCAATGGGATGATAGAGTGTCATGGAAATTAGGCATCGGACAACGTCGCAAGACGTTTTAAAACCGATTGATATATATATATATATATATATATATATATATATATATATATATATATATATATATATATATATATATATATATATATATATATACATCCCGCTATCATTATGTCATCTTTTCATGTTGCAGTCATTTGGCATCACCAAGAAATACTATCATTTTCGAATTTTAATTCGTGTATGTTTGTTGAGCGCATTTTTTAACGCCCTGTATCGTTCTCAGTTTTCTAAAATTTTAATTTTAAAAATTTAAATTATATACAAAAATTTTTACACTTCATAACCATTTTGACTTCCACCACATAAAAATGTGTATTTCCCATCATTTTGCCGCTTTTCGACGTTGCCACGAGTTAAAAATACCGATCTTTTGAGGACAGGTAGAAAAGGTCTATTGTAAACTTAGAGGATGGAATATTTTGGTAAAATATTCCATCCTCTCAGATTATAAACTACATAAAAGGTAGGTTCTTTACCTGTTCAGCTGGATTACCAAGCAAGGGTCTAAATATTTTACGAGTTGAATTGTGTTTATTTGATTTCATCTGTTAAATTAAAATTTCTCATACCGACTTAAAATATTTGTTTGAAAAATTCATTTTATATTTTCGTTTAATTTACTTAGGGTTTTTGGTCAGAATTTTGAAGAAACGCTTGGTTTGACATAAAATTTGGGACACGTACCTATAGCTAATATGTTAAAGAAAAAAAGTGATATTGTGCCGATATGTGCTTTTGATCTGGAGGTGAGTTTCGTCGGTTATAGGGTATGAAAACAAATACGTTCAAATAAGTCCGGAATTGGATAAACTGACTAATTCTAAGCAACTTCTATTTTATAGCGTTTTTCACTAAGTCAATACTTTTAGAGATATTTGCGAGTGAATATGTTCATTTTTCAACAAAAAAAAAAAAACGTTTTTATACGGTTTTTCGCAAATAACTCAAAAAGTAGGTACTTTATTGAAAAAAAATTAGCAAATAGTAAATATAGCTTATAAAAAAGTGAAAAAATGGTATATGTGTCAGGTCTGTAGACCCAGTAGAAGCAGAGTTATTGCTAAGCTTTGTTTTAAAACCAAGAGGAGTAGGTAAACTAAATGGCAGATTCACACCCAAGAAAGTCACTAGAAATATCATCAGATAAATCTTCTTTTTTGGTTGATCATATCGGCCTTTGACGGTAATCTTGACTAAAAATCTAAAAATAAAAGGAAGAACGCAGAAAATACAAAAATTGCTGATAAAATAAATAAACTAACCTATGAAATGCCAATAGTGTCAAAATTTGATATGAGTAAAATTGCCTGAGGTTGTACCAATTACAAACAAGGTGTACGGCGCAGGAAATTTGAATGACTCCTCTTGTTTAAAAACAGACTATAGTGAAAAATAAGCTCTTATATCTCAAATTCCAAATCGAACATTTTAACGTGAAATAAAAAAAAATGAAACACTTTTCTGGAAAAACTTATTACAACTTTCTTAAAGTGTTTAAGAAAACGTTTATTTTTATTTTTTTTTTTAAGTTTCCAGCAGCAAGAGTAAGCAGGTTACGCTCAAAATACAGTTGTTCCTTTTTTTTTGGTTAAAAATATTCTAAAAACTCCCTCTAATTAACAGCCCAAATGGAATTAATCGTTACCACTTCACAAGTAACTTTATGTATTGTTTGTGTTTGTAAGTTTCATCAGTTCAAAGTGCTTATTTGTGGAAAAATTTGGTTTTAAAGTAAATTTTTTTAAATCTTTAATTTTGAAAAAAAGACTTTTGTCAAAATAACTTAAAAATTATTAGTGATACCAAATATCTTAAAGAGTAAAAAATGTAGGTGTTGCTTTTTTAAATATTTGGAATTTTTTGATTTTCTGGAAGACAAAAATTGGTTAAGATATGGCTGTTCAAAATTTGCATATACATACTCGTGACTAGTGATTCGTTCGAGGCCTTTCAACAAAACCCCTTTCAAAAATAAGCATTTTGAACCAATGCAACTTACAGATCATATACAGGGTTTCCCCGAAAATAGTGCGTTCCTTAAAGGTATAGATAGAAAGCACAATGTAGAGCAAAAAAGTCTTATATTTTATTCTAAATTCAGCCGTTTGACCAAAAAACGAAAATACATTTTGATATGCAAATTGATACTCAATTAGTAAATAAACAAGGGGTCCCATTAGATTAAATTTCACAGTCACAGGTTCTTCTACGCCATGTTGCCAGGTCATATAAATTTATGAAAATAAAAATTTACTCTTATGGAGAACAACGTAATTTTTGTTGAAACGGTTAATTTTAGGAAAAAATGTTACAACACCTTTTTGTTCTAAATTGTGTATTATATCCACACCTTAAAGGAACGCACTATTTTCGGAGACACCCTGTATAAACAATACATTTATCTAAAGTAACGTGTGAAGCGGTAACAATTAATTTTCATGACTTTCTTTTGCCAAAAAAAAGGGAACGATTTTATTTTCAGCGTAACTTGCTTACTTTTCACGCTAGAAACTGTTTTAAAAACACCAAAAAATTTTTTTTTTAAACACTTTAAAAGAGTTATGATGAGTGTTTCCCGAAAAGTGCTTTATTTTTTTGGTTATTTTATGTTGAAATATTCGATTTGGTATTTGACGAATAAGAACCTATTTTTCATTAGCTGCAACCCTGCTTCTACTGGGTCTACAGACCTTATACTGACACCTCTTTTTCATAAGCTATATTATTGCTAGGAATATTTTCTTCGATAAAATATGTACATACTTACTTTTTGAGTTATTTGCGAAAATCCGTCCAAAACGTGTTTTTCTATGAAAAATAAACATATTCACTCGCACATACCTCGAAAAGTATTGACCTAAAACTTTTATAGAACAAAATTTGCTTAGAATTAGAATTAGTCAGTTTATCCACTTCCGGACTTATTTTGCACGTATGTTTTTTCACCTCCAAGAAGGGGTGAAAGTCACATCCAGGACAAGAGAACATATCGGCATAATCTCACTTTTTTCTTTGGCATTTTAGCTACGTGTGTGCCAAATTTTATGTCAATCCAAGCGGTTCTTTAAAATCTGGAGGTTTTGCGATATTTTATCGTGAGTGAATGGAATAATAATTATTACAACGGCAATTATTGCCGTTGTCACTTTTAGATAAGAAGTCATTATCACAATGATATAGTCAGGTTAACTGAATTGTATAATTATTGTTTTTATCATTAAATGTGAAAACCTAGAATTATCCATGTCTGTCCGTCAATAAACACAACTCGTCTATTAGTAGGACAGAAAGAATGACAAATAAGGTGTCAAATGAAAGCCTATAACCAAAATATGATATTACATGTGAGAAGTTTGACCTCGGACTGCCTGTTCCAGAGTTGCAACCGAAAGTACTGTTTTAAATTCGTCGAAATAGTACAAACTATTGGTCAACACGACTAAGAAAGACCAGAACAAATACATACTTCCGGTTTCATGCCTGTCTGTTCGTCCATATCTGTAGGTGAACAAAATTCATCCGTCATATCAGCTGACAAAAAGTTACACGAAGGGTTCAAATATCGACTGCCGGTTCAACTTCCGGTCACTTTTTGTGAAAAATTAGAACTTACGATGTCCAATTGCTTGTTACAATTTTTTTTATAAGTGTTCTACTCTATCTATTCTGACTTTTCATTAACTTACTTAGATCACATATAATTTAATACAGTTTTGATGTCAGGGTCTTCAAAATTTATGTGATGAGTTCCGGTATCTGATGAATGAAAAACGACTCCATAAGCAGAAGAAAAAAGTGTTCTCAAGACCTAAGACAATACATCGACTCACAAGAGCGTTGTGACAGTAGCAAAAATTCGAGTTGGGGTTCTAATTACTTTCTCATGCGGCTTACTCTCCTGACTTGGCCCCCTCCGATTATTAAGTGTTCCCAAATCTGAAGAAATGATGTGCGAGTCACAAAGTTTCACAAAAAAGCGAATATTTCGCGAAATGAACGTCAGATCGAAAAACTAAAAAATGCGTGTTCAATATTTTTCAAAAGTCTATCGAATGATACCAAAAACGAACCCCCACGGAAAGGGGTGAGGAGTAAATTAAAAATTTTAAATACGAACCCTGCGATATTTCGCGAAATGAACATCAGAGTGCCAGTGTGTGCTTTTATTCTGGGGATGAGTACCACCCCCTTCTCGAGTGTGAAAAAATATAGGTCCAAATAAGTCCGTAAGTGGATAAACTAATTAAATTCCTTGTAACTTTTGTTTTTAGATGGTTTTTCGCAAATAAATCAAAAAGTAAGTATTTGATCGAAAAACTATTCCTAGCAAATATAAAGCTTATAAAACAGTAAAAAAAAATGATGTATGTATGAAGTCTGGACACACAATAAAAACAGAGTTGGAGCTAATCAAAAGTTGGTTCTTATTCGTCAAATTCCAAATCGACTAGTTCAACGTAAAATGTCCAAAAAATAACGCACTTTTCGGGGAAAACCCGCCACAAATTTTTTAAAGAGTTTAAAAAAAGTTTTATTTTTGTTATATAAAAAGTATCTATTCTATCACCATCAGCATCAAAAGTAGACCGGGCAGTATCGTCGCCTCCGCTAGCGAAATTATTCCGATTCGATTTTTTTGCACAAACTTACTCAAAAAGAGGTCCTTATAACATATCCAAAGGGTGCCGGGCGGTGCATTGGTCGAAAAATTGTTTAAAAAATTTTTTTGAAACAAATTCACAAAAACAATTTTTTCATTTCGAACAATTTTTTTTAGATAACTTGTGTCATTCTGGGCAAAAAAGGTGTCTTGCCATTTTTGTTTAAAATTGATTGTTGTCGAGTTATATGCGATTAAAAATTTGAAAAATGCGAAAATGGCCATTTTTAAGTCTTAATAACTCGATTAAAAGTTATTATTATGAAATTAAAAAGTGAGCAGATCAAGTTTCAAACCCTTGCTTCAAGGTCCTTAAGAGATTTTTGTCATTATTTTATTACAAAGCTGTTATTTTTAATTATTAATAATTAGCGCTATAGTCCCGGATTTATCGTCGCCCCTGTTAGTGAAATTATTCCGATTCGATTTTTTTGCACAAACTTACTCAAAAAGAGGTCCTTATAACATATTCACAAGGTGCCGTGGTCGAAAAATTGTTTAAACAATTTTTTAAACAAATCCACAAAAATAATTTTTTCACTTTGAAAAATTTTTTTTTAGATAATTTTGGACATTCTGAACAAAAAAGGTCTCTTGTCAATTTTCTCTAAAATTGATTGTTGTCGAGTTATACGCGATTTAAAACCTGAAAAATGCGAAAATGGCCATATAACTCGACAAAAATCAATTTTAGAGAAAAATCTCAAGATACCTTTTTTGCTCAGAATAACCCAACTTATCTAAAAAATCGTTCGTAATGAAAAAATTATTTTTGTGAATTTGTTTAAAAAATTGTTTAAGGTGATACAGTAGCGATCAACAGGTAGCCAAAACGCGTTCCAAGATTGCGGCTGTAATTTTGAATATTTTTTCAAGATATTTGGCACACGTATCCGTAATATAATAAAGAATGGCGGTACAGAGCCCAATTTGAAAAATATATTAGGTAATATTTGAAAATTATTCTGTAATTAAATACAATATTAAAAAAACGAGCCTGTACCGCCATCAAGAAGAACAAAAAAATACACTTTCTTCAAATAAACTTTTTTATCCGATGCCTAGATTTTGTGTCATTTTGGAACTACTAAAATGTTTTATTTCATTAGTCCAAAACAAAATTTAAATTTTTTAATTCGACAAAATATTTCCACGCACAGGCTGTGGTCTGTATTAATTCGAGAACCAAGAGAGACAGCTCATTAACCGCCTTTCATTTTTTCTTAGAAAATAAACGATCTCTACACAAAGTACTTATAGGATAATACGCCGCCGTTATGAAATGATTGTAGGATGTTAAAATGACGAAGGATGTTTTACCCGGAAATCCGAATTTTATATACTTTTGTTATATTTAATACCCTAATAGCACACGACGTCCTTTGGACGTCCAAAATAGGTCAATTTTTGGTCCTAACGTCCATGGACCATAAACGGACGTCCTTTGGACGTCCGACGCTGGACGTACTTCGGGTGTACTAAATATGTACGTCCTTTGGACGTCCGGCGTTGGACGTCCGGCGTTGGACGTCCTTCAGGTGGACTAATTATGTACGTCCTTTGGACGTCCGGCGTTGGACGTCCTTCGGGTGGACTAAATATGTACGTCCTTCGGACGTCCGGTGTTGGACGTCCTTCGGGTGGAATAAATATGAACGTCCTTTGGACGTCCGTACTCGGACGAAATACGGACCTTTTCCAATCGTCCATATTGGACATATTCTACAAATAAGGGGATTAAACAGCAAAATTATTTAATAAAATATTAACTTAATTATGTTAATAAAATAGTTTAAATGGAAAAGATTATAAATCATATTTAATTCAAAACTGTATATGTAGTTTAATATCTAATACATGTTTTTGTTTTTATGTAAAGTGTGAAAATCTGATCGGTAAATTATTCGTTATGTCCACTCTACATCAACAATAAATTGAACAAGAAATTGACTAAGTTATTCAAGGCCAAATTTGATGAAATAGAACAATTGGATATGTTTTATTTTGTCAAATTTCTTTATTTTCTGTTTATTCACGGCAAAATTGGAAGTAGAATTGTGTTTTGTATAAGCCAAATTTGACCTTGAATAACTTGTCGTCAATTTCTTGTTCAATTATTGTTGATGTAAAGTGGACTTTATAATGTTTTATTATTCCCGTTACCAAGATGATAGAAGTTTGGTGGTTAATTCTAATAAGCAAAAATATAATTTTTATCAATGTATCCTTACTACAGATGAATATTGAGAGCATCTTTTTGAAGTTGAGCGTACGTGTGCCCAAAATAGGTCCAGTTTTAGTCCTAATGCGGATGGACTATAAATGAACGTCCTTCGGACGTCCGACGTTGGACGTACTTACGTGTTGAATAAATATGAACGTCCTTTGGACGTCCATTGGACGTCCGTGCTCGGACGTCCGTTGGACATTGACATCGATCCGTGAGCGTCATCTGCAAAGAAGAAAATCACAAGCCAGGACAACCAATCCAAATAGTGAGTGTTTCAAACTTTTGTGTTGTGTTGTCAAAAGTTTATTTAATTATTTATGTTTTTCCTTACATACTTACATATTTTTTCAAGCTTTTTGGTATATTTTTCATATTTTTTACTATATTTCGATAAAAAAATTCTTCGCAGTTTTATCCTAATCAACATCATCATCATTCTATCCAAAAAGGCAAATCGCCAAAATCGCAATTTTATCATAATATGATATGTATATTTGCATTTTACCACATTTTTTCGATGTTTTGAAACATTTTTGTATATCTTTTGTGTATCTATCTATATTTTGTATATCACCCCTCCTCGGGGTGAAACTCACCCCCCAAATTCACATACTAATTTGTAAGTACACATACTTTGTAAGTATGGAATAAAGGTTGCTTAATATTAATCAGTTTATCGAAGTCCGGACTTATTTTGAACGTTTTTCACCCCAGAGAAAGAGTGAAACTCACCCCAGGGCAATAGCACACATTGGCACAATATCACTTTTTTTCTTTGGCATGTTAGCTATGCGTATGACAAATTTCATGTCAATCCTTTAAAATTTACAGCAAAAACCATCAAAGAATGTAGTAATACTTGTTTTCATGAAGTCGGTGATAGAGTTTGACAAATCTTTATGGTTGTTAAATATCTTTTAATTTGTGTATTCGATTTTTAAAGGTAGGTACTATATACGTCCATTTGGCACAATAAAAAATAACCTTCGACCGGTACATATTGCTTGTATCGATGCTCGGTGCATTGTTCAGTCATAAATTTTACCTGTCCCTATAGCGTCGGCCGTCGGGTCCTTTTGTAAATTATTATAATAATAGTCCGTCTCGGTATTTTATTATTTCTGTCATAAGTATCTCTGTGGAAATGCAAATGCTGCTTGTAACATCCCAAAAACCAGCTCTACTATTAATTGTACTCGTATAAATAAGTGTATAATATGTACCTACCTACTTATTTATTGTATTCATTTACAGACCTGGATCCCGCGTAATAAAAAAAGTTGATTAACAGCAAGCTGAAAATTTGTTAATAGCTTCACGGTGTCTAGTCGGACAAACTTTGATGTACGGGAATACTGGAACCGGGGAAGTTTTAATTGTGGAACAGGTTAAAAACTTGGAACATCAGACTACCGAAAACGTTCCATGTATTTTGTCGGACAGAACTTCCAATTGATTTGTTACCATTTCATTAAACTCTTATGCAAAAATCAGACTGCGTACCAGTCTACTTTTATTCTCTTAATATTTTTACTTAAAAAAAGTGTACTACAATCATCTCGCTAAACTTAATATAACTGTTTTCGAGATAAACCCATTTTAAATCTGCGATATAACATAATTTTTTGCATAATATTGTAGTTAAATCCGAAAAATCAACTTAAAACCATAATAATAATTGTGCCAATTCTCATTTATGTCATTTATATTTTTGGAGATTTTTATGGTTTATAAGTTATTTTTCGAGTTTAGCGAGACGAATGTAGTATATATTTTTTAAGTAATAATATTAAGAGAATAAAAGTTTTGATTCGAAAAGTATATGTAATGTAGAGTTCCCTCAGCGATGTGATATAATATTATTACAGTATAGCTCCCCGTGCATGACAAGCTTATGGAGGTAGCCCATATAGCCTAGGCTATAATATTATTAAAAAAATCACTTAGATGGGACAATGGCTTTAGGAAATTCGAGACATCAAAAATGGCCCATTTTTAAGGTGGTGCGTTAATTTCTTGGAGAAATGTAATTATAATTTAATGTAAATAATCTAATATCCAATAATTGTAAATTAATATAAGATGTAATATAAGTTCCTTAAAAAATATATTTTTTATTTCCCACAATACATTCTCCACAGGTATAAATATCGTCTCTAGACGTCCACCGAACGTCCTCCCAGGACGTTAGATGGATGATCGGCAGCAATACATTGGACCAAACTGGGACGTCCTATGAAGGCCCAATTGACGTCCACCGAACGTCCCTTCGGACGTTAGGTGGACCTCCATTGGGCGTTTGGCAACGTGGAATTTGGACCAAAATTGGACGTCCTGTTAAGGTCCAATTCACGTCCCCTAAGACGTCCGATTAAGATCCAATTTACTCCGATTAAGGTCCAATTTACGTCCAATTAAGGTCCCATTTACGTCCGATTAAGGTCCAATTTACGTCCGATTAAAGTCCAATTTACGTCCGATTAAGGTTCAATTTACGTCCGATTAAGGTCCAATTTACGTCCGATTAAGGTTCAATTTACGTCCGATTAAGGTCCAATTTACGTCCGATTAGGGTCCAATTTACGTCCCCTAGGACGTCCGATTAAGGTCCAATTTACGTCCGATTAAGATCCAATATATGTCCCCTCGGACATTAGATGGACGTCCAATGGACGTTCGGTAGCGCGACATTTGGACCAAAATAGGACGTATAAAGGACGTTCCTCGGACGAAAACGGACGTCCAATGGACGTCCCTAAAGTCCGTGAAGGACGTCCATTGGACGTCCTTGTGCTATTAGGGTAGGTACCTACCTATAATTCTGGTGATTTTTTAAATCCTCTATTGTTAAGAGAATTTACACCTTTAGCCAAAGTTTTACGATTTTCTAACGGAAATTAACAAGTTATTTTAAATACGCACCAATTATCGATGTTGAAAGGAGTTTTTCAAGTTATAAAAATATTTTGTCTGATCAAAGAATATGTTTCCTCGTAAAGAATTTGGAAAAACACATTGTAGTGAATTATAATCGAAGATATATTTATAGTGATATTGTTGTTTTATTTTAAATAGGTAACTATTGGTAGCAGTTTTTGTAAAAACTGTGAATAAATTGCATATATAAAAAATGATTTTATTTGAAAAATAATAAATAAGATTACTAAATAAGACAGAAAATTTGTGGTTTCCCGAAATGCGCATTTTTTGAATTTTTGTGCATATCTTGCGCATATTTCGTAATTTTTTACCGCATATATATGCGAATATTTCATCAAAATTGATCGCATATAAATCCGCTCCCTAGTCATTGTATTCTGTTGGCTGATTCCAATGATTTGAGCCGCCGTACGACACGTTGGGACCAATGGGAGTGAAGATACGTAACTAATACCTATCAAGAGGTTTACTCAAACTTCTTTTCTGTACTTATACTTACCACTCGGTATAAGTACAAAAAAGAAGTTTGTGTAAACCTTTGCACAACTGTGTAAATACTAAAGAAAAATCTAAAATATTAAAAAAAAATAGTGGAATCCGTTAATCTGTTCTCGAAAAAATTAGCTATGAAAATGAGCATAATTTTCTATATCCCTAACTTTTGACGAGCAGTTTAGCTTAAATGGGGAAAAGCGGTAAGCTTAGACCAAACACCAGTAGGAGGCATTCAATTAATTGAGGAAAAAAATTAAATGGATAACAATATTCATTTCAGTTATAGAAAAGGCATTGCCCCGCTAGAATGGTTGAAATCACAAGTAACAATTAATAGTCCTACAAAAAAGACAGGCGCTTGAAAGTGATAAGACCATTGAACAATAAGCCTGCGAACTGCCTTTTAAACACATTCTTAAAAATAATCCATAACACAATTAAAAAAAGGTTTGTTAAGAAATTCTTTTATAAACTTCAGAAATTCAACAACTTCTCCTGATTATGTTTAAAAAACGTACGGAATGCACTAAATGAAAAAAAGAAGAAAAAAATTTATCATACCGTTATACTCTAATATATTCTTACGTTGAATATTTGATGCTTCCCTGTAGAGTATAAAACGGACAGTTGTGTTTTTCCCGTGAGCTGCCTTGTTTAGTCTTCTTTGTCGTTCTATTCGTTAAATCCTATCCTCTCAAGTCACAGCGTCAGAAAGCAGTGGGTATATGCAGTGAACGGGAGGCCTATGTCGAGCAGTGAACGTTGGGGCCCTTTCGCGTTTATCATATGTAGAGAAGTAGCTTGTCAAAAACTGGACGTATGTAATCGTATTCTATTTGTTAAATACTCTCACCTAATATGTCATACCATGTGTGTTAATCCATTTTATTTCTACAATTTTAAAGTGTTATTACATGCCGTCATTTTCATTAGTCTACACCATCTTATTCTGCCAGTTAAATCCCATCATTTCAGACGCTGTACGTCACGATTGAACCAATAGAACCGTAGATACAAGACTAAGGCCCTTTTGACATGATGCTGTAATTGATTTTCATACGTCATTGTATTATATTAGTCAAATCCAGTTATTTTAGGTGCTGTACGCCACGATTGGACCAATAGGAGCGAAGATACGTAAATAAGGCCCTTTTGACATATTGCTGTATTTGATTTTTCTGTGTCATTGTATTCTGTTCATTAAACCCTACCATTTGAGCTGCTGTACGTCACAATTGGACCAATAGGACTAGATATACATAACTAGGGCCCTTTTGACTTGTTGCTGTATTTGATTTTTCTGTGTCATTGTATTTTATTTGTCAAGTCCTATTATTTGAGATGCCGTACGTCACTATTGGTCTTATAGGACCGAAGATACGCGACTAAGGCCCTTTTGACATGAGGTTGTATTTCATTTTTCTCTCATTATATTCTGTTTGTCAAATCCTATCATTTGAGGTGCTATACATCACAATTGGACCAACAGGACCGAAGATACATAACTAAGGCCCTTTTGACATATTGCTTGTTTGATTTTTCTGTGTCATTGTCTTCTATGATGTCTAAGGCATATCTCTGATATGCCCTATTTTTAAATTGGACTTCGTAAGTCCTAGGTTTTCACCCACAAGCTTTTATTTGACACCTCATTTGTCATTCTACCCGGTATAATGGCGGAGGAGTTATATTGGCGGTCGTACGGACCGACAGAAAGAGTACCCAGCTCAAATATCTCACCTTTAGTACCATCCTTGGATTATAAGCTTTCATTTGACACCTCATTTATTATTATAGCTGGTATAATGATAGAGGAGTTACATTCGCGGTCGGACGGACCCACCGACAGACCGCCTAGGTCAAATATCTCACCTTTAGTACCATCCTTGTATTACCAGCTTACATTTGACACCTTATTTGTCATTCTACCTGGTATAATGACGGAGAAGTTATATTCGCGGTCGTACGGACCGACAGAAAGATTGTCTAGGCCAAATATCTCACTTTTAGTACCATCCTTGGATTATAAGCTTTCATTTGACACCTTATTTATCATTCTACTTGGTATAAAGACGCAGAAGTTATAGTCGCGGTCGTACGGACCGGCGGAAAGACAGCTTAGGTCAAATCGCTCACCTGTAGTACCATCATTGGATTATCAGCTTTCACTTGACACCTCATTTGTCATTCTACTTGGTATAAAGACGCAGAAGTTATAGTCGCGGTCGTACGGACCGGCGGAAAGACAGCCTAGGTCAAATCGCTCACCTGTAGTACTATCATTGGATTATCAGCTTTCATTTGACACCTCATTTGTCATTCTACCTGGTATAACGACGGAGGGGTTATATGCGCGGTCGTACGGACCGACGGAAAGACAGCCTGGGTCAAATATCTCACCTTTAGTACCATCCTTGGAATATAAGCTTTCATTTGACACCTCATTTGTCATTCTACCTGGTATAATGACGGAGAAGTTATATTCGCGGTCGTACGGACCGACAGAAAGATTGCCTAGGCCAAATATCTCACCTTTAGTACCATCCTTGGATTATAAGCTTTCATTTGACACCTCATTTATCATTCTACCTGGTATAATGATTGAGGAGTTATACTCGCGGTCGGACGGACCGACGGACAGACCATGTAGGTCAAATATCTCACCTTTAGTACCATCCTTGGAATATCAGCCTTCATTTGACACCTCATTTCTCATTCTACATGGTATAATGACGGAGGAGTTATATTCCCGGTCGTACGGACCGTCGGAAAGACAGCCTAGGTCAAATATCTCACCTTTATTACCATCCTTGGAATATAAGCTTTCATTTGACACCTCATTTGTCATTCTACCTGGTATAATGATGGAGGAGTTATATTGGCGGTCGGAGGGACCGGCGCACAGATCGCCTAAGTTAAATATCTCACCTTTAGTACCATCCTTGTATTATAAGCTTTCTTTTGACACCTCATTTGTCATTCTACCTGGTATAATGACGGAGGAGTTATATTCGCGGTCGGAGGGACCGACGGAAAGACAGCCTAGGTCAAATATATCACCTTTAGTACCATCCTAGGATTATCAGCTTTCATTTGACACCTCATTTGTCATTCTACCTGGTATAATGACGGATAAGTTATATTCGCGGTCGGAGGGACCGAGTCACAGACCGCCTAAGTCAAATATCTCACCTTTAGTACCATCCTTGTATTATAAGCTTTCTTTTGACACCTCATTTGTCATTCTACCTGGTATAATGACGGAGGAGTTATATTTGCGGTCGGAGGGACCGACGGAAAGACAGCCTAGGTCAAATATCTCACCGTTAGTACCATCCTTGGATTATATGCTTTCATTTGACACCTCATTTGTCATTCTACCTGGTATAATGATGGAGGAGTTATATTCGCGGTCGTAAAGACCGACGGACAGACCGCCAAGGTCAAATATCTCACCTTTAGTACCATCCTTGGATTATCAGCTTTCATTTGATACCTCATTTGTCATTCTAGCTGGTATATTGACGGAGGAGTTGTGGTTACAGACAGACGGACAGACGGACGTGGATAATACAAAGTTTTCACATTTTTTCAAAATTGGGTGAAAACAATAAAACATGATGCCAGACTGATTTCTTTATGAAAATAATATATACATTCTCAAATTGTCTATTTTTCGTTGTGAATAATATTGTATTCAACAGTGATGCCAAATTTCTGATGCCAAAATGATTGATAATGAAAGTGGGATATACGTTTTCATGTATATAACGGCAGCGACAAAACGGTAAAACACTGAACTAAATGTATATAATATTTTCACTGTACGATCATTTTGGACTCAAACATTTTATGGAATAAACTTATATAACTTAGTAAGAGGTAAACAAGGAAAGCTGATATATTAAAGTAACATCAAGGAATCAAATCTCTAACTACCGAGCTGATTAGACTTCTGGTAGCAAGTACAGGAATAAAGTTATTAAGGTAGTGTAAAGTGGCATCGATATACAGATGCCACTTTGCAAGACGATGCCAAATCGATGGTAAATGCATAATGTATCGATGCCAAATTGATAGTAGGATGTATATATATATATATATATATATATATATATATATATATATATATATATATATATATATATATATATATATATATATATATATATATATATATATATAAACAAAACATGCACAAGGTGGAATGCAACCATAGACACGTGTTTCTGACTTATTAGTCGTCATCAGTATGATATAGCTAAACAGGAGCAATGCAACCAATTTGTGACTATAATGTTAGAAGACCCTCAGGATTCGAGAGCAACAACTAACAAATCCACGGAGGAAGCTACAGCCACCTGAGGCAAGGAATGCCAAACGTTTAGAACGTTTTAAACAATCAAACAAGGAGAGGCTAGCGCGAGCTAATAAATATCGGCATGGCTCGCAACAAGTATGAAAAACAAAACATGCACAAGGTGGAATGCAAGTTAGTCTAGTTTGATTGTTTAAAACGTTCTAAACGTTTGGCATTCCTTGCCTCAGGTGGCTGTAGCTTCCTCCGTGGATTTGTTAGTTGTTGCTCTCGAATCCTGAGGGTCTTCTAACATTATAGCCACAAATTGGTTGCATTGCTCCTGTTTAGCTATATCATACTGATGACGACTAATAAGTCAGAAACACGTGTCTATGGTTGCATTCCACCTTGTGCATGTTTTGTTTTTCATACTTGTTGCGAGCCATGCCGATATTTATTAGCTCGCGCTAGCCTCTCCTTGTTTATATATATATATATATATATATATATATATATATATATATATATATATATTACAACTAGTTGATGGGATTATCAAGGAGAGTTCGTTTCACACTTTCGTATGATTTGAGACCATTAACGGGATTCTCTTAAAAGGAATATATCAACAGATTTTATTAAAGTTTTGACGTCTATTTGTCTCACTTCTTCAGTAAGAGCTTCACTGATTTCTTGAACACTAACAATTTTTACATTTATCTGGATATAAATGTAATCCTCTACATTATGGTCAATTAAATCACTAAAAAAGGATACTAAAGGAGATCAAATAAAGATTTTGATATCTATGTTTATCCCCATGTACTATTATATTTTTCTTTCAGTGAGGAATTCACTATGAGTGCTATTAAGTACTCTTCTATTTTAGTATCAGGTAGCGCATTAAATAACATTGCATGATTCTTAGAAGGAAACTGAATTAAAGTGTTATTAAGCACAGCCGAGTGTGATGTTTTGTTCTTTTAAAATTTCATTAAGGTATATTTTAAATACTGTTGGGGCATCCTAGTCTTAAAGCAGTTTGTATCCTTACTATAAAATCTCTTACAATTCTTAGCGAAATTAATGTTTTCTATTAGTGGTATGGAATGCGCTTCTAGATAACTTATAGAATACAAAAGACATACAGTCGGAAAAATGAAAGAATACCCATGAACGAACATATAAAATACGCTGTATTTTCCTGGCACCGTGTCACAAAGAAAATTGTCCAGTGCAAGTACATGTAACAATAATTATTACATGTACTTGCGCTGGGCAATTTTTTGTGTGACACGGTGACAGAAAAATACAGCGTGTTTTATATGTTCGTTCATGGGTATTCTTTCATTTTTCCTACTGTATCTATGCAAGATTGTCTAGTTCTGAGACCACTATTTTTATTTTCTACAATCTAGTTTTCAATTCGGGCTTTCAAGATTTTTTTATAGTCTCCCAATGCTATTGAGAACGGTAATCTCACGATAGTTTGAATATATAGTTCTGTTACTCTTCTTGAAGCTATTACCGACATGGCTTTTTCTAAAGTTTTCGGGTAGTTGTCCTCCGCTCAGATATTAGTTAAACAACGAACCAAATAAACTATTAGCTGCGTTCTTTATAAATTCCATATAAGTACACTTGGTCAAAGAGCTGGACAGTTTTTAAATTTTTCCAACGTTTTCTCCACCTCCTTAGAGGTAATGTCAATTCTGTTGTCACGTATTTGTATATATAAATCAGTATCCTCACTTTGGAATTCAGTTCTGTCTTCTTTCATTAGTGTTTTTTAATATGTCTTCCAGTTTTCTAGATTCATTGGCTCTATAATTATTGTTTTGGATCATTGACTTGACCTGGGATTTTTTAACAACCTCCAACATTCTTTTGTTCAACCCACCAATCAACCCCAATATTGATTTTATGTTTCAAACACTTCTTTTTTGTTCTCGGATTTTTCTATCCTCTAGATCCTTGTTACCAACCAGGTATTATAATATGCTTTTTTTCCTATGCTAGCGGTGCTATGGAATTATTCCACCAGTATTCTCTTTTGGGACATTTGTATTTTTCTCTCTCTTCTAAGCTTTCACATGCTGTTTCATGTATATCAATAATATAATGTTTTTGGTATGGTGGCTTCTGACACAAATTTAACTTGTTCAGAAAAGTTATGGACGGATCTTCCAGGAATTGTAGTTAATACTTTATACATTTAAAATATATTTAGTTTCAGATATATTAGAAACATGTTAGTCAGTTTACGTATTATTTTTATCGCTAATATAATGACAGTTCAGACAAGAATTTTATTTTGTTATCTTCAACCTCCCTTGTAGGTATTCTTATTCCACTCTCCCCTAAACACTAGCTCAAATTTTTTCTAAATAGATTTCCTGGAATATCTAATCTAATTACGGTTTTTCATGCTGTTAAAAAGATGAGATTAGACGCCGAAATTTAGATGAAAAAATCTTTAAGGGGGATGAACATTATAATGACTTCTAAAATTAAAAACGAGTAACCGTTGAGATATACTTAGCAAATTTAAGCTGACACAATAATTAATTTTTAGAAGTAGGTACTTTAATAAAAAATTTCTAAAAATAAACTTTTTCTTCGTGGATGTTTTTTTATCAAAATATTCTACTTCTGTTAAAATGTGCTCAAATATTTTATTTAACACACTATCCAGTACGTGTATATGTTACGGACAATGAAGTAAATCCGGCCAATAACGTTATTGGCCGGCCAATATCGACAATGGCCGGTTGAATTGGTCATTGTCGACAATGGCCGGATATTAACGTTATTGTCCATAGAAACTGGACATTGATGATAATTTTAAATTCTTGATAACATTTTCTATCATTGCCCGGCCAATGTCGACAATGCCTGTTGTTAATCGGTCAATGTTGAAATTTTGACTAAAAGATAGGTTATGTGTAGGTTTACTATTTTTTACCTCATGTGTGTATATTGCGTATTGTTTTCGTGCTGAAATTACTCGTACATTTATTTAATCAGTGTTATCATGGATATCAACGATGTGCGCACTCGTTTTAATAATTATATAAACTTAATAGTCAAGTGAAAACGTGATGACAATAAATCATTTTTAAACTGTGACGATTACAATAGCCGAATAAGTAAAATTAAAGAAGCGAAAAATATTTTGAGAACACCGGGTGCTAAAAAACAACAACAAAGCACTATAGAATGAAATTCAATGATCAAGCCAGCTCCCACCAGCCACCTGCCTCTTGGAAGTTTAAACATTAATTTAAGCGAAAATCCATTGTTTATTTGTGAAATAAACATTTTTTTCTGATTCATGACAGCAGTAAAATGTATTTTGAATTAAATAAATTAAATTAAAGCATATTATGACCCCTATTTTCATTTAAAAAAATCATCGATTACGTCATCACACCCAGATGTATGACGTCACTAGTATGCCATATATGCCAAAATATCATAATTTAAAAAGAAAAATCGACCTGTTTCGGGACTTTTCCTTAAAGTCGCCGGTTTACGAAATAACGAATTTATTCCTTTCATTTGCACCATACTGTATATAAAAATATTATTATTTCCTTGTTTGTATTTATGAATATGTTACCCATATGTTTATAAATAAAGATGTTTTATTTGTTTTTAATAACTACTTATATTTCTGCAACTACTTTCAGAAATATCTTAGTATCTCATTTTAAACACTTATTGACTTACACCGATTGGCTTGTGAGGCATCGATTTATCAACATTGGCCATTTGCTTCTGGCCGTGGCCACTGTCGTTATTGACCGGTTATTGATGAAAAATCTAATTTTACGTTAAGTTTTTACAACATTGGCCAATATTTAAGGTTATTGTCGTTAATGACCGGGCATTGTCGTTAATAACCAAAGAAAATGGACATTCACGACAATGCCCGGCCATTAACGTCAATGTCCAATTAACATCATTGACCGTAACATATATAAAATAAAAATTAACAAATTAATAAAATTTTGCACATAGCAACAAATATTCTTAAAATAATTTTCAATTGGGCTACTAAGTAATCGTTATTACTTTGATTAAAGGACAAATCCAAAACTTAATTTGCTGTCAGCCCAGGTTGTAGAAGAAAAATACAACAGGCATTTTATTTCAATTAGGTACTACTTTTGAAAAATATGAATAATTTCACTGGCAAACAAAAATCAACTTTTTTTGTAACAAAGAATATGTCTTTCGTATTAGAAAGCCGAAAATAAAGGTTTTGAACCTGTTTCTTGTGGCATGTCTAAATCTAAGTAGGCACCTACATAATAAACTGCTCGTCAAAAGTTAGGGATATAGAAAATTCTGCTGAATTTTCATAGTAGATTTTTTCGTGAACAGATTAACGGATTCCCCCATTTTTTTTATTATTTTAGATTTTTTGTTTAGTATTTACACAGTTATGCAAAGGTTTACTCAAACTTTTTTTGTACTTATACCGGGTGGAAGAAACGAAATATTTTACCTATGTTAAGTTTGAGACGCCCTGTAGGTAGGACGAGGTACAAATGTAAGTATACATCAAAATATTATTGTAGTCTTATGCTTTGTGATTACTTTGTTTTTTGAATGTCCCTGATATCTTTAGAAACAAAAAAAATAGACGATTTTATAATTTAACATGTGTTTTAACCGAAACAAAAGTTTGAGACACTTTGTAGGAAGAAAAAGGTACAAAGGTGAGTATACCTCGATATTATGATGTAGTCTCATATTTTGTGAATATTTTTTTTTTCTTCAGTATCTTTAATAACAAAGAAACTAGACGGTATTACTCTTTAATATGTGTTTTAACTGACGACATGCATTACATCACACATGTGAAACATAGAAACACATATTAAAGAGTAATACCGTCTAGTTTCTTTGTTATTAAAGATATCAGAGAAATTAAAAAAATAAAATATTCACAAAATACGAGACTACAACATAATATCGAGGTATACCCACCTTTGTGCCTTTTTCTCCCTACAAGGTGTCTCAAACTTTTGTTTCGGTTAAAACAAATGTTAAGTTACAAAACCGTCTATTTTTTTTGTTTCTAAAGATACCTGGAACATTCAAACAACAGCATATTCACAAAACATAATAAATCGGGAGATATTATACAGAAGTTCAGCCACGATTTTTTAAGTCCTGCCTTTTGCAATAGTGGAAGGGTAGACGAGGTACTTACAATTTGTGGAAATATCCACAAATTTCCTGTGACATTTTCCTGCAAAAATTAGATTTTCCCAAAAAATAAAAATAGGGTATTGCGATGAATTTTTGAGTCCTGCCATATCCGTAGAATGACAGGATACTATGGATTTTATGAAGAAAATTTTTTGGGCAGGAGGGTTGCAAACGGGCAAACTGGGTCCTGCCAACTAAATAAATTGAACATATTTATTTCAAAATGATCAAAAAAATGTTGGCATGACGTCTCCTACTGTTTAAGTAGGATGTATATAAATTTTTTCGTAGGATGCATAGTTTTCAAGATAAACGCGGTGGAACATTTTTGAACCAGATTAACTTTTGATTAAAAAATAGCATCGCAATTCTGCTGACAGCATTTGAAAGCTTAAGTCAAATTATACCGGTTTTAATTATTTGCATTGCTAAAAATTAATTTTTTTATTATTAAACAAAGCTATTTGTTTATAAGCCAAAAAATTGTTTATAATTTTAAAACATTGCTGAGGCCCCTTAATTAGGTCATAAAGCGGTCCAGATAAATTAAAAATTTTCAACAATAGATTTATAAGAGAGGATTATTTTTATTATACTTGAAAACCATTTTAAGAGGCCATTAGGTTAATGGGGCCACCATATTTGGAACCTTCTATAACGGAGTTTAGAGAAATTTCGTAATGCGAGGAGAACGAACTGCGAGTCAGATAAAATATATAACTCTCAAAGTACAATGTACAGCTAATTATCTATTCCAACGCCTTGAAAATAGCTACCAATTCAGCTGTGAATATTGAGCATCATGGGTGTAATTAATATTGAAAATATTCCTCTATATTTTGTGTCTAAATGGCACAGCTAACACCGGCAGTTGATGTCGAGCCATCAATATAATTCGCACCCTGACTTCGCTAGTGCCATAAAACCGAAATTACAAACTTTTCAGAAGAGCAAAAACAAGATTTTATGTGAACTCTTCATTTATTCTCTGCAACTTCACTATCTAAGTTAACCAAATTCTGCACTCATGTTGATTATGTGTTATGTGTGTAGCTATCTAATGCTATTATTTATTTTTAGTTATTAACATTGCTTTACCCTGAAATTCATCCTTTCCCAAAAACCCATACCCAAAGATATGATAGTACCCTAAGGAAAAGTTATTTACCAGCAATATTATTGCTGAAATCGAATCTTATGATTCTATATATTAATAATATAGGTATGCAAAGTTCGCAGATAGTGTGCTACTTTTTTGTATAAACAAAATTTCGCCCCCAAATCGTGTTTTTTTTTTAATTATTGCGCTATAACTTCAAAGATTTTAAATTTACACCAAAAACACCCAAATAAAAATTCACCGCAATTAAATTCTGCATAGAGATATGTTTTTGCCGATTTGTTTCGACGAAAATTTGCTTCCGAAAATGCGGATTTTTCCAACAAAATCTTTAATGTTCAACTAAAATTTTAATTAAGTAATTATTTATTAATAATTAAATACCCTGGTGACATAAAAGCCCTTTTGGTATAGATTATATTTCCAGAAGCCAACGGAAATTAAATAAACAGTTTAGCAGCAACCAAATTGTTAATTAACAATTTACATAAATCAGATTGTGTTTTGACTAGGAAAATTAGGGAGGGGTTCTGATTTCTCTCATTATATATGGATTTTGGGCTGCTGAATCCGAATATAAGGTTTGCGGACAAAATTTCGTGACATTTAGTAAATCGCGAAAAAAGCGAAAAATTTCTGCTTTTTCCCGCTTTTTTGCTTAAATCTCGAAAACTGTTGACTTTTAGTAAATGATCTGTCAACAGAAATTAAAGTACTTAAAATTCTCTACAAATATCACTATTTACGAACGAACGGACGAACGTTACGGTCTAAAGTGCAAGTTGAAAATTTCCAGTTTTTAACGGTCTCTGCAGAACCCACTTTTTGCATTTCAAAACTTTATTTTTTATTAGAATGCTGTCATTTGATAAATTTACATCCTCCATCCTGTGAGGATGCTAATGTCCTAATTATCACAACAGCTCTTGAGATTGCACCATTAAATGAACATGTGACTGTGGTGGGGTAAGATATCGATCTTCTGATCAGTTTGATTGGCCTGTGTAGTCCTAATACACAAAATGTATTTTTTCTGAAACCAGGAAAAAGAAAGGTTGCGCAAAGCTTATACAACCCTCATCTGGCTGCTAAAAAAATCCTAATGGACCAGGTCCATTAGGGGACCATATTCTATTCCTACATGGGATGAGTGGTTGTGATACTTTACTTCTGCATTGTTTAATCAAGGGAAACTGAATTTTTTTAAAGTCCTGCAGAAGAGCACAGACTTGCAACCTACCATTGAGGCTTTTAAAGACCCTAATGCACATCAGGATGAGGTTGCCATAGCAGGAAACATGTTTCTCATGGCTCTATATGGAAGATAAAAAGAGACCAGTCTGAACGATTCGATATACAGACAATACGTATCTGAACCATACAAAAATAAGACCAACATTGCCTCATTACTCCCTACTGAATCTTCTGCACGAGAACATTCACTTTTAGAGTTTACTATCAGGTGTAGCAATGGTTATCTTTATATCAAGCCACACCTGACGAGCAACAAAAATATCCAAGTGAGTGGGGTTGAAAAAAAAATACTAATGGTCTCGTGCCAATGCCAACCACTTTGGACCCTACACCAAACTCACTACTAGGGTATATATCTTGTAAATGTAAAATATCTCTTGTCAAGGCAATTGTGGATATGGGAAGGCGAGCCTCCATTGTTCCTCAATTTGCACATCACGTGAAATACTCAAAAGGTCATTCGTACAATGCGGAAGATATGTTTGATCTCACAATCTATTTGGCAATCGTTATCTCTTCTTTAGAACTGACACCATCTCTTTTATTTCCTCGAAGAAGCAGAATATATTACGGTATTTTATGTTTTATTTTGTTAGAGTTCTACCTTTTTAGCCCTGGATCCCGCGTACCAAAATAGTTGATTATTAGTAAGCTGAAAATTTGGTAATAGCTTAACGGTGTCTAGTCAGACAAACTTTGATGTACGAGAACACTGGAACAGGAGAAGTTTTATTTGTGGAGCAGGTTAAAAATTTGGAACGTCAGACTACGAAAACGTTCCATGTATTTTGTCGGACAGAACTTCCAATTCATTTATTACCCTTCATTAAATTCTCATGCAAAACTCACACTGCTATTTATCATCTGTCATAATTCCTGCCATTTGACATGTTCTACGTGTCGGACTTAATAAAATGTCCAGTTGGTGATAAATACCAGTCTGATTTTTGCATAAGAGTTTAATGAAAGGGTAACAAATCAATTGGAAGTTCTGTCCGACAAAATACATGGAACGTTTGCGTAGCCTGACGTTCCGAATTTTTAACATGTTCCACGAATAAAACTTCCCCTGTTTCAGTGTTCCCATGCATCAAAATTTGTCCGACGAGACACCGTTAAGCTATTAACAAATTTTCGGCTTGCTATTAATCAACTTTTTGTTTGGTACGCGGGATCCTATTTGTGATATTGAATTTGTACAATTTCGGCTTTTTTTTCTTTTTAATTATTTGTGGATAAAACTAGAAAAAAATTATTAAAATCATTATAATAAGAAATAAAGTTTTGAAATGTAAAAGTGGGTTTTGCAGAGACCGTTAAAAATTGGCAATTTTCAACTTGCACTTTAGAGCGAAAGGTTCCTCTAAAAAAAAGTAAATAGTAATATTTGCAGATAATTTTAAGTACTTTAATTTCTATAAACATACCATTTACTGCAAGTTAATAGTTTTCGAGATTTAAGCAAAAAAGCGGGAAAAGCACAAATTTTTGTTAGGGGTTTTGTTAGAGGGTAGGGTTAGGGGGTTGTTTTCACTGATTTTTTCGTAGAGAAAAGCAGGTACCGAACTTTTTTGATGATAAGTCGCTCAATTTTTATGCTATAAACTTTTTATTATTATTTTTTAGATGGCACACAAGAACACAATGGCCACATGTGATAGAGTAAGACCTCAATGTGCCATCCATAAAAACAGTAATAACAGAATATTACAAAAAATATTCCAAGAGACTAGAATCTCATCCAACGAGTTAGCCAGCAACCTCACTAATGACCACAATGATGTACGACGCCTGAAGAGATTCAAAGTAGTGGACCTAGCAAGAAGATTCGAATAATCTGTGATAACTAAACTTATTTTTAACTTGTTTTAATTTAATTTATGTAAAGAGGGTGATCACTGGATCTCCATCTACATGTCAAATTTTCAATTTTTGTCAAATAATTTACCTATAGTTCTTATTTAAGGATATATTGTAAATATTACAACATTAAAAATAATTTTCAAGGGCTAATTGTGTGCTTGAAAAAAAAATCATTTAAGTTTTTCTTGAAAAATGCAAATTTTTATTCACCCTCAGGGTAAAAACGCAAGGTGGCACCATGTCACCTTTATTTTTTGAGGTATCCTCTAACAACTCACCAATTTGTAAAAAGAGATTAAGGTTCACCGAAATTGAAGGTAATAGTAGCTGTACCTTCAGTGACTGCACTGTATAAAAGAAATTGCAATTTAATGATTAACGCGCATTTAGATGTAAATGCGCGTATTTTAGATAGGGATTTCATAAATTATTAAATGATATGTAGTCGCCAAATAACTCATTTAATTCATTTTAAGTACAACTCTATCTTAAGCCAGGAAGGTGGGGTGGTTTTGGGGGAACCCCAATAAAATTTTTTGGGGTACACAAATTTTACTTTTTTTTTAAGATACCCTAAGAACGCCAAGTGCCCATCTTCAATAAAATATCTCTTTAAATATCTTTTAAATCGAAAATATTTTTCGATCTATTGGTAAAACTCGATTTCATTTTGTAACTTTAAAAGGTTGTAACTTTTTTATGTGCATATTTGTACTAAGGAAAGTTAGGTTCTTTCAAACTATTGTACAAAAATAACGTACAAAGAACATAAGAATATCAATATTTATAGCTTGTCTGCTTGTCACTGCATTATACATATCCATTCGTATCTCGTATATGGTTACTACATAATGTTTCCATCTGTAAGCAATTAACACAATCTGAATTGAATAGAAGCAAATCTAATACAATGGCATTGTCTCCTCTCTTCTCTAAATGGCACTAGAGGTCGTGTGATATTTTCATTACATTAGCCCAATTTGAATTAAATAGGGCGTGAGATGACGGACGTGTTTAGATATTGCATGGACCCCTTTAGCAAAATCGTAATATGAGATGTGACAACACTCTCGACCTATCAAATAGAGGGCCTATTTATAGATATAAGCATAATGCAGCAGGCTTTGGTTTCCAATACAGTGGAACCCCGATAAGTCGGCCCCCGATAACCCGGAACTCCGGCTAACCCGGACTGATTTTTATCAGACAAACATTTCAACAATAAAAATGTATTGCTGTTACAAAATCTCGTGAACCTAATTCATTCATTTGGTGACGTCAATATACGAACGAAACGATTGAATCCGACATTACTGAAAATATCAGGGTGCAGATGGGACCCTATCGCGCAATTCGCAGCAAATAAAATATGTAGTCGTATGTTTTTTGCTTCATTTTATTTCGGTTATACATACGCATTTTCAAGGTTCACGAGGTTTTGTACCAACTCTATGTAATATAATATTTGAGAGATAATGGAACCGGATTGAACTACATATACCATAGTAAAAATGACTCATCATGGCACACCACATTCATTGTGGTGTTATCGAAAACAGGCACCTGTATTATCCTTTATTTATTTGAAACTTTCTTAGCATTGTTTAGAAAAGACTATTAAAATTCTTTTTTTAACAATGGTCTTAGTTATCATTGTTATTAAATAACATAACATCAGAGACGGTATTGTGTGTAGTAAAGTCGTATTGTTCGCTTCGGTTTTGTAATCGTTCGTAAATTTATTCAGATTTTGTGTTTGCGTGTCTTTTGTCTATAAGGGCAACAAAACGTAAAAATGTTGTAGTGACAATGGAAAAGAAACTAGAAGCATTAAGTAGAATTGATGAAGGTGAATCTTGCAGCATTAAATTATGGTGTCGGTACATCTACAGTATCGGATTGGAAGAAAAATAGAACTAAAATCGAAGAATTTTTTTTCAAAATGATAACAAAAGACAGTTTGGACAATCGGTGCAAAGCTAATAAAGCTAAGAATGAGACATTTGACGACGCTTTGTATGTGTGGTTTTGTGTGGAATGCGAACGTGGTTTACCAGTGTCTGTGTGACAATTATAACGGAGTTTATCTGTAAGCATACCATATTTTATTAATTTTTACCATTTTCTCCGGCTAACCCGGATTTTCGATAACCCGGATCGGCCGCGGTCCCAATTAATCCGCGTTAACGGGGTTCCACTGTATTTAAAAAAGCAGTAAAGAACATTAATATACCAAAAATGGCGAATAAGAAATATTAAAACACAGATCTCAATCATACACAATACATCAACACATAATACACACATACCTACACATTTTACAATTTATACATTAAAAACAATGCATAAACACACAAAATAATAATCCACAAGGAAGAATTTCCTGTAGCTGACTGTATACAATTAATTACAAGTAAATTGAATGAAAAAATGTCTCTTAGTAAAAGGTATATTTATTTAAAAAAAACCCTTAAAAGGGCCACAAATATCACAGAACGTTTTCGCTCTCTAAAAAGAGCATCATCAGTGTTACAAGCTTAACATGCTGAGCCACCTAAAAATACAAAGGTTAAAACCCTTTAAATGTTGACCAAATATCTTACATTGTTAAATAAATTATAATATCCAAAGGATGGATATAATCCCTATGGATAAGGCCCTGGGACACTATATGACCACGAGGTACGCGTAGGTTATAATTAAGTCTTCACATTGAGAGCGGTGAAAGGTAACTTATTTTGGATATATTAGATCCATCCTTTGGATTTCATAATTTATTTAACTATGTAAGGTATTTAACACTAATTTAACTTGACGTTTGGTCAACATTTAAAGGGTTTTCCATTGTATTTTTGGGAGGCTCAGCCTGTTAACCTTGTTCCACTGATGATGCTCTTTTTAGAGAGCGACAACTTTCTGTTATAATAGGGAACTTGCACATTTTTTTTATTAGATAATAATGTTCAGTTTTGTTTAAAAATGAGATTTCCAAAATTTCACTCTTCAATAACTCGTAATAACTTAGAAATACATATTTAAAGTCTTCGGCGGTATAAAATAGTTTAAACGGCCCGTGAGGTCACATAGTTTTGCATTAGTTTTGATTATGGTTATATTTCGCTGTGTCTAGGTACACGCTAACGTGTACGCAAATAAAAAAGTTAGGTAGACGCAAATTAAACTTCATCAAGCCAGTGACGTCATTATTTAGCTTGCGCAGTGACTATACATTTTATTTCATGCTATTTTGATATGTTTAGTGTTTGCTTGATAGAAAAATATTTGTTAAGGGAAGGGAAGCAGAACTATTCAGATGTCTCAAACTTAATTGTAATAAATCAATGTATATATATAAAAGTATATATTTAGGTTAGCAAAATAATTATATGTATTTAGTTGACATGACATGTAAGTATAAAAAAGATTGTTAAAATAATTTTTATATGTAAGTGAATTATTATAATCAACTATTCTAAATGCAATATAAGCCACAATTTAACTAAAAAAATTATTTTATTAACGTTTCGACGTCCAAATCGGATGTCATTTTCAAAATACAAAAATTAGTCAGATTAAATAAATTATTAGAAAAAAATTTTTACTAAGCAACAACATTTTTTTTAATTTAATATTATTTTGTATTTTGACAACGACATCACGTTTAGACGTCGAAACGTTAATAAAATCAATTTTTTTAGTTAAATTGTGGCTTAGTCCTCATTTAGAATAGTTGATTACAAAAGTTCCACAAGGATAATAGCTTCAGAACAAGTTAATTATTATTGTTAAAGCTTTAGGTCTTCCTTTTATTTTAATCTTGGACGGTAGTACTATTTCATTTATAACTAAAAAAATATATATTCATTTATAGTCTCTTATCTTTTTCGTACTGTTTTTAAATGTTCTTAAACCCGTTAAAAGAACTAAATAATTGTCCACACTCCATAGTTAATTTAAAAACAAACACTAAACAAATAAAAAATAAGAAATCACTGACACTCTAACATTTTTATTTGCGTACACGTTAACGTATACCTAGACACAACCTTATAGTTAGGTATATTCTTCTTCTCCTTTTTTAGTTTATTGGCCTCCTCCTACTTGGGTATTTGGCCAGCTCATCGTCGTGGAATAAGTCAAAAATATTTATATTCTAATGACATTTATCGTATGTCATTGTAGTAATATATACCAGTTTGTTAAAATTGGAGTTTTATACTGCTTTTGAAGAAAAGGAACGAAGGTTTACTATTGAAAATAAAACCATTTTGTAAAAGTAAAAATTTTCTATGAATAGTTCCAACGATCAAAAACACTTGTAACGTCACATAAATGTATTTTCTACTGACGTTTATAACGTCTAATTTAAAATTATGTTTACTTTATTGGAAAAATGTAAATGTACAACCCAGTGACGTCACGACGCGTTTTTTGCCACCTGTTTTAATTTGAATTTTTAATCGTCTTTAGGGGCCAAACGAAAGACAAACAAAACTTTTTTATCTTTGATACATGTTTTAAATTATGTTCTGTTGTGATTTATAACATTTTTTCGAATTTAACAATTTATGCAAGTTCCCTATTGAGGCCCTTTTTAAGGGTTTTTTAAATAGGTACATTTACGTAAAATCCTGTATAAAAGGTATATTTATTAAAATTCCCTAAACTATATTCAATATAAATTGAATAAATATACCTTTTATACAGGATTTTATTAATTTCGGAAACAGCAGAAAAATTGAAATACAACTTAGAGAAATGGAACCTAGAAGCAAGCAAATAACACTGAAACGTAAACAAAGAGAAGACTCAGATAATGAAAATACCTATTAAGGAAACAAGGGACTGAAGATCAAATAGAAGTAATGATAGATCAGAGGTTCCCAAAGTGGGTGACGTGGCACCCTGGGGTGCCTCAAGCATTTGGCAAGGGTGACATGGAACATTTGAGAAAAGTCGATCAACCGGCCACTGCGCCACTGTCCAATCGAAACATGTTGACTATTTTGTGTACTTGTGTATAGGGCTTTTCATCGATTGTCATTTGTTTCGAGCTTATGTCATATGTAGACTTAGGCAAATATGCAAATAAAAAGGTATGAAATATGCTCGTAAATATGCAGTATTTTACCCAAAAATATGCGAGTTTATCTAGAAAATATGCATGTGAAAAAATATTTGCAATATTCTTTAAATCACAAAAATATTAAAAATGTCTTTATATGTTGTATTACTTAACATGTGTAAGTATTTTATAAACTAAGGTTATGTATCTAATTAAATATATTTAAGTATTTCAACAAATAAATGATATTATTTCGAATTGTGGTAACAAAATTATCAAATGTTTTTCTTTTAACAAAAACATGGCTTCTATCTGAGTGCATAGAAAAACTCCTTTCGACATCAACTGATGTAACTGGGGCATTTTTCAAATTTACCATTATAGTTGTCTCTAAATTAAGTGGTTCGCAAAATGTCCAAGTTAGTACTTGAACCACTTCAGAAAGAACCTGGTAACCACTGTTTTTTTTCTATGGTTGTTGGAAAATTTTTGGAAAGTTTTCTTTCCAATATGTATTACGTTTAAAATTTTGACACAATGATGCAGATGGTTTTATTTAAACTGTACTGTCTAACAATGATAATTTGGAGGAATCCAATTGGGTAATAGTTTTGTGAACAAAACTATAGTTTGATTTTGTGAATGACATTGAACTGTTTATTTTCGGCATTTTTCAAAGCATAACAATTACAGACACGGCTGTTCACGGCTTATTTTACAAACAAAGTGAAAAGGAACGTCAAAATAAAAATTTTTACCTAGAGATATAAACTGGCAGATTTTGGAACCCTTGTATCAAGGACAAAACGTGACAAAACTATGTATAAGCCGCTATCTTTTATTAGTTCTGATACCAAAAATTTGAATACCTAGAAATTATAAAACAAAATTAAATATTGACATTTCCAAGCTATTTGTTACATAAATATAAAAATATATATACAACCAAAATTTCAAATTATATGCACTTTATGCACATTTCTATAAAAATATGCAAAAAATTTTTTTTTTGCATTTTTTATGCATAATATGCAAAATATGCAATTTGCATATTTGCCTAAGTCTAGTCATATGTTGTATAATCTGTGTATAATTTTAATATACGCAGATTATACGACATATAACAGAAGCTCGAAACAAATGACTGTGAATAAAAAGCCCTATTCTCGATGGCGACCGAGAAACAAACATCCGAATTCGACCGACGCGACTGCTACCTGCATTCATTCCACACTATTATCGTTGATTGAAATATTAATATTAATATACCGTCCAATACCTCAATCAACGCTATTACTATTCCACAGTGTAATTCTTGCAGCCGATAAGTGAGTACAGTTAGATTTAAAAGTTGAAGTTTTAGATATAACTGCAGAAGAAAAGTGACAACGTACAATGCATGTTAGACCCAGATATGACCAAGAAGACTGATAATGTGCAGATGTCAAACAGCACTATAAGCAAGAGAATAATTCACACTATTTCAGACTTTGTAGAGAGAGAGCTTATAAATAGATTAAAAACTTGTGAATTCTTCAGTTTACAGCTTGATGAAAGTACCGACGTTGCTGGACTTGCTGTTCTGCTTGTGTTTGTGCGGTTTTCATTCGGGATGAAAATAGAAGAAGAACTCCTAATGTGTAAAGAGCTTAAAAGTTATGCCACTGGTGAAAAATTTTCAAGCCTATCCACGAGTATATAAGAAAAAAATGGTATAGAGTGGAGTAAATGTGTGGATATTTGCAGTGATGGAGCGGCTGCAATGGTTGGTAAAATTAGAGGGGCGGTGTCTAGAATAAACGTAGTGGCAGAAAATGCCTCCAGCAGTCATTGTATCTTACACCGAAATACTTTGGCAACTAAAAAGATGCCGCAAGGTTTGAAAGACGTATTGGATGGTTCTGTGAAAATAATTAACTATGTGAAGAGCCGTCTGCTTCAAGCACACCTTTTAAAGCTCACCGCTGAAGATATGGGTATGGATCACTTTAATCTAAAGCTGCTGTCAATTGGCTGCTAAAATTGGGATACCATTCATATATCTTCGAAATAATAAATAAAACCACCACTTCGCTTCAAGGCAAAGGAGGAGCACAATTAGATAAAATCAAAGCCTTGTCTAAAAAACTTACATTTTTCAAAGTATGTGTTGAAAAGAGGAACCTCAAAAATTTCTCTCGATTACAGGAATTTGTTATAACAAATGAAATCAATCTTCAAACGAACTTCTTTGAAATTGTTATTGCTCATTTGCAAGGTTTGGAAGAAAGTATTGTAAACTATTTTCCTGACATTGACTCAGATGACTTATATAGCTGTGTACTCAATTACCGTGAAGGAAGCCAAGAAGAGATCTGGATGCAAGTATATTCAGAAAATAATGTTTTTTTTTATTTAGCTAATGCCTCGACAACTAATGGTCATTGGCATGGTAGGTACAGTGAATTTTTGCAGTTAGGTACCTAGTGTCATGTGTAATGTGTGTTGAGTAAGCGTCTCGTTAGTTTGCAAAATCGTCGTCATTGTCTTTGCAAAGAGACGCTAATTGTATCCGAACGTCTGCGGTCCCACCGGTGGAAAATAATGTTGTTGTAAGGTTGCAGTGAAAAAACTTGTGTGCTTCACATCGCCTTATCACTGTGAGTCTTCTTTCTCTGCATATGCTTACATTAAAAACAAATACAAAAGCAAACTACAAGCATCAAGAAATCAAGACTGGCGTAATAGAAATAGAATGAAATGCAAATATTGTAAACTATTAATTTCTCAGAAAAATTAACTACATAATTTAAAATGAAAGTATGACTATAATATTCTATTGATTTATACAATAATCTATACATTTATAGTGTGTCCCCGAAATATGGCATCTAACATTTTCTCAAATGCAGGAATTAATGATGCGTAGAACCATAAAATATTTTCGAGTATACAAGGTGTTTCTAAAATATCAAAATAACGAGTAACTTTGCTATTTTTATAGAATGCCAGTATCTAGTGCGATAACGATAATAGATCGGTACGATAAAGTTCTCGGGCGCTCCTTCCGTCCAGCGTTTATTTAAATAACTCCGAAAATATAAATGTTAAACAGAAACTGACTAGACCATTGAAAAATTCAGAAGGTTTTACACAAAAAAATTTATATAAAGATTTTTCTAAAGCTAAATCTATAGTTTCTATAATTTTTTATTTATAACGCTAAAGTCAACCTTCTCACAAACATTGGCGCACTGTATTGGCTCAGTGCGTCTCCCCTCTATTTACAGAAATTTACAGTCACGTGACAGGCTGTCAGTTTTGTAAGGACGTTTTAGTATTGACTCTTATGGGATTATTTTGTTAAACTTGAATATTTTATTTTCAAGTGATAATAAACGAATACAAATTGTTAGAATTCATTAGATATTCTTTTATAATGTCATTTATAGTTCAACAAAAAAATATTTTTTGTCGTTAATAAAGATTTATTGACATAATTTGGGATAGTGAGGTTATATAGGACATACCGTATTCATACTTTTTGGAGTCAATTCGGATTTATCAGAGCTAAAAAGTGTATGTAATATGTACAAAACTTATAAAAACGTAAATAATATTATTATATCATGTGTATATTGCCACATCCTGTGTATAAAAAAAGTTAACCTAACTTCATCCTTATAACAGCGTTAATTAATTTTATTCTTTGATCTAATTTTTTTGGGGGCTGAGGAAAATAAAAGTAATTCACATCACTAGTTTTCCATGTATTTTTACAGTGAACAACACAAAAAATAACGTGATGTGGCATTTTGTAAAAACGTCCCATTTAAACATACAATAAAGCGTCCTTACAAAGATGCAAGCAACCGACACCTTGAGCAGGTCGGTCGATTTTGCTTTGATACTTTGTTAACGCTCGGAGCGAATAGTAGCGTTCGGCGAAGGGCTCCCTTGAGTTATTTTAATATAATTCTTTAAATAATTGATCAGATTAAATTTTACAAACTGGAAATGAAAGACTAAAAATAAAGCTATATTATAGTTATACTAAAAAGAAATAGAATATAAGGGCATAAGTACGGTGTGGGTGGAAATGAGACTTACATGAATTATGTTTAAAAATTATTTAAAAATGTATTTATAACTAATACAATTTTAATTATATAACTCTCAAATTTACACAACTTACCTTTTACATAACTTTCTACATGATGTTTTTAAAAAAAAATCAAAAATTTAATTCAAATGATACGACCGACCTCTCAAAAAATGTAATTTTTTAAAACTTGGTAGTTTTACAGAATTACTACCAATTTAAGAGGTTATTACTCAAGTTTGAACAGATATATTTCAATTTTATAGGTGCTTTTTAAAGCTTAACATGTAATCTTTCATATGCACTAAATTATTTTACTTTAGACATAAAATACCAACTTCGTTTTGAGAAAATTGGAGATAAAAAAAGATAAAAAAATGTAATACAAAAACCGAAAAATATCAGTTAAAAAAATGTTTGTACAAGGTCACGAAACTTTTTCTCTACAACTTACTTAAAATCCATTTAATAACAAGCTTCAAAACTAATAAATAAAAGAAAATCTGAGCTCTTATACAATATATCTGCGTAACTTGTAACCTATTGATAACTTTGTTATTATCAGTTTTACGAAAAAAAGTTATTCTTTATAAAATGCTCTGCATTATATAGAGTCTAAGACGCAACCATCAGATATAAAATTTTATTAATTAACGAGGTATGTCAAAAAATATGACTTTCGCTCAAAAGTAAACTACCTTTATATTTCACAATATCGAAAATTGTTACTAAGAAAAGTTTTTTTTTTTAGCCTTTTTTCTATTCGAAATGTCGAATAGAGGCCTCTCCCATTTCTCGCCATTCATCTCTGTTGTGTGTGAGGCGTTTCCACATTGGTCCTGCGACTCTTCTGATGTCATCGCTCCAGCGCATTTGAGGTCTTCCTCTTGGTCTCTTCGCTTCGTACGGTCACCAGTTTCCAACTTCCTTGCTCCATCTACCATTTTCGAGACGTTCGTTGTGTCCAGCCCATTTCCATTTTAATTTAGCCGCTTGTTCCACGGCATCCCTTACTTTTGTTTTGTTTCGGGTTGCTTCGTTTGTTTGCCGATCTATTAGTGAGATACCAAGCATCTGTCGTTCCATGGCTCTTTGACTTTTTCTAATCTTGTCCATGTTCATTTTTGTGAATGTCCAGGTTTGAGCTCCGTAAGTGAGAACGGGAAGGATACAAGAATCGAACACTTTGGTTCGAAGGTATTGTGGTATCTTTTTGTCTTTTAGTATATATGAGAGTTTTCCGAATGCAGCCCATCCTATTCTTACTCGTCTGCTTATTTCGGTAGTTTGATTTTCTTTGTTTACCTTGATATTCTGACCTAGATATATATATTCTTTTACATGTTCCACTTTTGTTCCTTGGATGGTTATCGTTGGTTGATCATCTTTGTTAGACATTAGCTTAGTTTTGCTCAAGTTCATTTTTAGTCCTTTTTTTAAGGATTCTCTATGAAGCTCATCGATCATCACCTTCAGTTCTTTCCAGCTGTCGGCTATTAGTACCACGTCATCTGCATATCTTAGGTGGTTTAAATACTTTCCATTTATCGAGAGTCCCTTTGTTTCCCAATTTAATGATTTAAAGATGTCTTCAAGTGCGGCAGTAAATAGTTTTGGAGATATGGTGTCTCCCTGTTTTACTCCTCGGTTGATTTTGATTGGCCTAGTTTTCATGTCGTTATCCATCGTGACTACCATTTCAGCATGTTTGTATATATTATGTATTAATATCCTATATCTAGAATCGATTCTGCTATTGACCAGTGCTTCCTCAACAGCCCATAATTCTATGCTGTCAAAAGCTTTTTCGTAATCTATAAATGCTAAGCAGATTGGTAAGTTGTACTCGTTAACTTTTTCCATTAGGATCTTTAGTGTGTGAAGATGGTCGCATGTACTGAAGCCTTTTCTAAAACCGGCTTGTTCTGCTGGTTGGTATACATCGAACTTTGTTGTCAATCTATTTGTAATTATTTTTGTGAATGTTTTATAAAGTTGTGATAGTAGTGATATTGGACGATAATTTTTCAGATCTGTATTGTCACCTTTTTTGTGTATTAAGATTGTGTTAGCAGTATTCCATTCCTTTGGTATGTTTCCTTCAAATAGGCATTTATTGAAAAGTATTTTTAGGTATCTGATAACTTCTTCACCGCCGTCTTTCAGCATTTCTGCCAGAATTCCATCGTTACCCGGTGCTTTATTTCTTTTCATTTCTTTAAGTGCATTTTCTATTTCTGCTTCGCTTATTTCGGGCATTAATTCAGAGTTTACGTTTGTTATTTGCCTTTTCAGATTTTGCTTTGAACAGTCGGGGGGATCGTTTTTTGAATGGTATAATTCAGTATAGATGTTTTCAATTATCTTCGATATCTGAGCTTTGCTTGTTTCTAGTTGGCCTTGTTGATTTTTTATAGCTATAATATTTTTCTTGCCTAATTTCGGTTTGGTATATTTCAGACTTCGATTTTTCTCTATCACTTCTTCTATATGGTCTTCTTGCTGTTTTCTAATGTCGTCTTTTATCTGTTTTCGTATGGCTCGGTTAAGTTCCTTGTATTCTGTGGTATTTCACATATTCAATTACATCCTTCTAATTGAAATATTGTGAACTATAAATTTAGTTAGCTGTTTAGCGAAATTCTTATTTTTTACATACCTTGTACAAAAATTGAAAAAGTTTGATATCCTGATGGTTGCATCTTATATTTTACACCAGATAGAGCATTTTATGAAGCATAAATTTTTTTTTGTAAAATTGAAAAAAAAAATGTTTCCCATAATATGGTTCCTAGTTACGCAGACCTACTGTATAAGAGCTCAAAAAAAATTTGAATTTTCAAATTGTAATGCCATATGCGGATTCACCATAATCAAAAAAAAATATAAACATATTTGATCAAAGTAAAATGATAAATTAAACGATATTTTTAAAATCATTTATACAAAACAGTTGTTATTGTTTAAACATTAATAAACAATTAGAATACATTAACATGTATATAAACTAACAAAAACAGTTTTAGAAAAATATAAGGTTGTTTGAATTTTTCCGAAACAAGGCATATTTTCGTTGTATATTGACTCCACTATTATTTGGTTATTTTAATTATGTTCTAAGTGGCCTGGTCCATAAGTAAAATATTTGAAATTTTTAATTATTTCTTTTAACACGATATCATTTATCCAAATTTTTGCAAAAGATGTTGAATAAACTCTCTTAATCAACTAATTTTCTTTCATTTTACTAATTAAACTTGGGCTTAATTCCGTACTCTTTTATCTTTTGTTGCCTTTGTTTTATTTGGCTAATTGTTACGACTTCCAATTCCTTTTTACCCCAGGCACAAGATTATGTGATTACGCGAATTGTGTGTATCTGGATTATGTTCTTTCTGACCAGTAATGGACGCCATGAATTATTTCTTTAAAGTGTATAGTGGATTTAATTAGGGAACTTTGTTTAATTCAGAAATTTATATATTAATAGCTTATGTTCAAGTTATAGGAGCAACAAAATATGAAACTTATTGAGTGTTGAGTATAATGAAATTTATTGGGGAAATATTTTAACTTGATTAATAATATGTAAAGTATTAGACCAGGAACCGAAGCTTTTCACCTCGTAATTTTTACAGAATGGATCGATTTGCTTGAAAATTCGAGAATAAATAGTGAATAGTCCAAGGATCAAAATCTATATGATACCGAAAGGCGCTTTTACCATGGGGTGGTTGCCACCCCATCTCGGGGGTGAAAATTTTTTATTATATTCTCCCCAAAAGTTCATAAAAATATTCATCTAAGCAAAAATTATTTTTCTACCCATTTTTTTGATAAAATTAATAGTTTTCGATTTATTCGCTATCGAAAGTGTTAGTTTTATATCGAAAAAATCAATGTTTTTCGATATATGTACTCATTTACGATTTATCTACTCAATATTTGCCGTAGAAAAAATTTTTTGAAACCAATATCTTGGGAATTAAATAACCTACAATTTGATATCCAAACATTTTTGAAGTTATCGTTTAAGATCGAGAGTGAAATTGTATCACATGCCGGGCGCATGCGCACACAGACAGTATGTATTTCGTTGCTAATCTTTCAAGATGTATGTATCAGCGCTGTCAGCGCAAATAAGTCATATTGTATCATATAAAAGGATATATTAGTGTTAAGTAAATGTATTATTTATTATAATTTTTGTGTCTTTGGGTTTGTCTTCCTCGGGAATAAGATATTTTATAATAATAATAAGTATATTTAAAGTATTTTTGTATACTCACTTGGTCAGTATATGAGAAATCTTGTAACCTGTCAAAGCAGAAGGAATATAGCTCAGTGGTAGAGCGTGTGACCGGAGATCAAGAGGTACCGGGTTCAAATCCCGGACGATTATTTTTTTTTTATTTTTGGTATAATATATATTATATATAATTTTTCAAAAGTGGTAGGTAAAGAAAGTTAGTTTAATATTTAAATAAAATACAAATAACCTATTAAGTATATTAATTTCGTTGAAATCATAATAATAGAAGTATAATTTCTTACGTGCGTACAAAGTACACACACATTCTTTTTTTTTTCGTATCAGTGATGCTAATCGTTCTATTCTGAATAAAATGGCATTTTTACCAAACAACAAAAATTCGTTATACGCTTTTAACTCCAGTTTTTTAAAAACTAATCATTCTAAGGTAAAATCAAACTTGAAGTCTCTATTAATAATACATAAATAAATAAGAATGGATAAGGCCAATGACTAAGAACACCGCTAACTAACATTATATTGCTTAAAATTTGTTTCTCTCTTTTTGTTTTTAAAAAAATATATTGATTTTTCAACCGTAACTTTTTTATTTTTTACTTTAGGAAGTTTGGTAAACGAAATTTTGTAGGTTTTTACCAGAATGTATAAGCCTGTTTATATTAAATTTTTTTAGAATCCTCAGTCGCAAAAAGAGGTGACTTTGAAAGGGTTGGTAAAGGTGGTTTTTGCATGTTATTACAAGTTTTAATTGTCAATAGCTCACTCAATTTTTTCCGTAGAAAAAATGTTTGCAAACCAGGTTCTTGGTAACTAATAAGAGTACATATACAATATTGAGATAAACACCAATAACGGTTTAATTCTTATGATATCTAAAAACTACTTAGGAGATTCTTAGCAGAATTCTAACAATAATTAGTCTATAATCTTAATATAATATTAATCTATATTAACTAATTTAATAATGCACCAAGAAACTGCTAACATTCCTTATTTTTGACCAGGGGCGTGCGGACAATTTTAGTCCTTTGCCTGGATACAAATTCTTAAAAAATTTATATAGACTGATCTTTCTGGTTATTGTTCTGAATCGATAGTCTAGTTGATAGTACTCAGTTTTTGCTACCACATGGCGAGAAAGGCCAAAATTCATGAAAAAGTAACATTCCTTGTTTTCCCCTGTACTCTTCAAATAAGCTACAATTTCATATTTAAACAATTTTTCGTATCACTAATGCTAATATTGCTATTCTGAAGAAAACGCCATTTTTTCCCAAACTACACAAATTCGTTATTCCCTTTTAACTCCATTTTTTTTTAAATTAATCATTCTAAGACGGTCAAACTCTAGAACATATTAATAATGTATAAGAAAAGGAGACCAAACAAGGTCAATGACTAATTTTAATTAGGGTGGTGATTATGGGGTTGCTTCCGAACGCTTGTTCGCTGAAAAAAAGGGACTGATATTCTTTTCATTATAAGTCACTCAATTTTTGATCTACAGACTTTTTTTTATTTCTGGAGAAAAATATTTTTAAATACTTTAAATTAGTTAGAACAAGTTTTCCTCGAAAAATGCATAGCTTTCCCGTCTTTTGACTTTGAAACTACAATATTTAGCATTTGACACAGAAGAGCCAACATGTAATAAGTATAGCTCGATTAATATTGGTCTTAAAGAAAATAAAAAAAAACGGTTTTGTTTATTTTTTCAAAAGGTACATTTCTGTCAAGTAAAGTTGTTTTGATAAAACGAAAACTTTTGGAGTTATTAGCAGAAAACTTATTAAAAACATTGTTTTTTTCGATATAAAACTAACACTTTCGATAGCGAATAAATCGAAAACTATCAATGTAGTCAAAAAAATGTATAGAACGTTTTTTTCTAGGAATGGACGTTTTTACCAACTTTCGTGATTGAAATATTATAAAAAATTTCCACCCCCCGAGATGGGGTGGCAACCACCCCCATGGTAAAAGCGCCTTTCGGTATCATATAGATTTTGATCCTTGGACTATCCACTACTTATTCTCAAATCTTCAAGCAAATCGATCCATTCTGTAAAAATTGCGAGATTTTGTCCTATTTTAAGCTTCATTACTTGATGTGAGCTCTTAAACAAAAATGTTACGGCCGATTTCATAATGAAGTTAAAGGAGGCTTTAAATTTAAAGCTGCCTTTAATTTGAGATTTTCAGTTTCATAATCAAGTTAAAGGGTCCTTGTTATCAAAAGCCCTCTTTAACTTTAAAGTGCAGATTTCGGACCTTTAAGTTGCTAAAGTCTCCTTTAAAGGGTACATAGCCTATTTTGTTGAGTTAAAAACACAGTTGTTTTTGTATTTAACTTTTAAGGTTAACATAACAATAACAGTCAATAATAATTATTATTACTAGGATTAATTAATTGTACTTGAAAAGCACAATTATGTATAATTTTGAAACGTCTAGTTCAAGAAATTTATTGTATTCAGAAGACCAAAAATTAACCAGAACAGATTAAGAACAAACTGTTTTGAACAATAATAATATGATGATCTGGATTTTTATCAAAGATTTAGGTTGAAAACAAACAGTTTTGTGTGCCTTCTTAATTAGAAAACCAAATAACTTTGCCTACTATTAGGGAAGTGACTAAAAATTTGTTGATAATAAGTAAAAATAATGCTGTTTATTTATTTTAGAGGTGGATGCATTACTGCCATGTAACAAATTCTGTGGGATTTTATGCATCAGGAAGTATGCAATTAAATGTAGCTGATTTTACAGCAGTGTCCAGAGGTTCAGCAAGTAGAATTATAAAAATAGTATCCTTTAAAATTGCAAGAATCATCAAGAGATGGAAAGCTGTTGAAGATTTTTACAAGATTGCTGTATTCCCTAGAATAATGAGTGCAATGGGTTATACTTTAATTAAAATAGATTCTGCAGGTGTCCAGGATGCAGAAATTTTCAGGTACAGAAAATCATTTTTTGCATTGAATGTTCAGTCAGTGATGCAAAATTTAAAATTAGAGATATTGTTGAACTGTGGCCATCAAATAAGACATTTTTAATAATAATAATAATGGGCTGAAGCATAATTCAGGGGCTTAGAATCACACAAACTTGTTTTATTTTCGTCTACAGAAATATTAGGGTTACAGTAACTGAACGTTATAATATGTACAGTCAGAAAAATGAAAGAATACCCATGAACGAACATGTAAAACACGCTGTATTTTCCTGTCACCGTGTCACAAAGAAAATTGCCCAGCGCAAGTACATGTAACAATAATTATTACATGTACTTGCGCTGGCCAGTTTTTTGAGTGACTCGGTGACAGGAAAATACAGCGTGTTTTATATGTTCCTTTATGGGTATTCTTTCATTTTTCGTACTTGTACCTAGCTATGCATGTGCTAATCCCCTGAATTTTGAAAGTGGTATCTTTGGTCATTACATATTGGTTGGTGACAGTGACGAACAAGGAATGTAGTAGAACAGCAATATGGGTTGTGGAAATGAAGATTTCCTATACTCCGCTTAGGAACGAGACTACAATTAGAAAACATGACTGTGATTGTTGCAACTAGAGTGCTTCATAATATTGCCATTGATATGGATGATAATTTTCCTGTGAATAAAACTGAAGATGAAGCAAACGATGAATAATTACAACCGATAAAAAATAACGAAAATATTTCAGAAAACAATATAACTGTGTTAATAAATGAAAACTTTGGTAGATTGTAAATATATTTATTAATAAAAGCAAAATGAATGTATTGAACTTCTTATTTATTTTAGTTTATCCCATTTTTTTTATAGACCTGGATCCCACATACCAAAAACAGTTGATTGATAGCAAGCTGAAAATTTGTTAATAGCTTAACGGTGTCTGGTCAGACAAACTTTGATGTATGATGTATGGGAACACTGGAATGGGGGAAGTTTTAATTGTGGAACAGGTTAAAAATTTGGAACGTAAAACTACGAAAACATTCCACGTATTTTGTCGGAAAGAAATTCCAATTGATTTGTTACCATTTCATTAAACTCTCATGCAAAAATCAGACTCGTGTTTATCACCAACTGGGCATTTTAATGAGTGGAACACGAAGAACATGTCAAATGACAGGAATCGTGTTGGTTAGTAATAGCAGTCTGATTTTTGCATGAGAGTTTAATGAAAGCGTAACAAATCAATTGGATATTCTGTCCGACAAAATACATGGGACGTTTTCGTAATCTGACTTTCCAAATTTTTAAACTCTTCCACAATTAAAACTTCCAGTGTTCCCATATATCAAAGTTTGTCCGACTAGACACTGTTAAGCTATTAACAAATTTTCAGCTTGCTATTAATCAACTTTTTTTGGTGCGCGAGATCCAGGCTTATTAGGTAGTTTTATTTTTAAATCCAATAATTTTATTTTTTTATATTCTGCCTCTTCCCTTTCTATCCTTTTTTCCTTCTGTTCTGCAAATATGCAATGCAAATGATCATTAGCTTGCCTATACATGATACTCAATTATTTGGATAATTTAAACGATTTTTAACAAATAAAATATTGTACGGCCCTTTCCTTTATTCTTCACATTTATTTATTATATTTCTATAACTTTCTATCTTTTGTAACACAAGAAGTTCCTCCTCTTTGCTAAAGTTTGTAGAAGTAATTTTTTGTTATCTCGTTATATGTCCATTTTTTTAGATTTTACTTTTTACTGATGAGTAATTAAGTAATAGTAGGTGTATATAATTATTAAATAATAGTAATACCTATAAGTACAATAATAAAATTAAAAAGTAAGTATTAGGTGATTAAAAAGAAAAGTAGAGTAATAATAAATATATAGAAATAGTAATAACAATAAGTAATAATAATTATTATAATAATTAAGTAATAATAAGTAACTTTTTGTAGTAAAAACAATAATTATAGGGGGAGTATCCTACAAACTGGCAAAATGTATGACATTCAAATGTCATTATTTCCATTTTAGTTCAAATATAACATAATTCAGTTTAACCAACAGTATAAAATTTCATTAAAGCACACTTTACTAAAAGAATCCTTTAAATCGAATTATGAAATCAAAATCGTTAACAGCCGCTTTAAAGTCCACTTTAACATTAAAGCCTCCTTTTACTAAAGTCCACTTTTTCGAATGATTATGAAATCGGCTGTTAGTCATGCGAATATTAAATTACCACAACACTTTTTAACAACGGATTCTATTTTTATATTTTTATTTATAACAGAATTTTTATTTATACAGAGTGTCCCGAAAAGAATGGTCATAAATTATACCACAGATTCTGGGATTAAAAATATGTTGATTGAAACTCACTTACCTATATACAATAGTCCACACAAAAAAAGTTACAGCCCTTTGAAGTTACTAAATGAAAATCGATTTTTTTTCATATATCGAAAACCCTTCGAGATTCTTTATTGAAAATGGACATGTGGCATTCTTATGGCAGCATCATCTTAAAAAAAAATTAAAGTGCAATTTGTGCACCCCATAAAAATTTTAAGGGGGTTTTGTTCTTTTAAACCCCCCCAAACTTTTGTGTACGTTCCAATTAAATTAATATTGTGACACCATTAGTTAAAAAAATGTTTTTAAAACTTTTTTGCCTCTTATTACTTTTTCGATTAGCCAGTGTTTATCGACCTATTTTGAATATTTGTCGAATCCACCACATATTTGTATATGGTTAAGTACGATTATAGAGACCTGTTAATAATCTGAAAATGTATATAATTTACATTTTTAGGTATATTTTGAAAAAGAAGCCATATATCGATAAAAGGTAATTTGTCAAAAAAAGACTAAGAGTCAAAAAAGTTTTAAAAACACTGTGTGTAACTAATTGTACCACAATAATAGTGCAATTGGAACGTACACAAACATTTGGGGGGTTTAAAGGAACAAAACCCCCATAAAGTTTTTATGTAAATATATTAAAGAAGAAGCTGCATCTCGATAAAAACTGGCTTATTGAAAAAATACTAAGAGGCAAAAAAGTTTTAAAAATGTTGTGTTTAACTAATGATACCACAATAATGAATTCATTGGAACGTATACAAAAGTATGGGGGGGTTTAAGGGAACAAAACCCCATAAAATTTTAATGGGGTGGACAAACTTCACTCTAATTTTGTTTCAAGATGTTACTGCCATAAGAATGATACATGTCAATTTTCAATAAAAAATCTCTAACAGTTTTCGATATATTGAAAAAAATCGATTTTCATTTTGTAATTTCAAAGGGCTGTAACTTTTTTTATGAGCACATTTGTACTGAGGTAAGTTAGGTTCAATCGAACTATTTTTGACCGCAGAATGTGTGGTATAATTTATGACCAATCTTTTCGGGACACCCTGTATAACTTTACATTATTATTTTTAAATTTTTTATGTGCAATTAAACTCCATCTGTATCTACGCTTTTCGGAAAATAGGATAATGCTATATAATTGCCAGAACCAAAAGAAATTAAAAGCAAGTGGATGAACTTCAATCCAAGTTGTAAAAAACACGTATAAATCTACGCCAATTAGGTTTACTACCATATGAGCCCACAAATAAATAAATGGCTAATGCGCGATTTGAGTAAATATAAATAATATTAGTCCTGTCGTCAGGGGGGGGTACAACGGCCTCGTTAATTCAGATGGACTTACTCAAGTTTTTTTATGTATTTTGACCCGAAGAACACGAATTTTTTGGGTAACAGTTGATCCGGATGTCGATAAGATTGTTATAGACCAAGAACTTGAGGAATCAAATAACAGCGATTTTTGGCAAAACAAAACAATATTTTGTATTTTTTGGGCCATTTTAAGTAAAAAATATTTCTACAAGTTTTTTCGTAGGATGCACAGTTTTCGAGATAAACGCGGTTGAACTTTAAAAAAATCGAAAAATTGCAATTTTTGAACCCGAATAACTTTTGATTAAAAAATAAAATAGCAAGTCTGCTTACCGCATTTGAAAGTTTAAGTCAAATTATATCGGTTTTGATTATTTGCATTGGTAAAAATTTATTTTTTTATTGTTTAACAAAGCTATAAACACGTAGGGTTTCCCGTGCTTTTACATGCGTTTTAACGCATGTAACATAGAAATAGTCTTGATTGCACTAGTACCTATTCTACCTACTCGTTCGATTTTAAATGAGAAATCATAGAAACATCACTCACGCACTAGTTGTTTGTAGCTTTGTTTAACAATAACACAATAAATTTTTAGCAATGCAAATAATCAAAACCGACATAATTTGACTTGAACTTTCAAAGGCGCTAAGCAGAATTGCTATTTTATTTTTTAATCAAAAGTTATTCGGGTTTAAAAATTGCAGTTTTTCGATTTTTTGAAAGTTCAACCGCGTTTATCTCGAAAACTGTGCATCCTACTAAAAAACTTGTAGAAATATTTTTTGCTTAAAATGACCCAAAAAATACAAAATATTGTTTTGTTTTGCCAAAAATCGCTGTTATTTGATTCCTCAAGTTCTTGGTCTATAACAATCTTATCGACATCCGGATCAACTGTTACCCAAAAAATTCGTGTTCTACGGGTCAAAATACATAAAAAAAACTTGGGTAAGTCCATCTGAATTAACGAGGCCGTTGTACCCCCCCTGGCGACAGGACTATATAGCTTGCCACCAGTTTATTAGGTTTTATTGTTTGAAAAGATCTACTCCGAGCCAAACGAAAGCAAATAAAACTCTTTTGCGATAAATGATGTCAAGAGCAAACATCAGGGGTGAGATAAAAATTTGTCCAGTAAAAAGGAAAACAGGAATATATAGGTAAATTCTTTTTGTGTCCCTAAGAGATCCTTCCCGAAATTGGATTGGGGTGTAAAGGTAGCCCTTAGTATATTGCTTTTAATAATTTAAGATGCAATACAGTCTTTTACTGCTGGAAAATGCTATGGTTTTACGTTTATTTAAACTTAGATATATTTGGGTGCATACAATTTTATATTTTAGAATTTACACGATATAGTATAGCACTTTAATAACCTGAAGAAAAATGAAATAATAAATAAATATACAACAATAATTTAAAGGCCATTAAAAAAAACTTTGAAATATTTGCCGAAAAATTGGATCCCACTCTGAATACTCCAAACCCTTCAATATAGATGAGGTGAGTAAGGCATTGAACCATCATACCAAATCTGGAAAATCGCCAGGATTTGAAAAAATCCTCCAAGAATGGCTAAAAAATGGTGAGAAACACGCAAGAATGTGGCTGGATATTTTTCAAAGCGGTTTCAAAGAAATAAAAATAATTGAAGTTATTTACTCCAAAAATGGGGTGGAAAACTACCGTCCGATTGCTCTGTTAAGCTCATGTTATAACTTACTAATGGTAGTAAGAGCAGGTTAAAGTCAGGCAAATTATCTAAGAGAGTCACTAACCTTCGGATCACCAAGGGGGGTAAATTTGGACCCCAGACTATGTTTTTCTTTAATAAATTCAAAAGTATTTTCAATTTTTAACTAATTATTTTTTCCTTAGTCTCAGCATCCGTATGGCTTGCAAATTGTAGAAGCCTCGGAGGTGTAACCAGAGAAGGTTCCCATTGTTTTCATTCTGGTGGGGTGTAGAATAGCATTATGTTGTTTTATATGCCATTAGAGTGAAAACTTAGTCTTTTTGCTAGCAGTTGCCGCTAGGGTATCTATGCCATTTCGTTCGTTGCAATCCGGGACTGCACGCTGGGGTTTGCTTTGGTTGGATCAGGGAGAGCAGCATATGTGCCTCCTGATAAAAGACTAATAAGTTTCGAAACCGGTAGGGGTGCTTGCAGCACTCTCTGATTGGACTAGAATATGGTTCGGCTGTATTTTCGTTTTGCAACGAAATTGAAAATGGTTATTCATTTTTGATTTACATTTACTCTGTGTGGAGTATGAAGGGAGCTATTCTCGTTATAACTTTACCGCGCTGAGCAGATGGTACGTGAATTGTAAATTGTAGAATTCCCTCATCTTCCTTAGTCTCAGCATCCGTATGGCTTGCAAATTGTAGAAGCCTCGGAGGTGTAACCAGAGAAGGTTCCCATTGTTTTCATTCTGGTGGGGTGTAGAATAGCATTATGATGTTTTATATGCCATTAGAGTGAAAACTTAGTATTTTTGCTAGCAGTTGCCGCTAGGGCATCTATGCCATTTCGTTCGTTGCAATCCGGGACTGCACGCTGGGGTTTGTTTTGGTTGGATCAGGGAGAGCAGCATATGTGCCTCCTGATGAGAGACTAATAAGTTTCAAAACCGGTAGGGGTGCTTGCAGCACTCTCTGATTGGACTAGAATATGGTTCGGCTGTGTTTTCGTTTTGCAACGAAATTGAAAATGGTTATTCATTTTTTAATTATTTTTTTATTTGACTTTAATATCATTCTAGATATCGTCGTATTTTGAAATAAAAAAAAATCCCTATATTTTACGAATAAAAAATATATCTGAAGTTGATGTTTGGTAAAATACCGCCTATTATGTGGAATTCCAAGTAGTTTTACACTGCGCGTTATAAAAATCTATTTTTAGACTCTGGTGCCTGTTATGTACGAATCATGACATTCCTGTCTGCTACAGTTAGTCATTATTATTATTTCTTGGCGTATATTATTATAGTTTCTTAGTATTTTGTGTACATATAAGATATGGCCAGCAAATATCTTACTGAGGCTGAGTTACAGGAAATTGTTACTGCTAGCGATTTTTATGATGATATAGAAGATGAATTAGTATCAGAAAACGAGGATGTATTGTTGAATGAAGATTTAAATGCTGAAAACATTCATTCCAGGTTTTTGACCTGGGATTTTTTACCCCCGTTGGTCATCCGCGTAACAAAAAAAGGTTGGTCATCGGAAGGCTAATATTCTGCTGAGCGGGGTGCTATTGTCCGAGTTGAAAAATTTCATAAACAATGGATCTACCTGTTTTATAAAATTAAACCTTTGTTTATTTCACAAACCGGACAATGGCACCCCGCTCAGCAGAACTATATATGAGAGTCATTAATATTCAGCTCATCGGGGTGATATTCTTGAAGGTGTGAAATTCTATTAACAAGGGATCTACCTGTTTTATGAAATAATTCCTTGTTTATTTAAGTACACATTTCCATCAATAGTAGGTACCCCGCTGAGCTGAATATTAATGACTTCGCAGCCACAGATGCAGCCAGAAAGCAGTTTCTTAACGAAAAGTCTTGGATTTAAAATATTGTTTATTATATTTTTATTTCAATTATTCTAATTGTTTAAAAAGTAGTAAACTTTGTATCTAGGGCTTTTCGTTGTTTTCTTCGTAATACGAGCAATGTCGCTAGATTGCGTCTCAAAAGGTGGAATCATTGTATCGCGATGGTTTCCCTTAAATAGGCAGATTGTTTATGTTTCTTTCAGAGTTGTGACTGCATAGCTTCACTGAGGATGCATGAGGTTGCTGAAATAGGTATATGGAGATACTAGTCCAACTCTGAATCAAATGTACACAAAACCTGCCTTTATCCCTTTATTAATGACTCGATTAGTTTGCTTGCAGAACTATAAGGAAAATGCGAAATGGGCTCCCTCAAGTAACCGGTGCTTGGCCAAAATCTCTTCTATTTCTATATGTCTGACACCCTTCCAACTACGGTAAAGAACTAGGCTTATGTTAAAAACTTAGCACCTTAGCACTAGGCACAAGCAACATCATCGTCATCACTGGCTCAACTAACGCTTTTTGGGGCTTAGCCTGTTTCATCCTTCAGATCTTTTTCCATTCTGAACTGTTCTCTGACAGCTTTTTTTCTCTATTTTTTTTTAATATTAAGATTGTTATATCATTCTATATTTGATCTATGGATTTTAGCTTCCGTATTCCTCTTATTTTCTCCTGCTGGCACTGGTATGCTTATCTTGTTTGGTATATATTTCGGAGATACATTAGTGACTAAAACTTTAGTGATTTTTGTGACATCTCAGTGTTAATATGTCGGTTTCGTCATATAATGTTATTCAGGCATCCTGCCAGTTTACCTACTTTTTGTACTTGATTTCTCACCTCTTTATCCATGCCTTTGTAGCTGTACAGTGTAATTCCAAAGTAAATTTATTTCTATTACCTACTTGTTTAATACTGATATCATCAATTTCTATTTTTCATCTGATTAGTTATTTACTGATTAAGTACTATTATGGTAGGGGAGCAAAGTATGCTAAATGTGCAGTCACTCGAGCGTTATGGGGACCTATTGGGTTGTGAAGAGTAGGTCCTAAAACCAAAAAAAAGTTAGCCAGGAGCTTGCCATTTTTTAATTTAATTTTCCATTTCCAACAATCGTTTTTTCCGATTATAACGCCATCTATCCATAATTCGAAAAAATGTTTCGAATAAAAGTTGCTTATTTTTATGTAAGGAATCCAAATCTGCAATAAAAAAGCGGGGTCTCCTATTTAAGATTTTAAAGTAACCCCCCACCCCATCTCCGTTAGGGGTCGCGTTTAGTGCCATTTGATAGATTTTAAAAAATATTGAATAAGTGTATTTTACAGTTTTTCAATCTCATGTTTATTTCGCGAAATATCGCGGGATTCGTATTTAAAATATTAAATTTACCCCCCACCCCTCTCCGTGGGAAGACATGTTTGGTATCTTTCGATAGATTTTTAAAAAATATTGAGCACATATTTTTTAGTTTTTCGATCTGTCATTCATTTCGCGAAATATTCGCTTTTCTCTTGTGAAAGTTTGGGACTCCCCCATTTCCTTACGCCCGGCTCAAATCGTCAGATTTTTGAAATATACACTGTTTTGCACATACTTAACTTACCTTATCTTAATCTGACAATTTCGAGTTTTTTTAAAGATAGATTTTTTTCTTCGGGCCCCCCTTAACGAACTCCCCTGTGTTAAGAGCCAATATATGGTAGAGGTAAATCTGCAGGGTACCAGGTTTCTCCCCATATGATAATCTGACGCGCTCGAGTAACTGCAAAAATCCCCGCTTGGGCTCCCCTACCATTAGTTTAGTTTTCTGAGATGAAATTGGCGTATTGAACTGGACGATTTGAATGATTCAATTCGCGTGGAAGTCGTCAAATTTGAGAGAACGATGTTACAGAGAGTCTACAAGTCTACACCAACTTTCAATAACGCCTCTAGCAATGCATCATCAAAAACGGTCACCACATAACTGTTGTCATTTTCCACGCTCAATTATAATAAATGCTATATCATTGTGAACCCTAATCTGTCAATAAATTTGTTTTTGAGTAAAAATTACCGAGTTTGTAATTTTTTAAAAACCGTCCGACCTTTGTGCCAGACGCTGTATATTTGTATACTCTTTGTTACAGGTTACAATGGTCACTGATATGTTTAACAAATTTTATCTTAAAGCTGCACACTGAAAAAACCGCTAAAAAAAGTTCCATTTTTGTAATTGTTTCATCAACAAAACCCGCATTTTCTGTTGGCACGTGACACGCGACGAACATGCATAAAAGCGGCCTTAAACTGCATTTAAATCTACATTGGTTTTGGCGGAAAATCGATAGTAAGCTTATTTTTGTGCTTTATTTCCTCGACTAATAAATTCCTATCCGTTAAGGCGTAGGCGCAAAATTTTGGCTCAAATGCGTTCTAAATGAAATTTTTTTTAGAATTCTGAGAAAACTGATAAATATTTTCGAAAAATATAAACTCAGAATGAAAGATTACATTATAACCGATGGCCGAAAGTCCCTTAGAATAAACAAAAATTTTCTTCTGAATGAGATATTTGAAATTAAAAATCACACTAAATTCTCTCTTTTGTTCTCCCCTGTAACTTATTAAATTCATTCATTCTGCGTTTTAATTTTTCAAAAATACTTACTAGTTTTCTCAGGATTCGAAATAATGAATCCCATTTAAATAGCATTTGAGCGGAAAATTTGCGCCTGTCCCCATAAGTGGATGTGGATAAGTGGATATTGAGGTCTTTTAAAGGGCCCTATTCACATGCGTATCTGTCCGGCGGATTTGTCCGGACAGACAGATCCGTCGTTAGCTATATACAGGCAGATGTTTCTCCAGACAAATTCGTTGGTGCTACACATTCACGGACAAATCTTTCAGTTGTACTGGTTCCCGCGTTGTAACTCACGTCGAAATTCAGCACGCAAGATATCTATTTTCTTTCTTAAGTACTTTATATCTGCATCTGGGCAAATTTCTTGGCATTTTTCCACTAATTTTTCATATGCGTTTTTTCGCAGTTGCCTGTTAGTAAAATTGCCAAAAGTAATAATTCTTTACTTTTTACATTCCACAAGCATGGCTCAAGGCAAAGGTAATTTAATTAAGATGATAAAAAAGAGAAAACTTGAATATCTGGGGCATATAATGAGAGGTAGCAGATACAGGATGCTTTAGTTAATACTCAATGGAAAGATCGACGGAAAGAAAAAAGAATTGGTCGGAAGAGATATTCATGGCTCCGAAACTTTGGTCAATGGACTGGCTTATGAGCAGATCAATTGTTACATGCAGCACAAGATCGAGAACGATGTCGGCAAATTGTTATGGAAGCTACCCACGCCGAATTTACGCCTACAAATTTGGGCACGGTACTTAAAGAAGAAGAAGAAGCATGGCTTCAACTTATATAACAAAATTAAATCTTTCCCAAAATGATTTATTATCCGCAAATGCCAATTTATGTCAAGGGCGGATACAGGACCGATTTTCGGGAGGGGCCATGAACTTTTTTTGTGGAGGGGTACCGGCGGGCCAGAGAGTAACTTTAAAAAAGTAGGGTTACAATGATGAGTTTTAAGGCACTTTTCACACACTTTTGAGTTCCATACAGACATTCAAAAGTTATCGTTATTAAAGTATTTTTAAAGTCAGTATCGATTCCTCCACATTTCTTCGGATCCAGGTGCAGTTCTTTCAACAAGTTTAATACTATATTTCCCAATGCTTCTCCTGTCAAGCCTTATTCTTCTCCTCTTTCTTGATTTTCACTAATTGTTTTTATGTTCTCATAAGCGTCAATGAACTTGACAAAATTTTCACGAATGTTGTTATTATGTATGTATTTCAAATTTAGAGAAAGCTGTTCTATGTGGGATACATCAGTTGTTTCGTCAAATATCACAGAGTAATAACTTGCACTTTGAACCTAATTCATTATTTTTTCAATTATTTCTTCACCACAGTATGCTATCAATTGATTTTTACTGATGTTACTAATGCATGTTGCTGCGGATAGGTGTCGTTTAAGAGTCTTATCTCCTGATGCGATTTTAAACCTAGACAATTGCCCCTGGACTCCTCATTGCTAGGTCCAGCATTTTCGTCCATAAGCAGAAAGCCATCATCATGATGGCCTCTTAGATGTGGCTCCTCTTCTTCATACACGGACTCCTAAAAGGGCTTGTGCGTCGCTGTTTACTGTGTCTTCCCAGCACTTTCGTGGCTTCCCCACCGGTCCCTTTTCTTGCATTCTAGCATTCAGTGCTCGTTTTGGTAGCCTATCCTCTCCCATTCTTATCACATGTCCGGCCCACTGCAATCTTTGTATTCTAATGAAGTCTGACAGGGGCGTTTCCTTATAAAGTTGATAAAGCTCGTTGTTGTATCGACTTCTGAAGATTCCGTTTTCCCTCACAGGTCCTAGTATTCTCCTAAGTACTTTCCTTTCGAATGTGTCGAGTTTGTTTTTGGATGTTTCTTTCAGGACCCTGGCTTCACTGCCATAGCATGTTATTGGTTGAATTAAGGTTTTATAGATTCTCATCTTTGTATTTCGGTGGACACTTAATTTTAGACCGAAATATATGGGAGAGGGCAAAATAAGCTCTGTTTGCCTGCGTTATTCTTTTCCATATTTCTCCGTAAGAACACTATAGACTCTACTATTGGTCATAGTCTTCTTTTATTTTCTTGTACCTGTTTAGACTTTTGATAGTCTATCTGGTTAATGACTGACTTTTGCGGGTTGCGCTAACTTTGTAGAAAATCTCAACGCACTCATTGTGGTATGATGTTTTTTCATAGGTTTGTATGGCTCCGTCTTTGCCCATAAGTTTGGCGAAAAATATTAAAGGTTTCGTGACAATGCTGTCATCCCTTTATTATGACTTCATTCCTTTTTTATTCTTGTGGTCCAAGTAACACTTCATTTTTTTTTATTCTTTGTGTGTATAGAATATGGGAATTGGCACTGTAAAATTATCTACATTTTGATTTGTAAAACATCCTATGTCATTCTTAAAGCTTCCGTTACTGCTTATGTTTCATTCTAGTCCAGAAAACATATGTATCCCCTGTTTTGTACATATGTGTTTGAAATTAAAAACATTTAAACTTCAAATATGTAAATTTATATTTTTTTTAACTCTCGGAGGGGGCCATAGCCCCTATGGCCCCCTCCATGGATCCGTCCTTGATTTATGTAATATAAATACACGCTTACTACCGTCGCTAGAATGAAAATTATTGATACAAATTCAACAGATACTCCTGGTCCAGCGAACAAATCCTTAAAACTATTCACACACATGCGTATATGTCTGGCTCGCTGTCTGTGTTCGTCATGTGGATACACACATGCGGATCTGTCCGGAATATCTGTCCGTCGGACATATACTCCGGACAGATACGCATGTGAATAGACCGCTAACATGCGCGATTTTTTGCGAAACAAAGCAAGTGTTTTAAAGACCAATTATCCACGTATACTTTACGGCATTGTTTTTAGGAACACTTTGAAATAATGTATTATTACTACAAAAAATTGAAATAAGAGTTAATAATGTAAAACAGTTGAATTTTTAATACATTATAGTAGTTTTCAGGGACTTTCGGGCCTTGGTAATAACGTAATCTTTCGTTCTGCGTTTACATTTTTAAAAAACTTATTAGTTCTCTCAGGATACGAAAAAAAAGCGAATCCATTTAAAAAGCATTTAAATCGAAATTTTGTGCCTAACCCTTTAACGTACATACCATTCATTTGTCAATAGATCCAGTCCAATAATTATTAGCCCAGTAGATGACCGTTTCGGAATGTAATTTTCAGAGTCACGACGGATTTGCTCCAAACCTTGGATTTAGGTTCTACTTATCCTCTACTTCAAAATTGGACGTGTGCTGTTGGTTGTTTTTACTTGGGGGGTGAAAGTCACCCCTTCTCATAGGTGAAAAACACATATACGCTTAAAATTAATACTAAAATGGATGAACTCACTAATTCTAAGCAACTTTTGTTCTATAGAGTTTTTTAAACAAGTTACTACTTTTCGAGTTATTTGCAAATGAAAATATTTTTTTATTTTTCAACAAAAAGACGTTTTCAGGCGGTTTTCCGCAAATAACTCAAAAAGTAAGTATTTTAGCGAAAAAAATATTCTTAGCAAAAATATAGCTTATAAAATAAACGAAAAATAAATGGTACTCATGTATTGATGAATTCTGTAGATTTAGCAAAAGCAAAGTTAGTCCAGGGTAATAAGGATTTTCTCGGGACAGTCAAAGATCCAGGTAGCTGATTACTTTTTTAGTTATTGTACACCTATAGGAAGAAAACCTACCTACTTCCTGCCTAGAGTTCACGTCCGTTTTTTAATTATTAACAATTTAGTGCAAAAATCGCGATATTTTCGATTTTTTGCACTCCATTCAAAAACTAAATAGTTGACATAAAACTACAAAATTCAGTTTTTTAGAACAGTGAAAAACCTTCAAAATGCCGATTTTTGAAAGTTAAAAAGTTAATTTGTTGCTACGCAAACTGCAAAATAAATGAAAATCGTTATTTGTTAATAACTTTTACTAAAACTACCTTAGAACTTTAGTGTTTCACCCAAAGTTGGAAATTGGGGTACCCGTCAAAACCCAAACCCTCAAAATTTGAGACCTATCCATTAATTAGTTTAAGAGTTATTCTATTTGTTTATCCCAGAGACCTTTATTTTGCAATAAGATAAGACAGAAAATAATGAAGATAGTGCAATTCTGAGTATGCCAAATGAAAGTAGAAGAGTGATAGTATGAAAATATAAAGATAAAAAAATAATTAACATTAGTCAAAATTCCTAATGCCAAATTTTTAAAATTTTGTAGTTTATAAACATTTAGAGTAACTTTAAAAATGTTGTCCGTAGAAACAATATTTTTATATATTCGAAAATACAGTATTTTAACACGAATTTTCAAATAAAAAATTTAGCCTGGGCTCATTTGGGACAAAGGTAGCCATATGTTTTTTTTAATTCACAGCTAATTTGTTTATAATAATTAAGAAATCTCATTAATGTCATTTTAAAGAATGGGATTTGTATTTTTTCTTAAAAAATTTGAACAAACATTATACCTTCACAGCACCCTCTACGATCTTTCAAAAATGTAGTGCAAACAATTACTAGAAGGAATCTACAAATTCAGCGAGTTAAAATACGAATAAAAGACGAATATAATTTTGCTGTATCTCCGGATCAACTCAATGGATTTTGATCTTTCTTTTTTTAATTGGTATGTAATTTTTACGTAAATTACAAATATGCAATTTGTTTATAAATTTATTAATTAATAAACAGTCTAATTTGTTTAAACCTTTCTTGAAAAAATATTTTTTTACAAAAATCTATTTTTTTAATCATAGTATCCTTAATGATCACAGAAAAAGTTAAAGTACACTTTAATAAATAAATGATTTTTATAAGATAATTATCTATTAAAGATTATTTATTAAAGTGTACCTTAACTTTTTCTATGATTAATAGGGATAGTATGATTAAAATCATGGATTTTTGGGAAAAAATAATTTTTTCAAAAATTGTTTAAACAAATTAGACTGTTTATTAATTAATAAATGTCTAGACAAATTGCATATTTGTAATGTACAGAAAAATTACATACAAATTAAAAAAAGAACGATCCAAATATATTCAGTAGATCCCGAGATATAGAAAATGATATTAGTTTTAAGTTGCTTTTTATAGTTTTTGATCTCGTGCATTTGTCGGCTCCCAACTCCCCCTTCACTTACCACGAGTAGTCACCAATTAAAATACATTTTTTTAAATTCGTGTAAAAAACGAGCTTTTCTAATATGTAAAATGACTTTTTATACAAAATTTCACAAATTTGGCATAAGGATTTTTGACTATATTAGATAATCTTTTTATCGTTTTTTAGTACATTTTGATAGTATCAGTTTTCTACTTTCATTTTGCATACTCAAAATTGCCCTATCTTTATTATTTTCTGTCTTATGTTATTGCAAAATAAAGGTCTCTGGGATAAACAATTAGAATAACTCTTATACTAATTAATGGATGTCTCAAATTTTGAGGGTTTGTTAAGTACCGCAATACCCAACTTTGGGTGAAACACTAAAGTTCTAAGGCAGTTTTCGTAAAAGTTATTAACAAATAACGATTTTCACTTATTTTTCAGTTTGCGTGGCAACAAATTAACTTTTTAACTTTCAAAAATCGGCATTTTGAAGGTTTTTTAATGTTCTCAAAAATTTAATTTTGTAATTTTATGTCAACTACCTATTTAGATTTTGAATGGGGTGCAGAAGATCGAAAATACCGCGATTTTTGCACTAAATTGTTAATAATTAAAAAACGGACGCGAACTCTAGGTAGGAGACAGGTAGGTTTTCATCCTATAGGTCTACAATAACTAAAAAAGTAGTGAGCTACCTGGATCTTTGAGTGTCCCGAACATGGTCTATTTCTAGCTTATTACCTTGGTCTAAGTTGTAACTCATGAAAACTCCGTTCTTATTCGTCAAATTAAAAATCGCATATTTCAACATTAAATAACCAAAACCTGAAGCACTTTTCGGGGAAAACTATTTAAACTTTTTTAAAGTATTTAAAACAGCTTTATTTTTATTCTATATAAAAGTTTTTAGCATCAAAACGACCTGGTGGACGTATTTCTAGTTGTGTTCTTTTACAATACATAATTAAGACAGCATTGCTAATAGTAAGCAACCCAATTAGTGAGCCGTGTACTACTGGTAAACAAAATTATTTATTTTTGTAAATTATAATTTTAATCTCGAGTAGTGGATAATTAGATTTTTTACTAATTAAAATAAAAAAAGGTTTTAGAAAAAGTATACTATTCTACTTGCATGTAATGCCTATTACTCACTCTGATGAATTACGACACTCGCCTACGGCTCGTGTCGCAAACTTCATCATCGTGAGTAATATCCATCATTACATGATCGTTGAATAATAAAATATTATTGGGGATAAACCAAGAGGAGTAAACTAAAAAGACAGATTCACACCCAAAAAAAGTCACTAGAAATATCACCAAATGCATCTTCTTTTTTGGTTGATGATATTGGCCTTTGACGGTAATCCATAAATATTATATTATACTAATACGTCGCCAAATAGTTCTAGAAATAACTGTTTTTTACATAAAAACAGACTAAAAATCTAAAAATTAAAGGAATAACGCAGAAAATACAAAATATCGCTAATATTATTAGCCATCTTTTGTATATTCGCTAATCTTATTAGCGATCTATGACATGCCAATAGTGTCAAAATTTTATAAATGTTATTAGTGTCAAAATTTTATAACAGTGGAGTAAACTTACCTGAGGTTGGACCAATTACGAACAAGCTTTACGACGCGGGAAAATTGAATTACCCCTCTGGGTTTAAAAACAGACTATAGATTTACATTTTTATTATTATATCAAGCGCTTTGAACCGATTAAACTTCTTATAATATTTATTGTGCTATCTCGTTCTGACAGCGGTCTATTCACATGCGTATCTGTCCGGAGGATATGTTCGACGGACAGATACTCCGGACAGATCCGGATGTGTGTATTCATGCGTGGTTCAAGACGACGAGCACAGACAGCGAGTCAGACATAATATAGGACTTCTGTATGAGCTTTCGTAACGTTCGGTTGTGTGACAGTTCAGTGTGGAAGTGATAATTCAAAAAAACGCAGGCGGCAAAAACAAAATAGGAACTACATAATAGAGGTAACTAACAAATTTCCTATCTGTTGAATTCCTAAATTTCCTGTACTTTCTTTGAATAAAATAAATTATACATTATCTAGTTAGGTAAAAAAGAGACAGCTTTGCATTACACGGTTAATTATGGGGGATACTACGGGGGGGCTAACCCCCCCGGTGATGAGGAGATGTTAGATAATATAGAAAACACTGAAAATAATAGTAGTTTAAATAATACACCATTACTTGATAGCAATGCTAATTCAATCACTAATAATAACAATGAAATAAAAAAAGGAAAAAAACATTTCTATTATCAGTACACTGATACCGGTCCCTTTGAGGTATTTATGGAGTCAAAAGGCGATAACGTCGGTAATTATAGTTTTTTGAAATTAGCAAAATACATAAATGACAAAAAAATCGAGAATGTACTTAAACTTAGCAAAAAAGGAAAAAACCGAATTAGCGTTGCTTTCAAGAAATGGGAGGATGCTAATAAATTTGTTTTAAATGACGTGGTCAGAAATGATGGATATGAATTGTTTATTCCGGCAAATAACGTAACATGTAGGGGAGTCGTTAATAATGTAGATACTAGTATGTCGGATGCAGATCTAATCAAATTTTCGGGATTGGCTTCGGTCAACATTAAAGTACTAGAAATAAGACGATTTAAACGGAAGTCTAAATATGACACGGAGAAATATATTGATACAGAAACGGTCGCATTTACCTTTTCGGGAAAAGTAATCCCGAAGGAAGTGAATATATATGGGATCCCTTTTAGGGTAAAACCATACATGATACCAGTGGTTCAATGTTATCGGTTTTTTCTTTTTGGACACACAAAAAATCTTTGTAGAGGGGGAGAAAAATGCAAAAACTGCGCGGAAAAAATACATGAAGGGGATTGTTCGATGAAATGTTTACATTGTAATAGCAGCTTTCATATAAGTACCTATGAGGAGTGTCCAGAGTATGTGAGACAGCGGAATATTAAGGCTGTCATGTCTCTGGACAATCTTTCATACTACGAGGCATGCGAGAGATTTCCTTATGTTTCTACTAGAAAATCGCAAGAGAATAATATATTCAGAATGAGCCAGGAGGAATTCCCAACATTACATAAAACTCAAACAAATAATTTAGAGACAATTCCCATCAATATGCGATGGATAGAAAATGTAAAGAGTAACCCTGAACACCTGTTTAGTAGAAAAATTGAGAATAACTCAAACAAAAATAAAAGAAAGGCTAATGAAACAAATAAGACATACAATAAAGAAGTACACAATAAATATTTATTATCTCCAAATGGGAGAAGCGAAGAGAGAGCTCGTGCAGTAAACAATGAGACTCCTGGATGTTCCCGTACAGAGCAACTAGAGAGGGACACAGAAAAAACACTGAATGCGATATTAAAAAAACTAGATTGGAAACATAAGGAACATATAATCAATTACTTGAACCAGCTATTTATACATGAAAGCTCATCGAACCAAAAGTTGCTAGATTTAGATGGATATCAAGAATCCACTTATTATCCAATGGAACATAAAAAGTTTAAGCAGTAACTATAACAGTCTGAAATATTTCATAAGCGAACATAGACCCAAATTAATTCTATTAAATGAAACTTGGCTAAAAAATAATCATCACTTCTATCTAAGAGGATATGAAATACATAGGTTGGATCGAGGGGATGGTTATGGTGGCCTAGCTACTGTGGTTCATAATAGTCTGGATCACAAAATAGTATATAGGTATAATAATAATGTTAGTAAAATTCAAATTTTAGCAACAAAAATAATAGATTGGGACATTACAGTTATTAACATTTATATCCATCCTAGGGCAAAAATAAATTTAAATAGTTGGGTTGGACGCATAAATAAAATCAGGGGAAATAAAATTTTAATGGGGGATATGAATGCACATAATGCACTTTGGGGAAGTCAAGTGTCTGTTAATGTTAATGGAAGAATAATTGCTGAATCCTTAGAGGATTTGGATCTAGTTTGCTGCAATGATGGGAGACCCACGCGGATTACCCTACCTGGACAGAATGCCTCAGCGGTAGACCTAACACTAATTTCCTCGGAAATTGCAAATATATGCCAATGGGATGTGTTAGAGGATTCTGGAGGCAGTGATCATTTTCCAACTTCTTGCAAAATCGCAATTGTAAATGAAAATATAGTAACACAAAAAAGTCATAAAAGAAATACAAAGAATGTCAATTGGGAGAATTATGCTTCAAAAATAGAAGACTTGATGAAGAATGGGTGTGAAGACTATAATTCATTTACACAAATTATGGAAATGGTGAGTGATGAGGAAATACCTCTGTTGAAAACAGAAAAATCTATAAGAAAAAAGAAAAGCCCTCCCTGGTGGGATAAGGAATGCTCTAATTTAATAAAAACAAGAAAAGAAAAAATTAAAAAATATAAGGAAGAAGCAAGCAATGAAAATTATATTGAAATCAAAAAAATATTTGCATACAGTAAAAAAATATTTAAAACAAAAAAAAGAAATAGCTTCAAAAGCTTTTGCAATGGATTGACAAGGGACACTCCTCTATCTGAAATATGGCGAACAGTTAAGCTATTCTCCACATATCAAAATGCTGTAATCCCTGCTAAACTTCCCAACAAAAACATAGCTCAGAACATATTAAATAATTTGGCAATTGACATAACAGATACTGAGTTCACGGTTACCCTAACTAACGAGGATGTGGAGGACATTTCAAGGCAAGAAATAATAAGTGTCATAAATAAAAAGGATAAGGCTACTGGCTTAGATCTTGTAACATATAGCATGATAAACAGTCTTCCCCTGGTGGCGCTAGATGCATTGTCAAAAATATTTAATCAAATAGTTAAAAGAAACACAGGTTTTCCACATGAATGGAAAAACACCCTTGTCATTCCCTTTTTAAAACCCAATAGAGACCCTTTATGTGAGGATAATTATAGAAACATAGCTCTAGAGTCATGTGTAGGCAAAATTTTGCAAAATATAATTAAATTAAGAATAGAACAAATAACGGAAAAAAAATCGATACTAAGCCCTAAGCAGTTAGGTTTCAGAAGAAACAAAGGGTGCAACGATAACTTAGCTTTAACAATTAATTATATTAGAACTGGATTTAGTAAAAATTTAAATACAACTGGAATTTTTTTGGATATCAGTAGGGCATATGATACAGTCAATATATATTTGCTATATAAATACTTATTAAAGTATGACATCCCAATAACTTATGCAAACTTGATCTTGCAATTTTTGCTCAACAGAAATATCTACGTTAAAGACAAATCAAATAATATATTAGGCCCAATGCAAGCATCCACGGGATTGCCTCAAGGGTCTCCACTCAGTCCAATATTATTCAATCTCTATACTAGATCCCTACATGATTTAATAAACCATGAGATGGAGTGTTTTCAATATGCAGATGATTTTGTAATTCTGGTGCAAGGATCTGATATATACAAGCTAATTAATTCCTTAAATACCCATATAATAAATTTACAGGAGTGGTTTGAGAAACACAACTTTAAAATTTCAGCACACAAATCAAAAGCAATAATATTTAGAAAAAGAAGTCAGGCTTATAACGTCCCACATTTGATATATCAAAATATGGAAATTCCATGGAAAAATGAAATAAAGTATCTGGGATTTCATTTACAGTGCAATTTGAATATGACAATTCAAATTAACGACATGATAATTAAAGCAAACAAAGGAATAAATGTCATGAGAGCAATTTGTGGTACAAAATGGGGAGCTGACCCGAACATTCTTTTGAGTATATACAAAGGAATAGTTAGATCTCATTTAGATTACGCAGCCAATCTTTTAAACCCCTGCAGTAAAAGTTTGATGATGAGGTTGGAACAAGTACAGAATGTTGCCTTGAGAATCGTAACGGGTTGTCTACGTTCTACACCCATCTTAATATTGCAAGCAGAATGTTCAGTAACAACGTTACAAGTTAGAAGGGAGATACTAGCACATAAATATATACTCAAACAAATGCCGGAAAAAAACAATATCATAGTAAAGAGTCTAAATAAGCTAAACGAAGCAATAAATGCAAACAATAGATTCTGGAGGAACAAGGTCATACCAGATTACTCACTAGCATATACAAATATACTCAAAAAAACAAAAAACATAATTAGATATAAAATCAATCCTATATATGAGGTAGAAAGAAAAACTCTTCTATACCCCATTACAATTAAAAGTCTAGAATTTGAAAAATATGAAATTGAATCGAACGAAAGGTTCATAGCTAAATATGGTGGAATATATAATAATCATACCCACGTATATACAGATGGATCAATAGACCCACAAACAAATCAATCGGGATTTGGAATTTACATCCCAAGCATCAATTATAAATATTCGTCACGACTCCATAACTACACACAAATCTGCACAACTGAAATAATAGCGGTATACAAAGCCATGTCGGTATGTATTGAAAAGGAAATCATGAAAGCAGTGATCTTTGTAGATTCAAAAAGTGCCTTATCCAAAATATCTAGTCACAAATGGGACCAAATGGATTATGTAACTATAATGACCAAAAAACTACTGGTAGATGCAAATAATATGGGATTTTCAATAGGATTAGAATGGGTACCGGGACATCAGGGGATTAAAGGCAACGAGGTGGCAGATAGCTTGGCCAATATTGGGAGAGAATTAAGAGTACCATATGATGTAAAAAACATCAGCACAGATATCTTTTGTGTTACAAAAAAGAACATCTTGACTCAATTTTACAATAACTGGTATTCCCAAATTAAAGGTAAATATCCGGACTATTATGGACTGCAGGATAGTTTCCCTATAAAACCTTGGTATAACAAATGTGGATATTTGGGTAGGAACAATATTACTAACCTTAATCGTTTACGAAGTGGACATTGCAAAACTCCTTGTTATCTCCACAAAATAGGCAAAACGGAAACACCGATATGCGAATGCGGTACTATGGGAACATTGGTACACATCATCTTTGAGTGCCCCATAAATAAACATAAAGATATGGATTTGTATCTAGAACTAATAAAAGCTGGAATAGACAGTCCAATATCTTTACAGAGCATTTTATATAAACCCTCGAATAAAGTTATTAAGATAATCAATAAATTTATCAAATTTTTTCAAGTAGATCTATAGAATTTTCAAAAAATAATAATAATAACAATAACAATAAATAAATACTTCAGAAAATACAGGGAATCTCCTAAAATGTCAAAAATTATATTTGTATCCTTAAAATCCTTAATCCTAACCGAAGGTAGCCAGCCCTAAACCTATGTGAAAATGTTTGGAAGCTACCCCCAAACGAGAAAAGTCTTAAGTTAACCTTAAATGTTGTAACACTTTTCCCCCTCTATCTACAGAAAAACAAGAAGAAGGACAAGGACCACATAGGACCAAAAAAAAAATAGATCTGAAGTTGACAGGACACCTGGTTGTGCATTGCCTTGAGCAAGACGCGCATAACCAATAACATGTACTGGGTAAATGATTAAAAAAAAATCGAAACCCAAAAAAAAGGAAGAAGAAGAAGAAGACATAATATACGCACGTGGGTGAATAGTTTCAAGGATGTGTTCGCCGGACGAAGAGTATCTGTTGAATTTTTATCAATTTTCATTCTAACCACGGTAATAAACGTGTATTTATATTACTTTAAAATGGCATTTGCGGATAATAAAGTATTTTGGGAAAATTTTATTTTGTTGTATAAGTTGAAGTCATGCTTGTGGAATGTAAAAAGTAAAGAATATTCTAACAGGCAACTGCGAGAAAACGCATATGAAGAATTAGTGGAAAAATGCCAAGAAAATGCACTTTATTATTCATAGCACAGTGGAAAACAGATAACACAACGCGGGAACCAGTACAACTGAGAGATTTGTCGGTGAATGTGTAGCACCAACGAATTTGTCTGGAGACACATATCTGCCTGTAGGTATATAGCTAACACCGGATCTGTCCGTTGGACATATCCGCCGGACAAATACGTATGTGAAAATCAGACCGACTACGCGACTGTCAGAAAATTTAAAACCGATTCGGGGAACCACTGTAAAAGCAAACTACATAATAAAAATAGATTAATCAACTCATTAATATTGTTAATTAAAATCGGCAAAGAAAATATAATCACAAAGGAAACGTTTTCCTGAGGTTAAAATCTAAATGGTGGAAACACCACAGTTTGCAATGTGAAATGTGGTAGACTCCTAATTAGGGGCCATTGAGAATTATATGAGCGTCAAAGAAAACGGGCCGTCCATAAAATTTAAGAATTTTTGATCGTTTTATTTGTTTCTTATTTACATATATCAAATTAAACATTATTGTGTATTGTGTCAGTTGCTCTTGTAGCACGTAACCCGACATTATCATCAGTATCAAATGGACAACAAGGAAAAATTTAAGACAATAGTAAATGTATTGAATAGTTTGATGTACCCGTACAATTACAGTTATACAATAGGAAGTGGTTGAATGCTCGAATATATGAATTTTACGAAATAAAAGGCAGTACAATTGGATCTCCATCTTCAAAATCTAGAAGTACCGGCACTCAAATTTTCCTGTTGTTGAATGGGTTGCATATATGAGTTCATTTTAAATGAAGTAAAGAAACACAGACTTACTCACAATCATTTAATAATACTTCGACGACCGGTTTCGATCTCTACACTATTCAGATCATCTTCAGGTCGGCGTTACAAGTAGTTAAATGCTACAATTGAAGAAAGCCAGAGTTAGAACATTGTCTGGTTGTATCAAAATGCAAATATAAAGCCCAAAAATTTTTGAAAAGTATGCAACTGTTGACATTTCAGAACAACAAACTGATACATACGTATGTACACATATGAGAAACAGCTACTCATAAGCACGCATACGTACATAGATGCATGCGGTTTATGACTATTTGTTGAATTAAGTTAAATTTTAAAATTATTAAAAACTTTTTTCTATAAAAACTAAAAAACTATATAATTTTGATCCACTTACATGCCGTTACAAGGTATGCTTTGTAAGTTCATCGATAACATGTTTAAACGTCCAAATTATGCTAATAGGATAGCTAGGTGAGGGAGTGGGTAAGACGACATGCTTCGTAGGTCAAAACACAGTGAATTGGAATGGATCCTGAAGGCAGATGTGTGTTGTGAAACAGAGACAGATGTATTAGTTAAGAGAAAGACAACGTTCGGGTGGGAATGTTCATAAATGCAGCTGATGTGCAAATAGACTTATTGTAAACACTTGTACGATTGTGAAGGTCTTTGCTCTTAGGAGCTATGGGCAGAAGTCGAAGTAAGGGAAATGACAAATAGGAATTAATATTCAAGTTTGTATTGTTCCCGGCCACAGGACTACGGGATGTCAGTTATTTTGTATCATTGCAGGTGCCTAACACTTGGAAATCTATGAAATGTAGAGGATTATAAGAAAATTAATTAGATAAAAAAGATTGTCAAATTAAAAATTGGTTGAAAAACTGTAGAATATTAAAGGTGATCTGAGAAAGGAATGGGTTTGTTTAATTAAGCTATTGTATGATAGTGTATGTTCAGAAAGAAATATTGAATAAATAATTACAGGGTGTAGGCACTTACATTGAGAAATTATTAAAATAAATATATAAATTTATCTGTTTTTCCTTCGCGTAGTGTATTTGTTAGATATGTTAATTTAAGTTGCCACCAATCATATTATATGAATAAATGACATTCGAGGATACTTTCCTTTTCTTGACGAAATGCCCCTGAAGATGCTCTAGGAGCGAAAGTGTACTTGGGCAAGATTAAATAAAATTCAGTGCTCGATATCTGCCTTATATTTCGTAAAACAGTTACAGTTATAACAATAATTGAATTACAGAGCCAAGATAGGGCAAGTATCACTCGTTTCAATAATATGTGTTACCACCATGGTTCTGTATGTCACTCATCATTCGATTTGGCATAGAGCTCATCAAGTTTTGGACGTCCCTTTGGGGAAAAGTGGTTCATTCCTCAATGAGAATCATTCGAAACTCTTCACATGTTGTTTGAGAAGGTATACGACGTTTGACACGCCTTTTGAGAAGGCTCCATAATATGCTCAATAAGATTAAGGTCTGGACTTCAAGGCCAGTCCATTTTTGGAGTACTAACATACAGTGTTACAATCCATACTCTGTGTTGCCTCGCATTATCTTACATTAGCAGAAAACCAATGCCAATAAACTCAGCATATGGTATCACATGGTGTTGTAGGATCGGTCTCAAAATAACTGAAGACAAACCAAAATACATGGTCGTCTCAAAACAAGAACGACGGCGAACAAGGCAAAACATTACTATAAACGATCACAACTTTGAAGTGGTTAAAGAATTTAAATATCTAGGAGCAAAAATCACAAATGACAAAAAATTAGAGGTAGAAGTTGAAACGAGAATAATGGCAGGAAACAGATCTGTCTTTGCAATGCAACATCTAATGAAGTCAAAACTTCTTTCACGAGGTGCAAAAATCCAGATATATAAAACCGTAATACGACCAGCAGTCGCGTATGAAAGCGAAACATGGACGCTAACAAAAAGAGAAGTTAATAAATTGCTGGTGTGGGAACGTAAAATCCTTCGAATGATATATGGCCCTTGCAGAGACAGCGTGACAAACGAATGGCCCTTGCAGATACAATAACGAGCTAGAGTCTCTATTTGGAAAAGAAAATATAGTCAGATATATTAAGGCCAATAGACTCAGATGGACAGTGCATGTGATACGCAGTAACGACAACCGCATTATAAACAATGTGTTCTGGGAAAGGCCACATGGAAGAAGGTCTGCAGTGCGGCCTAGAAAAAAGTGGAAAGATGCAGTCAAAGAAGATCTAGAGAAAATGGGAGTGCGACAATGGGAATTGGTGGCACAGAACCGACAAACATGGAAGGCAATAGTAAACGCGGCAAAGACTCACGAAGAGATGTAGCGCCATTGATGATGATGATGATGATGATGTTGTAGGATCTCCGTTATGTATCTGTGTGCTGTTAATGCGCCCCTCTCAACCAAGATGTGAGGGGTCTAGATGCAAAACTCACATTTTCCACTTTTTTCAAAAATGACTTTAGAATTGATTTCAGTTGTACATGTTGAACTGCATAATTTGTAATATAGAATGACAACCAAAACTAAGCATATCCAATATAAAATCAAGTACAAAAACACGAGTCATTTTCAAAACTCGCATTTTCCTCCTTGCAGTCCAATCAGAGGCAAGAATTTCGGTCACATGACCTATGGGTTTAAAATATTGTGCGGTTGTATATTATAAAAGCTGTGCAGTAGTGAACTGCTTTTGATATTTTAGTTACTAATTGATAATGAATTAATACCTTAATGTAATTTTCTATTTTTAAATAAGTCTTTTATAAAATGGAATTAATGTTACTCCAGTTAATACTTCCAACAAAGAGAAATCAAGGAAACAAAAATACGAAAATCGATAATAAACAAAACTCACATTATCCAACATGTATTGCGGAATTTCTACCTTATTAGGCTAGTTTCACATTTTATAAGATATTAAAAATGTTTCTTGTTACACTATTTACAAAAAAAATAAAAAATGAAAAATAGTTAATTTTTTAAATTTTGTAATTTTTTTTAGTTCCTGTAAAATTTGAAAAAGTGCAGAATGTGAGTTTTGCAGTTAGACCCCTCATGTGATCCGTGTGTGCCTCAAAAAAATCCCTGACGGGGGACAAAATAAAGTTTATTTTGAGCCTAACTTCCTTATCTTTAATCCTAGAAACATTTTCAAAAAACCAAAAATAAAGCTTTTTTAAACACTTAAAAAAATGAAATGAGTTTTCCCCAAAAAGTGCTTCATTTTTTGATATTTTACCATAACCTGGCGAGTACTTCGCACTTTACCCATGTAATCCTAGAATTACCCGTTTATCTAACTTTACCCGTAACCTATACAAAATAAAGTTTTATTCTGATTAGTGATGTGTATATTAGTCTAACATCTCACGAAGCGAATGCACAAGTTAATGGTTACAATTTGGAAGGACGAAAGCATGCCCATAGAATGGAAAAATGGGCATATCACACCAATCTTTAAGAAAGGAGATCCAACTAAGTGCTGCAACTACAGAGCAATTATGCTACTAAATACAACGTATAAGATATTGACTACAATTATAAGAAACCGACTAAATCAATACACAGAAAAAATTATAGGACCATACCAACAGGGCTTTAGAAAAGGAAGATCAACAATAGATGCAATACAGGTCCTAACACAAACAATTGAAAAAAGCCATGAACATGACGTAGAATTACACATACTATTCATCGATTTCCAACAGGCCTTCGACAGCATATACAGACAACAATTACTAAAAAGAAATGAAAAAAAATGGAGATACCGGCAAAATTAATAAGACTAACTAGAATGACAATGAAAGACTCAACAGCAAAAGTTAAAACAAATGAGGGAGATACAAACGACATCAAAATAGAACTTGGGGTAAGACAAGTACTTGGTGTAAGGCAGAACTTGGTGTAAGGCAGTCTGTCAACGACACTATTCAATATCGCTCTAGAAGGAGTAATTAGGGAAACAGGCCTGAAAAAGACAATTATTCAAAGCTCAACACAGATCATAGGATATGCGGATGACCTAGGACTGAGAGCACGAGATAAAAAAAGACTAGAAGAGGCACTTTTAACCCTTGTAAGAGAAGCAAAGACGAGAGGATTAATAATCAATCAGAATAAAACAAAATACCTTATAAGCACAAGAGACAATGTAAACAGAATAACAGAAATAAAGATAGGTGAAAATACATTCCAGAGAGTAGATTGCTTCAAATACCTGGGGGTGATGGTGGACGGCAAAAACGGAAGGAGTATAGAGATCAACGAAAGAATTAAAGCAGGTAATAGAGTATATTGGAAATACCACCGACTACTCAAGGACAAAAACCTGAGCAAAAAAATAAAATCAAAAATATATACAGCAGCAATTAGACCAGTGATAGCCAATGGAGCAGAAGTAATGTGCCTTACGAAAAAAGACGAAGAAAAGTTAAGAATAATTGAGAGAAAAATTTTGGGAAGAATACATGGCCCAGTGATGACAGAAACAGGGGAATATAGAAGGCTCATGAACCATGAAATAATAAATATAACTGAAGGAGAAGATATAGTAAAATTCATTAAAGCACAAAGACTCAGATGGTTTGGACACACACAAAGAAGAGGGGTAGAAGAACTGATCAGGAAGATAGTGAACTGGAGACCAGTAACAAATAGACCAAGAGGAAGACCAAAAATAAGATGGGAAGATCAACTGCTAGACGATATATCAAAGATGGAAATTGCAAACTGGAGAGAAAAGATTCAGGACCGGAGTGAGTGGAAGAAGATAGTAGAGAAGGCAAAAAAACATCACAACCTATGAACGATGACCTAAAGGACACTGCGCACCAATCCACCGCGTGAAATGGATTAAAAGAGCTGATAGTATTTGAGCGATCTATACTCTAACAAGAGTGAACGGTCCATATATATTAGTCTAACAGCTAGTGAACCCTCCGAATAACAGTCTTCGTGTAAGGATAGAAATTTCTATAGTGATAATTTATAACACACCAAGGCTAAAGACTATGACCTGGCAGGCATCAACCCTGTACGTGTATCTACCAAGTGAATCGAAAAGTGCATAGTTTAGGAGGTAAAATAAACTTTCTCCTGTAAAGTTTAAATTTACGAGGAAACAGTAGCGATCAACAGCTAGCAAAGACGCGTTCCAAGATTGCGGCTGTAATTTTGAATATTTTTTCGAGATATTTGGCACACGTATTCTTAATATAATAAAGAATGGCGGTACAAAGCAAAATTTGAAAAATATAATAATATGTGGAAATTACTCTCTAATTAAATACAATATTAAAAAACGAGCCTGTACCGCCATTAAGAAGAACAAAAAAATACACTTTCTTCAAATAAACTTTTTTATCCGATGCCTAGATTTTGTGTCATTTTGGAACTACTAAAATTTTTTATTTTATTAGTAGTTCCAAAATGACACAAAATCTAGGCATCGGATAAAAAAGTTTATTTGAAGAAAGTGTATTTTTTTGTTCTTCTTAATGGCGGCACAGGCTCGTTTTCTTAATATTGTAGTTAATTACAGAGTAATTTCCACATATTAATATATTTTTCAAATTGGGCTCTGTACCGCCATTCTTTATTATATTACGAATACGCGTGCCAAATATCTCGAAAAAATATTCAAAATTACAGCCGCAATCTTGGAACGCGTTTTCGCTACCTGTTGATCGCTACTGTTTCCTCTTAAGTATGTGTTTGATTAAGTCATTTAGAAGAAATTTGTACAATGACCGGCGATTCTGAACAGGATAAGACCTTGCTAGGCGAGGGAAAAGATTAGGGTTTTTTCCTAAAATTATTTTTTTGCATCGAACAAAGTTTTTTTAAGTTTTCTGAATCATTCCAAACAGAAAAGGTTCTTAGTGACTTTTCACTTAGGTTAATAGTTTTTGACATATATGCAATTAAAAATTTAAAAATTGCGATTTTTCGATTCAGGTAGATACACGTGCAGAGCTGATGACTGCCAGATCATGATTTTTAGCCTTGGTGTGCTATGAATTATCACTTTACAAATTTCTAGCCTTACAGGAAGACCGTTACTCGGAGGTACTCGTTCACTAGCTCTTAGACTATATGTTCATTAATTTATATCCTAAAAGTTTTGGCACAAAATGTATTGGCTTTAATTTTAACAAAAACAAAATAATATCAAGTTGCCTTTGTAAACAAAGGTTTGTTTACTTTGTTTGGCTCGTCAATACAGATCTTATTGGAGTAAGATATCATTGGAATTGAGGAGGAATTGTGTTGTCGAAAGAGACGTAACGAACTAAATAAATAATGGCCCCATTAACGGAGACACAAAGAATAGAAGTATTAATTGTAGTTATATGGGGATAAACCAGAACGCAACAAGAAGTATGTAATTTAATTAATACACTTCTCCAAGAAATTAACGGTCCACCTTAAAATTTTAAAAATTGGTCATTTTTTATGTCTCGAATTTCCTAAAAATATTGTCTGATTATTATTTAATTTGTGATAACTCTATTATTTAACAGTATCGCTGTAATAATATTGTTGCCAGACAGGTAAATTGTCATTGTGTACAGGGTGTACCAATCAAATGGTGATTTTTTCTCAAAGTTCGCATGACCTTGTAGGATATTGTAGCGTTTATAAAATACTGAAATTAAAACTAAACTATAGCCTCATGATTTCTTAACATTATATATGTTGGTTCATTCGCTTATGTTGGATAATAAAAAAATTAGGTACTTTAACATCTAGCCTTGTTTTTTGTCAATACAGGGTCTTTTTAGATAAGTATGGCAAACTCTAAGGGGTAATTCTGCTTGAAAAAATAATGACAGTTTGCTTTGTAAACGTACGCCCGCAAAACTTCTTTTCCCAGATAGGGATGTTGAAATTGTTCTTACAACCTAAACATTTATTTATTGTTCTAAAACCGATTAAAATATGTAAATAAAATTTGATGGGTTTTAAGAGGTAGTTATTGCGCATTTTTTATATAAAATTAGGAATTTAATATTCACCATTGGCGCCCATACGGGTAACATGACCCTTACATGCGTCAATTGTGAACATAAAATTCTTAATCGTATGTAAAAAAATGCACAATAACTTCCTCTTAAAACCCACCAAATTTCATTTGCATATCTCAACCGGTTATAGAGCAACAAATAAATCGTCAGTTTTTAAGAAAAATTTCAACACCCCCTATCTCGGAAATGAAGCATTTGCGGACATACGTTTATAAAGCAAACGGTCATTATTTTTTCATGCAGAATTACCCCTTAAAGTTTGTCATACTTGTTTAAAAACCCCCTGTATTTCTGATGAAAAACGAGGATAGTTGTTAAGGACAACGGAGCAAAATGCAAAATTTTGACGCATGGCAAAATTTTCAATGTGTTTTAAACGTATTCATTTTTTTCGAATCCTGAGAAAATAGTGTTATTTATCCATAATTTTTCAAAAAATATTTTTTTTTTCAATTAGAAAGATGTAATTGCATATTAGAATATAGTTTTTAATTCCAAACAACTTTTCATAATAGCCATTTTCAATATGGTGAGAAATAAAGCTACTTTACTCTTGAGTCAAATTCAAACTTTTTGACATAGCTCGTATACCATTCAAAATTTTTGATATTTGATGGTTAAATCTTAGGTTTTGGACCAGGCAGAGCTTTTTATGAAGAATAACTTTTTTTCGTAAAATTAATAATAAAAAAGTTTTCCATATGGATACAACTTACAAGGACATACTGTATATTAGAATGGATTTAAAAAATGAATAACCATTTTCAATTTCGTTGCAACACGAAACTACAGCCGCACCATATCCTAGTTCAATCAGAGAGTGCAGCAAGCACCTCTACCGGTTTCAAAACTTATTAATCTCTTATCAGGAGGCACATATGCTGCTCTCTCTGATCCAACCAAAACAAACCCCGGTGTGCAGTCACGGATGGTAACGAACGAAATGACATAGATGCCCTAGCGGCAACTCCAAGCAAATGACTAAGTTTTCAATCAAATATCACATAAAATACCATTAAAAATATTACCCTACATCCCACCATATTGAAAACAATGGGCCTTCTGATGAGAGACTAGTAAGTTTCGAAACCGGTAGAGGTGCTTGCTGCACTCTCTGATTGAACTAGGATATGGTGCGGCTGTAGTTGCAACAAAATTGAAAATGGTTATTCATTTTTGATTTACATATTTACTCTGATTGGAGTACGAACGGAACCACTCTCTTTGGAACTTTACCGCGGTGAGCAGATGGGAAGTGAATTATAAATTGTAAAATTCCTTCATCTTTTTAGTATCAGCATCCGTTATGGTTTGCAAATTTTAGAAGCCTTGGAGGTGTAACCGGATAAGGTTCCCATTGTGTTCAATTTGGTGGGATGTAGATTAATATTTTTAATGTTATTTTATGTGCTATTAGATTGAAGACTTAGTCTTTTTGAATGGATTTATTCGAACAGTGTTAATCATTTTTATTGTGTATCACACATTTATTTTCCATAAATATTTTGGATTGTCCTGAAATTCGATTCGATTTCCTGAAAATCACTTACAGCAATGTTTTCCGTGTCATTAATCCAATTTTCCGTAATTGAATCCTCATCTCTGGTATTTTTTAATTTAATTCAGATAAATCAAAAATACATTAAGTTGTTTTCGACGCTTGTAAATTCATGTCATGTTCAGTGAAAACGACACAAGCCATGGATAATTTTCAATTGCTGCTTTTTATTAAACCGCATGTGCGGTATATTGTGAAAAACGTCAGTGATTTGCCCCTGATGGATATCTAAACCGAGTAATGGAACTGTGCAAATAGATTACCATCAGAGGTTTGCAAATGCGGCAATATTTTCATTTAATTTAGCATTTTAAACATCCCATACACTGATCAAAACGAAAAAGGAGCAACTAAATATAGTTTTGAACTAATTTTTTTATAATTTATATTATATTTATATACAAGGTGTCCCAAAAGTAGTGGAACGGTCGAATATTTCGCGAACTAAACATCGGATCGAAAAACTGAAAAATACACCAATACAATAACACCAAACACCAACCCCCACTACATCCCCTGAAGGTGGGGTGGGGGGTAACTTTAAAATCTCAAATGGAAACCCCCAGTTTTTCTTGCAGATTTTAATTCGTTACGTAATAGTAAGCAACTTTTATTCAAGACATTTTTTCGAACTGTGGATAGATGGCGCTATAATTGGGAAAAACGATTTATCTTGATACCTTAGGTAAATTATATAAACGGTCTAATATCTCACGTAATACGCTTCCAAATGAGAAACTAAAAAACAGATTTTTAATCTTTTTCGAAAACCTTTCGAATAACATCAAACGTGACCCTCCAACCGACCCCCTGGAGGTGGGGTGGGGGATAACTTTAAAATCTTAAATAGCAACCCCCACTTTTTATTACAGATTCGGATCCGTCATGAAAAATTAAGCAACATTTATTTGAAACATTTTTTAGAATTTTTAATAGATGGCGCTTTAATTGGAAAAATACGATTTATTAGCGCCATCTATCAGAAATTTTAAAAAATGTTTCAAATAAATGTTGCTGAATTTTTTTTTGACGAATCCGAATCTGCGATAAAAAGTGGGGGTTGCTATTTAAAATTTTAAAGTTACCCCCCACAGCACCTCCAGGGGGTGGGTTGGAGGGTCATGTTTGGTGTTATTCCATAGGTTTTCGAAAAAGATTAAAAATCTGTTTTTTGGTTTCTCATTTGGAAGTGTATTTCGTGAGATATTAGACCGTTTCTATAATTTTACCTATGGTATCAGGATAAATCGTTTTCCCAATTATAGCGCCATCTTTCCACAGTTCGAAAAAATGTCTTAAATAAAAGTTGCCTACTTTTACGTAACGAATCCAAATTTGCAAGAAAAACTGGGGGTTTCCATTTAAGATTTTAAAGTTACCCCCACCCCACCTACAGGGGGTGTAGTGGGGATTGGTGTTTGGTGTCACTGGATAGATTTTTGAAAATGATTGAAAACATATTTTTCAGTTTTTCGATCCGATGTATAGCTCGCGAAATATTCGACCGTTCCGCTACTTTCGGGACACCCTATATAATAATTTTAGTTTTTACAATAGGAAGACAATCAGTGGGAAGACCACGAAAAAGATGGAATGGCAACGTACTGAAGGCCCATTGAAAAACAGGAAGAGTCATGTCTACATAAAAAGAAGAAGAAAGCAGAAGAAGAAGAATTAATTGTTCTTATAATTATGTTGTTAGTACATTCTTTCACGGATTTTGTTCCAAATTTTAAAGAACCTCTTGGATTGACATGAAATTTGACATACGCATAGCTAATATGTCAAATAAAAAAGTGATATTATGCCGATGTGTGCTTTTGCCCTCGGGGGTGCGTATCACCCCTTCTTGGTGGTGAAAAAATATATGTCCAAAATAAGTCCGGAAATTGATAAAATGACTAATTTTAAGCAACTTTGGTTCTATAGAGTTTTTTCGATAAGCCAATATTTTCGAGTTATTTGCGAGTGATTATGTGATTATGTTCATTTTTCAACAAAATAACCACGTTTTTAGACGGTTTTTCGTAAATAACTCAAAAAGTAAATATTTTATTTAAACAACACTTTTAGCAAAAATACAGCCTGTAAAGAAGTAAAAAAATGATGTATATATTAGGTCTTAATACCTAGTAGAACCAGAGTTATAGCTAATGAAATTTCGTCATATTCAAAATCGAATATTTTATCGTGAAATAACCAAAAAATGAAGCACCTTTTGGGGAAAACTCATTACAACTTTTTTAAGTGTTTTAAAAAAGCTTTATTTTTATTTTGTAAAAAAAATTTCTAGCATCAAAATTAAACAAGGTACGCTCAAAATAAAGTTAGTCCCTTTTGTTTTAGTAAAAAAAATCGGAAAGGTCACCCCCTAATTAGCAACTTAAATGAAATTAATCATTAGCGCTTCAAAAGTTACTTTACTTATGTTGTGTTTATATGATAAATACAGTCGGAAAAGTGAAATAATACCCATGAACGAACACATAAAACAAAAATTTTCCAGCGCAAGTACATGTAATAATTATTATTACATGTACTTGCGCTGGGAAATTTTCTTTGTGACACGGTGACAGGAAAATACAGCATGTTTTATATGTTCGTTCATGGGTATTCTTTCATTTTTCCGACTGTATGTAAGTTTCATCGATTCAAAGTGCTTGTTTTTCAAAAAAATTGGTTTTAAAGTAAAATTTTTGAAATTTTTAATTTTGAAAAAGATGCTTTTTTTCAAGATATCTTAAAAATTTTTAGAGATACCTAAAATCTCAAAGAATCAAAAAAGCCGGCTTTGCTTTTCTGAATATTTATACTGTTTTCTTTTTCTGAAAGACAAAAAATATTGGTTAAGAGCTGGTGTTTCTAAATTTGCATTCACTCGTGATTAGTTACTAGCTGAAGCCCTTATAATTACAGCCCTTTAAAAGATAAGGACTTTAAACCGATACAACTTCCAGATGATATAAACAATACATACACGAGTAAAGCAACTTTACGTATATACATACAATACACACACCAGTAAAGTTCCATTGAGATGCTAACTAAGGGGTGATTTTCCCGATTTTTTCAAAAAAAATGGACCAACTTTATTTTGAGCGTAACTTGTTTACTTTTGAAATTAATCTATTATAACAAAACAAAAGCAAGTTTGACATATAATAATGCGTTAGTTAGATGGCTCTACTTGAGTTACTTGGGAATAAAAAAAAATGAAGAAAATTGCTCCATGGGAAGCCGAGAAAATGCATTTTTTTAACGTATACCGATTTTGAATTTTGAGATTACATTTTCTCCAACCTTATTTTTGATTGGAATTTTGCTAGTTTTGGCAATATTCACTCGTAATATCGATAGTTTTTATTATAATAATATATGTTATGAGTATTCTAAAGATACCAAAGTTGGTGTGGAGAAAGAGGATAAAAATAAAAAGCTAACTGTTTGAAAATTATGATCCTAGTGTTTATACCTTTGCCGTAAATGCCGGTCAACTTGGACCGGTTGTATCTCAGGAACCACTCATAATAATTATACGTTTTTTCTTTTAAAAGAAGCGTCCTGCGGCTTTATTTCGAATACCGTTTTCATCATTTAATTAAATTTAACATTTCCCGAGATATTCTATTTGTTTACAGGCCAAAAAATTGTTTATTATTTTGAAATATTCTTGAGGCCGCTTAAATACTCCTATTTCAATTCTGTATAGTACATTAGGTAGGTACATTATTTTTTTATACAAATATCGTAGTTATTCGTGTCATAATTATTGTGGTTATTATAATGACCGTAAATTTTTACTTAACAATTAAATTGTTACTAAACTGTTCATTCAATTTCCATCGGCTTCTGGAATTATAATCTATACTAAAAGAGCTATTATATTACTAAGTTATTTAATTATTGATAAACAATTACTTATCTAAAATTTTAGTTGAAAATTAAAGGTTTTGTTGGAAAAACCCGCATTTTCCGGGGAAAATTGTCGTCCAAGTAAATCGGGAAAACATGACTCTATGCAGAATTTAATTACGGTGAATTTTTGAGTGTTTTTGATGTAAAGTTAAAATCTTTGGAGTTATCGAGCAAAAATTGAAAAAAAAAACACGATTTTCGGGCGCCATTTTATTTATAAATAAAGTAGCACACTATCTGCGGAGTGTGCATACCTATTTTATTAATATATACAATCATAAGATTCGATTCCAGTAATAAAATTGCCGGTAAATAATGTTTCCTTGTATTTTGCTTATTAGCCCAGAGTATAAATATAATAAGGATATATATGTATAATTCAGGATAGATAGTCCGATAATAAATTTTCCAAAAACAATTAGAGATAGATAGATCGATAGATAACTATTTATTTCCAACAAGCAAAGCTTAATTGCAAGAAATGTGATACACAAATAAAAATCTAACTGTACAATAAAAAGTGTGTTTTATTTTGGAAAGCCTCAATTATCCCGGAAACCGCAAACACGATTTTTATAAATTTTGGAGGGTAAGAGTCTTCTAATGCGGCCGATATTATAGTGATAATTTCATTGTTGTCAGATCTTCCGTTTTTCTGGAAATCTAATAAACTTTCTTATTTCAAATAGAATACCCTGTATATTTTTTATGTTTTGAAGTCCTTAAGAAATACTGATTATTTTTTGTGTTATATTCCCTATACCTAAATGCCATAATTTCTGAGTTATTGCTACATTTATTAAAAAAATTAAACAAACTATATAAATCAACTTTTTCAGGCCGGGTAGACATTATTTTAGGTTCTTTGCACCATTGGGAACAGAAAAATCGAAAAATTACGATTTTCGAGGTTCAAAACAAAAACACAAGTAAAAAATAATATTATTTTCGAAATTACGAAGTGCCTAGGCGCAAATATTTTACGGTTATGTCTAATTTTTCTGTTTTTACACGGCAAATTACGTGTAGTAGAATTTTCACTGGTATGGATATGTGAACATTACTTAACAATGACATTGTCATCAATAACTTAGAGATGGCTTTTGAATGTTCTTGGATAACTGTTACTTGTATAATCGCTTAAGTTATTAATTCAGTTAATTAATACGATAACTTTTTCACTAACTATGTAGTCAGTGATTATAATAATTTATAAACTCTACAACAAAAACTAATACTCAATCGAGAAAATCGGAAAAGTGATAAAGTAATTTTTTTAATAATATATTGTTACTCTGGAGCGCTTACAATTTTGTACATATTTAACAACGAAATACTTGGATCACAGAATACAGTAATGAGCGCTCTAATAACCGGCAAAATAGCGCAAACGATGGAAAACATATTAAGTAGTTGTGACATAAAAAGAAATGAGACTAGTGGAGGTGGAAAATTCAACTATAAAAACCTATGAATTCAAATTCTTCTGATTGTTTCCCACTTTTAAAAGTATCGGACGAGTTTGGCAACCGCCACAGTGACAGTTTTAGTTGACATATTCCTCTGATACGTCTAAAGATGTTTTTGTGATTTAATACGTTTTTGTGATTTAATTTAATTTAATATTTCCCGAGATATTCTATTCGTTTATAAGCCAAAAAATTGTTTATACTTTTAAAAATATTCCTGAGGCTGCTTAAATAGTCCAATTTCAATTCTGTAAAGTACATTAGATAGGTACAGTGTCTTTTTATACAAAAATCATAGTTATCCTTATGTATCGTAATTATTGTGTTTATTATAGCGGTCGTAAATTTTTAATTAATAATTCAATTCTTGTTAAAATGTTCATTCAATTTCCATCGCCTTGTGGAATTAGAATCTCTACGAAAAGGGCTTTTATATTACCAAATAATTTAATTATTGATGAACAATTACTTATCTAAAATTTTAGTTAAGAATCAAAGATTTTGTTGGAAAACCGCATTTTCCGGAGAAAATTTTTATCGAAGTAAATCGGGAAAAACACGTCCCTATGCAGAATTTAATTAAGGTGAATTTTTATTTGGGTGTTTTTGGTGTAAAGTTAAAATCTTTGGAGGTGTAGAGCAAAAATTGAAAAAAACACGATTTTCGGGAGCCATTTTGTTTATAAAAAAGTAGCACACTATCTGCGGACTTTGCACACCTATATTATTAATATATAGAATTTTGATAATTATCTCAAAGTAATAAGGTAAGTTAAATACATGCAAAACAGTGTATATTTTAAAAATCTGACGATTTGAGCAGGGCGTAAGGAAATGGGTGAGTCCCAAAATTTCACAAGAAAAAAACGAATATTTCGCGAAATGAACGACAGATCGAAAAACTAAAAAATACGTGCGCAATATTTTTCAAAAATCTATCAATGATAAGAAAACACGACTTCCCACAGAGAGGGGTGGGGGGAAAATTTAAAATTTTAAACACAAATCCCGCGATATATCGCGAAATGAACATCAGATCGAAAAACTAAGAAATACGCTTATTCATAATTTTTGAAAAATCTCTCGAATGGCACCAAACACGACCCCACACGGAGGTGGGGGTTACTTTAAAATCTTAAATGGGAGCGATTTGGATTTCTTACGTAAAAATTAGTTAACTTTTATTTGAGAAATTTTTTCGGATTATGGATAGATGGCGCTATAATCTAAAAAAACGATTGTTGGAAATGGAAAATTAATTAAAAATGGAAAGTCCCCACTAAAACGGAAAACTTTACTTAACTTTTTTTGGTTTTAGGACCTACTCTTCACAACCCAATAGGTCCTTATAACGCTCGAGTGACTGCACATTTAGCTTACTTTGCTCCACTACCATTATAATGATCAAAATAATTTAAAATAATATCTGCCGGGTCGAATTTTTTTTACCTATGAAAAAAAGTAATTTTTTAATTATGAATTAATTATATTTAGAACAAAATTACATCGTACACCCCTTTATGTTACCATACCAAATTACGTATCCAATAATTTTTATCCATTAAACAAATCGGCGTAGATCGACCTTTTATCGTATTTTAGACTAAGGGCCGGTTGTTCGAACACTAATCAACAATGATCATTATCAAATAATTAATTACTGTCACCAACTGTTAATGTCAACTTTAAAAACATAATTGATTACAATTTTGCGACTAGAATCAATTAATATAATAATAATTATTAACATAATTGATAATAAATCTCATAATTGTAATTAATTATGTTTTCAGCAACCCAAACAAAGTTGACATTGACAGTTTTAGTAACAGTAATTAAATATTTGATAATGATCATTGTTGATTCGCGTTCGAACAACCGGCCCTTAAGGGAACATGTCACTTATATGCTTCTTGGCAGTTTCAAAGTTCATGTATGAAATAATTTTTGGCAACCTCTAAGTAAACATTTTTGGAACGTAAAATTTTTACATAAGTGCAAACATTACCTGTAAATTTAGTTTACCTTATTATTTTACACATTTTGCGAACGACCTCCGCAAACAGATCTAGCTGAAAGTTTATTTTTTCAGGAATACGTTCTATTTTTAACTACACATCACTTTATAACACTTTCTACAACTACCGCATTTTTAAAAACCATTAATCAACTTCTGTTTATTTTTCTTTAATCGGTTGGCATGTTAAAATGTATAGAGTACTTCAAAGGATATCAAAACTGCGAACAAAGGTGGTTAGAAATAAAAAATTTATTTTAACGCCAAAAAATAAAAATATTTTGATTAATGTAGAAGTATTGGATTGAAGTCGATGTAATATTTAAAATATAAGCGAGCGTATGTATGCAGTTATATTATAATAATTGTAGATACTTATAGACATCCAAAACATTATATACTTTGTTGTTCTGAAGCTATTTCCTTGTGGAATTTTTTATAATTAACTATTTTTTATGGGAAATAAGCCACAATTTTACTTTTACTTTTTTTTATTTTTAATTATTATATACCTTATTGAAAACAATATATACAAAGAGGAGCAAAATTAAGTAGATCTAAAAGTTCTTATGGTTAATTTTCTTAAATGTGACAGTTGTCAAAACACTATAATAATAACCTCATTGGACAGAATTAAACACGTGATGAAAAATCATACTACACGATTGGAAATAGAAAATCATTAAAAAATAATCATGAAAAAAAAATTATCGATTACGTCATCACACCAAATTAGTTAAAGTCACTTGTATAGTACGCATGGCAAAAAATCATAATTTAAAAATAAAAATTTGCCAGTTTCGGGATTGCAGACTACAGGCCCATGTAAAAAAATGGATGGGTCATATTATGAACCACCAGGTGACGTATATAGGACGATATAAGAACATAAAATAATAAGATTCAGCACTATGCCGTCACTTGTAAGCTGTCCAACTGAGTGCTGGTGAGAATTCAAAAGTGCAGGTGGAGTGAGTACATTTTGGTCATATATATTTGTATGGCATTTTTACCATCGATAAATCAATAAAAAATAATAAGAAAGCGCTCAGTGCCATAAAAAATGGTGCGTCACAAAGTTGGTAAATTTTTTTGATTTTCTGATAATTTCCGGGGTAAATTTGGTTACTTCATTCTGTACGGCATCAGTTTCATACTGTTTCAGTACAGCTTCTAATCCATTATTCCGCAACGTACAAAAATCATGTGACGAGGGGAAAAATCGAGGGTTGCAATCCCCTTTCTTTCCGTGGTCCTGCGGGTGATTTGAAAAATTACGGCTTCGGTTCCAAAACATTATCTAGCACTCAAAAGTACTATTAAAATAATGCCGTCAAAAAAATTATTGTTCATTTGAATGTATATTAGTAATTATCTTAATTTCAGGGTATGTAAAACCTGTCATATCCGGATCAATGTGGCGACAGACCGATCCGGATATGAAAAAATTCGGATATCAAGACCACTACTTCTTTTATAGTCTCTGAAACGTTTTCTCCTTCATACATTCCAGTAATCAACGCCGTCAATAACTTTCGTCGATAGACACGTTTTATAGATTCTATAATACATTATTTCACCATCTTTTAGTTCTTCTTTTAGTGCGTTGTCCAACAGCAGAACTGCCTTTTTCGGTAGATTTCGGTAGATCCGGACGGCGCAGAACCGTCCGGATATGGGGAGGTCCGGATATGACAGGTCCGGATATGGCAGGTTGTACTATACTTGATTTATAAAGCTGTAAAATCAGGTCCGGAGATACCGGGCCTGCAAGGGATGCAGTGCAGGCGGCGCCCCTGCTTGGGGGGCGCCAAAATGAGTTTTTTTATAAAAACAAAGGGCGCCTATGCTAGTCTTGCAGGCGGGCACCTTATACTCTAGCGCCCGTACTGTGTAAAATCATTTGACTCTGTACGGCAACTTTTTTTTTCAACATGATATTGTAAAATAAAATTGTTATATAGTATTGCCGTTCAAAAGAAACTGTTATAGAAAAATAAAATATAAAATAAATAGAAAAATAAAAAATAGAAATTTTTTAAATTATTGCAAAAATATAAATATTCATAGATTAATAAAATATAGTAATTTTCTACATTTTTCTCTTGTTTAAAATAGTATTAGGATAAATAAATTAGGAAAAAATGATGCCGTACATTTTAATGCTAAACGTCGTAACAGAACGTCGCTCCATAAGCGATATAGAGTATGGTGCAAATAGAGAAATTTTGCACCTCTTAAAATAACCGCTGATTTTGGCTCCGCTATGGTTAACTTTATTAAGCATGACGATTGCGGCAACGTTAAAAAGCAGAGTTTTTGCAGCCTGTCAAGTAGGTTTTTCGTGTAATCGTTATCGTTATTTAAACATAACCTCACTTCACAAACTTATTGTCATTTTAAGCATATACTTGAACAGTTTTTGATATTTTAATTTATAGGTCATCAAAATTAGAATCTATATAAATGTAATTTTACTGATTTTTTTGCATTCTGGAAACAAAGCAATTTAACCATTACTATAAAGATAACGATAAGCACTCCTTTAAACCTCCGTAAATTACGGAATCCCTTATGTTTAGTAACGATAACGGATCATATATTCGCTACTGCGCAGACGTAGTATAACGATAACCTTAACGGAATTGCAAAATAAGAGGTGCAAAATCTCTCTATTGAAAGGAATAAATTCGTTATTTCGTAAACCGGCGACTTTAAGAAAAAATCCCGAAACAGGTCGATTTTTATTTTTAAATTATGATATTTGGCATATATATCATACTAGTGACGTCGTCCATCTGGGGTGATGACATAATCGATGATTTTTTTTAAATGAGAATATGGGTCGTATTCTAGGACATTTGAAAGGTCATTTAATTTTCTATTGAGTAATATAAACGTTTTCATAATTATTTGTACAGGGTGTCCAAAACTAATTTTCCAATTAAATTATTTGACAAAAGAAAGAAAACTGTATGTAATTTCTTTAACTCAGAATATATTTCACTGTTGCCGATACAGAAAAAGATAGTTATTTCAGAAATATACATTGCTTTTCGATTATATTCAATGTTCAAGCCAGCAATTTAGGCAAAACGCAATATTTATTTGTGATATAAACATTTCTGTCTTATTTCTGACAGCAGTAAAATATATTTTGAATTAAATTATATAAATTCTTCTTTTTTTTGTCAAATAATTTAATTAAAAAAATTTTTTTGGACACCCTGTATAAATAAGTATGTAAATGAGTAGAGAATTAAATGACCTTTCAAATAAGCTAGCACACGGCCGCTATTCTTATTAAAAAAATCATCGATTACGTCATCACGCCCAGATAGATGACGTCACTTGTATGATATGTAATATATGCCAAAATATCATAATTTAAAAATAAAAAAGTCGACCTATTTCCGGATTTTTCCTTATAGTCGCTGGTTTACGAAATAATGAATTTATTTCTTTCCTTTGCACCATACTGTATAATATTTAAGTTATATTTATTTAATATTTTTTTTTACTTTTTTATCAATGTGAACTTTCAGATTTGTACGGCATTAACTTTTTATAAATTATTGCATTAAGTACAAATAAACCATCTAAATGCCGTATAAAAAAATATCGTCATGAATTTACCTTTCCCCGAGTTTTTTCCCCTACAAACCTTTGAACCAACGAAAGTGTACGGCGTGTAAAAAATACTATCTATGCATAAAATACTTTCAACATAAATTAATTTTATGTTGTTTTAAATCACCCCCCGGGCTACGGAAAGAGAGGGGATTGCAACCCCCAGGACCCTTGATTTTTTCCCCTCGTCGCCTGACTTTTGTACGACGTTGCGGAATAATGGATTAAAAGCTGTATTTAAACAGTATGAAACTAATGCCGTACAGAATGAAATAACCAAATTTACCTGGAAATTGTCAGAAAGTCAAAAAAATTTACCAACTTTGTGGCGCGTCAGTTTTTTACGGCACTGTGCGCTTTCTTATTATTTTTCATGGATCTGTCGAAGGTAAAAATGCCGTACAAAAATATGTGACCAAAATGTACTCACTCTACCTGCACTTTTGAATTCTCACCAGCACTGCGTTGGACAGCTTACAAGTGACGGCATAGTGAGAAATCTTATTATTTTATGCTCTTATATCGTCCTATATACGTCACCTGGTGGTTCATATAACCCATCCATTTTTTTACATGGGCCTGTAATCTATTGGTCTATCATCGTTTATTCTCTAAAAGATGAATGTATTTCTAATTTTCCCTTAACTGTAAGAACAATATCAAAAATTGGTGAAACAGAGCTGAAAATTTATAAAAATATTTATTTCAATGTTTCGCTTTCCACTTAGCAAATCATTCTTAAAATACAATTAGTTTGTATTACCGAAGTGGATTTAAACAATTGGGGTTAATTATCAGTAATAATAGCAAATATATAGCAACTTAATATTACCAGAAAATAGCTTCAGAACAACGAAAAGATTATTGTATAAAATAGTAATTCAATGTAACTTGGAACAATAAGGAAAGAAATATTTGTGGGTCGGTGTGTAACAAAAGTCACATAAACGGAAACTGGAAAACGGAAACGTACGTCACATAAATAAAGGTACTTAAATGGCTTTAGCTAAGCTTCCAACCATTTAACATTTACAGACATAGACCAGGGTGGATCTGTTAGAAAATGACTACATTTCGACGTGAGAGGTGGCATTCTGATTTTTACAGAATATTCCATACAGCACAGGTAATCTTTAAGATATCTTATTTACAACCAAATATGGTCTTAATGTCTTGAGACTTTTAAAAGGTATCTTTAAAACGCCAAATTTAAGATATCTTTAAAACGCCAAATTTAAGATATCTTTAAAACGCCAAATTTAGTATATCTTTTAAACATCATATTCAAGACATTTTTTCTTAAAAATAGGTTATAATTACGAATTTAAAAGTTAGGTTAGGTTAGTAAAATATTTAAGACAAGAGCTGATAGCTAAAAGACAAACTCCAAACAAAAGCTTTTTCACGTCAGTGACTTCAGTGGTATTTCCCATATCTTGTGATGAAGATATGGTTTTATTTGAGGGATATTTAGAAGACTCTACAGATTTTAATAATCCAGTAGGTTTAGATTTAGATTGTTATATTATTAAAGTAAAATATTAACTTTGTTATCAAGAGTAAATGCATGTCTCCTAAGTCAACAGCTTACCTTAACAATATGCTCTTCAAAATATATTTTTAGGTAGGTATCGGAGCTTGTTAAAGTAGGAGGATCAAAAGCCTATTACTGTGTATCAAGAGTTGGAAAATTAATTATTAGCAATAACCAAGCTGTACAGTTGGCTGGGACAAAAAGACAAACAAAAGTTTTGTGATACCAGAATTGTAAATCTGATATTTGGTAAAGCTTATTCTACAGGTACCTGTAAAATTTTAATGGCAATAAACGTATTTTTAGAACCTAATTATTTTTATTAAAAGTTTATTAAAAAGTAAGCTATCCTAAACACCTTAATAATAGACAAAAAAAGACATCTTTAAGATGTAAGGATTTGTAACATCCGTACATCTTTAAGACGTCGTAAAGATATCTTTCCGGAAATACCAGACATCTTTAAGACGTCTAAAATATCTTTAGTGAGTTATCTTTTAGATTTATTTAAGATGTCTTTGTGTTATCTGGGATGTTGAGTAATAACTTTAGTAATAATAATTGACTTTATTACGAATACTTCCTCTCCAATAGTTCGGGAATATTAAGAGAAAAATTACAATTTCGTTGAAATTTTGCCTCGTTGAATACACGGGAACTGAGGTGCAAATTATAGACCTCCCCTAGTATTTTTTATTCGTTATTCGTATGATTTGCAAGCAATAGAAACCACGAAGGAGTAACCAAAATCTTGGTCTCATTAAAAGTTCCATTTTCTTCGGAAATCAAACTTTGAATTTAGTGAAGGAAACAGAGTTTGAACCTCGCAATAAGGTCACAAGTCCTGTTTTATTTATTTCTGGTATATTAAGTGCTACTTATTATGAGACTAACTTTTTCTTAAAAATTTCGCCCCGGAACCCCTCTTTTCATCCCTTTAAAGGGGGTAATTTGTGATTTTTGCGGAACCATAGCAGTAGCCCTTTCTGTACGTTTTGCAAAAAAGTTCCTTTATAGTATAATGAAGATGACTATATTTCCATTTTTTTTCCTGACAGCATATGTTTATTACCCACCCTTTAGCGGGGGTGGCGCCCCAAAGTTGACAAGTTTTTAAAAGAGATGTTTTAAAAAAAATTATTTTCCCTAACTGTAATGGAAATCACAAGAAACCCTGCTGTAATTAATCACAAATAAGTGGCTGATTTTTTGGTATAGGTTTCATTTAAGAGTAATTGCCCATGTTTTGATTACAGGATGTTACATTTTAAAAACCCCTTTTTATACCATCTGAACTGCTTAAGCTAGAGTAGAAAAACTTTGAGCAATTATCTATGTACTGGTGTTATTTACAAATTTGTATAATTCACCACCATTTTCCCCCGGAACCACCCAAAAGAAGAATTAATAAAAAAAGTGATATTCTTAGAAGCCTTCACACACCATGCCCTTTATTAAAATTATTCATATATTATTTTGTGCACGTTCTTATTACCCATGCATGGACACCAAAAGCGATTTCTTGATGCAACCAATGTATACGGTTATTGCAACATCCCTGCGGAAACTACCCCTATCCTTGAAAATAAACTGAAGAAACTACCCCTATCCCTTGGCGAGCATGTTTTTACGATTTTCTCATTACCTATGCATTTTTTTGAAACAAAACTTATACAGAATAAAAGACTATTTCTCTACAAATAAGGTCCTATGCATTTTTTTCGTATAAGCAACCGTCACGGCACATTGGCGCCGTAAACCTCAGAAATACTTTTTCGGGGTCCAGTATTTCTTTTTCGTCACCTGTTAATTTTATTGATAAAGTACTTATGGAAAATAAAAGAACACACTGTCTGTTACACATTATGACGTATGCATATTTTACTTTCTTTGCACACTAAAGCCACAGTGGTGGCCCAAAATCAATTTTTGATTATTTTCTTTGTTGATTCTTCTTTTTTTGGGGTGGTTCCAGGGAAAATATGGGGTTGCATTATACAAATTTGTAAATAATACTAGTACATGCGTAATCGCTGAAACTTTTTTTACTCTAGCATAAGCGGTTCAGATTTTTAAAATGTAACTCCCTGTAATTAAAAAATGGGCAATTGCTCTTAAATGAAGCCTATACCAAAAAATCAGCTACTTATTTGTGATGAATTGCCGCAGGGTTTCTTCTTGATTTCCGTAACAGTTAGGAAAAAATATTTTTTTTAAACATCGTTTTTAAAAACTTGTCAACTTTGGGGCGCCACCTCCGCTAAAGGGTGGATGATAGACATATGCTGTCGGGAAATAAATAGTAGGAAATATAGTCCTCTTCATTTTACTATAAAACAAATTACCCCCTTTAAAGGGATGGAAAGGGGGGTTCCAAGGAGAAATTTTTTAAGAAAAAGGGAGTCTCATAATAAGCACCCCTTGATATACCCGAAAATAAAATAAAACCGGACTTGTGTCCATTTTGCGAGGTTCAACCTCTGTTTCCTACACTAATTGAAATGTTAAAATATTTAAAATTACTAAAAACTTCTTTATTTTTCCAATTTCCATCCTTATAATTTTTAGGGAGTATTTCATTTTGGAGCAAAGTCGTAGGGAAATAAAATAGCGATAATTGAATTTTTTACAAGATACGACTGGTAAAGAATGTTTTAATTTATTACCCTTGCTGCAGAATGTCAATGAATACAAAAAGTGGAAAATAAGTCTCTCCTTATTCAATGTTTTTCAACCACTTAGGTCCTTCATAATTCGCGATAATGTATTTTCATTTTGATGGAAAATAAAATTATAGTTTTATTTTAAAAGATTTTTCCATAATATTTGCTAAATTTGAAGTAAAACGCGCCACAAAGTGATAAGTTTGACACAATTTGCATTTGGAGCTCTTTTGTGGCGCGTTTTACTTCAAATTTAGCAAATATTATGGAAAAATCTTTTAAAATAAAACTAGAATTTTATTTTCCATCAAAATGAAAATACATTATTGCGCCACGTAATATTCATATCAGCTCTTTTGTAGCTGGACTGTACTATAGCTGTGTGCGCCACTCATTTTTACGGCGTATAGCGGTTTTTTACACCCGTGTGGAGCTGCCCCCCCCCCACTTGCAAAAATTAAAAAACTAATAGTCCTGATTTATGAGCTATTTATGAGCTCTCATATTCCGCAAACTAAAAATTTTGAGCTCGTTCCACTGAGCAGGAATTTAATACTTTAGTGGGGGAGTTGAGTCAGCCCCCCCCCCACTACTTAAAAATAGGAATATTGAATCGGTTTTTGCGACAGAATTACGAGCTATTTATGAGCTCTTGAAATTATATAGTTTCGATTTTTGAGCTCATCCCCTTCACCCCCAAACAACCCTTTAATTGATTTAACTTAAGAGAAAAATGCTGAGAAAACTTAAAATATATCGTATTGCGGATTTAATTCCTATAGCGTATATACTCTAAGAATAAACTATTAAATCACGTGCATTTCGATTATTGAGCTACAACCCCTTCGCAAGAAAACCACCCTATCTTCCCGGCTTAAGAGAAAGTTGTACTTAAAATGCAGTAAATTAATTATTTGGCGACTACATTCATTTAATAATTTATAAGGTCTCAAATTACGCGCATTTAAATCAATAAATTGCAATCTATTTTATATAGTGCAGTCACTGAAAGTAAAAATCAACGATTACCTTCAATTTCGGTGAACCTTCATCGATTTTTACGAAAATTGGTCAGTGGTTAGAGGATACCTCAAGAAACAAAGGTGACATGGTACCAACTTGCGCCTTTACCCTGAGGGTGGATACTGGGGCGGATACCCTGGGGGTGAAAAATTATTTTATAAAAAAATAACTGCACAAATCTATAAAAGGACAAATTATAAGCAAAATTTATTATATAAAGTTATTAAAATAAGTCAATACTTATTAAGTTATTAAAGATCAAAAATTTTAATTATTCGTGAAAAAAATGCATGTACCTAAGTGTTATAAAATGCATATCTTTCCCGTTATTTAACCCGGCACCTGCCACGTGGCTTTGCAAGGCGCCAACTGCCACGTGGGGTGCTCACAGCACCCCTTAAACATTTTCTGTGATCTACTTGTTTAAAAAACAAAATAATGTGTTATAAAAGTTAAAAGTCTAATATGTTATAAAAGTTAAAAAATAAAATGAAAAAGGTGTTATAAGCAAATTGGCAAGTACCAAGCCATAATAAATGAAGTCAAGTAAAATATCTAAAAAAATTAAGATTTAGTGAGTATAGAGTCTATATTAATAATTTAAATAAGTTATTTCAATAAAAAATGTAAATTTGACCTGTTTATCAAAAATACAAAAAAAAAATTAAAACTTAAAGTGCCTGATGATGACATCACAATTCGACTTTAGAGATATAAGTTCAGAATAACACTAAATAACCACTTCAAACACTAACACATATATGCTATATAATATTATAGAAAGCTACTATGACGCACAGCTCGGTTACCAAACTTGAAATACCAAATATTTGATAAAAATATGTTATGGGGTGCTGGTAGCACCCCACGTGGCAGGTGCCGGGTTAGGCTTGAATCCTTAGATTTCAAAAGTCGCAGAAAAAATTATACATTCAATTACCAATAACTTACTTTAAATTAACATTAAAGGGTTTTTAAAGTAATCAGTGTATTATATTTTTTATTAGCTTCAATTTTAGTGATGAACACTTTTTTGTAAAACTTACAGTTTTTGAGTTATTTATGAAAAATCGCTTTAAAGCATGCATTTTCTTTCACAAAAATTAAAATATTTGATCTTTAATAACTCAAAAAGTATTGATTTATTTTAATCACATTATATAACAAATTTTGCTTACAATTTGTCCCTCTCTCGATTTGTGGGGTTATTTTTAATAAAGTAATTTTCACCCCCGAGAAGGGGTGACATACACCCCAGGTTAAAACTCCAAGTTGTTATTGTTAATTCGTGAAAATGATTTACCGAAATCGAAGGTCATAGTTGATGTTTACCTTCAGTGACTGCACTATAGAAAGAAAATGGCAATTCAATAATTGAGATGCGTATATTTTGCAAGCTCATAAATTATTAAACGATATGTAGTCGCCAAATAATTAATTTAAATTATTTTAAGTACAACTCTCTCTTAAGCCGGGAATATGGGATGGTTTTTTTGCGAAGGGATTGTAGCTCTATAATCGAAAGGCGCGTGATTTAAGAGTTTATTCTTAGAATATAAGCTATACCAATTAATCTACTATTAATATTTTTGTAAAAACTTACAGTTTTTCAGTGATTTACGAAAGCGCTTCATAACATGAATTTTTTTCACGAATAATAAAAATCTTTGATCTTTAATAACTTAAAAAGTATTGACTTATTTTATTAACTTTAAATAATAAATTTTGTCAAAAATGAATAACCATTTTCAATTTCGTTGCAAAACGAAAATACAGCCGAACCATATTCCAGTCCAATCAGAGAGTGCTGCAAGCACCTCTACCGGTTTCGAAACTTATTAGTCTCTCATCAGGAGGCACATATGCTGCTCTCCCTGATCCAACCAAAACAAACCCCAGCGTGCAGTCCCGAATTGCAACGAACGAAATGGCATAGATGCCCTAGCGGCAACTGCTAGCAAAAGACTAAGTTTTCACTCTAATGGCACACAACATATCCCACCAACATATCCCACCAATAAATTTTGTTTTTAATTTGTTCTTTTATTGATTTGTGCAGTTATTTTTAATAAAATATTTTCACCCTCGAGAGGGGGCGGTATCCACCCTCAGGGTAAAGGCGCAAGGTGGTACCATGTCACCTTTGTTTCTTGACGTATCCTCTAACCACTGACCAATTTTCGTGAAAATCGATGTAGGTTCACCGAAATTGAAGGTAATCGTTGATTTTTACCTTCAGTGACTGCACTATACAAAATGAATTGAAATTTACTGATCTAAATGCGCGTAATTTGGAAGCTTATAAATAATTCAATGATATGTAGTCGCCAAATAATTAGTTTAATGCATTTTAAGTACAACTTTCTCTTAAGCCGGGAAGATAGGGTGGTTTTCTTGCGAAAGGGTTGTAGCTCAATAATCGAAATGCACGTGATTTAATAGTTTATTCTTAGAGTATATAAGTTATAGGAATTATATCCGCAATACTATATATTTTAGGTTTTCTCAGCATTTTTCTCTTAAGTTAAATCAATTAAAGGGTTGTTTGGGGGTGAAGGGGATGAGCGCAAAAATCGAAACTATATAATTTCAAGAGCTCATAAATAGCTCGTAATTCTGCCGCAAAAACCGATTCAATATTCTTATTTTTAAGTGGTTGGGGGCTAAGTCAGCCCCCCCTACTAAAGTATCAAATTCTTGCTCAGTGGAACGAGCTCAAAATTTTTAGTTTGCGGAATATGAGAGCTCATAAATAGCTCATAAATCAGGGCTATTTGTTTTTTGATTTTTGCAAGTGGGGGGCCAGCTCAACACGGGTGTTTTTTACTCTTGTATCAGGAGTTTTCTAAAGTTATTTATAAATTAAATGTATGAAGTTGACTGCAATGTTTATCGAATACACGTAAGCTTTATAAATAGTGTCGAATATAGGGATATTATGTGCCACTAGCCAGAACTGCCGTTCTCTGGTAATAAGTTTTTAACGTACACCATACAAAAAAACACCGCTAACTTACATTATTATGCTTCCAATGGGATTTTTCCATTTTTTTTTTCAAAAAAATTTATTGGTTTTTTAACCTTAATTTATTTTTTATATTAGAAAGTTTGTTAAAAAAATTTTTTGTAGGTTTTTATTTATAAGGTCTATAAAACTATTAATATTAAATCCTTTTAAAATCCTTAGTAGCAAAAAGAGGTGACTTTCAAGGGGTTGGTAAAGATGGTTTTTGCATGTTATTACAAGTTCTAATTGTCTGTAGCTCACTCAATTTTTGTCGCAGAAGAAATTTTCGTAAACCGATTTTTTCCGATTTTTTCGCATCTCTGATGCTAATCTTTCTATTCTGATGAAAAGGGCATGTTTTACCAAACTACAAAAATTCGTTATTCGCATTTAACTTCAGTTTTTTAAAAACTAATTGTTTTAAGCCGGTCAAACTTATGTAATCTATTAAAAATACATAAATAAAAAATACGGAATAAGGTCGATGAGTAATTTTAATTCGGGTGGTAATTAAGGGGTTGTTTCCAATAACTCTTTGACTGAAAAATTAGGGACTGACATTATTTTCATTATAGGTCACATAATTTTTAAGCTACAGACTTTATTTTTTATTTTTGAAGACATATCTTTTTAAACATTTAAAATTAGTCTCTATAAGTTATCCTCGAAAAATGCATAGTTTTTCCGTCTTTTGACTTTGAAATTATAATATTTAGTATTTGACGAAGAATGCATAGCTAACATATAAAAAAGTACAGCTCGATTACTATTGGTCTTAAAGAAAATAAAAAAAAAACTTTGTTTTTTTTAAAGGTATATATTCTTTAAGTAAAGTTGTTTTGATAAAACAAAAAATTTTTGAGTTATTAGTAGAAAACTGATTAATAACATTGACTTTTTCGATATAAAACTAACACTTTCAATAACCAATAAATCGAAAACTATTAATTTTATCAAAAAAATGTATAAAACATTTTTTGCTTACAATTAATGTTTTTACCAACATTTGCGGTCAAAATATAATAAAAAATTTCCACCCCCTAGATGGGGTGGCAACCACCCCATGGTAAAAGCGTCTTTCGGCATCATATAGATTTTGATCCTTGGACTATCCACTACTTATTGTCAAATTTTCAAACAAATCGATCCATTCTGTAAAAATTGCGAAGTGAAAAGTTTCAGTTCCTGGACTAATTATACTTTTGGATCTCTATAACTTCTGAACGACTTAACTGATGTTGATTAGTAAACATGAGTTTGAAACGTATTAACAAGTAGTATCTTATGTATCCAAGATCAAGTATGATAACTGAATGCATTATAGGAATTATTGAGCTTGAAAAACCGTTTTTCCCGTAAGAAATAGATTTGATCATAATTATGAAGCCTATAACTTAAAAATCCGAATTTTCCCAGATATGAGGTATCACCGTTAGAAGCGACTAGAGACCTCCTACAAACGCTCAGTTATTGGCGCAATTCGTAGTTTAAAATTTTGAGTAATTGTCGAAGAACCAAAATTTTCAAAGTTTAATTTTTCAGTTTTCGGCTATGATCAGCAGTGTATATGTCTCAACTTAATAGCTTAGGCACAATTTCAAAGTTTAACTCAACCCTATTGATTTGGTGTATTTGAAGTTTTCCTGTCTCTGCTTGAACCTAAGATGTATACGCCCAAAAAACTATGCTATTTTGTATCTCCTTAGCCCTCTAGATGGCTTACGGGTAGTCATAAGTCAAAAATTACACCGGTTCTGAATCGACCCTCACACCCTGTTGAAGCACGGAAAAAAATTCAGATCGATGTAGCTTTTCCACACACATACATACATACAAACTTATCCACAAACGTTTTCCCCTTTTTAAATAAAAATTGAGTCATATTTCTGAGCTCGGTAACTTTTGAATGGTATAACCGTTTTTCAAAATTAGACATCCGTTGGAAAGGTAATGATCAGTATTATCAGAAGCCGTAAAGGTCGGACTCAAATTTTTGAAATTTTTGGGAGTTTTGGGGACGAATGGGAAGGGCCGTAAAATCCACACCCTTGGACCAAAATGGAGAGTTGACATATGGATGGGTGAGTCTTTTCCTAAACTTTAAGATGGGATTTGGTACAATTCTCAATTCATTTAGATTTAGAAAATCGAAAATTTCGTGTATATCTAGTGTCGCTTGAAGGGGTATTGTTGTTGGGGTTGTACGCCACTGACGAGAACTGCCGTTCTCTGGTAATTGCAAACTAAATTTTGTTTTTAATTTTTAAAATCTTGCACAACAAAAACTGGACCAGATACGCACAACAAAAACCGGACCAGATAAAAGTTTTCCAATTTTTGTACATATAAAATAGCACTCCACCTATCTAACGTACTTTATAGTATTTAAATTGGACTATTTAAATGGTCTCAGGAATGTTTTAAAATTATCAACAATTTTTTGGCTTACAAACAAATAGAATATCGCGCTAACTGTAAAATTAAATTATAAATAGGCATACTTAGGTAATAAAATTAAAAATTGTAAATATATCACATAAAAATATGAAAGGTTAAAAAAAATAAAAGTAAAATATAAACGCAAAGAAATAAATCATAAAAAACGAAAAAAAATATTCAATTACTTTTAATGGAAAATAAGCCACAATTTTCCAAAAAAAAATGATTTATATCTACTACTTTACTTTACTTTATACTTACAGAATACTACTTTTTTTAATAAATAAATTCTCGAAACGTTAATAAAATCATTTTTTTGGTAAAATTGTGGCTTATTTCCCATTAAAAGTAATTGATTATAAAAATGCCACAAGAAAATAGCTTCAGAACAACATTGAAAAAAAAATATATTAAAAAAGAATAAAATCGCAAAAAAACAAATAAAAAAATTAATTAAGAAAAGATATAAAAATAAAACAAATACTAAAAAAAATAAACAAAAAAATAATAATTTTGATTTATTCTTATAAATCGAATATGTCAGTAAATATATTGTTCCTATTTACAAAAAATACAGGGTGTCCCGAAAAGATTGGTCATAAATTATACCACAGATTTCGGGGTCAAAAATAGGTTGATTTAACCTAACTTACCTTAATACAAATGTGCACATAAGAAAGTTACAGCCATTTGAAATTACAAAATGAAAAATCAATTTTTTCCAATATATCGAAAACTATTAGAGATTTTTTATTGACAATTGACATGTGGCATTCTTATGGCAGGAAAATCTTAAAAAATTTAGTATAGTGAAATTTGTGCACCCCATAAAAATTCTATGTGGGTGTTCTTCCCTTAAACCCCCACAAACTTTTGTGTGCGTTCCAAATAAATTATTATTGTGCTACCATTAGTTAAACACAATTTTTCTAAAACTTTTTTGTCTCTTAGTACTTTCTCGAAAAGCCAGTTTTTATCGAGGTATTTTGAATATTTGCCAAATCCACCACATATATTTTTGTATATTATGGTTGTACGATTAGAGACCTCGTATTATGAAAATTTATTTATAATTTACATTTTTAAGTATATTTTGAACCATATTAAACAAGAAACCACATCTCGATAAAAGGTGCCTTATCGAAAAAACACTAAGAGGCAGAAAAGTTTTAAAAATACTGTGTTTAATTAATGGTACCACAATAATAGTTTAATTGGAATGTACTCAAGCATTTGGGGGGTTTAAAGGAACGAAAATTTGTATGTATGTAAACATATTAAAAAGAAGCTGCATCTCGATAAAAACTGGATTATCGAAAAAATACTAGGAGGCAAAAAGTTTTAAAAATATTGTGTTTAACTAATGGTACTACAACAATAATTTAATTGTAATGTACAAAAAAGTTTGGGGGGGGGGTTTAACGGACCAAAACCCCATTACAAATTTCACTGTTGTTTTTTTTTAATATCTTTCTGCCATAAGAATTTCGATATGTGAAAAAAAATATATCGCACCTTTAATAAAAAAACGAAATAACTCAAAATTTATGGTTTTCGAGATTTATTCATAAAGTGAAATTACTAGACGAGAAGAACCTGTTCCGTTTAACAGCCAGGTTAAAATGATGAAAATGAGAAAGATAAATGATTTTCCCGCTTTTTTTTACTAACACCTATGCACAAACCGGTACTCGTAAAGTGGTGGAATTCAGTCATACTCCAGCTGTGTAGGAGGTAAAATATCCGGTATTTTCAAAGAAAGTGATACAATACGAAACAATTCTGTGTTTTACTAACGAGTAAGTATATTATTTGCTATCGTTTTTTAGAAAAGTGTATTCTTTCAAATTTACTTCACTTTATTAGAAAAATAGTTGAAGATTTTTTAGTTCATTTATGAGTTAGTTCATTTTAATTGAAATTATTTCTTATTATTTGCCGTATTATTTCAACTTTATGCAGTTTCTGATTGAAAATTTAAACAATTACTAAAGTACAATAAGTATTATTTCAATATTCTACTATTATTTTATTAGAAAGATAGTTAGACACCTTCACGTTTTTGACTTGTTTCGCTTTATTATAAAATCAACAATGTGTGTGTGTGTTTATGTTTTATTGGCACTGGTTTAAGCAACCAACTGGCCAGTCAATGTGTTTTGAATTCTCTCTTTTACAAAATATATGCTTAGTATCTAAATTTAAAACTATTAGTACTACTGTTTTTTTTACTCTGTTTTTTTTATTATTTTTTTTATTATATTTTTTAACATTTTTTTTATTACATTTTTTATTTTTTTTTTATTTTTTTTTTATTTTTTTTTTATTTTTTTTTTTAGTTTTTTTTTTTAGTTTTTTTTTTTTTGTATATTTTTTTATCGCGCTAAGACCTAAACCCGATTCAACCTCGCGGAGGTTTAGATCTTAGTAACTTTTTATTTTATTTAATTATTTTTTTTTTTTTTTTTAATTTTTTTTTCTTTTTTTCTCAGAGCTTTAATTTTAAACAATTAACATGGTTGTACAAAATTTTATAAACATCTAGATTGTTTGATTGTAAAAGGTATATAAGATTAAAAGGAAATTGTACATTAATTTGAACTAGATTGGCAAAAAAGTTTGATATTTCAATAAAATGTAAAGGACATTCTAATAGCATATGTTGTAGATCAGCTAGCTCTCCACATAAACATTCATCATTATCTACAAGTCCTATTTCTCTTTTGTAGACTGGAGTCAGACAGTGATTACTTCTTATTCGACAAATAGTTTTGATAAAGCCTTTGTTGGAAACTTGATTAAACCATGTCTTGATGGGAAGTGTAGGCTGGATTTTTTTGTAATAATTTCCTTTGTCTGAATTATTGTATTGTTCCTGCCATTTCGTCCGTTTGATAGATCTCATAATAGAAATTATGTCTCCCATAGGAAGTTGATAAGTATGCAGAGTGGATTCCTTCGTTGTTGCTTTTTTAGCCAGATCATCTACTATTTCGTTGTTTTTTATACCAATGTGTGCTTTTATCCAACACAATATTATATTTTTGCCCGATTTCAAAGCTTCACTGTTCATTGCTATGATGTCACTGATGATATAATTTTCTGCAAAATTATGTACATTGTATTTCAATGTCTTTACAATGCTTTGGCAGTCTGTAAATATAACATAATTGAGTTCTTTTTGATTAATACATATTTTGTATGCTTCTTTGATTGCAATGAGTTCAGCTGTGAAAATTGTCATTTTATCAGGTAATCTGTTGTTTATTTTTATACTTTTTTGTGGGTAATATATAGCATATCCAACTTTTCCTTCCATTTTTGAACCATCCGTATATAATTTCTGATAACTCCCCCAGTTTTTTTGTACACACTGAAGGTGGTCTATTTTAGTAAGGAAGTCTGTCGCACGAATATTACTTAAATGACAGTTAACTGGAGATAAATAATCTTCATAATTTAGCTTTCGAGACGAGCTTTGTTCAATTTGGTGTATGTCGCCAATGGAATTAGAAACGTTGAGGAAGCTTTCCACAACTAAAAGCAGTTTCTTTTTTTCCCAGTAATAATGAGTTAGGTATGAGGTGGTTAAATGAACAATTTTATTTAATAGCAGTTTATCGTTTACCGCTGTTTTAACTATAAATTTCTCACTTAGGTATTCCCTGCGTAATGAAAGTGGAGGTTCATTAAGCTCACATTCCATGACCAATATAGGTGTGCTACGAAGATAACCAGTGCATAACCTAAGTGCCTTATTTTTGATCCTCTCGATTTTTTGGAGTACAGAGTTTGATGCTGAGCCATAAAAAATAGATCCATAGTCTAAGATTGATCTTATCAAATTTCTGTATAGTAATATTGATATGTTTGGATCAGCTCCCCAGTTACTGACACTTACAGTCTTCATGATATTCATTGCATTTTCCATTCTTCGTAATATGTAATTTGTGTGTTCTTTCCAATTTAATTTGGAGTCTAAAAATACGCCAAGAAATTTTATTGAAGTTTTATAAGGAATACTAGTATTATCAAATTGTAGATGGCTTTGAGGAACATATCGTTTTTTAGTGAAGGTAACAATGGTTGATTTACTCTCTGATATTGTTAAGTTATTATCGGTAGCCCATTTTTTTATAATATTCAATGTCGATTTAAGGTAGTTATTACATCTATCTATTGACTTATTTTCTGCATATATCGCAACATCATCAGCGTACTGTAGGATTTTTATGTGTTGAGGAAGTTTAGTTTCTAAGTCAGCAGTATACAGTATATATAATATAGGACTTAGGATGCTACCCTGAGGTAGTCCCAAAGATGTGTATCGGGAGTTAGATTGATCTCCATTTAATCTAACGTGAACTGCTCGATTAATGTATAAGTTAATGATGTTCCATGTTACTATCTCGGGTATTCCTATTTCCAACATTTTCGCGTATAGTATGTGAAGATTAACGTTGTCGTAAGCCCCTTTTATATCTAAGAACAAAGCACTAACTGCTTTCTTATAAGTAAAGGAACTATAAATGTCTATTAAAAAGTGGCAGAGGCTATCTTGTGTGGATTTACCTTTTCTAAAACCAAACTGACTTCTTGGTAATAGGTCGTTCTTTTCTAGCCAAAATTCCAGACGGTTTTTAATAAGTCTCTCATATGTTTTTAGTATACAGGAAGCCAGACCGATTGGACGGTAAGAATCCCAATTCTTTGATGATTTTCCTGGTTTTAAAACCGGGATAATAGTGTAAACGTGCCAATCGTCAGGAATCTTTATGCGGCGCATCCAAATTTCATTATATATATTTAGTAGTGCAGCCTTACCAATTCTTGAAAGATTTGATAGCATCGAGTAATGGATATTATCGGCACCTGGTGCTGAATTTGAGTTTTTCTTCAACGCAAAGTTTAGTTCAGTGGCAGAAAATGGTTTGACTAGGAAACGGATTGGTTCTGGATAGTCGTACAGAGCATTTAGTTGTAAATCAGGAATTACTAATTCTGCAGACGGCGGTGTGATATTTTGATGGAACTCTTCTATCCACGAAGCTTCCGACAGAATAACAGGGACTTTGTTCTTTGTTTTTCTATTTTTTATTCGGTTAACTTTTGACCATACATCTTTAATAGGGACTGACCTATTTAGGGATCCGACATAATCTCTCCAGCTATTTCTTTTAGTTTGTTTAGTGATCTTCTTGACATGTGCATCATCTTTTTTATACTTAAGTAGGTTTTCATGGTTTGGATTTTCTTTGAATATACAAAAACTTTCCTGTCTTCTTCTGACTGCTTCTTCACATTCTAAATCCCACCAGTATTTTCCTCTGGAAGTCGGTTTTTTTATTTTAAATTTGGGGATGCAGTAGGATGCAGTTGTATTTATATTGTGCAAAATTTGTTCATAAGAATTTATATCTTTAAATTGAGAGAATACATCTTCCGAATACTGTTCATATAATTTCCAGTCGGCATTCTTTAAATTCCACTTTTGTGAATATGGATTATATGTATGAGTTGGTTGATCCTCTAACTCTACTCTTATAGGTGTATGGTCTGAACCAAATAGGTCTTGAAGTGTTTTCCAAGTGATCAGGTGGTTTAAGTCAGGAGTACAAATGGTCAGGTCTATTGCCGATTTCGAGAAGTTCCTAAAGAAAGTAGGAGAGCCATCATTTTTGAATATTAAATTATTATCGTCTATACAGTCCATCAAGATTTTACCTTTCATATCTGTTTGGTTGTCTAGGCCCCAGGCAATGTGGTGAGCATTAAGGTCACCTCCTATTATAAATGGTCTTTCTATAGATGTTATGAAATTGTTCCATTGTTGTAACAATAACTTGGTTCCTGGGGGAACATACATAGATATAAATGTGACAGTATATGACTTAAACTTTATTTTTATTGCTACTTTATTGACGTTTATTAAATCTACTTTCATGGTGACTTCCTCGTAATATAGGTTTGAATTTATTAAAATTGCTGAGCCACCGCCAACAGTTACTGAAAAGCGGTCGTCTCTGACAATATTGTACCCGTGAAAGTTATAATACTTTTCTGGTTTAAATCTAGTTTCTGATAATAATGCGATATCAACTTTCTGGTCTTCTAATAGGTGGATAAGGTTTTCTCTATTAGAGTTAGCCGATCTACAATTCCATTGACAAATTACCAATCTATTCATTATTATATAAGAGAGAACTTAAAACTGATTGAATTGAATTTACTAGAACTGATTTTTCTGGAATTTCAAAATTTTTGTGATTTATATTAGAGATAATACTTGTAACTATATTTGATATTAATTCTGTTAATTCTTTTGATGGTTCATGTATTTTAGATCCTTGTTCTGGATTAAATGTAGATTGATACGAAGAAGAGGTGATAATACCACCAGGTCTGTTGGACATGGGGTTTAACTTTATTATTTTTTGATGTTCCATTGTTACTTGGTCTGGTGAGGAAGAGATAGGTCGTTTGTATTTTGGTGGTTTTATTATTGTATATCTATTTGAAACTGAAGGTAGAGCGAACTGATTGGAAGATGTTTGAGACGTGGACAATTGAGTAAAGGAATATGAAGAGGATGGTGCATTCATATTTGGAGTTTGATGAGAATTTATTGAGGAATTATTGGCTGCTATAGATGCATAAGTTATCTTAGGAAAGAGTTTAATTGTTTCCTTAAAAGATAAGCTGTTTTCAGACATATAATGTTTTATTTTCTTTTGGCGATCAAATTCTGGGCATATCTCCCATTCATTAGTGAAGTGTTCACCTTCACAGGATAGACATTTTTTGTTAAACGATGATAAAGAACAAGAATCGGAAAGGTGAGATTCATGACACTTAAAACAGCGAGGATTACTTTTACACTGCTTACTCATGTGCCCATACCTATAGCAGTGGTAACAGATAATTACCTTTTGCTGGTATTTTTCAACAGTGTGTAAGACATGATTAATTACTACATACTTTGGTATATTCTGGCATTTAAAAGACACAATAACTGATTTTGTTGGATTAAATATTACTTTGTCATCTGCTACTATTTTTCTTGTTATTCGTTTCACATACTCAACCGAGAATTTGCAATGGTGATCAAATTCCTTTATTCTATTTTTAAGATATTCTTCCGATATATCTGAATCTATATCCCTTACTACACCTAGTTTAAACAATTGAAATTTTGGAATGTATGCGGTTAGATTTTTTTGAATAAGGAATTTGGAAGTAACTAAAGCATTTGCGCTACTATAATTTTTAAATGAGACCCTAACTCGGTTGCGTCCGATTGAGTCAATTTTTTTTATATAATTGTCAATTTCTGGATGTAACGTAAATAGGATCTCGCCTATTTTAACAGCGTTTAATTTTCCTGTAAAATTTAAACTGGAGTTTTCAATGAAAATGTAAAAAGGTCCTAAATCAATTTTTTCGTATAAATAAACAGGCCTGGTTTTTTCTGGTTGATCTGAGTTTACTAAAGTATTTTGTTTTTCATTAATATTGTTAAGATTAATACTACTACTTATCTTATTTTGAGGCTGGTTGGGTAGAAATCCATTTAAATCTTGTAAATCACAGCTACTATCCATCGAATTCTCAATATCAGGCGGTTCGCCTCCACTAGATGACTCCATAGAGGAGTTTTCAAGTAACGTTTAACTTATGAACACTTTCAAAATGTAAACTAAATAAGGAAAAGTTTAACAAAACTAAACAAACTAAATTAGAACGGTATAAATCAAATAATCCGCCAAAAATTAATATTTTTCGGAGAGATTTCGTAAAATCAACAATAATTATTGTAATAGTAATACATCCTTTTATTTTAATATGCAATGAGTTTGATGTTCGCATTGATACTTATGTACTTATTTTGTCAACTTGTTGACTGTCAACTGCTTGTCTAACTAACCGGTATAATATATTTATACATATTCTTGTTTTAGAATGGCGTCTTCTAGAGCACAGAAAATACTTGGATTAGTAGCGAAAAATTCCTCATTGGATAATAATTCCATCAATGAAAAACCCTTTTATAATAAATGTGAATCTACGGAAGAAGTAAGTTTCAATTTGTATTACTTTAATATACAGGGTGTAACAAAAATGCAGGTCATAAACTAAATCACATATTTTGGGACCAAAAATAAATCGATTTAACCTAACTTACCTTAGTACAAATGTGTGCATAAAAAAGTTACAGCCCTTTGAATTTACAAAATGAAAACCGATTTTTTTCCATATATCGAAAACTCTTAGAGATAATTTATGACCTGTATTTTTGTTAATACACATTTTTTACTATAAACATTTTATTTTACTTGTTTCTATCAAACAGTAATATTAGTATTCTTATTTTAGATGCAAAAAGAAAATAGTGATCCTCTTCAAATAAATATTTTAGAGAATGTATTAGTATTGGACTCAATAGGCTGCTATGATAAAACAAATGAAGAAACAACCGTTGTAAGTAAAAATTTGATAAAATTGCACCGTTATTAGCGAATATTTTTTGCCTCAATTTATACAGTGATGAGCGCACTAATAACCGGCAAAATATCGCGAAAGATGGAAAACATATTATGCTGTGAGATAAAAAGGGATGAACCTAGTGGAGGTGTTAAATTTAGCGATAGTAACTTATAGATTGACATTGTATTGATTGTTTCCCACCTTTAGACGTATCGGACGAGTACTAGTTTTATTTCTTTTTATCTCACAGTTTTATATGGTTTCCATCTTTTGCGCTATTTTGCCGGCTATTAACACGCTCATCACCTATAGAGTGTATAACATACTCTGAATTATAGCATCTAAAGTTTATGTTATTAATATTAATTTACAGATACCACCGTCGATGGGTACAGAATATCCCAAAAGCCTAGTTTCTTATTCTGATAGCGACATATCTTTAACTGAAAAGAGTACACAGATTTTTGCTGAGAAGGAAGCGAACAAAAAGGAAATATTTGATTATATTGAGCAATCTTCTCTAAGCGCATCAACAAGTTACGAATTAATGGACGTAGGAGATGTAAGTACATAAAACCTTTTAACATATTATGTGTATTACATTCCAATATATTTTTAGCAATCAGAGAATCGTAATTCAAGGGAGATAGTAAAAGTTCAAAATTACGCTGTATCTCCTCTGTACACCGACGAGAGTGATGCAGACCTGAGTGATACAGATCCAACTTTCACTTATGTTGAAACCCAAAGACATAAAAATTATTTTTTTTGGCCAATCGGACTCGTCGTCTAACTCAGATATTGTAGAAAGGACTCCTCAAAAAAAGGTACGTAAACGAACTATGAATCCATCAAATTGGAAACAAAATAGGGTAAAGCGTATGCGTAATAAGGGAAAAACTTACGTATCTATGTCAAAAAATAAAAAAACTATCCCCGCTCGTTGTCTGAAAGAGCCATGTACCGAAAAGTGCAGACTTAAGTGCTCCGAGAATATTAATACCGAAAACAGATATGGTATTTTTTGCAAGTTCTGGGAATTGGGCAGTTTGCTAAAGCAAAGAGCATACATAAATTCTTGTATGGATGATATTCAACCCAAGTACAGGTACACAAACGCTGAGAATCCTAGGCGCTGCAACAAGGCTTTCCATTTTGTTATCAATGATGTCAAAATTAGAGTGTGCAAAAAATTTTTTAAATCAACTTTAGATATTTCTGACCGCATGATTTTTACAATACAGACTTAGGGCCGGTTGTTCGAACGTTAATCAACAATGATCATTATCAAATAATTAATTACTGTCAATGTCAATTGTTAAAACATAATTAATTACAATTCTGAGACTATAATCAATTAATATATCAATAATTATTAACATAATTAATAATAAATCTCATAATTGTAATTAATTATGTTTTCAGCAACCCAAACAAAGTTGACATTGACAGTTTTGGTGACAGTAATTAAATATTTAATAATGATCATTGTTGATTAGCGTTCGAACAACCGGCCCTAAGATTAATACAAATGGTTTTGCACTGGATGATTTAAGAGGAAAACATGGCAAGCACAGAAAAAATGATCCCGAACTGATAACCGACATCAAGGGGCATATTAATTCTATACCAAGGGTTAAGTCTCACTACCTACGAGCTTCTACTTCAAGAGAGTACATAGAAGGCAGCAAAACCATTAAAGATTTATACAATGATTTTAAATTAGAACAAGAGCGGAACAATAAAGAAATTGGTACATATATTACCTATTATAAAATATTTACTACTGAATTTAATATCGGTTTCTTCCAACCAAAAAAAGATCAATGCGATCTGTGTAATGCCTACAACAACCCCAATGGTAATGAAAATAAAGACCTGGAACAACAATATACATCACATTTAGAAGAAAAAAACTGGAGTAGGGCTGAGAAATTAAATGACCGAAACAAAGTCAGCCAAAATGTAAGAGTAGCTGTATATGACTTAGAAGCTGTTCTGCAATGTCCTACAGGTCAGTCTTCTTCATTTTATTATAAATCAAAACTCAACTGTTACAATTTAACGGTATCGGAACTGACACAGAAAGAATCTAAGCAGGCATATAAAAATGTACACTGTTATTTTTGGTCTGAATCTGATGCAAAACGTGGCTCCATAGAAATCGGTTCTTGCATATGGGCCTATTTAAAAAATATAAGTGAAGAGGGCGATGATGAAAAAGAAGTCATATTCTATTCAGACAATTGCTGTGGCCAAAACAAGAATAAGTATATAACGTCTCTGTATTTATTCGCTGTGCACACGTTAAAAATTAAGAGGATTACACATAAATTTTTAATAAGGGGCCACACTCAGAACGAGGCCGATAGTGTGCACAGTCTTATTGAGAAAGAAGTTAAAAAGAACTTGAAATCTGGATCTATTTACACTCCAGACCAATATGTAACTTTAATAAGTAATGCTAAAAATCTAACCCACCTTTAATAGTGCACGAGATGAATTACCAATCATTTTATGATTTAAAAGGTTTGCAAGAAGAATGGGGGTATAACTTTACGATTAATACTGAGGGAGAAAATGTTAACTGGAACGAAATCAAAGCAATACAAGCGAATCAAGATAATCCTACATATCTTTTTTATAAGACGTCATACAAGGATGAGACTTATAAACAAGTAGATGTAAGGAACAAGCGAAAAAAAATAGGACCAATAACGGAAATAACACTCAAACCCGCCTATACAGAAAAACAAAAATTGAGTACAAACAAACGGAAAGATTTACAAGCATTGCTCTCTAAGGGATTGATTCCTTCTTTTTACTCCCAATTTTATAATTCAATAATTTAATCGTTTTTTTAATTCATAATTCTAAGATAAACGTGCCATATTTGAGAGTAGCCACACAAGTTTCTTAAAACAATCTATTTTATATTTTTGGTTTATTTTTTAAAATGTATTAACATCTTTTTATTGTATTATTATAGTGTTAGTTATGTTTTAGTTTAATTTTGTAATCAGGCAATTTTGTTAATAAAGATAAATAAACGAATAATCAGTATTTTATTATAAAGAAAACGAAAATTCATTTTGTGTTTAAGAAAATATAGAAACAACTAGGATTAATTCAGTGTCAACTCAAAGTTTTTACATCAAAACTGCAACAAACCTAATTGTTTATTTTACATGACAGTTCATTTAGCAATAAAAGAGCATCATTTAGAATTATTTCATCGGCGCAGAATATATGTTTAATCATAAAGTGAAATAACTAGAAACTATCAAAAGAACAACACATTTGCACCCTTAACAATAGACGAGAGGATTAGCATTTACTAAAGTCTAAGAGGTTACTAATTAAACTCTCCACACCAACCTTTAGAATTCCTCTAACCCGTATGATTTTTGTGAAATTAATTTTTAACCTGTACTGTGCAAAACTTAAAAACTTTGACTGCAAATTCCCACAAACTGTGTTTTTTGAGTTATTTCTTTTTTTTTATTAAAGGTGCGATATTTTCATTTTGTAAATTCAAAGGGCTGTAACTTTTTTTGTATGCAGTATTGTATATAGGTAATTGAGGTTCAATCAACTTATTTTTGATCCCAGAATCTGGGGTACAATTTATGACCAATCTTTTCGGGACACCCTGTATAACTAAGATAACATAATATTATTATGTACATAGTCTGTGTTACAATTTTCAACAATTAGATATATTGTACATAACAAATCATAAGAAAACTTTTTCCTTGTGAAATCATAAGTATTTCTTTGGGATGCCACTGCTTCGTTAGGTTCGACATTGCTGTTCCGAAAAATTCGCGCCGCTGCTGCATTGAAAAAAGGTCTACACATTGTTAAATTTTAAACTTTTAACATAACTCGTTAATGAGGTGAGTCCCGCAGACTTAGAAAGACGACAACCTGGGATTAAATCGGTGAGGTGAACTTCTATAGATAAAGATTTTTTATGAAGTTTTAATTGGTTAGTCATTTGTGTTTCGGTAGTTTTTTTTGGCATTACTTTGAAGATTCAAGTAATCGTGAACTTCATAATGAAAAGTGTCCCTCCAATGTGGTTTGTGAGGTAATAACGATTACTAATAGCTAAGTGAAACAGTACAATATTCGTTGTCGCGATAATCCAAAACAGACGTATTTTCGTGGAATGGGGTATATGGAGCAGTAATTTATTAAAGCTTAGGTATCTATACTAAAATCACGATAAAGATATACTAGAGATAAACAAACCAAGACACGTTGAATATTACTAGGAGCACTCCCAAATCATGATTTACAATGTATACAGGGTGTTTCATTAATAATTGTCCATATAGTAACTGGAGAAACCTTAGCACAAAATACGAAGATTTAACCTAAAACACTTAAATAAAATGTGGTTCCTTACTGAGTTACAGGGTGTTTTATCTAAAAATTAAAAAATTATTTTTGCTCAGCATTTTCAAACTATTTGACGTATCCTTTTCATACTTGGCAGGTAGTATAGGTACTTTACAAACTACTAAATTATGTTAAACAAACGTTTCTGGCTATTATCAGAGGCGTACGATGGGGAAAGTGAATGGTTGACCCTTTCCAAATTCTGCGCCACTGACGATATTGCTATTTTAGTTCAATTTTTGGATTCCTCAATACTTTCTATGAAAATAATATACTCTTCATTCGTAACGATAAAGGCTTTAGTTTTCGAGATCTTTGAAGTTAAAAATGAAACGACACGGTTATTTTGATTAATGTATTGTGTCGCTTCATTTTTTATTTCAAATATCTCGAAAACTAATCATTTTATTTTTACGTATAAAGAGTATATTATTTACATAAAAAGTATTGCAAAATCAAAAAATTACACTAAAATCGCAATTTCGTCAGTGACGTAGAATTTGGGAAGGGTCAATCAGCCACTATCCCCTGTCGTACGCCTCTGGTAGTAGCTAGAAACGTTTATTTATCTCAATTTAGTAGGGTGCACAGTACCTACACTTTCTGTCAAGTATGATAAGGATACGCCAAATAGTTTTAAAATACTGGGTACAAATAATTTTTAAAGTTTAATCATATAAATTATATCATAAATTAATCAAAATAATTGTGCCGTTTCATATTTAACTTCAAATATCTCGAAAACGAATGACTTTATAGTTACCAATAAAGAGTATATTATTTACGTAGAAAGTATTGGAGAATCTAAAAATAGCACTAAAATAGTAATTCCTCCAGTGGCGTAGAATTTGAGAAGGGTCAACCATTCACCATCCCCTGTCGTACGCCTCTGGTAGTAGCTAGAAACGTTTGTTTATCATAATTTAGTAGGGTGTCTAGTAGTCGCACTTTCTGCCAAGTATGAAAAGAATACGTCAAATAGTTTGAAAATTCTGAGCAAAAATAATTTTTAAATTTTTAGATAAAACACCCTGTAACTCAGTAAGTAACCACATTTTATTTAAGTGTTTTAGGGTAAATCTTCGTATTTTGTGCTAAGGTTTCTCCAGTTACGATATGGACAATTATTATTGAAACACCCTGTATACATTGCAGTGGCGTGTGGTGACTTTTTCTAAAGGGGAAGCGATTCAATAAGGATATAAAAATATTTTTTAAGGGTCGAGGGTCGAGCCACTTCCCACCTGATAACACTCTGATGCGCTATAGGGGCTCTCTATCAGCAAAGTGCTTATGTGAGACGTCCTGGGTACAAAGAGTCACACACTAAATCCTACCCCGATCAATGCGTGAGGCACTCTATTGCCGCTATTTCTAGTGACTATAGTGACCTATCATTGATCTGTATTGCTTGCTCGGGCCTTAAGTCCTCGCTCCGGGCTTCGTTTCCTAAAGAAGAGATCTATTTAAATGTTTTTTTAATTCCGAGGCATTTTCCACAACACACAACTTTCAACAATATGACACTTATTTATACTTGAGCTCTATTCTCCTATCAACTTCTGATAATTGTTGAATTCGGTCTTTTTCAATGGACTTGTAAAGTCTGTCTTCGCTTGTTGAATTTCTTGTAAAACTTTTAATGCATTTTAATACTGAAAAACTTCGTTCAACTGATGCACTTGTGACTGGGATAGTTTGTAGTAATTCACACAACTTGGACACTTCACACAAAGACATTTTTAAACCAGTAGTTATAAGAAATACCCAGATTTCTGAGTATATCTTTATCACTAATGTGAGTTGTTTCATAAACAACACTTAACTTATAATGCAAAGCTGGCATATCAAAATATTTTCATTATTTAATCGTAGTGAAATAAATTCCTCTGTGGGAAATTTTGTTGAATTATAATTAGAAATATTAAATAAGAATATATTATATAATTCTACAAATTTTAATTCGTTAAAATTTTGAAAGCGAAAATTCATTTTTTGTAGAATGTTATCAAAGGTATCTCTGTTGTCGACATTATCAATCTTCATTCTTTTTCTTTCATGTTCAAACCCCATGTTTTCAGTTTTATCCCAAATATTTTTAAACTGCTCTCGTTTTTTAATTATCGTATTAATAAAGTCATCAATTTGTCTTATACAAAATGCAAAGTCAATTGACTTCATCTGTAAAATGTCAAATAAAAGATCAGTAAAAGGAAAAATCTCTGCAAAAAATTTAAATCGAAATATTCTTTAAGCGAATGTATGTACCTAAGCACCCCTTAGAAGCAGTAAAAGTCAGAGCATCCCACTCTTGGCAGGCGATCGAACGATCGCTTCTGCAGGGTACCAAAATTCGCGCGACTAGTGGGTGCCGTCATTGAACACTGACCAATTTTTATACGGGACAACTGCACGACAAGCGGCGATTTTGAGATGCGCTTCTCTCAGGGGTGGACCGAGTAGTGCGTAGAATTGTGTGCGTAGTGCATATTGAGTTCCTTCCTATGCGATTAATTTTTAATATTTTTCAATGCATATTGCCTAGGTAATCATATGTAGATTGCTGGGATTGGGGAAAATTTTTGATAAATAAATATTAGTTAATAATGTATTGTGTTATATCGAAGTATATAATAGGGAAGCGGCGCTTCCCCCGCTTCCATGGACCGCACGCCTCTGATACATTGTAAATCCCAAATCCTCATTTTAAAGGTCGTTCAATTACCTTTTCAAAAATACCACATACCTACAATAAATTTTTGTTCAGTAATTTTGAAAAAATCAAGTTAAACCGTAAAGATAAAGTATAAATGTTTTGTCATAAAACATAAAAATTCAATGAAAAGTAATGTATTTTATTAAATGTAAACAGTGGCAAAGTCTGCTCTCAAACTCCTCTCAGCATGAAGTTCCCTACACGTAGAAGTTATTCCTCCCCTTAAATCTTCCAAATCTCGAGGTTCTGTTTTATAGATAATTTACTTAAATTGTCCCCATCGAAAGAAATCTAGAGGTGCTAGGTCGAGTGATCGTGATGGTCATTTTATTACTCCTCTGCGGCCAATCCACCTATCAGGAAATCTATCATTTTGTCTAACTGCCTATATCTTGTTGAATGAGATCTTCTTGCAAAATCATGTGACCAGTTGCATCAATTTGATTTTCCGAAGTAGTTGTCATTAAAGGGTCTATTATTTCTTTAATAACCATTAAAGAGGCCTAATGAACATGGCTGTTTCCAGCTAAAGACACAATAATACTAGTAAAACTAAGTATACGAAATACGAAGGTGACAAATGATAAGCAACTAGCAAAACCCGAAGAACAGTTGGAACAATATACTTTCGAAGCTGTCAGAAAATCAGTTATATCAAGTCTCACAAATCAACCAAAGTGATACAGTAACTGCAGAAATTAACAGACATATTTATCTAGCAAATATAGCATACTATAGATTACAGAATCTTTTAACATTAAAGAGAGTCACAACATTATTTGTGATTTAACATCAATAAAGAATGAAAATATTTTTTATACTCTTATCAAGCCCGACCTCACTTACGCATCAGAAACGTGGACGATGATAAAAAGTAATAAAAAATGTTTAGGCTGTTTTGAAGGTAAAATCCTCATAGGGGAAACCCGGGCAAAATGGGGTACTTAAGGTTTAAATTAGGATTTAAAACACATCTGTAACTTTTAAGGTCTGGAAATAAGCCAAATACCATTGTTATAGTAGTAACTATTTGTTAATGTAACTTAAAGTTAAAAAAAGTAAAAGATTTTCTTATCATATAAAAAAACAAAAAATAATGTAAAGTACCCCATTATGCCCGTCATATAGGGTAAAATGGGGTACCAAATTAAAACCAAGAAAAAGTTATTGACAAAATTCGCATACAAGTACTGATTCGTCATCCTCATCTTCTACACCTGCACATTAATTTTTAGCCCATTTAAGGCAACTGGATCAGCTTATCCATCCTTCTGTGGAACTTAAATAAAAGTTTCCGCAGAGCCAGTCAGTGTCACTATCTTCGCCTTCTGAATCTGACTCTACTTTTTTAGTTTTATTCAATTGCGATTTCTTACTCGTCTGTGATTTGGTTTGATCATCGGCTATCTTACTTGGTATGGTAAAAAGGGTTAAGACTACCAATAGGTATGGTAAAAAGGGTACCCCATTTTACCCTACCTATTGGTACCCCGTTTTGCCCAAAGAGCAGATTTTGAGATTATGACCTGTTTAAATTATTACAAGTTTTTATTTTTTAACATAATGACAAACGAATACTCTAGAATGCATTCACTGTTAGTTGGAAGTAATAATATTAAATAATAAATTGTTTTAGTAATAATAACGATGGATTATTTTTCGGGCGATATTATAACTTGGTTAACTAAAAACGCACATGTATTGTTTACAACAACCGACTAACAGTTAATTATACAGTCGAACCCGCTTATTAGAATCCCTATTATAGGAATATCCCGGTTTATGGAATATAAATTCAAGTTCCCGAAACATTTCCATTTACTCCTTAATAAATTTATCTGTTTATTGGAATAGGATCTAACTAGATAATACCGCTTATTAGCATATTTTGCAGGTCAAAGAATATTTTTTTTTACAATTTACTAAAAATTTAAATTATGTTTGGTATTATGGTTTGTCGTCAACGGCCGGTAGTGCTGGATTAGATATTATTAGGGTAATAAATATTTATTACTTTGTTAGGAATACCAATTCGATCTTTAGCATAGCCGACAAATGCATGGGTCATAAAATAATTTTTATTTGTCTACACAAAGGCACTGTTGCCTGTTATAAAATTGTTAGAAGCAGTTTAGTTAGAATTCACTCAGAGAGTACCTACTTGTTTGTAAGATGGAATTATGGCTTTGTTAAATTCGAAAAGAAGAGAAAAGAACAAGAATGTAACAATCCATTTCTTGACGCCAATAAAACTTCTATTCAACCAATGGATTAAGGATGACCATACGGATTAACAACGAAAAAGCTATAATTACCAATAATTTCTCAAGAAAAAAAAAGTAATTTTGTTATATAGGTATGCATTTTAATAAGAAAATATTTACATATCTACATGTTGCATACATTTCATATTAATTATATAATGTATTCATTCACATACATGTAATGTAATTTGGTATTTAACACATACATAGATAAGTACTAGTTACACTACTGTATTATTGACGTAAAAAGACCTAAAACCATTTACATACACTGAATATGTAGGTACATATAATATGATATACATATTGGCATAGTATGTAATAAAACTACATATTGGCACAGTATGTAAAACTACACATTGGCACAGTATGTAAATAATATTATTACGTATATTCGGTAACACTTATTTCGACTAGCCACCAATGATCGGTTATTAGAATATCCCGGTTATAAGAATATTTTTGCCTTGCACAACGGCTATTCCAATAAGCGGGTTCGACTGTATCTGCTTTATGAGAGAAGGCGTAAACAGGCGTCTATAATATAATTTCATTAACGTCGTATAGATCGAGCGAGTGATATTGAAAAAAAAGGGGGTACCCCGTTTTAGGCAACTACCCCGTTTTGCCCGCCTTTCCCCTAGATAATATTTATAAAGACGTGCAGAAAAACCGATTATGACGTAGGCGCTATAATTTTGAGTTTCACCGCCGTTAGGCCCAAACCAGACGGGCCACTCTGCAGCGATACTATGTGGATCCACAGAGTGGCTAAAACAAGCGATTTTCTAGCGCTGATGTAATGAGTAATAAAAAAAGTAAGCTTGTTCAAATTATTGAACACTTGCCGGCTAATAATCTTTTAACAAAGTGTGTTCGTCAAGGTCAGCGTTTGCAATGCCAATAGTTTTCAACTATTTTTGTCTATTTTTTCAACTGTCAATAGTTTGTAATGTTTCAACCAGACAAAAACAGCTATATCACAGAAAGAAGCAGATAAAAAATCAACCAGTACATTGTGTATCCTACAGGCGTAAAATAGTTTGATACAACCTGACAACTGAGTGAAAGTGAAAAACATGTTAGCTTGCAACCCCCTTTTAACTGATATCTTATCGTTTTGTTTTTAACAACAAACAATAAACCCTTTTTTCACTTAGGATAGGACCTCACTATTTAACATAAATAAACAAACAAGATTGTATTTGTTTTGTTCAGTTCAAATTCATTCAATTTATAATAAAATGTAAATATAAATAGAGAAAACATTGCTTATGGGATTTATTATTTTCGATAGGGCTACCTTCTTTAAAATCAGAAACAAATAATTCAAAGATGATGTCCCACGCTTTTCCTTTTAATGCCCTATAAATATGCCCTCGGGTTCTTGTATGACATATATTCGGTCTGTTTTGCATTTCAATCAAAAACCGTTCCGAATCGAACATTTTAGGTGCTCACCCTATAAATTCTCGCAAACATCTGCGGCAACTACAAAAGTGGTTCCTAAATGGCGTTTGCCACTAGTGGACGCCACTAGCAGTGAGGCTCGGCGACTGTGGCTGGCCACAGTCGCTCGTCTGGGATGCGACGTCCACTTCACATAAGAACCCACGGTAAATCATCGGAAGCTGCTTTGTGGATCCACAGGGTAGCGCTGCAGAGTGGGCCGTCTGATTTGGGCCTAAGACCAAAGCCTTAGGGCTAAGGGCTAAGGTCAAAGCCTAAGCCACTTGGGCCTAAGGCTAGTGAACCGAGCGTTGGTAATTTCATCAAAATAAATAGGCTGCGGTGGCAAAGACTTATAATATTATCATAGACAGAGTGTCATTCAGAGCGAAGTGACTACACCATCTTTTTTATTTGGCTTAGTGCTGTTTCACTTTTACGCATAGTAAAGATGCGACAGTAGTCCTCCCCTTCCGTGCCTATACTCACACTTCACACTTATGTCATCTTAGTTTTTCGATACAATGTGCTAGAAAGAAATACCGCAAACCAGTCCAAGAGATCTTGTCGTCAGGAAGCGCGGAGGGTAGGGTCACCCTATGTTAATATATACCTCTATGAGCGGTGGCTAGGCCACTTAAAGAGAATGAACGAGATGGAGCCGGCAAAACACATTTATCACCAGAGACCGGTTAGAGTGGACAAAAAAGGCAGGCTCAGAGCACAATTTAAGACCAGGTGGAAGACGGCTTACGAATTTTAAGAGTAAAACATTTAAAAACCAAGGAGAAAGATAGGAGCAAATGGAAGCTGACCCTAGAACAGGTCAAAACCCACTATGGGTTGTAGAGCCAATGGTAATGAATGATGATCAATGATTCAAATGATATTAAGTATTATCAAATCAATAGTAATTTTTATTAATGTTGCCTTAGTTCACCACAATTATTTTTAACGAGGAATATATTTTCTATCGTCCAATTCTAATTTTTTAATAATTATTAATTTAATTAATGAGCTTAAACTGAGAAATTATACTGAGAAATAATAAGTACCAATATGCTCAACTTATAGTGAAAGTAAAGATCGAGGGAAGGAGAGGACTAGGAAGGAAAAGACTATCGTTGCTCAGAAACATCCGACAATGGGCAGGCCTAAATTTTGAACAGCTAATAAGAAGAGCTGAAGATAGAGAAGAGTTTGTAATTGAAGTAGCCAACCTCCATTGAGGACACGGCACTTTAAGAATAAGGAGAATGGAATTAATTGTAAAAGTGCAAAAATAATAATAATTTTGATTTTTCAGTTGTCCTACATCTAATATGATGTATAGTTGAGTCCAGGGTTCTTTACCCGTGCGTCATGGACTGCCTCAGGGATCTGTCCTGGCTCCTCTTCTCTTTAGCCTATACATCTCTGATATACCAGTAACCAGGTCAAGGAAGTTTGGTTACGCCGATGACTGGGTCCTTGCAACAAGGTGTAAGTTATTTGAAGAAACAGAAGAAATCCTCACGGCGGACTTACACGTAGTGGCAAAATATTTCCGTAAATGGAGGCTCCAACTAAACGCTACGAAAACAGAGGTTTTCAGTTTCCACCTAAATAACAAGCTTACAGGAAGAATAATCAATATTCAGTTCGCCACACTCGCCTACAATAAAACACCAAAGTACCTTGTGGTAATTCTTGACAGAACTCTATCATTCAAGGAATATCTGACAAAAACATTGGAAAACTTAAATCCAGAAGCAACATCATCCAAAAGCTGTACGGCACAATATGGGGAGCATCGGCTTCCACCTTGCGATCATCTGGCCTGGGCCTAGTCTTCTCAACTGCGGAATACTGCTCTTCAGCATGGCTTAACAGCCCACATATACACAAGTAGATGCCCAATTGAATAATACAATGAGAATGATTGCTGGAGTTATCAAATCCACCCCTACGCAATGGCTCCCAGTACTGAGCCACGTTCCACCACCCAAACTACGACGCATACATGTACTCACTAGTGAGTACAGAAAGATAGTAGATAACGAGAACCTGCCAATCCATCAAGAGATAGATGCCGCCAACAGTAACCGTCTACGCTCGAGACGACCACCAATAAAAACAGCAAAGGTTGCTGTGAAAAATGAGTTCAATTTAACGACAACATGGACTTGAGAATGGATGGAACAACAAAATAACCCTGCATCGCACAAAAACCACCAGGCTTTGACTTACCACGCAACACATGGTCTATGCTGAACCGAATCAGAACCCAACACGGCAGACATGATTACATGATGCACAAATGGGGTAAACGACCATTCCCACTCTGTGACTGTGGACAACCACAAACCATCTATCACATCACAGAACAGTGTCCCACAAGATCATATCATGGCAGGTCAGAGGATTTCCTGATGGCGACTCCAGAGTCGATAGACTATGTAAATAAGTTAGATGTACGTTTGTGAACCTATATGTCTTATACAAAATATGTAAATGTAAATGTGTCAGGTAAAAAGAAATAAAAAAATACCCGTGCGTCATTAATACCTGGCGAGATACAACGCATACTTTTTATCTAGCATCATTGTCTTCCACGCATGAAACTAAAGACGTAAAGACAAACCAGATGCCGCCTGTTATTAAGCAAAGACAAATGTTATTTTTATAAACGCTTTAGACTCAGTACATAGAAAAGGGATAGGTACAAAAATGACGCTTTTCAGATTTTAAGTACAAGTTGTGAAGTTTCTGGTTTGTTTACTTGTCACTGTCAGTTCGTTGGAACTTTTGCTGTTTTATTGTCCTGTTTTTGCATTTAGAAGTTATTTATATTAAACATTAATTTATTTTAACATTAATTTACATACAAAGTTAACCTCATCCACAGTTAAAGAATGATTATGTTTAAGTTTGCGTGAAAGTGAAATAAATAACACAAAGGAAATATTTTAATTTCAAATATATGTATTCATATAATAAAAAATATTTAATATCACTGATGATATTAAAAGAATTTATTAAGTTACCTACTTCAAATGTAGCTGTAATTCTGCACCAAAATTTTAAGTTCTATTTATTTGATAACCTCAAATTTTATAATATAATCCATGATCAGAGCAGTACCCACTTTCTGTCACCTGCTGTTGCTTGGAATAGATTTCCGACTTATTTCGTATGCTTTCCATGATGACGCAAAGGTATAGAATCATGAACTTAACTGTATATGTATGTATAGTCTCTTGAAATATTATCATATAAAATATCATATAAGAGCCTGCTAAAATTCAAAATATGATTTTATTGCCAGAGTTTTTACTACAGGGATGTGAAAAGGCTCACAATATTTGTTCGCAATAAAAACTTTCTATTATTTTTGATTTTAAAAATGAATACTTAGAGTTGACCAACAGTGTATGTAGTCATTTGTTCTATATCTGGATTAAATATTGTATTAACTTTTGCTCTGTATATTTGATGTAGATAAGAGAAGAGATAACTTTATGATTGACTATGCTTTTTATTGGTTTATTATAGTGAATTAATGATGTGTAAATAAACAAATCCTTTATTCGGACCGTGCGTTGTGTTTGAATGTATAAAATATTTACTCGAAATAATTGAACTCATAGCTCAATTATAATTTCTGTATATTAGAATGAATAAGAAAAAATTATACAAAGATCAATAGCTCTATATTAAATAAAATAAATAAAACTGATATAGGCCTGGATCCCGTGTACCAAAAAAAGTTGATTAATAGCAACCTGAAAATTTGTTAATAGCTTAATAGACCGGCAGTATCGTCGCCCCCGCTAGCGAAATTATTCCGATACGATATTTTTGCACAAACTTACTCAAAAAGAGGTCCTTATAATAGCCCAGTAACGTCCCATGTATTTTGTCGGACATAACTTCCAATTGATTTGTTACCCTTTCATTAAACTCTCATGCAAAAATCAGACCAACATAATTCCTGTCATTTGAAATGTTCTACGTGTCGGACTTATTAAAACGCCCAATATACCGGGTGTCCACTTATATTTCCCCCATTTTAACTGCCTATAACTTCTAAACGGCTCAAGATAAAAATATACGGTTTTCACTGAAATGTTTTATTTGAGTAAAAGTTTTGTCTGAATGGATTTAATTTTTTATTTCGCTTTCAAATACGAAACAAAATATGGCGGATTTAAAAAAAAACGTTGTTGACTTTTTTAATGGAAAACCCAGTATATTCTTTTATAAATTGAAAGAAAGGTCATTCACCTATCTAGCGATATAAAATTTTTCAAAATCGGTTGTCAAATCACTGCGTAATTAATTTTTAAAATGAGAGGTGCAACGTGGATATCACATACCTAAATAACATAACTAACCAAGTTATGTGATTTCCACATTGCATCTCTCATTTTAAAAATGAATTGCGCAGTCATTTGACAACCGATTTTAAAAATTTTTATATCGCTGGATAGATAAATGACCGTTTTTTCATGTTTTTAGGTAAGTGGCCATTTTATTATATCGCTTTTAAATAAAAAATGGCGGATTTTAAAAAAAACGTTTTTGACTTTTTTATTAAAACACCCAGTATATTTTTTTGTATCTTGGAAAAGCGGTCATTTGCCTATCCAGCGATTAAAATTTTTTAAAATCGGTTGCCAAATGACAGCAATTCATTTTTAAAATGAGAGATGCAATGTGGAAATCACATAACATAATATCATTTTGCTCAGTTATGTTATTCAGGTATGTGATATCCACGTTGCACCCCTCATTTTAAAAATTTTTTCCTCAGTGATTTGACAACCGATTTTAAAAAACTTTATATCTCTGGATAGGTGAATGACCTTTCTTTCAATTTACAAAAAAATATACTGGGTGTTCCATTAAAAAAAGTCAACAACGTTTTTTTCAAAAATCCGCCTATTTATTTTCGTATTTGAAAGCGATATAAAAAATTCAATCCATTCAGACAAAACTTTTACTAAAATAAAACATTTCAGCGAAAACCGCATATTTCTATCTTGAGCCGTTTAGAAGTTATAGGCAGTTAAAATGGAGGAAAATATAAGTGGACACCCGGTATTAGTCGGACAAATTTTTTTTCATATATTATGTAAAGTTTGCTATTGAATCAACTTAAAAACAACCTGCTAGTTTTCACAATTATAAACTTGTCAGGATGACACGTTCCACAATTAAAATCACGTTCCACAATTAAAACTTCCCCTGTTCTAGTGTTCCCATACATCAAAGTTTGTCTGACTAGACACCGTTAAGCTATTAACAAATTTTCAGCTTGCTGTTAGCAACTTTTTTGGTACGCGGGATCCAGGCCTATATTGCTAAACAAATATCTTGAACTGGTAGTTTTCATAACCTTATCATTGACCATATCGGACCCCGGCACTTTTCTTCTGTAAAAGCTTCTTCTTCTTCTTCTTCTTCTTGGTGCGACTAGGATCACTCCTGTTTGTCTGCCTCTTATTCTGTTCCAGTTGTTGTTGACTGTACATTGTCTTTCCACCTTTTCGGCGGCCTTACAACGCGTCCGGTGCTATACGGCTTGTTGTCTTTACAGATGTTCGCTAATATATCTGGTTCCATTCGGTTTACATGTTCGTTTGTTTTTCTTTCTTGTTTTTATCCACCTGTTAATATTTTGAATTTTGCATCGTTCTCGTATACTTCTGTTGCTTTGTCTGTCTCTTAATGATATGCCTGCTATTGATCTTAATACTTTCATTTCGATATTGTTGATTTGTTGTTTCGTCTTTCTTGTATAGGTCCTTGTCTCCGCTGCGTATGGTAGTATAGGCCTTACTGTTGTCTTGTATACTTTTATTTTGCTTTCTGTGGTCAGATATTTGTTTCTCCATATGGTTTCTCGGAGGCAACGACTTACTCTTGCCGCTTTTGTTGCTTATGTTGTGGTCTCTGTTCTTATATTCCTGTCACTAGTGATCTCTACTCCTAGGTAATTGAATTTCATTACTTGTTGTAAAATTTTGCTGTCTATTTCTAACTTGTAAAAATGTTTCATTTAAATTCCCTGAAACTTTGGAGAGACCTGTGTAGCATTGGTCATGCTGATCAAAAGTTTTCGTTGCCCCAAGACTCGGAAATTAATGGTTCTGAGTTCCGGAACTTCAAAATGTCGGTTTTTAGTACATTTGAAATAATATATATTTGAATAATATACAGAGTGTCAGTAAAAAAAGTGGTAAAGTAGGCAGTTCTGTAGAAAAAGGGGCACCAATTGGCGGACCGCGGTCCGCATCCAGACCGTGGGCTAGTTTTGTGCGGACCGCGATTGAATTCAGAATATAGTGTTTGGTAATTTTGAAAATGTTTGGTCATGAAATCGTGTACTACGTTTGGCTCAACTTATGAACTTTATTAAAAATTGGTACAGATCTTAGCTATATGTACAGTGCTAGTCAAAAGTCCGTACCCCCCCCTCGTATCTTTTGAATGGTTACACCTATAATAGTGAAATATGTAGGAAGGAAATAAACGGACGTAAGGTTCTTAACTAGTCATGACAGGTGACGTAATTATGACAGATGACTTTACAGCGCCACTGTGACAGAAAATTTTAAATGGGACCTTGTGGCAAGTGATACCTTGTTTGAAAGGCATTGAAAATACCTATTCGGTCATACTAATTTTGTTTGAGTTTAAGCTAATTTTGATGAATAAATGAAATAAATATAAAATTGTAGTTTCGCATTTAATTAATAAAAATTTAAAATTTCTCATATGATTACTTGTCAAAAGGTTGATGTTGACGTAAAAACTACTAGAGAATTGAAAAACGTCAACTTTTTTAACGAAAAAACCATAGGAGGACATTTGAATTTTTATTAATTAAATGCGAAACTACAATATTATATTTATTTAATTTACTCACCAAAATCAAAATCAACTAAAATCCAAAAAAATTAGTATGACTGAATAGGTATTTTGAATACCTTTCAAATGAGGTATCACTTGCCATAAGGTCCCATTTAAAATTATCGGTCACAGTGGCTCTGTAACGTCATCTGTCACTATTACGTCACCTGTCATGACTAGCTAAGTCCGTTTATTTCCTCCCTCCAAATTTCACTATTATAGGTAACGTGTGATCCAAAATTATTGTCACCTTAGGTGGCTCTGAACGACAGAGATAGCTATACAGTGCATGTCCATTCTTAATTCAAATATATTTACCAGTTTACGTCAATTTTGCAGTATACGTCAACTTCAAGAAAAGTTAGGTTATGTAGAGATGTTGGTTGTTTGATTTTATTTATTATTGTTATTTATAATTTTGTTAATTCTTTTTATTTTTGATTAAAGTTCTGTGTTAAAGGTTTTGACTGATTTTTTATGTTTTATAACGTTAATCCAAATTAATTGATAAACCAATGATATAAATTCAGATTCAAAGAGGACATACGTAATTTTTTGCATGGCTAGCTTTGATCCCAATAATTTTGGATCGCTCGTTATAACCGTTCAAAAGATACGAGGGGGGGTACGGACTTTTGACTAGCACTGTATAACAGATATTTTACTTAACAGATATCTTAACTCGCTAATAAGAATCAGTTGCACTAAACTTACTCAAAACTTCAGACATGTTGTACATAATAAAAAATTTAATTTTTCTCACTGATAATTTAATTTTGTAAAGAGTTTTCCCCGTATTGTTATACATACTTATTATAATCATTAATTTTGAATTTAAGTAAACTGCTATATAAAATTGTTACGATATAAAAGTCGATTTAACTGGGAGTACTTTTCAGCTGTGCATTTAATTGAAATAATTGTCAGATTTAATAAGTTTGCAACAAACAGCTTGCATTGAAACTAATGTAGAAAAGATAACGTGTTAATTATCATTTTGTACTATGATTACTTATTTTAAATTTCTCAGTTTCAACAACTGAATTTAAAGAAAGGATCGTTAACATTCACAATATACATTCTTAACTGTGTCCAAAATAAATTTTTTCTGATTCGTTTTTTTTTGCGAATTCCTGTTCAAATATGTCCCTTCTAAACAAATCAGAAGGGTGCCGGGCGAAACATTTTTTAAACAAATTCAAAATTACCTTTCTGTCTTTTTTGAGCAATTTTAAACAAAAAATGTCTCTTGTCATATTTCTGAAAAGTTGATAGTTTTCGAGTTATCAGCGACTAAAATCTGAAAATGCGAAAATAAGCATTTTTGATACTTGAAAACTCATATGTATATTATTAGTTTTCAGGTGGCTAAGTACCTAAATTAAAGTTTATTTATTCAATTATCGCGCATAATTAACAATTAAAAACAACGGTGTAAATATAAATAATGTAGGCACTTGACAAACGCAAAAATAATAGATTAAACATTAGTTTTCAAGATTCAAAAATGCTTATTTTCGCATTATTTGTCAAATTTTAAATCGCTTAACCCTAGGATGTATACGCAAATTTTTCTACGTTATGGCATCACATGAGTCTCGCAGACTCGCTTTGTAAATAAAGTACTAAAATAGATATTTTCTTTAATTGTTGTCAAATATTTATTTAATATTTCTTTATTTATAATAATATAAGCATAAACAAATAACAAATACCTGGTAACGAACTACTCAATAAAATTCTTGCATATTAAAACACTGTTCTTTGCAAATTGGACACTTACACTTCTGACAAATTTGTGTGCTCATTCTTGCAATGTGTGAAAGGCACTCGGAACATCTCCTTTCCTTTCTATGAGCCAAATCTATCCCTAAATTTTCTTGAGGAAACTCGATAAAATTACTCATATGTGTTCGGATTGTGTTTGTAAGTTTAGGGTTTCTAGCCCTTCTTTTCATAAATGGTAAAACTAACTCATGTACTAAATCTTTGAGAAAGTATCGTCTTTTATTTGTTTTTCCTGCAGAAAATTTTTTATTTTGATTTGTATAAGGGAGAAACCGGTTAAGAGCTGATACATCCATAATATTGCACCAAACGACAAGAGGCCAACATCTAGTTTGACGCTTTACCGTGTAGTTACCGATAATCTGGTCCATTTTATCAACCCCACCTTTTGTTTGGTTGTAAAATTTGATAATATCGGGCTTCTTTGCTTGACTCTCAATATCTACAGATTACAGATTGATCATGGTGCGTTGAACTAAGAAGAATGACAGCTTTATTTTTCTTTGGCACGTAACTTACCAAAGTCAAATTATCATTGAATCCAAAAATAGAGGAAAAAACGCATCTTTCTTTTGAAGCTTGAAATTCGTAGGGGATCTCTTTCTTATTTTTTCGTAATGTCCCAACACAAGTTATTCCTATAGAGAGACAGTAAATGCTGTGCTAAAGGGACGCTAGTAAAAAAGTTGTCAATTGTCAAGTTGCGACCAGAATTTTTTATGGAAGCGGTCAAGGACTTTACAACATTTTCCCCTACATTTTGTTGAATATTTTCACCAGGTTGACGACCTAAGTATATCTGCCCATCAACTGCATATCCTGTTTCACTTTCACAAAGCCAAAAAAATTTAATGCCGTATTTTGCAGGTTTTGATGGCATGTATTGAATAAAATTACAACGACCTCTAAATGCAAGTAACTGTTCGTCAATGGTTACATTCAATTCTGGTATCATAACTGTTCGGCACCGTTTCACAAACAACTCCCATACATACCGGACATAAGTAAATTTGTCAGTTTCCAACCTAGTTGAACGTGTTCGTCGGTCGTCAAATCGTCTTATATTTTCAAAACGATTTACTGCCATTGTAGCTTTATACAGTGGATTTGATGACTTATCTAAGAACAACTCTCTGACAGGCTTATCCCAGTTCTTCTCGACACCAGCCAGTAGCAGCAGGCCAAAAAATGCGTTTATTTCGTCTTTTTCAATTTTTGGCCATACCTTTCCCTTGGCCTCCAATATTCGGTTGGCTTCTCTATTGGTACATATTATTATTTCTTCAACCATTTCAGCAGTCACAAATTTATCCCAAGCATTTTTCGGAGACAACATTTCGTTTCTTACTTTCGGTCCCGCCGTGAAACGATATAGATTGCCAATTTTTGTTCTTCCTTGCAAAGGAGGCGTGGATCTCCATTCAAAATTGTTTCTGCTAATAAATGATGTACCTGCTGTTTCAATTGTTGAATTATTTTGATTCAAGTTCATATCATCACTACTCGAAGAATTTTCGGAATACTCCTCTGAATTATCTTTGTATACTGCAGGCTGCTTATATTCTTGATCAGCTTCCGATACTTCACTTTCACTAGTTATGGAATCGTTGTCATCCTCCTCATACCACGTACGTAAGATTTCCTCATAACTATTATCGTTGGGGTGAACGAATCTTTTTCTACTCGAGGATGTCATAATGCTGGCCTGAAAATATAGATATTTTACTTGAAAGCCAACTTTTTGCATTTGAAAATACAATTTTTGTATACTACTTCTGTTTTGATAATCTGTAAAAAAAAACACAGAAGTCTGTCGCGAAAGAGCACTCGTTATATAACATTATTTTCCTTTTTTGATAAAATGTGTGAATGAATTTTTGTATACTACTTCTGTTTTGATATCTGTAAAAACAAAAATACAGGAGTCCATCGCAAAAGAGCACTCGTTATATAAAATGATTTGTCTAAGGAGTGAGCCCAAAAAATATTTATCAACATTTATTATCAATTTTCTACTACCTCACTTATAAAAATAAATTTTACTTTTTTATAAAAATAAAATTGTGGATGAAACTATTGACTAAGTAATAAACTGATCCAAAATTAGTGCACTTACTTGAATAATGATGCGAATAACACAAATATAAACTATGAAAGCAGACAACGTACTAACGCTAATCCCTTGACACTTCAAAACGTGACTAAATTCCTTTTTCTTAGCTTTACAGTTTAGGCAATAGATAAATATGCGTAATGGAATAGTACCGAAGGATCTCGGTGATTCACGACAAACCTTTGATCACTAATTCGATAAGAGTCTCCCGGACTCATGGTATGCATTATGGGGGTATGAATGGAAATTCTTTTTTTTTTTAGTTTTTTTGTGCATACTATTTAAATTTTTATACACTAACAAACAGTCATACATGTCAAAAACGAATTCCTAAATCGGCAATGATTGGTATAGAGTTAATCACATTTACGAAGATGTAAATGTACGTTCGAGTCTCTTAGACTCATGTTATGCATCCTAGGGTTAAAACCCGAAATCTGTCAGTTTTGGGAAAATGACAGATCTTTTTTGTTTAAGATGACCCAAAAATGCTAAAAACATGTTTTCGGGGGCAAAAAAGGCGATGATTTGAATTTGTTAAAAAAATTGTTAAACAATTTCTGCCCAAAAATTTCGCCCAGCACCCTACTGATTTGTTTATAGGAGATATTTTTTAACAAGAATCTGCAAAGAAACCGAGTCAGAACAACCAGACACAGGTAGCATTAAATCCGGACCCCGGAAATGTCATAAGTTTTCGAAACGGACCCTCAGGGAAACTAATTGGTAACCCCTGCTGTAGACCACCAAGAAGCTTCATACTATGTTTCTGTATTTTTAAAATTAAATAATATTTTAAAAATTGAATTACGTCACATTATTATATATTTAATATTATTTTCAATTAATTCTGCAAAAGTATACAAGACAAGAGTAAGACCTATCCTAACATATGCAGCGGAGACAAGGACCGATACAAGAAAGCCGAAACAGCAAATCAACAATAACGAAATGAAAGTATTAAGATCAATAGCGGGCATATCATTAAGAGACAGACAAAGCAACAGAAGTATACGAGAACGATGCAAAATTCAAAATATTAACAGGTGGATAAAAACAAGAAAGAAAAACTGGAACGAACATGTAAACCGAATGGAAGCAGATAGATTAGCGAACATCTGTAAAAACAACAAGCCGTATAGCAGAACATGTACAGTCAACAACAACTGAAACAGAATAAGAGGCAGACAAATAGGAGTAATCCTAGTCGTACGAAGAAGAAGAAGAAGAAGAAGAAGAAGAAGAAGAAGAAGAAGAAGAATTAATTCTGCGGCACTTTAAACTAGAATTTGATCTGCCTAAAACCACATTATTAGGGGAGTCAATATAGAACGAAAACATGCAATATTTTGGAAAAATTCAAACAAGCTTATTAGTCCTGTCGCCAGGGGGGGTACAACGGCCTCCTTAATTCAGATGGACTTACCCAAGTTTTTTTTATGTATTTTGACCCGTAGAACACGAATTTTTTGGGTAACAGTTGATCCGAAGGTCGATAAGGTTGTTATAAACAAAGAACTTGAGGAATTACATAACAGCGTTTTTGCGCAAAACAAAACATTTTTTGTATTTTTTAGGTGATTCTCAGCAAAAAATGGTCTTACAAGTTTTTTCGTAGGATACATAGTTTTCGAGATAAATGCGGTTGAACTTTCAAAAAATCGAAAAAGTGCAATTTTTGAACCCGAATAACTTTTGATTAAAAATAAAATAGCAATTCTGCTTACTGCATTTGAAAGTTCAAGTCAAATTCTATCTGTATTGATGATTTGCATTGCTAAAAATTAAGTTTTTATTTGATCAACAAAGCCATAAACACATAGTGTTTCCCGTGCCCAATGCATGCGTTTTAATGTACGTAATCTACATAGAAATTGTGTGTATGCGCGCCTACTTGTTGGATTTCAAATGAGAAATGCATTGAAAATATCATTCAATCGCTATGTGTTTATAGCTTTGTTTAACAGTAAAAAAAATAATTTTTAGCAATGAAAGTAACTAAAACCGATAGAATTTGACTTGAACTTTCAAATGCGGTAAGCAGAATTGCTATTTTATTTTTCAATCAAAAGTTATTCGGGTTCAAAAATTGCAATTTTTCGATTTTTTGAAAGTTCGACCGCGTTTATGTCGAAAACTATGCATCCTACAAAAAAACTTGTAAAAACATTTTTTGCTTAGAATGACCCAAAAAAATACAAAAAAATGTTTTGTTTTGCGAAAAATCGCTGTTATGTTATTCCTCAAGTTCTTTGTTTATAACAATCTTATCGACATTCGGATCGACTGTTACCCAAAAAATTCGTGTTTGTCGGGTCAAAATACATAAAAAACACTTGGGTAAGTCCATCTGAATTAAGGAGGCCGTTGTACCACCACTGGCGACAGGACTATATATTTTTCTAAAACTTTTTTTGTTAGTTTATATACATGTTAAAGTAAAAAGTTCTACTCACAGAATTTGCCGCTAGTTGTTTATTAATTGTTTAAACAATAGCATTTGTTTTGTATAAATAAACCAAACCATGGTTCCTAAACCAAATTGTGACTCGTTGATTTCCGCATCACACTTGTAGATTCTGTTATATATGATTTTGGTGAAGACTTTGGTGATATGATTAATTGGGTTTATCAGTCTATGTTGGTGTCACAATTTAGTGTTTTGTTTTTTAGGTATGGTTGCCAAGGTTGATTGTAACCAATTTTCGGGAATTCTGCCGCTGTCGTATAATATATTATTAAAAAGAGTGGTTAAGGTTTCTAGGAATAAATTGTCCTTTTCGCATAAGAGTTTTAGCACTTCAGCATGAATATTGTCAAGTACTGGAGATTTGTTATTTTTGAGGGACCGTATTGCTTCTTCTACCTCAGAATTGAAAATGGAAGGACTGTTTTCAGTAATTTCAATTGAGTAATTATTAGGGCGCTCTGAAGCAAATAGGATTTTAACATATTGCTTCCATCTTTCTAGAATCTTTGTTGGTTCTGAGATCAAAATTCCGTTGGTGTCAAGCATGTCCGTTGCTGAGTTGTTGTATTTTCTATTATTTGTCATTTCTGTTATCTGCTTGTGCATGTTTTGGTAACCGAATTTTTTTTCGTATTGTACAATTTCTTTGCATTTTTCCGACAGCCATCCCTCTTTAGCTTCTCTGATTTTTGTCCTTATTTTTTTGTTTATATGAAATGTTTACATTTGTATAACGGATTCCCGTTGTTGAGTAAATTGGCCCTTCCATTTACTACACATACAGAACTTACAAGAACAGAACAAGTGGGTCGAGGTGATGGTGTAGGTCGCAGTGGATGCTACTAGTTAAGTCACGGTCGATGTCGACAGCACATAGAAGGGAGGTCACCTGCGCTGTCAGTCGAGCTAGAACCACTATCAAGTAAAGTAGTTTAATGAAATTTGAATGACAAAAAGACTGTGCTTTTGCGATGTTGTGTCAGTCAAGTGATAATAGTGATTAAATGTCATCTGTAAATAATCAGTTCCTCCTTCATATTTCAAAAATTTACTGAATTTAATTACTTTAGAAACTCAAAAATAAACTGAATACAAAAAAGGGATTGTATAAAAAAGTATCTACTCAGATAGCGCAGGTACTGACAACTTGGCTTCGAACGGACCAATCACAGGGAAGCTTCCTTGTAGGCCGCGCAGTAGACATCCATGTAAAACAAACTCATTTTATTTTCAAAGGCATCGATGTAAACCTCCTGGATGGTATCGCGCTAAACCTCCACCGCGACTTACCTGCTCTGTTCTCTTCCATTCACTACAATGTATTAGTTTTACATGGATATCGACATCGACCGCGACCTCCACCTCCATCTCCACCGAGACCCACTTGTTCTTTTCTTACCCTAACAACGCTGATCTAGATGTTGTTCATATTTGATCATAAGCAATGTACCATTTGTAATAATTCTTCTGATCACCCGTCAACATTAGATAAGAGAATAGCTGATGTACAAAAAACAATAGGACATTAAAAATTTAATGATTTTTGAAATTAAGAGCTGTAAATATGTAAGAAGTAGTAGAAATGTAAGATGGGAAACTCAAACTTCTTCCTAAACTCCAAGTACAAATTTTTTAGCTTCCGAAAAACTTCAGCACAAAAGGCGTCCGTCTCTTAATGCTTATATACTCCCTACAAAACAAAATAGGTTTTGTCGAGATAAACTCATTTCTCGAGGGTAATTTTGGATGAAACCGAAAACGATTAAGAGTAAGTACATAGAGTGTGTCAATTTGAAAACGTACCACCCCCCATAATTCGATCCCTATATCTTCTTCTTCTTTTAGTGCCTATTCGTTTCGAATATTGGCGATCATTCTGGCTATAATTATTTTATTACCTGATGCTTTAAATAGATTAGTTGTTGTTGTGGAGAACCATTTACTCACGTTCTTTAACCATAATATTTTTCTTTTCCCAATTTTTCGCTTGCCGAATACTTTACCTTGAAGGATTACCTTCAGTAATCTGTATTTAGTGCCGTTTCTTATTATGTGTCCGAGATATTCCAACTTTCTCCTTTTAATGGTATACATCACCTCTCTTTCTTTGCACACTCTTCGTAATACGGTCTCGTTGGTTATCTTGTCCGTCCATGATATCCATAGGATTCGCCTGTATAGCCACATCTCGAAGGCTTCAAGTTTTTTCTCCATTGCTTCAGTGAGTGTCCAGGATTCAACTCCGTAATACAATATTGAGAAGATATAACATCGTAAGAGCCTTATTTTTATCTCCAGATTAAGGTTGTGGCTTTTAAAGAGTTTCCTATAAAATATCTAAAAATATGCAAAAAACACATGAAATTTATTTTTAAGGGGTACATTTTGTAGACCAGTTTTCAATTAAATTACATCAACTCATCAACACAGACCCCAAAATATTTAATGAAATGGGAGGTTGAGTGACACCTCAGTTTAAAAATCGTTCAACTAACTTTTCAAAAATACCACATACAAGTAAACCGTAAAGATATTTAAGTATAGAGTTCAGAGCACGTGACATGGGACTATTTATTATTGGTAGCTACTATATTAGGGGACATCCATAAACCACTTCGTTGAAAAGGGGGAGGAGTGGACTTTGCTTATTACGACGGTATAAGACTGCGGGGAGGGGGTCATGAGTGCACATCCGACGTCGTTTGAAGTTCACGAATATAAAAAATATATCCTATTTTAGAATTAAAATAATTAGATTAAGTTTTCACTCTAATGGCATATAAAACAACATAATGTTACTCTACATCCCACCAGACTGAAAACAATGGGAACCTTCTCTGGTTACACCTCCGAGGCTTCTATAATTTACAAGCCATAACGAATGCTGAGACTAAGGAAGATGAGGGAATTTAACAACTTATAATTCACGTCCCATCTGCTCAGCGCGGTAAAGTTCCAACGAGAATGGTTCCCTTCGTACTCTAATTAGAGTAAACATGTAAATCAAAAATGAATAACCGTTTTCAATTCCGTTGCAAAACGAAAATACAGCCGCACCATATTCTAGTCCAATCAGAGAGTGCAGCAAGCACCTCTACCGCTTTCTAAACTTATTAGTCTCTCATCAGGAGGCACATAAGCTGCTCTCTCTGATCTAACCAAAACAAACCCCGGCGTGCAGTCACGGATTGCAACGAACGAAATGGCATAGATGACCTAGAGGCAACTACTAGCAAATGATTAAGTTTTTAATCTAATATCACATAAAATACCATTAAAAATATTACCCTACATCCCACCATATTGAAAACAATGGGCCTTCTGATGAGAGACTAGTAAGTTTCGAAACCGGTAGAGGTGCTTGCTGCACTCTCTAATTGGACTAGAATAATCATGCGGCTGTAGTTTCGTTTTGCAACGAAATTGAAAATGGTTATTCATTTTTGATTTACATGTTTACTCTAATTAGATTACGAAGGGAACCATTCTCTTTGGAACTTTACTTTACATTCTCGTTGGAAGTTTTCAATCTAATGGCATATAGTAAAAAATTAGTATATTATTTTTATCACATACTTTTCATTTTGTTTTTATCACTCACAGCCTTAATAATATTGCTAGCAGTTTTATAAAGACTAACAAACAATAAAACATTGTTCTACGTCTTTAAACAAAAGCTTCTTTTCAGAACAACGTCTGGAAGCAATAAATATTAAACTGTACACTTATTTACGGAATACTCTGTGTGAAACAATTCTACAAGAATGAATAGAAATAAAATATTATATTCTATTTAGTTAGTACATTGTATGTGGAATCAAAACAAAATAAATATTAACATTTACCTAATGCAGTTAAAGAAGCACACGAACTCCGATAAAAGTGTTGTCTTTTGTCCCAATAAAGCTAATTATTAGTTGTACAGTGAATTGAGAGAGAAAAGTAGATACTCAAATATTAATGAGCTACATAGTAATACTGATTTGGATACATTAGTAAATAAACTTGGAGAGCTCACGTAAAAAAATCCAGAAATAATATTGAATTTAAAAAAAAATCTCTAAAAAGGGGGCTCGTGAGTTGCAATTGCGACGTCGGTATGAGGGGGGCGGTCAACTGTAAACGACGCTTTACGACGGAAGGAGGGGAGGGTAATAAAATCTCCAAAATTTTTACGACGTAATTTGTGGATGTTCCCTTAAGCTATGTTAACCACCAGCTCTAATATTATCCCTATTTGTGTGTTTGTAATCATAATGACTAGTGTCTTGGGGGAAATGTATGTCAAATAACGTCATTCTAAGTACTTGTCCTTTCTATTTAACAATTCATGAAAAATCTGGTGAAAATTGCTATTATTGGACCTTTGTTCACTGAGAAAAGTCTAAATGGTGATCTCTACTTAAATTTACTTGAGGAAATAATAGACCCCTTAATGACAACTACTTCGAAAAATCCAATTGATGCAGCTGGTAAAACGATTTTGCAAGAAGATCTGATTCACTTTCAACAAGATGGAGTCAGTTAGATAGTGGCAAAATGATAGATTTCCTGGCAGGTGGATTGGCCGAAGAGGTGCAATAGAATGGCCACCAAGATCACCCGACCTAGCACCTCTAGATTTCTTCCGATGGGGGCATTTTAAGTCAATTGTCTATAAAACAGAACCTCGAGACTTGGAAGATTTAAGGGCAAGAATAGCAGCTACGTGTAGGGAACTTCAGGTTGAAGTTTTTCTAAATGTTAGAGAGGATTTTAAGAGCAGACTTTATCACTTTTTACACTTAATAAATTAAGTTACTTTTTATTAAATTTTATGTTTTATTGCAAAATATTTTATACTTAAATATTTTTACGGTTTTATTGAAAGACCTTTAAAATGAGGCATCACTCAACCCCCCTTTTTATTAAATTTTCATAAGACTTTTGGGTCTGTGTCAGTCCCCACTAGAGTACTGATGTAATTTAGTTGAAAATTTGTCTACAAAATGTCCTTCTCATAAATAAATTTGACGTATTTCTACATATTTTTAGATTTTTTATAGAGACCAAATTATAGAGGGCTGTACGTTTTCAAATTAACAGACAGTATTTACAGACAGATATGTAGTTAAAATGATAGTTTAGTTTAAAAATAATTTAATTTAGCCTTCACCCCCTTTGTGACTCAGTGGAAAGAGCGCCTACCTTTGGACCTAGAGGTCGTGAGTTCGAATCTCACCTGGGTGGAGAATTTCTCATTTATTAAAAATTAATAAATGAAAATAGTTTCTATCCTTGTGGTATCGGTACTCGCCGGAGGGACCGCAGTATTTCGGATACAACTCTTTGCAAAGACAATTACGTCGACCTTGTTAAGTAACAAGACATTTCCTCAACACAAACACTACATATTTTACACTAGGTATCTCATTAGAAAAATCCACTATACCATGCCAATCGACATTAGATGTCGAGGTATTAAGCTAAATAAAAAAAAATAGCCTTATCCACGATATTAGTAAAAATCATACAAACAACTATTATACCCTTTAAAATATGGTTTAAATCTAATCACATTTTAACATTTAAAGAATGTACATTTATCAATAAATGTAATAGTCTAAGAGCTAGAGCCGAAAAATTATCGTCATAAGTATTATGGAGTTTGGCATGTCAAATGTGTCTATTGTATATTGATAATTATGGCCCCTTTCATGCTGACACCTCAGTGGATAAAGGAAGTAGCAATAAGGGATGAAAGGGGAAAGTTAGTGTAATCTTTAAAGGTTTTCACCTCCTATTTTGTTAAACCTCCATCGATTTGCATGAAAATTGGTGACTAGTTAGAGCATACCTCAAGAAACAAAAATGATTTGGTACCAACTTACACTTTTACCCTGGGGGTGGATACCACCCCTTCTCGGGGGTGAAAACTATTTTATTAAAAATAACCCCACAAATCGATAGAGGGACAAATTATAAGTAAAATTGGTTATATCATGTTATTAAAATAAATCAATACTTTTTGAGTTATTAAAGATCACACATTTGTCTGTTTAAGAGCACACGCGTGAGGTTACTGATGATAAAAAGAACATATTAATTAAGTGTATGTTACTAAAATATTATTTTTATATTATTTCGATATTATAAATTTAGCAAAATTGTATTCGAATATGTCAAATGTACCCATTATTGGACACCCCAGTATCTGGAGCTGGACATATTCAGTTTATATTGACAGAAAAAATTCAATTGAATATCGAAATAATATAAAAATAATATTTTACTAACATACAATTAATTAATATGTTCTTTTTATCATCCGTAACTTCACGCATGTCCTCTTAAACAGACAAATTTTTGATCTTTAATAACTCAAAAAGTATTGATTTATTTTAATAACATCATATAATAAATTTTACTTATAATTTGTCCCTCTATCGATTTGTGGGGTTATTTTTAATAAAATAGTTTCACCCCCGAGAAGGGGTGGTATCCACCTCCAGGGTAAAAGTGCAAGTTGGCAGCAAATCATTTTTATTTTTTGAGGTATGCTCTAACTAAATAGTCACCAATTTTCATTCAAATCGATGGAGGTTTAACAAAATAGGAGGTGAAAACCTTTAAAGACTACACTAACTTTCCCCTTTCATCCCTTATTGCTACTTCCTGTATCCACTGAGGTGTCAGCCTGAAAGGGGTCATAATTGTTAATATAAAATGGACACATTTCACAGAAAAAACTCCATATTACTTATGACGATGATTTTTCGGCTCTAGCTCTCCGTCTATAAAGGTGTGGGTATGTTTAGCAGACAAGGAATTATTCATCAAGAATATCAAGAAATGGGAATAAATTATAATTTCGACGATGGTATACAAGTATGTGCGGTCTTTTTGTATAAAATTATTCTCTACATTAGTGACATTTAAAAGAGTAGCAATTTAAAAAATGGAACGTGGGACGAAAGATGTATTTTTCAAGCTGATAAATTACATAATTTAGGTAAAGGAATGACCAGACTGAAAATCGATATTCTCTGAATTAGTGAGGTCAGATGGCCGGATAATGGTAAATTCCCCACAAGCAATGGGACGCTATATTATTCTGGAAGCGAAAATCAAGAAATACGAAGATTTGAATGGGGAATATAGACTTAGCGGGAGCACAATGAAACAAGAGAGATATTGGTCGAAATGGTCCAGAAAATAGAAATGGTAATAACGAACACGTTGTATAAACTTCCACTAAAAATAGTAACCGCCAGTACACCAGGAAGTCGCCTCAGGATAGAGAGGATAAAATCGTAAGGAATCAGATGGATTATATTATAATAGTAAGAAAATACAGACATTCTATCAAATCCTCGTAAGGTGATCCAAAGACTAAGGTGTTGACATAGATTCTGATACAATCCAGTTGTTGCTGAATTCAGGTTAAATCTAAAACATTATACACTGAGCCAAAATATACACAACATCGAAAATTTCATTCAAAAAAATCCATAAAAGGAACAGGGAAACGTTGACGTTAAAAAAAGAATAAGTCAAGAACTACCGTCAGCTATAATTATTGATAACAGAAAATGATAGGATGAAAAAATCCAATGGAACATAAAAGACACTATATTACAAATAAGTAAGCATCAACTCAATTAAAAGTGCCAGAAGAAGAGAAAAGACTGGGTGGCCGACGGAATACTTCTGTTTGCTCTATTCACTCGATCTTCCACTTCTGCTTAGAGCTTTCCGTAGCTAGATAGTGTAATGCCTAGATAGTTAAGATCCATCATAATTTGTTCTATTATCTGACCCTCCAGTTCCAATTTATATCTTATTCGATTTGCTACTATCACCATGCATTTTGTCTTTTTGTCATGCATCTTCTACTTTAGTGTTGTTCTGGTAGATATTTTCGATGGATTTAATTATTCCTACAGATACCTCTTTTAAGTATAACAAATGTTTAACGTCCTTTAATTTGCCCTGTCAAATGCTTTTTTAAGGTCCACGAAACATAAATATGTCTGGATCAACAAGCAAAGAAAAATCAGTCAGATTTACTATGGACAAAGGAAACAACAACTTAGTACTTTATATGGATGTGTTAATCACAAAGGAGGATACAGGATATGTAATCGAAGTCTGAAGAAACACGCAGATATCGATCTTATCATTTAAATCACATAGTCATAGTCATACTTTATTGATCCTTTAAGACATTAAAAAAATGTGTAGGATACGTCACTACAGAATTCAGTATAAAAACATTAATATGTATACTACAATATTCATAGTGTAACAAAATTGACAAAACATAAAAAATATATAAAATAACATTTTTACAAGTAAAAGATGAAGCTACTGCAGTTTGTCCTCAAGATATTCATTTATAGAATAATATCCTTTTCTTAAGAGTAAATCTTTAATATTTTTTTTAAATTTAGTGGAAAGTGGTATTTCTTTCACAGTTTTTGGCAAATGATTGTACAAGGTCAGTCCCATATATCTGAAGCAATTTTTGAAAATTTCGATGTTCTGTGTTTAGGAACTCGTAAAGATTCAGCACTTCTTGTATTGTAATAGTGATTGTCTGAATTTACTGGAAATGTATTGATTTCCTCTTTTATTTAAAGTAAACATTTAGGCAGGCCGCACATCAAAGAAACATGAAACGTAAATTACTTTTCATGGAAATAAACCAATGCTAAGCAAATATATGTCCGGCCATTTATGAAACTCTCCGAAAATAAAAATGTATCATGAGCATGAATCACACTCGTTTCATTGGTATGCGGACTTTGAGATTTGTTTAGCAGTGTTTTCTTTTCATGAAACATGTTTTTCGTTTCATGTTTCATGTTTTTCGTTTCATGTTTCTTTGGTGTGCGGCTTGGCTTATAGATATATAGGCAGTATAAAGTTAAAATTTTATGTTTAATAAAAATTGGTTTACATGATTGTAATTAAAAATTTTACGGATATTTTTTTTTGGGTAATGAACACTTTGTTACTATCTACTGAGTTCCACCACAAAATTACGTTATAGCACATGTGGCTGTAAGCAAGGCTATATATAATAAACGTTAATGAATGCCGAGATGGGTGGTGTGTTTTTAATTCTAGATATAGGATAAAAAGCTTTATTCAATTTCGTGTTCACTTAATTCACTTGTTCTGACCATTTGAGATTACAATCAATGAACACACCCAACAACTTTGTAGAGTGAGTGGAAGATAACATATATTGTTTCTCTCATGGATGGTTAAGATATAGTCATTGGTAGATGAGTTGTATGAGTGAAAATAAATGATTTCCGTCTTGTCAATGTTTAGTATTACACCAGCGTACAAAGCAGTCAACAACAGTATTCATTGACATTTTTAATTCCTCAAGTGTACGTACAGAGACTATTAACGAGGTATCATCAGCAAATATTGATATTATAAGTGCCCTTGAATGATCTGGTAGGTTGTTAATAAAAATTAGGACTAATAATGGTCCCAGCACGGATCCCTGTGTTACTCCTTTATTTGTCGTGTATGGTTCTGAGCTTGATTATTTAATTTTAACTACACTCTTCCTGTCACTTAAGAAATGTATTACCCATTCTAGAAATATGCCTCTAAAACCAACGTTATATAATATATTGCGAATAAATGTTATGTTTAAGCAGTCAAAAGCTCGTGATAGATCAAAAAATAGTTTTGTCACGTGGTTTCTACCATTACGCCAGTCAGTGGGAACAAGAATAGGATTTTACCTCCGAATTCTATCCTACTGCATGAATTTTAATGAAATTTTGGGCCTGGCCTCTACTTATCTCCTAATTCAAATTCTACCCTATGCCGATGTGTGCTTTTATCTTGGGGGTGGTTCCCACCCCTTCTTATAGGTGGCCAATTTTTTGGTTCAAATTACCACGGAATTCGCTAGAGAACCTAATTCTAAGCAAAAACTGCTCTATATTTTTTTTTTGAAAACTCAATACTTTTTGAGATATTCGTGGTTGAAATTTGGCCATTTTCATTGAAACATAATACCTCTTTGAACGGTTTTTTGCGAATACCTTAAAAACTATGCATCTAACTAAAAAAACTATATTAAACATTTTTGTAGGTTATAAAAAAATACAAAGAGACACTTGCCTTCATAAATCTTCTAGTTATAACACAAAAAAGATATGGTAGGTGAAAATAGTTTGTTTTTTGGTACATTCCCAAATTGGTGAATACAACTTGAAATAACCGAGAAATAGTCGATTTTAGGTGTATAATGCTACTAATACCTTTTGTAGTGCTTGAAAAGACCTTTAAAACGAGCTATATTAAAGGTCCGCTACATTAAAAATAAGCGCGAACAAAATTGATAACTAATGTGTTTTAAGAAAAAATGAGAAATAATTTAAAGCCCCATCCTCCAAAATGTAAATGCATGGTTTTCCTTCTACAGTACCTTTTATTATAGTATTATTTCTATGTTTAAAAAGTTGGATGGGTTTAAAATGAATGGTTTTGAAAAAAAATCAAATTATAAAGCCCATTTTAAATTTTTTTTTTAAATCTTTTTTCTCCATGTAACTTGAACATGATAAGAGATGCAGTAATGAAAAATAAAAAGGAAATTTTTATCTGAAAAAGCCCTACATTTTTGTGTGGTATTTTTTTTTTCGTATCTCTTATCTTTTTCGAGTTACATGGAGGAAAAGGAAGATTTTTAAGAAAATTTAAAAATGCGCTCTATAATTTGATTTTATTTTTTTCAAAAACCATTCATTTTATCCCAGCCCAACTTTTTGAACATAGAAATAACACTATAATAAAAAGTATTGTAGATGAAAAACGATGTATTTATAAAGCCCTGATGGATGAGGGGTTAAATATTTTTCTCATTTCTTCTTAAAATACATTAGTCATTAACGTTTTTTCAGAATATCTCGCTTAGTTTGCATGTAATCGACAATTAGTATTGCTCAATTTAAACGTCTTTTCAAGCACTATAAAAGTTATTAGTATTATTATACACCTAAAATCGACAGTTTCTCTGTTATTTCAAGTTGAATACACCGATTTGAGCATTCAGCAAAAAAACAAACTCTTCTTACCTACCACATTCCTCTTTGTACTCTAACTAGAAGATTAAAAAAGGAACGAATCTCTTTATTTTTTTATAACCTACAGAAATATTTTATAGAGTTTTTGAAGTTATACTTCTTTAGGCGCGATTGAGAGTAAGATTTCATAATACTGCACGCATGCGCACACAGACAGTATGGCGTTTAGTTGCTATCTTTCAAGTTATGTATAAATATATCAGTGCAATAAAAGGTGTGAAAAGAATATATTAGTGTTTTTAGTAAATATATTTATTATAATTTTTATGTCTTTGGATTTGTCTTCCTTATGAGTAAGATGAGTATTATTAAAACATTTTATTGTATATTTATTATACTTCACATTGCCTGTGTGTTACCGTGAATTGTCATTAGGTACGTCCGAACCGATATAGACACAGTCCTCGTAGCGTATTTGGTATAGCATTCGGCCAGAGATCGAGAGGTCCTGAGTTCGAATCCGGAGCAATCCTATACTTTTTTTTTGTTTTTTGAAAGCGGTAAGCACAAAATTACTGTGGTGTTGAAAAAAAAATAAAACAAACCGCTTAAAGTATATTTATTTTTAAGAAATCATATAATAGAAGTATAATTTCTTACGTGCGTACAAAGTACACACACATTCTTTTTCTTGTTAGATGCATAGTTTTTAAGGTATCTGCAAAAATCCGTCCGAAAAGGTGTCATTTTTCAATGAAAATGGCCAATTTTCAACCACGAATAACTCAAAAAGTATTGAGTTTTCAAAAAATAATCATAGAACAGTTTTGGCTTAAAAGTCGGTTCTCTAGCCTTTTCCGTGGCTATTTTAACCAAAACATTTTTCACCCCCGAGAAGGGGTGGGAACCACCCCCAAGATAAAAGCGCACATCGGCATAGGGTAGACTTTGTTTCTTGAGCTATTTCCTACTTACTGTGAAAATATCAAGTAAATCGATTTAGTAGGATGGAATTCGGAGCCAAATACGCTCATTGACTGCCCTATATATAATTCATCATAAATACGCTCAAACAAACTGCATGCAGCCGTGAGTGTCGACATTTTTGGTCTAAATCCGTGTTGGTTTGGAGTTAATAAATTGTATTCTTCTATAAAATTTACCATTCTGTTGTAAACAACCTTCTCTATTACTTTGGAAATTACGCTAAGGACAGATATGGGTCTATAATTTGAAATATCATGAGGGTCATTTTTTTTTGAAGATTGGAATAACTTTTGCCTTTTTAAATATGGATCGAAATTATCTGGTTGTTATTGAGAGATTAACTAAATGGGTAAAAGGATTCATATATGATCACTTATCAGTTTTATCATTTTTACAGATATGTTATCAATACCAGTACTAGGCTTATTTTTCAGTTGATCGATTTTATTTTTTATTTCATTTGGAGTAACGTGTAAAAAGAAACATGTATTGTTACAAATTTTTGAGGTAGTACAAGAAGAAGGCAACGATGTGCCAAAATGAGTTTGAAGATTGTATTCTGTAATTCTAGCAAAATATGAGGCAAACGAATTAGCAATATCACAAGACTTGGTAATAATTTTATTATCCTAATATACAGGGTGATCAACTTGTGTGACAAAGTCCAATATATCTGTTATTATACAATATATGAGAAAAAGTTGTTAATAAAAGTTGTAGACACGTCTAATGTAAACATTTTAAAATTAGTGAGAAATATACAGGGTCCTCCATAACACGGTGTCAAACCAAAGTTATGTTTTTTTAAATGGAACACCCTGTATTTTATTCAAAATCTGGTTTCTCTACGTTTTTCTGATTCTATAGATATAACACTTGTCCAGGGTTATACTGAGTGTTTCAAAGTTACGAGCACTTTTATTAAAAAATCATACTGATTTGATCGCCCTGTATGTTTCTAACGGTGTAATATAAACTTATTTTTTTAATGCTTTTGACTGTCAACATTAAAGTAGTTTTGCAATAATGTACAATTTTTTTATAACTACACAAATTGTATACAGGGTAAGTCAAAAGGTAAATACAAGATTTTCTTCATAATTTTAAATGGAACACCCTGTATTTTATATTATTATCGAAAAGTTATATCAATATACTTACCTATCTTTTAAATATTCCCTATACCTAAAGTTATTAGTTTTCGAGATATTTTAGTTTTATTGTTGATAACAACATGTATTACTTAGGTATTAATAACAATACTTTATTAAAATTTATTAAAAAACTAAATTAAATAAAAAAAGTGTTCAACGTACTTCTTATGTTATGAAAGGTGTTCAAAATGACCTCCCATAAAGTCTACACAAGCCTGGAGACGAGTTTCGAAAGATCTACTGATGTTTGTAAGCATTAAATGCATTAAAAACAAAAACAAATTTTGTTGTGTGACACTTTGAAAGGCGTTTTGAATCCTTATTTTCACATCGTCAACTATTGTTGGCGGTGTTCTATACACTACGTCTTTAATATAACCCCAAAAAAACAAGTCAACTTCATTTAATTCTGGTGATCTGGGTGGCCAGTGAACTGGCCCATCTCTTCCTATCCATCTTTCAGGAAATAGTTCATCGAGTTCACCGTTTACAAGTGCGTTGTGGTGAACAGGGGCTCCGTCGTGAAGGTACCACATATTTTGGCGGATGTTTAGAAAATTTAAATAAACCTCACCATTTACCGATTCCTCAAAGAAAAAAGGACCTATAACGTAATTGCCTATGATTCAACCCCAAACATTTAAAAACCATCTCGTTTGACTATGTGTCTGAGCACAGTACGGATTGGTTGTGGAATAATAATAAAATTTGTTTCTGATTACACTACCATTTTGGTGGAATGTTGCCTCGTCTCAAAAAAACAGAACAAACTCAAAAAAATCTCTCTGTATAACTATTTGTTGTTGTGACCATTGACAAAATTGTACTCTTCGTTCGAAATCATTCCCAACAAGTTTCTGATGGAATTGTATATGATGGGTGCATGTTGTTTTTCATGAGTATTTTTTGGATAGATCCATATCTTATATATCTTGCTCTCTTGTAATATTTTGAATACTTGTATGAGGATTTTCTGTAACAGGCAGTAAAACATTTAATTCATTTTCGTCCGTAATAATGATTTTTGTTTTTTCCTTTGCTTCAGAAACAGAACCAGTAGGTACGATTAAACCTGTCTATTTGTCAAATGCTCTCTTATTTGGTTGTTGCCGCCATGGACACCGTTCCTTATAAATTCTTGTGGCAACTAACGAGTTTTTGAAACGCTCTCCTAAAATCCATATCATGTCTGTCAATTCTTCACGACTAAAATTCATTGTTAGGTAACAATTATAACAATATGGCAAACAATTATAATCAATAACAAAAATAAAAACGTACAGATAATTAAAATCTTACATCTGACAGTTCTTGTGTCAATTATTTCAAAGCCACCTTAAACAAGAACTTGCAGCAATTTATAGTTCCCATTTCTTCGCGGAAAATTAATATCGTTTTGTTAGTAAATATAAAATTGTCGTTATTGTATAGAATTTACCATAAACTTGGAGAAAAAATGAAATGCGGTCTAATTTTAATTATCATTAACAAACTCATTGGAGTTTTCTAATATTAAGGGTAATTAATTTACTGTAATAAACGTATCTATGAGTTATCAACAATAAAACTAAAATATCTCGAAAACTAATAACTTTAGGTATAGGGAATATTTAAAAGATATGCAAGTATAATGAAAGAACTTTTCGACGGTAATATAAAATACAGGGTGTTCCGTTTAAAAATATGAAGAAAATATTTTATTTACATTTTGACTTACCCTGTATACAATTTGTGTAGTGATAAAAAAATTGTAGGTTGTTGCAAAACTACTTTAATATTGACAGTGAACAGCAGTAAAAAAATAAGTTTATATTATACTGTTAGAATCATACAGGGCGATCAAATCAGTATGATTTTTTGATAAAAGTGCTCATAACTTTGAAACACTCAGTATAACCCTAGACAAGTGTTATATATTTTTAATCAGAAAAATGTAGAGAAATCGGGTTTTGAATAAAATACAGGGTGTTCTATTTAAAAAGACATAACTTTGGTTTGGCTCCGTGTTATGGAGGACCCTGCATATTTCTCACTAATTTTAAAATGTGTACATTAAAGGTGTCTATAACTTTTATTACCAACTTTTTTTTTATATATTTTATAATAACAGATATATTGGACTTTGTCAGAGAAGTTGATCACCCTGTAGAATAATATCAGACGTGTTCTTTTGCCTACCAGTTACACTGTTTACTAAAATCCAAATTTATTTTGGTATTTTGTAAGATTTATTAATTAAGTCACTATGAAAGTTTTTTTTAGTGTGTATTAATAGATTTTTTATATGTATATTAATAGATTAATATTTTTTTGCCTGTTTATAGGTATCTTGAGACTCGAGACTTCCTATATTTTTTGCTATCCAGTGTAGTTTTTAGTTTTTCACTAGCGTGTCTTACCTCATTTGTTACCCATGTAGCCTTATTTGTTTTGTGTGCTTTATACCTATACCCTGTTTTTATTGGACAATAAAAATTTAGATTGTAATCTAAAATGCTAACAAATGAATTTGTGCCACATTCAGCATTCAATTGGAAATAAACTTCATCAAAAACTGTAGAAGAAATCCCTGGTGTAAACATCATCATTTATTTTCATCTGACATATCCCTGTAACTGATGGGTTTTTTTTATCTTTTTTCGACACTTTTTTGGGTTGCAAATTTGCACTAAGTGAAAATACTTTCTGGTCACTGAAGTGCCCCTCGAAAACATTTGATTTATAAAGACTTACTTACTAGCCAACGCCCACCCTTGGCATGTTAGCCATTTGGCGGCTCGCTGACCAGTATAGACGAGCCGTTTCTCGTAGGTGATCTTCATCCACGGTTATTAGACTTTATTACGGTTGTCTTGTCCGACGGTGGTGGGGAGACTTATATTTTTGACTTTAGGTCACAAGAGTTTACATTCCCATATTTTTAATTGATTTTCGATCATTGAATGTGTGTTATTGTGTATATATGTGTATTATTTGTGTTATTATGAAATAATTAGACAAATAGTACACATTTTATCTTATACCTGGTGGTGAATCGTAAAAAGGGCCATAGGAAACTCAATGTAAAATTCTGAATTGTTGAATTCCTGCTTCCCTAATTATTTTACATCAAAAGTCATGAGAGAATGCTTGTAGAGAATTAAAATCTGTATTAAAATCAAAAGTTAAAATTGTTCTACGATTTAAATGCATTCCAAAATTTTGAAAAATATGATACATTTGCCACAATAAGTATGCGTGTAAAAGTAAGGCCACACGTTACTATTTAACTGACAGTGCTCACACCATTGACTGAATAAAGAAATCTTTATTATTAATCCTGTCTCCGCAACTGAGGGTATCTTATCAACTGTATTGTTTTTAAACAATAGAGATGATAAAATAAAAATATTGACAGTTCAAAAATGTGAACATTATTGCATTGTGTGTGGCCTAAGTTTGGGCTGAAAACTAAAATGTATTACATTTTTACAAAATTTTGGAATATGTTTAATTACGTAGACCAATTTTAACAGTTATTTCCAATACAGATTTCAATCCTCTACAAATAGTTTCTAATGCCTTTTGATGTAAAATAATTATTAGGGAAGCTGGAATTCAACAGTTCAGAATTTTACATTGAGTTAATGCAAAATTTTGACGCATGTCAAAATTCTCAATGTGTTTTAATTGTATTCATTTTTTTCGAATCCTGAGAAAACTAATAAATATTTTTGAAAAATTTAAACTCAGAATGAAATACTACATTATTACCGAGGGCTGAAAGTCCCTGAAAACTTCTATAATGTTTATTTTAATAAGTTACAGGGCTGAAAATAAAAGAGAAGTGTGATATTTAATTTCAAATATTTCATTCAATAGAATCTGCTTGTTTATTCTAAGGGGCTTTCCGCCCTCGGCAATAATGTAATCTTGCATCCTGCGTTTAAATTTTTCTAAAATACTTGGTTTTCTGAGGATTCGAAAAAAATCATATTACGATTCAAATGACAGTAAACTCTCGTGACGTAATCTCACCCTTAATGTTCATTGGTTAGTCGATTTAGGCAACCGTAGTAATGTCTAAGAACCGTGATCTTCATCCTCCTCGGGTGGGTCTGTTATCAGGGCTGGGCACTCTGGGAGGTGAGCAGCATCCATCTGGGACTGATTACATCAGCCCCATACATAGTGTACATAGTGGACAGTTGTCATTTTCACGGACGCCGATGCGATGTAGATGGGAGGCCAGGTAGTCATGCCCCGTAGTTGTTCTGAACGCGGCTACACTGATGGGTCTCGGCAAGTTGTGAGGGATTGGTGACTCCATTAGGTGGGCCCAAGGTTTTCCAGCACCGGCTTGTATTTGCTGGTCTTTTATCTTCCCTTTAATTCCTCTTTTAATGGTGGACTTTGAGGATGTGTACGAGTGGAAGCTAGGGGGCTGTGGAAGACTAGTGCCTCCTTTTGCAAGTTCATCCGCCGCTTCATTCCCTTTAACACCGACCTGACTAGAGATCCATTGTAAAGTAATCAGCCACTCTTTCTCCAGCAAGTTCGATAGTTGGACGCGGCAAGATATTGTTTGGGCACAGTCGGTATATCGATTTGTCGACAGTGCGAGGATTGCGGCTTGGCAGTCGATGAAGAAGGCAACTTTTTGGGGGTGTTGGAGATTCTCGATACTTTTAGCGGCTTCGTGTATAGCAGCAATTTTGCCATCATAGTTGGTGAGAGGGGCACCCACAGCTATGGAGCCTTTGGAGAACGTTGAGACATATCCTGCTCCTGTTCTTCCCGAGTCCGGCATCGAGGAGCCATCGCAATAGATGTGGAGCTACTCATGCGCTGGGTAATTGGTGTGTATCGTCTCTAGGGCGGCTTTCCTTATGACAATGTCTGACGATAAGTGCTTCGGGTCGTTATTCTGTGTTTGGTAGACAGCGGGCGAGTGTAGTTTGCGCTGGGAAGGGGGCGGCTTTCGACAGGTCAATGGGGTATTTTTCCATGATTTGATTTGCTACTGTAAGCGGAGTGGTTTGTGTTTTAAGACGTGAGGCTGCTTGTCTATATTCGTCCCATTTTTGTGGAAGTATTCGTCTCTGCCTTTCCCAGAAGGTTAACGCGTGTTGCTCTCTGCGGCATTGTATTGGTTCAATTCCGGTCTGGGCCTCCATTGATGTAATCGGTGTTGATTTTGGAGCACCGATGATGATGCGAAGGGCAGTGTTCTGGGCGACTTCAAGCTTGGAGGTGGTGTTTGTACTCGCAGTTATTGTAGCTTCACTCCCATATTCTAGTATCGGCCGGACATAGGTTTTGTATGTTGCTACCAAGACATCTTGCGTGGCGCCCCATTTTGTTGCTGTGAGACGTTTGAGCAGTCGACATCTCTTTGTGGCTTTTTCTGCAATGTCGTCGATTGGAGGTTTCCACGTCATTTTCTTATCTATGTACTTATCTATGTTCTTATCTTATGATTTATAAAGATGTGGTTCGATATTTGTCAATATGTAGTCCAGTTTTGTAGATGATGTTTTACCCACTTTATCTACGAAAACTCTTGTAGGAACCTCAGACGTGACTCTCAGATTATAACTTACTAAAAACTCGTTAAAAGATTTCTTATTATTAGACATCAAAAGATAATCAATGTTTAGATCCCCAGAAATATAAATATCATGATATGACTTATTTCATAGCTCCAATATACTATGTAATGTACACAGAAAACTCTGAATTTCTTCTGATGGCGAACGATAAACACTAATAACACAAATTTTCCTATTGGCTATAAACAGAGAAATCGCACAGCACTCACAAACCAATTCTTCGCTAAAGTTAGAGACATCTAATGTTTTGAATTTAATATCAGCTTTGATGTAGATAGATGATGGATCCTCAGGGTCATAAATTGGATATTTTCTTCAGTACACCAATGTTCTGACAGACAAATTATATCAGGTGTTTCTTGCAATGTTAAGACTTCAAGTTTGAGTAACTTATTTGTCAAAGATTGAGCATTTAGTTGCAATATTTTTAAACAACTGTCTGGTGATGATAAAAGTAACGTTTCTCTTAGATTTACTTGACTAAAAAAGAGTATGGTCTATCTTCTTCAGTTGACGGACATCTATTACTGTGATGCTCTCGATCTAAAAATCTTCTTTCTAACTTAAAGTTAAATCGTTCAATGCCAAGTTTTTTCGGACAAAAAGCAGGAGTGTAAATTTCTTCCCTTAAGTCAGGTAGTACACCTATCATAAAACATTGATTATCCCTTCTTCTATGGTCAGTTGGTAACAATTTTACTTGTATATCCTTACAGTTTGTCTTAGTTATTATGAAACTCTTGATGTGGTCCGCATTTACACCATCCGGAACTTTTGAGATGAATAGCCACAATTTTTTGTCACTGGTTTTTCGGATTTTCCATGGAAATCCTTATCGCCAATTCCAGTTCCCATTATTTTTTTGCGTCTTGCATCACCGGCATTTAAAAGAGCGTAAACATATTTTTTATGAAATATTTTGAACTTTTTAGTTATGTTAATTAGCATTTTATAAATGCATAACGTATCTTCACATGTACTATGTGCGGCAGATTTATTTTGAATGAACGCCATTTTTGTAAAAGACAAAATCTGAGATGTCCTGATGTCTAAATTTGAACCTTTGGATGTGTAGTATATATGGTCCAAATTATATGCCTCTACCATTAAATGCACAATAATTCTTATACTATTTGCACGAATCTGCCGCACATAGGTTCAGAGGTACATGTGAAAATACGTTATGCATTTATTAATTGATAATTAACAGGACTAAAAAATTCAAAATACTTCTTAAAATAGTATATTAAGTATGAAGAACGGTAAGGGTTTTATACCGATCGAAGACAATTGTTTGGAGGAGGAGCGGCGCGACGACCCCAATTATTGTCTGAGATCGGTTACCCTTAACGTTCGACATGCTTATAACGTTTTTTGCACGATTGATACCATTATAAATTATAAAATTAAACATTTTCGTCATATTGACTAGTTTCATTCATTTTATCAAGATAGATACTTTGGTTGTTAGGTAGTAACTAGGGTGCATAACAACAATGGAGAATTGAGTTTTTATTTAGTTGTCAATTATTTTAAGTACAATTTTGATTATTATAAATTAAAATATGAGCGAAAGTGAATTTGAAGAAATTGAACGGGCTTGAGAAGAAGGGTGTTCCGCAATTATTCCCGAAAAATCCAAAATTCGTTATCAAAATTCCTACCAAAGTTTTAAAAAATGGTGCTAAGGCAAGAATTTAAAGGCTGTATGACACTATACATTTTCTTGTATCATTTCTAATATCGTTTCTGATATGTCAAAAAAATGCATAGTGTCATACACAGATACAAGAAACGATATCAGAAACGATACAAGAATTTGAGTCAGACACAGATTCTTGTACAAGAACTGCGCCAATTTCTGCGCAAAGAGCAAAAACGTAAAACCTGCTGGTAAAACATCTAAAATGTCATAATTACTTACTCATAATGGCTGCTGAAATGAAAATGGGATCATGTATTGATGAATTTATTTGTGTTTTTATTTATAAATCTTATATTGATACTTAATATACCGTTTGGTATGGACTACTGTTCTACTAATAACCATATATTTAGCTCCTAGTAAAGTTCAAACTATAAATTTAGGTTTCATGGTGCATAATTTTTTACAAAATACAATAGCTCCTAATTTGGATCAAATTGAAGATAATTCTAATGCAAATATTTTAGCACAAATATCAAAACAAAATAAAAACACAAATAATCAACCTCAAACAGTCAACGTGAAATTCTTGTTAACATTAAAATGTTAATTAAAAGTTTATAAATTTTATAAAATCCTTAAAATCAGCTGTAGATGTAGATGCAGTACTACCATAACGTGACACGGGGTGACAAACAAAATATCGACCAATCACGTGCCGAATTTCATACAATTTTCGATACAAGAACTTGCATAGTGTCATACAGGGCACAAATGTACGTACAAGAAATGATACAAGAAAATGTATACAAGAAACGATATCAGAAACGATATTAGAGATGATACAAGCAAATGCATAGTGTCATACAGCCTTAAGAATCGAAGAAAAGACTCTATTGGCATATTTCGTTCAAAGACATATGCAGTTGAAAGCTCCTGGAAGCCTCTGGGCAGAATATTCAATGATTAAATCCACCGTTTTTCTTTATGATGGCATTGATATTTCCGAGTTTTCAACTTTGATCGCGTATTTGAAGGGAAAATATGTTGGCTATAGGCCTAAGAAAGCGAGCATTTTTACACGGGAACAATTTGAAAAATTTCTGACGGAAGCACCGGATGAAGAATTTCTAGTTCACAAGGTAATATAAGCTAGTTTAGGTAAAAGAAATATTCTAATGAAGATGACATCCAACAAACCGATGGTTTAATGATTGTAAAAGTACCCAATATAAAAACGAACATCCAGCGTACTTTTACAGTCGTTAATAAACCAGACGATAAAATTCCATATTTAGAAATTCTGCAAAAGTATATAAAACTTCGTCCATTACAAGTAAAATCAAATCATTTGGTCTTAAGATACGCCAAAGGAAAATGTTGTGCTCAAGTAATAGGGAAAGGGACAATCGGGGGCTGGCCTTCTCAAATTGCCAAATTCTTAAATTTGCCTAATCCCGAGAACTATACTGGCCATTCGTTCAGGAGGACATCAGCAACGCTTTTGGCTAATAAAGGTGTTGATGTCCTCGGATTAAAGCGTCATGGAGGTTGGCGTTCATCGACAGTGGCAGAAAGCTATGTAGAAGATTCTCTTCAAAATAAAACAGATTTTGCCGAAAAAATATTGTGCAATACTAGAAACAATACTAATGTATGCGATTCTGCAGGAGTTTCTGTTAGAAGTAAAACCACAACTCAAACAAGTGGGATTTCATTAAATAATTTAACAAATTGTACCATAAGTTTCAATATTAATAAACAATTCGTTAGTTTTCTTTACTCTTTCAAAAAATAAATTAAAATTAAGAGATTTTTTAACTCGACGGTAAGTGAATTACTTACCGTCGAGTTGGAGTACTTACCGTCGAATTGGATTACTTACCGTCGAGTTGCTAGTAAATATCAGCTACTGACGTAAAATCTGTCACGGTAAACAGTCAAAAATGATCAATGGTGCAAAAAATATTTTACACCCTTTTTAACGCCGGTATTACCTTTTTAAAAATCTATATATACAAGGTGAAAGAACTGAAAAAATAAATAATATATTTGTACATCAAAAATCAGGAAAAACACAACTTCTGGTAAACCGATTCGTGTGGTTCAAAACCTCGATCTTATACAATAAAAAAAAGAACCTATATACCAAATTTGGTTGAGATCACGACTTTTCGTTCAAAATTTATCGTGCTATTATACAGGGTGAGTCACCACTAACGCGACGGAAGATTACAGCGAAATGGTAAAAGATTTAAAAAAATATATAAATTGAATAATTTGTAAGTTTATTAAAGCTACATTTTAAAATTATTTTGAAATATACAGGGTGTCCCAATCAATGGCGGCGTATCAAAGATATTTTTTTCTTATGGAACACCCTGTATTTTATTGAATTTTTTAATTGTCCGGAAAAAATAAGGTATAGTATCATAAGGCTTCCCTATACCTATGTACAGAGTGTTCTGAGTTATGTTGACTTTTCTTAAAATGTAAAGTTTTAAAAGAAGGCTTATTCTCAAGTTATTTACGAAATTATAAAAACATTACTTTTACATCTAAATAGTTGGATATTGGTTGAATGTATTCCATGATTAATTATTACACGTTTGTCTACAGAGTGTTCAAAATTTACAGTTTCATTAGTAGAGTATTCAATGTGTCATATGATGCTTATTTTAAATGGAACACCATGTATATTAATAAATAATTAATACTAAACAAATTTACCTCTTTCGAATGGTATATAGATGTCCTATACCTAGGTGTCATAGTTTTTGCGTAATTTACAATTATTTAAATTCTTAACCTGTAAATCGATTTTAAAACAAAAGATATAGTTAAAAAATGTCATTGTATGACATTGTCAGTTTATAACAGTACGGTCTGGTAATTATCAAAAATATAAACATCGGTGTATGATATTCAAATTTTTTTTACTTAAAAATGGCTTTGGCAGAGCCAATTACATTCAAATTTAATTGTTCCTAAAAATGAATAATCACGATATCTATGAAAGAGTAGACATGCTACTTTTCATTGGGGAATATTTTTAAAATTGTCTCTTAGCTTCTAAAGTTTACGCTTAAAGGGATCCTGATTGAGAAATTTCTTGATAGATTTCGTGCTACTGGTAATGTTGCAGAGCTACGAAAAGTTAAATAAAAATAAACCATTTATTTTTAATGACGTCAACGAACTTGATGTCCTGCTTTCTGTTACGGAAAACCCAAATACTAGTACGTGAAAAATTTTGAGTCAATTGGAAATCAGTCAAACGAGTGTATGTAGAATACATAAGAAAAACCACTATCATCAGTATAAAACTCAACTACACCAGCATTAGACAGAACAGGAACGTTTAACTTTTCGTTTATAGACTTTTTGGAGAAGATCCTGATTTTTTTTAAGAATGTATTGTGTACAGACGAATCTACCTACTTTTCATAATAATTCTCTAGGTACTAGACATAGCTTTCATTTTATTATGATACAGTAAACAAACATTTTACTGTTGATCACCAACACCGATGAAGTGTTAATGTTTGGGGCAGTATTCTGAGCGAGTACGTTGTCGATCCATATTTTTTTGGCGAAAATCTGAATAGAGCAGCTTTTTTAAATTTCTTAAAACAAGTTTTTTGGATCCTTCTTAAAACCTTCCACTTAGCGTGCGAACAAACATGTGGCTCCAATTGGACGGAGCTCCTGCTTATTTTTGACGTGATGTTAAGAACAACCTCAACATAAAATTTAGAAATAAATGGATAGATAGATTCGGTCCATATATTTGGCCACCTAGGTCACCAGGATTGACCAAGATGAATTTTTTTAAATGGGGTTATATTAAAAATATTGTAAATGCACCACTTCCTACCCTACTACTTCAGATGACATTTTTATGAAATTAAGAATTTCGAACTCTTTTGCGTCTGTAATACCAGCTATGTTAAATAATGTAAACAAATCATTTAATATCGTTTGTTGTATAAACATTTTGAACATGTATTACATAATTGACAATATTTTACTTGCAGTAAGTTGTGGTTCATTTTGTATTTAGTTATTTTCTTAATATTATTACTTAATATCGAAAAAATTTATTTTACAAATCAGCAAATAAAAATATATCTACATATTTATTTACGCTTAAAGGGATCCTGATAGAAGACACCCTTAAAATGAGGTTTTTGAGAGATTTCTTGATAGATTCCGTGCTACTGGTAATGTTGCATAGGTACGAATTTATTTACGACTACACTCTATAACAACTATGCCAAGATGATGGGTTTAAAATCGAGAGTGACTATAAATATTTTTAATATCGATGTACCGTTTAAGAAAATTGTAAATTACGCAAAAAATATGACTCCTAGTTATAGAACATATACCATATACCATTCGAAAGAGGAACAACCTGTGTTTAGTATAATCCTTAATTAATATACATAGTGTTCTAATAAAATAACCATCATATTATGCTACATTGAATAATCCAATAATGGAACTGTAAATTTTGAACAACCTGTAAATAAATGTGTAATAATCAAGCATGAAATGCATTAATTATAAGATAGTTACCAGACCGTATTGTCATAAAATGATAATGTCATACAATGACATTAATTAATTACCTACATCTTTTGTTTTAAAATCGATTTACAGATTAAGAATTTAAATAATTGTAAATTACGCCAAAACTATGACACCTAGGTATAGGACATCCATATACCATTCGAAAGAGGTAAATTTGTTTAGTATAATTGTTTATTAATATACATGGTGTCCATTTAAAATAAGCATCATATGACACATTGAATACTCTACTAATAAAACTGTAAATTTTGAACACCCTGTAGACAAATGTGTAATAATTAATCATGAAATACATTCAACCAATATCCAAATATTTAGATGTAAAAGTAATGTTTTTATAATTTCGTAAATAACTTGAGAATAAGCCCTCTTTTAAAACTTTAGATTTTAAGAAAAGTCAACATAACTCAGAACACTCTGTACATAGATATAGGGAAGCCTTATGAAACTGTACCTTAATTTTTACGGACAATTAAAAAATTTCATAAAATACAGGTTGTTTTATAAGAAAAAATATAACTTTGACACGCCGCCATTTATTGGGACACCCTGTATATTTCAAAATAATTTTAAAATGTAGCTTTTATCAACTTAAAAACTATGCAATTTAAATTTTTTTCAAATCTTTTACCATTTCGATGTAATCTTCCGTCGCGTTAGTGGTGACTCACCCTGTATATGTACAGTCGCCATTTTGAATGCCCGCCATTTTTGTAAAAGGCAAAATCTGAGATGGCCTCATATCTAAATTTGAACCTTTGTATGTGTAGTACGCTTGTTTCAAATTATATGCTTCTACCATTAAATGCACAATAATTCTTATAATATTTGCACGAGTCTGCCAAACATTGGTAGGTACATGTGAAGATAGGTTATTCATTTATTAAATGTTAATTAACATAACTAAACAGTTCAAAATATTTCCTAAAAAATATTTTTACGCTCTTTTCAATGCCCTTTTTGAAAAATTAATATACACAAGGTGAAAGAATTGAAAAAAGAACAACATATTTTTACAAGAAAAATCAGGAAAAAACACAACTTCTGGTAAACCGATTCTTCCTGTTCAACAGCTCGATCTTATACACCAAAAAAAGAACCCATATACCAAATTTGGTTGAAGTCGAACTTTTCGTTCAAAAGTTATCGGGCTATTAGTCACATATGTATTGTTGCCATTTTGAATGCTCCTCATTCTTGTAAAAGGTAAAATCTGAGATGACCTCGTATCTAATTTTGAACCTTAATAAAGTCGGAAAAATGAAAGGATACCCATGAACGATCACATCAATCACTTATTTTTAATTGCTATCTTTTTCTATAACAAACGTTTGTCATTTATAGAAAAAGACAGCAAATAAAAAATAAGTGATTGATGTGATCGTTCATGGGTATCCTTTCATTTTTCCGACTGTATGTGTACTACATGTGGTCCAAATTATATGCTTCTAACATTAAATGCACAATCCTTATAATATTTGCACGAATCTGCCGCACTATACAGGAAAATAACACGCTTGTCGAGGTCAAATATAGCTAGTGTATTTTGATATCGGAAACAAAAACGATAAATCGATTGTTTACAAACTTAAATAAATTAAACTAGTTTTCTAAATAATAACAGAGTTTAAATATCTGGGGGCGGTAATCACATATGACAACCACATGGAAAAAGAGAGCTCAGCAAGGATAGATGTGGGGATTATAACATTATACCTATCATCCCTTTTAAGATCTAATCTGATCAGACATATAAAAGCTAACCGGATAAGATGGGCAGGTCATGTGGTAACGTCAGAGGAATATCAGTAGGCCCTCCAGAAAAAGTTGGAAGGATGATTTTGAAGCCGATTTATCTAGGATTGAGGTAAAATAATGGGAAACACGAGTTGTAAGTAAAGTCAGTCAAGAAGAAGAACTGTGAAAAGTATTACATATCTAAATAAAAATTATTGATACAATTACAAAAATATGTGAATTTATATATGCGCATATTTTTGGAATATTTTAGTGCATATAAAATTTTCAAATATGCATATCAAAGTCTATACAAAATGAAAATCTGCACTTTTTAAGACGACACTTTTAATAAAAACATAAAACCTAATATCCAACACTTTCAGAATATATAACAATAAAACACTGAAAACGTTTGTTTTCTATACTTCCACAAAATTTATTACAACTATGTGACTACAGCTGTTTCGGCAGATTGCCTTTCTCAAGTGATTGAGTTTACAGTGTATTTGCCTTTTTAAGGTCTTTAACTGAAGAGGTTGAGGAGTGGGGAGCTTTTTGTCTCGAGTTGGTCGTTCAGAATTATATCTGTGTTTTTTAATTTATTAATTTCCATAGATTCTAATAAAGATAGCTTAAGGCCTTTATTTTGAATATGCAGAATTTGAAACTCTTCATTAAAAGAATGATTATGATCTAGAAGGTGAAGTGCGTATGTAGAAGTGTTTGTTTTTCTATTGTTGAAAGCCCTTTTGTGTTCTGCTATTCGTTTGTCAAAGGTTCTGCCAGTTTGACCGATGTAAGTTTTCGGACAGTCACCACAAGTTAGTTTGTAGATACCACTCTGTAGTTGTTTGCTCTTTCGGCTCTTATTGTTCTTATTATATTTGCTTAAATTGTTATTAGTTCTGAAAGCTGGTGCTATTCCTTTCTTTTTTATGTATCTGGCTATTTTTGTTGTTATCTTGCCAGTATATGTGATAGAGCAGAAGGTACTGGGTTCTTTCTGTGGTGGTGGATAGACTAATTTCAGTTTAAATCAAACAGAACAGAAATACCTTAACTATGAGGATTACCCATAATATACTATAATACCTCAAGAGTTGGTTGTTAACCTCTCACCTGAGCACATTAACCTTGTGCAATTTCCGAGCAAGGAAGACATACATCCACACGTGATAATATATAATCTTAAGACATCGACTTAAGGTCGATTATTATATAGCTTATAATGTAGCAATAGTGATATTTAGAGGTTTTTACACCTTTTGAAGTGGCTAGTTTCAACTACTTGTACACTGGACGTTTACACTGATGATGGTCATTTTGACCGAAAACGTTTTGTACGTCCACTCCCTTGTGGATAAATTTTAAGAATTTTAATAAATCAATATACCTATATACAACAGAAGTGTTTACTTCATTCTACGTTGAAATACCTTAATATTATGAACACACAACCTTCTAAATTATACTCTTTTATTAAACTACACAAACCTGACCACCCAATAGGCCTGTAGTTTCTTTTTATACATCTCCGTCATATAAACTTTCAAAAAAACTGTCACATATTATTACAGAATACACTAAATTTTCACCTAAATTCACCGTAAAAAATACAATAGAACTAGTTAATAAAATAGAACATTTTCAATTGCCCAACAACTCCAGACTAATTTCATTTGACGTAAAAAATCTTTTTTCTAGTGTTCCTCCTATAGAAAATTTTGATCTCGTTAAAAATCTTTTAGACCATAACAGTACAAATCCGATCATTCCATCTGAAATTTTACATCTTGAAATTTGCATAAATCAAGAGTATTTTAAATTCAATAATCAAATATACACAAACAACAGTGCAGGACTTATGGGTAATCCTCTAAACCCATTGCTATCAGATATATTTATGAACCAGCATATATTTATGAACCAGCTTGAAATAATAATTTCTAAACATCCCGTATTGAACAGTTCTTATATTGGTGGACATACGTGGATGATGTACTAGTATGCTTTACAGGAACTAACAGGCAACTTGACCAATTTCTATCATACATTAATTCACTTCATAGTGATATTGAGTTTACAATAGAAACAGAACAGAATAAGTCTATAAACTTTCTAGATGTAACAATTACCACACTACACAACAAACATGAATTCTCCAAACATGAATTCATAAACCTAAACATACTGACACAACTATACAGAATTCATCATCCCATCCTACACAACACAAACAAGCAGCCTACCATAGCATGATACATAGACTAACAGAAATTCCCATGTCAACAATAACTTCGAAATAGAAGTGAATATCATTAAACAAATAGCAGTAAACAATGGCTATAACGAACTAACGATTAATAGAATTTTAAACCAAACACTCCATAAGAAAGCCCTGAAATTAGTCTATCCACCACCACAGAAAGAACCCAGTACCTTCTGCTCTATCACATATGCTGGCAAGATAACAAAAAAAATAGCCAGATACATAAAACAGAAAGGAATAACACCAGCTTTCAGAACTAATAACAACTTAAGCAAATATATTAAGAACAATAAGAGCCGAAAGAGAAAACAACTACAGAGTGGTGTCTATAAACTAACTTGTGGTGACTGTCCGAAAACTTACATCGGTCAAACTGGCGTAACCTTCGACAAACGGATAGCAGAACACAAAAGGGCTTTCAACAATAGAAAAACACACACTTATACATACGCACTTCACCTTCTAGATCATAATCATTCTTTTAATGAAGAGTTTCAAATTCTGCATATTCAAAATAAAGGCCTTAAGCTATTTTTATTAGAATCTATGGAAAATAATAAATTAAAAAATACAGATATAATTCTGAATGACCAACTCGAGACAAACAGCTCCCCACTCCTCAACCTCTTCAGTTAAAGACCTTAAAAAGGCAAATACACTGTAAACTAAATCACTTGATAAAGGCATTCTGCCGAAACAGCTGTAGTCACATAGTTGTAATAAATTTTGTGGAAGTATAGAAAACAAAAGTTTTCAGTGTTTTATTGTTATATAAAATGAACTTCCATCTAGTAACGGTCGAATCCATCAATTACTTTCAGAATATCCGTGACATTTCATTCGTTGGAATCCGAGACGGCACTCGTCGAGTTATCTGGTTTGGTCGGAGATAAGAGGATATGGGACTACTGATGCTGGGGCAAAAAAGCCCCGAAACCGGTATAGACTCTTCCTGCACTCTCCCATTGAACCAGAACCAGAATATGGTACTGCTGCATTTTCGGGTTGCAACGAAATTGAAAGTGTTTATACATGTTTTTCTTCTTCTTTCTCTTTTTATTGGCTTGCTTAGTTTTGCGATTTGTAGAGATTTCATATGTCAATTCATTAATAAATAATTGCAAAAACTTTTTATTGAAGCTCCTTCAAGAATTCCAGTGTATAAAAAAAGTTACCAAATATTACTCGCATTTCGAACTGGTAATTACACGAAGTAGACGGCTTAATGCTGCAATTTTTTAGTCTAATCGTTCCTTTTCACTGAGAGAATTAATCATTAGATTTTGATAATTAATCCAAAATTACCGTAAAAATTGTCGTAAAAAAAGAGGTTTTACGAAAAAATCATTTAAAGAGATTTAAAAATAAATAAGCAGTTAAAAGAAAATATTGCTGAAATTAAACAATTATATACATATTATATCCTAAAGATGTATTTAAAAAATGGTTATTTACTGTTAATAGACGTGGCATATTCTAGTGGTAATCTCAATGTCACTGTCAATTTAGTTTAGATCCTGATTTACTTAGTATCCTGAAGTATACACCAGTAATATCGGTAGATGTAAAAAGCTCATTTTCAAAAAATACATACGTATTATTTGAGAGAAATAGGTATTTGTGAAACAGTTCGTGAAGTATGATTTTTGCGAACGCACGCGATTTTTAGAGCACGAGCGACAACGGAGCGAGTACTTTACGCACAGTTTCATACAATATTTTATCTACGATAAACACATAAAAAAACTGTAACTCTTCGTCACTGGAATTCATTTCTATTCTACAATTTTTAGAACTTTGACATTTAAAATTTTTAACTACTTTCAAACCACAAAACTGTCAAAACTTTTGTTGTAATTCATTGCTCATATTGTCATCACCATGACACCGCGAAAGTTAAGGATTGTCACCCTGACAACTCGAAAGTTACAAACAGTGCGAAAAAGTAAATCCCATTTAAAATACATTGTTACTTCACGCACACTTTAACTCCTTCACGCACTGCTATACATTATGTTTATCTACTATATGTCATATTATGTATAAGTTTTTAGTTTGTGAAAACTGTCATTATAGATAGCAGTGCGTGAAGGATTTAAAGTGTGCGTGAAGTAATAATGTATTTTAAATGGGATTTACTTATTCGCACTGTTTTTAACTTTCGCGTTGTCATGGTGACAATCCTTACTTTTGCGTTGTCATTGTATTGGGATACACTGCATCTCAGTAATCATCTTATTAAGACAAATTCTTTAATAATTAAATGTCTTTGGTAAAACAAATACGTTTGTTTATAATAAATACGATTGACCTACATTACCACATCAATCCATGCGGTTTGGATACAAGGTCAGTTTGAAATAATAATTAGTATAAGTTATTTATAATCTAGTCGATTCAGCAGTTTTAGTATCACTCTCACTTTTTGTTTATATAAAAACAATAAACACGGCAATCCACTTTTAGTTATACTTTCACGGAGAAAAGATTAGTCAATTAGTGTTTGAGATCCCAGCGGGCAACATCACATCTATTAAATATTATACCACCAGCTCCTTACCGTTATTACTCGAACGTAGAAATAAATGTATTCACAGTGAGTATTGTTACTTCATCAACCCTTATGGTAGGGGGTAACCACCCCTTAATTATCTATCTTGTCTTAGACAAAGTTCTAAAAATTGTAGAATAGAAATGAATTCCAGTGACGAAGAGATACAGCTTTTTTATTTGTTTTTCGTAGATAAAATATTGTATGAAACTGTGAAACTTACGCGATTTATAGCACTCGCTCCGTTGTCGCTCGTGCTCTAAAAATCGCGTGCGTTCGCAAAAAGCATACTTCATGAACTGTTTCATAAATAACTATTTTTGGTAGACACTATAAAAAACATCTTGTGAGTTTTAACAGTATTCTTACTTCGCAAATGTACGTCAAATGCATGTACTTGTCATTAATTTTACGAATATATACAAAATGCTTGTTTGTAAATATTTTTGTTACTAGAATTTACAGAATAAAATACTATTTAAAAATGTTTTTAATGTAACTACTATCTAATATCCATTTTTGGTTTGTTTGTCATTTGTATGTGTTTATAAAAAATATTAGCCTGAGCCCCCTGAGCTGACAGAGGAATTTGCGTATCGATGATCACAACTATTGTTGGCCTTTGCTGATACAGTCCCTAATTCTACAAAATACGTGACAGAGGCGTTTTCACAAGTCTAATAGAAGGAATCACATAGTCTGGGTCTTTGAATAAATGAAGAGAAGACGAAATACATGTTTCTTCTTCAGGTGCCATCTCCGCTACGGAGATTGGCAATCATCATAGCTATTTTAATTTTTGAGGCAGTAGCTCTAAATAGTTGTTTTGAGCTACATCCAAACCATTCTCTAGGGTTCTTCAGCCATGAAATTCGTCTTCTTCCGATGCTTCGTTTACCATATATCTTTCCTTGCATTATGAGTCGTAGGATGACATACTTCTCGCCCCGCATCACATGTCCGAGACACTGTAGCTTTCTTTCTTTAATTGTAAGTTCATCTTCCTTCTCTTTACCCATTCTTCTTAGTATTTCATTGTTCGTAAATCTATCTACCCAGGAAACCCTCATAATTCTTCTATAGGTCCACATTTCAAAGGCGTTAAGTCGTCTCATTGTCTCTACATTTAACGTCCATGATTCCACTCCATAATATAGTACACTATAGACGTAACATTTTGTTAGGCATACTTTAAGAGCTTATGTTAAATATTTGCTTCATACGACCTTTTTCATTTTTATAAAATTAGAACGTGCTTTTTCGAGTCTGACTTTTATTTCTGTAGTGTAGTCATTATTTTCTGTTATAAGTGTTCCTAGGTAAGTGTACTTTTTTACTCTTTCGATCTGCTGGCCCTCTACTATCAAGATTTCGTTAGTATTATGGTTGTTTTTACTAATTTTCATAAACTTCGTCTTTTTGATATTGAGAGAGAGTCCGTACTCCCTACTACACCTTACTATTTTACTCATTAGTCTTTGCAGGTCTTGTAAACTATTGGCTATTATTACTGTATCATCTGCATATCTGATGTTGTTAACTAAGACTCCATTTACTCTTATGCCGACTGTTTTATCTTGCAGAGTTTCTCGCATTACCTCTTCAGAATAAGCGTTAAATAATAGAGGTGATATGATTCTTTTCATGGGCATTTTTCAGTGCGTCACAAATGATAGAAAAAAAGGTAAGTCCGTGATAATATACATTTTAGTGACATGACAATTTAGTTAAATCTGACAGTTGTCAAATTTTATTTGCAATTTGGCATAAAAACAATTCTGTTTATTGCATTTATAAAATGGTATTTTCTTTGATTTGTATAGTCTTATAAATTGTACAGATTATATTTGTAGATATATTATATAATTCGAAATTAATTTTTATTTCGATTATAGCGCCATCTATTGACAACTAGAATAAATGTTATAAATGTCACCGACGAAATATAATCACCGACGTGCGTTTTTTCTGTCACATGCAATTTAACGCGTTAGAAAGAAATCGAAAAACTGTAACGCACTGAAAGATCCTCATGAGAAAAAGCATAGTATGCAGCCTTGCCTGACTCCTCTCTTTATTTCCATTTCTTCCGATGTTTCCTTTTCAGTTCTTCATATTGCTCGCTGATTGTAATAGAGGTGTGGTATTAGTCTTAAATCTCTTTGACCTAGGTTTTTATTTTTTAGGATTTCCATGAGTGGAATTACAATCATAGTGGAATCAAATACATATGTTAGTAACCTAAAATTCAAGATCAAGAATTCGGTAGAACATAACTAATAACGACCACAACTTCGAAGTAGTGAAAGAGTTTAAATATCTGGGGGGCGGTGATCAAAGATGACAAACACAGAAAAAAAGGTCTCAGCAAAGGTAGCTGTGTAGTCCAGAGACAAGACTTTTCTCGTGATACATCCCCCTCCAGGCCGAAACCAAATTTTTTGAGTAGTGTCGTGGACATCTATATTAATAACATATGTTTCCTGTGGCCGATTTTGATAATATACATAGTTATAAACAAATGAAGATCAAAGAACGGTAAATTTTCGCTTTCTTCGTCTATTACTAAAAAGTGAAGCATTCTAAACAAATTTGAGAGTAATAAACTCATAAATCATATAAAAAGTTTCAATATGACGTTCGCTTAATATGTCTATCCTTATTTGTTGCTTAGAAAATTGTAAAATAAATAATAAATTTTGAGATTTTATAAATGTTCATAACTTATGTAAAAATTAAGTTAGAATCTTCTTATTATACGGAATGCTGAGACTTCCTGTGCTTAAACTATGTTTTAAATTTTAAAGTAATTGGTCAAATAGTTTAAAAGTTATTTAATTTGTATATCCCAAATTCATTTATTTTGTTACACTGTAAGTCAGAAAATTATGAGGTTACAGTAATACTTCGGACAGTTTATGAAAGAAAACATTCATACTATTAACTTAATTAAAAAAAATAACAAAAAGTAATTTTAAACAGTGTAAAACTGCACTAAGCATCAAAATAACGCACCACCTTAAAAATGGGATATTTTTGATGTCTCGTATTTCCTAAACATGTTGTCCGATTTTACTGATTTTTATAGTATCTATATTGTAGCTTTATTCTTCAAGAATATCGACGTAATAATATTATTGCTAAACAGGTAAGTGTCGTTGTATACCGGGTGTAAAAATGATGGTGTGTTTTTTTCTCAAAGTTTGGAACACCCTGTGGAATATTGTAACGTATGTAAAATATTGAAATTAAAACTCAACTGTAGCCTTAGGCTTTCTTAACATTTTGCTTTTTAATTCATTCGCTTATGTATGATAAGAAAAAGGTTAGGTACTTTAACAACTAGCCATGTTATTCATTAATACAGGGTGTTTCTAAATAAGTGCGACAAATGCTAAGGGGTAATTCTGCATAAAAAAATAATGGCCGTTGGCTTTGTTGTCCACAAATGCTTGGTTTTCGAGATACGGGATGCTGAATTTTTTCTTACAAACTGGCGATTTATTTATTGCTATAAAACCGGTTCAGATATGCAAATGAAATGTGGTAGGTTTTAAGAGGTAGTTATTGTGCATTTTTTGCGTGCATACGGGATGTATTTAAAATGCTTATACCTGTATGCACGCCAATTGTAAATTAAAAATCCTTAATTTTATGTCAAAAAATGCGCAATAACCACCTCTTAAAACCTACCAAATTTCGTTTGTATATCTCAAACAGTTTTGGAGCAATAAATAAATCGTCAGTATGTAAGAAAAAATTCAACATCCCGTATCTCGGAAACAAAGCATTTGCGGACATATGTTTATAAAGCAAACGGTCATTATTTTTTCATGCAGAATTGCCCCTTAGCGTTTGTCGCACTTATTTAGAAACACCCTGTATCAATGAATAACATGGCTAGTTGTTAAAGTACCTAACTGTTTTCTTATCCCACATAAGCGAATGAATTAAAAAGCAAAATGTTAAGAAAGCCTAAGGCTACCGTTGAGTTTTCATATCAATATTTTGTATACGCTACAGTATTCCACAAGGTGTTCCAAACTTTGAGAAAAAACACACTATCATTTTTACACCCGGTACACAATGACACTTACCTGTTTAGCAATAATATTATTACGTCGATATTTTTGAAAAATAAAGCTATAATATACTATAAAAATCAGTAAAATCGGACAACAGGTTTAAGAAATACGAGACATCAAATATATCCCATTTTTAAGATGGGTCATTATTTTTTGATGCAGAATTACCCCTTTTACCCTTTTAAAGTTTGTCGCACTTATTTGCAAACACACTGTATTGATGAATAACATTGTTATTTGTTAAAGTAACTAACTTTTTTATTATCCAACATAAGCGAATGAGTCAAAAAGCAAAATGTTAAGAAAACCTAAGGCTACAGTTGAGTTTTAATTTCAATATTTTATATACGCTAGAATATTCCACAGGGTGTTCCAAACTTTGAGGAAAAAACACACTATCATTGTTACACCCGGTATACAATGACACTTACCTCTTTAACAATAATATTATTACACCGATATTCTTAAAGAATAAAGCAATAAAATACTAAAGAAATCTCTCAAATCGGACAACAGGTTTAACAAATATCAGACATCTAAAATATCCCATTTTTAAGGTGGTGCGTTAATTTTAATGCGTAGTGTATTTTGCAAAAACATGCCGATTTGTTGCTTACTTATAAACAATTAGAATAACTTTTTAACCGTTACCTGTAGAAAAATTATTTTTTCATATTTAGAAAGACTGAATTTCTATACACATTTAGAAAGAAAAATTGTCCTAGGACAATTAGGGATGAAGTTAGCCCTTCCCCCCGTTTGTTTAATTCACATGTTTTTGCAAAATAATTTTGCAATATTTAGAATTATTTCTTGTCATTTTTTTTAATTAAATTAATATTGTAAATCTTCTTGTCTTATAAACTATCCAAAGTATTACTGTAACTTCATCATTTTCTGACTTATAGTGTTGCAAAAAAAATTAATTTGGGATAAAAAAATTAAATAACTTTTAAATTATTTAACCAATTGCTTTGAAATTTACGATTTAGGGTACGATTTAAGCACCAGAAGTTTCAACATTCCGTATAATAAAATGGTTCTAAGTTAATTTTTACATAAGTTATGAATATTTAAAAAAAACTCAAAATTTATGATTTATTTTGCAATTTTCTAAGCAAACAATAAGGATAAACATATTCAGCGAACGCCATATCCAATTTTTTTATAAGGTTTGTTAAGTTTCTTACTTTCAACTTTGTTTAAAATGCTTAACTTTTTGGTAATAGACAAAAAAAAAGGAAAATTTACCGTTTTTTGATCTTCATTTGTTTATAACTACCTATATCATCAAAAGCGGCTGCAGGAAACATAAAGGTTATTAACAAAGATGTCCATGCTACTCAAAAAATTTGATTTCGGCCTGGAGGGGGTTGTATCACCAACAGGATATTTTTTTCCTTATTTCTCTGAACTATGTGGGGAATAGAGGATTATACTCCCTATCATCACTTTTAAGATCTAAGCTGATCAGACTATAAAAGCTAACCGAATAAGATGGGCAGGTCATGTGGTAAGATCAAGGGAAGACAGAGTGTTAAATACAGTGTTTTTTGAGAAACCGTACAGTAGGTACGTCAGTAGTCCCGTACTAGAAAAAGATGAAAGGATGGTGTTCAAGCAGATTTATCTAGGATCGGGGTACAACAATGGGAAACGGAAGCGCAAGATTGTAGAAGATGGGGGGTCATAGTGGATGCGATTAAGACTAACCCCGAGTTTTAAAGCCAGTCAAGAAAAAGAAGAAACAGTATTAAAAATATTGCATATAATAATAAAAATTATGCATATAATTTCAAAAATATGTGAATATATGCCCACATTTTTGGAACATTTTAGTGCAAATAAAAGTTTAATTTTTATTATTTATTACTCGATTTAAAAAAATTTCAAACATTCATGCAGTACTTAGAACCACTTACGTCATCATTTCCATAAAAAATCTGCACTTTTTAAAACGACACTTTTCATAAAAACATAAAAACCAATATCCAACACTTGCAGAATATCACGTGCTTTTCTGCGTGTTGTGCTTTCCGCCTCTAAGTCCTCAGTTGCGATTAGTAGAGCAGTTAGCGGGAAACTGTTTGCATGAAACGCGCCAATTTTCCGAGAGCAGTTAAAGTTGCGATGCGCATCGGCGCAAAGCAAAAGAGTTTCAAATGCAGACTTTGCTCTGGAAATCGTGGAAAATGGAAAAATGAGAATGTGCAAAGACATGATTTACTGTGATATCGTTTATCAAAATATATGTGTATGTGACTGCACTAGATATATTTAATTCAATATGTAAGCAGCTGTTGGTACATTTCTTCGCATGTATATTCGATAAGTTTTATATGAGTATGTAGTAGTTGAATATGCAGGAGAAATCTTTTATAAAATTTATAGAATTTACTCGAGAGGCTTATAAATATGTGAAAAAGACTGATATGTTTGTGTTTACACTGTGACAAATGAATGAATGGAAAAAGAAAAGTATTTTAATAGTGTATAAAAATATTTAATTCCCAGCTGAGCGCCTTCGGCTTATGGTAGGGGAGCAAAGTATGCTAAATGTGCAGTCACTCGAAATGCGCTTTGGGGACCTATTGGGTTATGAAAAGTAGGTCCTAAAACCAAAAAAAGTTAAGTAAAGTTTTCCGTTTTAGTGGGGACTTTCCATTTTTTAATTTAACAACAATCGTTTTTTTTTTTCAATTATAGGGCCATCTATCCATAATTCGAAAAAATGTCTCGAATAAAATTTACTTATTTTTACGTAAGGAATCCAAATCTGCAATAAAAAATGGGGCTCCTATTTAAGATTTTAAAGTAACACCCACCCCACCTTCGTGGGGGGGAGCGTGTTTGGTGCCGTTCGATAGATTTTTGAAAAATATTGAATAAGTGTATTTTTCAGTTTTTCGATCTATGTTCATTTCGCGAAATATCGCGGGATTCGTATTTAAAATATTAAATTTACCCCCCACCCCTCTTCGTGGGAAGTCGTGTTTGGTATCATTTGATAGATTTTTGAAAAATATTGAGTACATATTTTTTAATTTTTCGATCTGTCATTTATTTCGTGAAATATTCCCTTTTTTCTTGTGAAACTTTGGGACTCATCCATTTCCTTACGTCCCGCTCAAATCGTCAGATTTTTGAAATATACACTGTTTTGAATGTACTTAACTTACCTTATCTTAATCTGACGATTTCGAGTTTTTCTAAGGATAGATTTTTTCGCCCCCCCCCTTAACGAACTCCCCTGCATTAAGAACGAATATATGGTAGGGGTACATTTTCAGGGTACAAGGTTTCTCCCCGTGTAATAATCTGACGCGCTCGAGTAACTGCCAAAATCCCCGCTTGGGCTCCCCTACCATTACAGAGCCCAAAAGGCATTTCAAAGCTATGCGATAATAGTTATTTAACCAACAAGTGTATTAATAAGGGCGATTAACAATTGAGATATTTGCGCGAGCGCGTTAATGTTCGAGATTGTTAATCGCCATTTTAATTCACGAGTTCGTTTTTCAGAAATAAAGATATATCCATCTTTTGATTTTTCAAATACACAGAATTTTAAACAATAAATTAAATAATGACATACAATGACAGAAGATAGTACTAACAGCGGCTATTTAATTTTAAATTTTTTAGTGGGAATATAAATAGGTATATGTTTGGTTGCCTACACCAGAGGTCACTGCCACAGGTCACAGAGCGTTTAATTAATTTATGCAAGCAATATACGTTGTGTTGCCTATAATGAAATCGTTCGTTAATTTAAAATAATTCATTAATAGGGGTCATTAGTCAATGATTTTGAGGGTGTTAAAATTGATCATAAATGGACGGTCGACGGAAAAATAACTTAATATACAGTTTTTTCAACGGATTTTTGCACATGCATGAAATTAGTGACGAATTACTTTTTAAACATTAGATATGCCGACCACCCAGTAGTTTTTGCAGATAGTCTAGATTGTTTGCAAAGAATAATGTCGCGCATATCAGATATAAGTAAAGAGCAAGGACTTGATCCCAATACCGAAGCTTCTTTAAGAAAACTTGAGGCATTCCAGATGTGGTGTTACAGACGCATGTTAAGAATTTCGTGAGTTGATCGTGTTACTAATGTTGAGGTCCTACCTAGAACAGGCAAATAATGCTAGATAGTTAACACTATTAAAGAGCGCAAACTAGAATATCTTGGCCATGTTATTAGGAAGAAACAAAGATATGGCTTGTTGCAACTCATTTTTCAGTGCTATGTGTTTGGAAAGAGAGGACCATGGAGAAGAGGAATATCTTGCTTCAAAACCTGAGAAAGTGGTTAAAGCAGCAAGCAAAGTTGGGATATCAATGCTGATCGCCAACATCCAGAACGAATAGGCACAGAACTTAGTATCGCAAAGTTAAGCCGCTTGTACATAGAAACCGCAAAAAGTTAAACAAGGATAATCGATACAGCATATCTTTGATACAATATTTCGACGTTTATCATTATTATTGACATTGGCGCATTTGTTGTGTTTAAAAATGGTTTTTCTACAACCACTATTCAAAATGCACTTTTCTGCACAGTTTTATGTTAGCAAACTTGATATTTTCTCACAGTATAAGATATTTGACATCAGTGTGCAGAAAAGTGACATTTCTGTGCCGGAAAGTTCTTTTCTGCACAGTTGACTACCTCATTCTGAGTAACGTCATATTCTGTTTACATCCGTGGCTAAAGTTTAGACAAATATATAACCTATAAGACAATTATTATACAGAGTGAGTTTTATGTATGGAAACACTCAATTATCTCGGAAAGGGCTTGTACGATTTTTATAGGTTTTGGTAGGTAAAGGTTTTCTAATGCGGCCGATATTATAGTGCTAATTACATTGTTGTCCGATTTTCCGCTTTTCTAGAAATCCAATGAACTTTCTTATTTCAAATGCAACACCCTGTACATGTTTGCGTTTTGAAGTCCTTAAGAAATACTGATTATTTTTCATGTGATATTCCCTATACCTAAATGCTATAATTTCGGATTTATTGCTACATTTATTTTAAAACAAAATTTAAACAAATTATAAAAATCAATTTTTTCAGCCCTGGTAAACAGTATTTTAGGTTTTTTGGATCATTGCAAATAAAAAATATCTTTCGTAATTTTTCTCTAAAATTAATCGTTTCCGAGTTATAAACAATTTAAAACTGAAAAAAATCGAATAATGACGATTTTCAAGGATCAAAAACACAGATAAAAAATATTATTTTTGAAACTGCGAACTACCCAAATTCAAGTTCAAGCCTTATTTTATCAGTTAGCGATAAGTAATTTGAGCTTGTTTCATTATAAAACATTATTTTTTTAGTTGATAATGCAGCTCGATCGCCCGTCCTCTCATATGCACTTCATTAACAATAAAAAAAGCAATATTTTAGCATAAAACGTGACAAAAAATCTTAGGACAATCTATTAGAAGAAAAGTTGAGCTTGAATTTAGGTACTTCGTAATTTCAACAATTATATTTTTTTAAACTTGTGTTTCTAAACCCTGAAAATCATCAATATTCGATTTTTTTCAGTTTTAAATTGTTTATTACTCGAAAACGATTAACTTTAGAGAAAAATTACACAAAAATTTTTGTTCCCAATGATCCAAAGAACGTAAAATAATGTCTACACGAGCCGAAAAAATTGATTTTTATAATTTGTTTAAAAATTATTTTTTATAAATATAGCAATACCTGTGAAATTATGGCATTTAGGTAAAGGGAATATAACATAAAACATAATCAGTATTTCTTAAGGACTTCAAAACGCAAAAAATATACAGGATATTCAATTTAAAATAAGAGAGTTAGTTAGATTTCCAGAAAAACGGAAGATTTGACAACAATGTATTTACCACTATAACATCGGCCGCATTAGGAACCCCCACCCGCCAAAATCTATAAACATCGTGCAAGCCGTTTTCGAGATAATTGAGTGTTTCCATACCTACATAAAACTCACTCTGTATTTAACTATAGAATAGAAGTTAAATTATGGATGTTACAACTGTTTTGTTTTACAATTTTATTCTTAATAAATATTTTATAATTATCAATTAACCAATAAGGATTTAGCAACCTCAACAAGATACGTCGAATGAAGTAGGTTTGGTGGAACTCCGTGACTGCATAAATATAACGTCAAATGTGAAATTATTTTGTAATAATTATTTAAAATGGTTTAAACTCAAACAAATTAAGGCAGTGCATTAATATTTTAACTGATTTCTGTGTAATTTGTTTAGGTATAATGAATTTAAATTGATTAGTATTAATTAAATACAGTTTACAATTTTTTAATTTATTATTATAATAAATCTTCGTTTGGAAATTGTGATTTTTATTTTTAGCAAAAACTGTGATTGTAGAAAAAGTACAGCGTGTAACACGTGCAGAAAGGTAATTTCTCACTCGTTTGAATTGCGGCACTCGCTTGCGCTCGTACCGCAACTTTTCAAACTCGTGAGAAATTAGTATCTACCTTTCTGCACTTGTTGCACAATATACTATTTTCATATTATTTAAACTTTTCGTCTCTGTACATTTCATTGTAATTTCTATTTTCAAACGTAACTGTTAGAACGACTAACTGTTGCTATCTTATTTGATTACCTCCGGTAATTATTTATTTTTAAGCCAATGACACAAGTAATATTTTCCAACTTACAAATTGTCATTGTTATCATCTAACCTCAAATTAAAGTTCTGTCGAACTGAAACTTATTTTTTATTTTCAAAATTACTTTTAGTGTAGGAAACAAAGGTTGAACCTTGCAAAATGGACACAAGTCCAGTTTTATTTTTTTTCTGGTATATCAAGGGGTGCTTATTATAAGACTAACTTTTTCTGAAAAAATTTCGCTCCGGAACCTCCCTTTTCACCCCTTTAAAGGGGGTAATTTGTGGTTTTTGCGGAACGTAGCCCTTCCTGTAACTTTTACAAAAAATTTCTTTTATAGAAATATGAAGAGGACTATATTTTCTACGATTTATTTCCGACTGCATCTCTCTATCATCCACCGTTTAGCGGGGGTGGCGCCCTAAAGTTGACAAGTTTTTAAAAAAGATGTTTTTAAAAAAAAATATATTTTTCCCTAACTGTAACGGAAATTAAGAAAAAATCCTGCGGCAATTATTCACAAATAATTGACTGATTTTTTGGTATAGGTTTCACTTAAGGGTAATTGCTTTTTTTTTAATTACAGGGTGTTACATTTTAAAAAACCTCTTTTTATACCATCTGAACCGTTTATGCTAGAGTAAAAAGACTTTCAGCGATTACCCATGTACTAGTGCTATTTACAAATTTGTATAATGCACCCCCATTTTTTCCCGGAACCACCCCAAAAAAAGAAGAATTAATAAATAAATTGATCTTATTGGAATCCTTCACACACAATGCCCTTTATTAATATGCTTCATATATTATTTTGAGGACGTTATTATTACCCATGCATGGACACTAAAAGCAATTTCCTAGTGCAACCCCTGTAGCAAAAAAAAATAAATAAAATGGGGGGTTGAAAATTTTTTTTTGTTTTTTGCTTTTTGATCCATATGGGCATATGCTTCATCAATAGTGCTTTTTAAAAATACATATGGTTATTGCAACATCTCTGCGAAAACCACCCCTATCCTTGAAAATATACTGCAGAAACTACCCCTATCCCTTGGCGAGCATGTTTTTACGATTTACTCATTACCTATGTATTCTTTTTAAACAAAACTTATACAAGGTTAAAGACCACTATTTACTCTAAAAATTATGCCCTATTCATTTTTTCGTATAAGCAACCGTTACGGCACAGTGGCGCCGTAAACCTCATATATGCTTTGGCGGGCTCCAGTTTTTGTTTTTTTTTCGTCATCTGTTCGTTTTGTTGATAAAGTACTTATGCAAAATAAAACAACACAGTGTAACCTACAAATTACGACTTATGCACATTTTACATTCTTTGCTCCCCAAAGCCACAGTGGTGGCCCAAAATAAATTTTTGCATATTTTCGCCACCTACATGCATTTTATTGCATTAATGCTACCTTAACAGCACAATATTTACCCTTAGGTGGTCGCTACGCAGTGGCGGATCCAGGGACGGGTGATGGGGGTGATGACCTTCCCCCCCTCTAAAACCAAGTGATATTATATTCAAAAATTATAAAAATATTCATTTATTTTTATAGAAATTTAACCAATTGGCACCCCCCTCTTAACGATGCTGGATCCGCCACTGTGGCTAAAGCATAAAAAGTCATTCTTATAAAAATAATATTAATATAATATAAGTATTTCTATAAAAATAAATGAATATTTTTATAATCTTCAAATATAATATCACTTGGTTTGAGAGTGGTGGGGGTGATCGCCCCCGTCACCCCTCCCTGGATCCGCCACTGCTTAGCGACCACTTAGGGGTGAATATTGTGCTATTAAGGTAGCATTAACGCAATAAAATGCGTGTAGGTGGCGAAAATATGAAAAAATTTATTTTGGGCCACCACTGTAGCTTTGGGGAGCAAAGAATGTAAAATGTGCATAGGTTATGATTTGTAGGTTACACTGTGTTGTTTTATTTTACATAAGTACTTTATCAATAAAACAAACAGATGACGAAAAAATAAACAAAAACTGGAGCCCGTCAAAGCATATATGAGGTTTACGGCGCCACTGTGCCGTAACGGTTGCTTAAACGAAAAAAATGAATAGGACCTAATTTTTAGAGTAAATAGTGGTCTTTAACCTTGTATAAGTTTTGTTTAAAAAAAATGAATAGGTAATGAGAAAATCGTAAAAACATGCTGGATAAGGTATAGGGGTAGTTTCTGCAGTATATTTTCAAGGATAGGGGTGGTTTGCGCAGGGATGTTGCAATAACCATATATATTTTTGAAAAGCACTATTGATGAAGCATATGCCCATATGGATCAAAAAGCAAAAAACAAAAAAAAATTCAACCCCCCATTTTATTTATTGTTTTTGGCTACAGGGGTTGCACTAGGAAATCGCTTTTAGTGTCCATGCATGGGTAATAATAACTTCCACAAAATGATGTATGAAGTATATTAATGAAGGGCATTGTGTGTGAAGGATTCCAAGAAAATCACTTTATTTATTAATTCTTCTTTTTTTTTGGGTGGTTCCGGGAAAAAAATGGGGGTGCATTATACAAATTTGTAAATAACATCAGTACATGGGTAATCGCTGAAAGTCTTTTTACTCTAGCATAAACGGTTCAGATGGTATAAAAAGGGGTTTTTTAAAATGTAACACCCTGTAATTAAAAAAAGGGCAATTGCCCTTAAGTGAAACCTATACCAAAAAATCAATCATCTATTTGTGAATAATCTCCGCAGCATTTCTTTTTAATTTCCGTTACAGTTAGGGAAAAATATATTTTTTTTAAAAACATCTTTTTTAAAAACTTGTCAACTTTGGGGCGCCACCCTTTGAACTGAAACTTATTTTTTATTTTCAAAATTACTTTTAGTGTAGGAAACAAAGGTTGAACCTTGCAAAATGGACACAAGTCCAGTTTTATTTTTTTTCTGATATATCAAGGGGTGCTTATTATAAGACTAACTTTTTCTGAAAAAATTTCGCTCCGGAACCTCCCTTTTCACCCCTTTAAAGGGGGTAATTTGTGGTTTTTGCGGAACGTAGCCCTTCCTGTAACTTTTACAAAAAATTTCTTTTATAGAAATATGAAGAGGACTATATTTTCTACGATTTATTTCCGACTGCATCTCTCTATCATCCACCGTTTAGCGGGGGTGGCGCCCTAAAGTTGACAAGTTTTTAAAAAAGATGTTTTTAAAAAAAAATATATTTTTCCCTAACTGTAACGGAAATTAAGAAAAAATCCTGCGGCAATTATTCACAAATAATTGACTGATTTTTTGGTATAGGTTTCACTTAAGGGTAATTGCTTTTTTTTTAATTACAGGGTGTTACATTTTAAAAAACCTCTTTTTATACCATCTGAACCGTTTATGCTAGAGTAAAAAGACTTTCAGCGATTACCCATGTACTAGTGCTATTTACAAATTTGTATAATGCACCCCCATTTTTTCCCGGAACCACCCCAAAAAAAGAAGAATTAATAAATAAATTGATCTTATTGGAATCCTTCACACACAATGCCCTTTATTAATATGCTTCATATATTATTTTGAGGACGTTATTATTACCCATGCATGGACACTAAAAGCAATTTCCTAGTGCAACCCCTGTAGCAAAAAAAAATAAATAAAATGGGGGGTTGAAAATTTTTTTTTGTTTTTTGCTTTTTGATCCATATGGGCATATGCTTCATCAATAGTGCTTTTTAAAAATACATATGGTTATTGCAACATCTCTGCGAAAACCACCCCTATCCTTGAAAATATACTGCAGAAACTACCCCTATCCCTTGGCGAGCATGTTTTTACGATTTACTCATTACCTATGTATTCTTTTTAAACAAAACTTATACAAGGTTAAAGACCACTATTTACTCTAAAAATTATGCCCTATTCATTTTTTCGTATAAGCAACCGTTACGGCACAGTGGCGCCGTAAACCTCATATATGCTTTGGCGGGCTCCAGTTTTTGTTTTTTTTTCGTCATCTGTTCGTTTTGTTGATAAAGTACTTATGCAAAATAAAACAACACAGTGTAACCTACAAATTACGACTTATGCACATTTTACATTCTTTGCTCCCCAAAGCCACAGTGGTGGCCCAAAATAAATTTTTGCATATTTTCGCCACCTACATGCATTTTATTGCATTAATGCTACCTTAACAGCACAATATTTACCCTTAGGTGGTCGCTACGCAGTGGCGGATCCAGGGACGGGTGATGGGGGTGATGACCTTCCCCCCCTCTAAAACCAAGTGATATTATATTCAAAAATTATAAAAATATTCATTTATTTTTATAGAAATTTAACCAATTGGCACCCCCCTCTTAACGATGCTGGATCCGCCACTGTGGCTAAAGCATAAAAAGTCATTCTTATAAAAATAATATTAATATAATATAAGTATTTCTATAAAAATAAATGAATATTTTTATAATCTTCAAATATAATATCACTTGGTTTGAGAGTGGTGGGGGTGATCGCCCCCGTCACCCCTCCCTGGATCCGCCACTGCTTAGCGACCACTTAGGGGTGAATATTGTGCTATTAAGGTAGCATTAACGCAATAAAATGCGTGTAGGTGGCGAAAATATGAAAAAATTTATTTTGGGCCACCACTGTAGCTTTGGGGAGCAAAGAATGTAAAATGTGCATAGGTTATGATTTGTAGGTTACACTGTGTTGTTTTATTTTACATAAGTACTTTATCAATAAAACAAACAGATGACGAAAAAATAAACAAAAACTGGAGCCCGTCAAAGCATATATGAGGTTTACGGCGCCACTGTGCCGTAACGGTTGCTTAAACGAAAAAAATGAATAGGACCTAATTTTTAGAGTAAATAGTGGTCTTTAACCTTGTATAAGTTTTGTTTAAAAAAAATGAATAGGTAATGAGAAAATCGTAAAAACATGCTGGATAAGGTATAGGGGTAGTTTCTGCAGTATATTTTCAAGGATAGGGGTGGTTTGCGCAGGGATGTTGCAATAACCATATATATTTTTGAAAAGCACTATTGATGAAGCATATGCCCATATGGATCAAAAAGCAAAAAACAAAAAAAAATTCAACCCCCCATTTTATTTATTGTTTTTGGCTACAGGGGTTGCACTAGGAAATCGCTTTTAGTGTCCATGCATGGGTAATAATAACTTCCACAAAATGATGTATGAAGTATATTAATGAAGGGCATTGTGTGTGAAGGATTCCAAGAAAATCACTTTATTTATTAATTCTTCTTTTTTTTTGGGTGGTTCCGGGAAAAAAATGGGGGTGCATTATACAAATTTGTAAATAACATCAGTACATGGGTAATCGCTGAAAGTCTTTTTACTCTAGCATAAACGGTTCAGATGGTATAAAAAGGGGTTTTTTAAAATGTAACACCCTGTAATTAAAAAAAGGGCAATTGCCCTTAAGTGAAACCTATACCAAAAAATCAATCATCTATTTGTGAATAATCTCCGCAGCATTTCTTTTTAATTTCCGTTACAGTTAGGGAAAAATATATTTTTTTTAAAAACATCTTTTTTAAAAACTTGTCAACTTTGGGGCGCCACCCTTTGAACTGAAACTTATTTTTTATTTTCAAAATTACTTTTAGTGTAGGAAACAAAGGTTGAACCTTGCAAAATGGACACAAGTCCAGTTTTATTTTTTTTCTGGTATATCAAGGGGTGCTTATTATAAGACTAACTTTTTCTGAAAAAATTTCGCTCCGGAACCTCCCTTTTCACCCCTTTAAAGGGGGTAATTTGTGGTTTTTGCGGAACGTAGCCCTTCCTGTAACTTTTACAAAAAATTTCTTTTATAGAAATATGAAGAGGACTATATTTTCTACGATTTATTTCCGACTGCATCTCTCTATCATCCACCGTTTAGCGGGGGTGGCGCCCTAAAGTTGACAAGTTTTTAAAAAAGATGTTTTTAAAAAAAAATATATTTTTCCCTAACTGTAACGGAAATTAAGAAAAAATCCTGCGGCAATTATTCACAAATAATTATGCTATCAGGATGATAGAGAGATGCTGTCGGAAATAAATCGTAGAAAATATAGTCCTCTTCATATTTCTATAGAAGAAATTTTTTGTAAAAGGTACAGGAAGGGCTACGTTCTGCAAAAACCATAAATTACCCCCTTTAAAGGGGTGAAAAGGGGGGTTCCGGGGCGAAATTTTTTCAGAAAAAGTTAGTCTTATAATAAGCACCCCTTGATATGCCAGAAAAAAAATAAAACCGGACTTGTGTCCATTTTGCAAGGTTCAACCTCTGTTTCCTACACTATTTTTGACTTTTTGTTTTTGAAGTTGTACTTCTTTAGGCGCGATTGGGTGTGAATTTTTATTATGCTGGGCGCATGCGCACACAGGCAGTATGGATTTCGTTGCTAAATCTTTCAAGTTATGTATATATCAGTGCAAAAAAGGTGTGGAAAAAATATATTAGTGTTTTTAGTAAATATATTTGTTATAATTTTTATGTCTTTGGATTTCTTTTCCTCGGGAGTATATATTATTAAAACGTTTTTGTTCGTCTATTTGTTACCGTGATTTGTCATTATGTCCGAGAAACCACATAAATAGTGCCGTTGCAGCTCATTGGTAGAGCATTCGACTACAGATCGAGAGGTTTTATTACAACTGAAGATCTTCAAACACTTCTTAGAATCATCAATTCGTTGTTGTTTCTGATCGATTGTGAGCTCTCCGTCTCCCATTTTGCACAGCGCTTTTGCATGACCAAATATTCATGCACAATATATTCAACACGTTCCTTTGATATCTTTAGAGCAGGGGTGGGCAAAAGTCGGCCCGCGGCCCGGATCCGGCCCTTTTGCTTACTTTATCCGGCCCGTTGAAAGATTCTTCTCCATCAAATTTCTTTGTCTAAAATGCTTTAAAATAATACTTATAACATTTGTGTCAAAAAATTTTTTGGACAGTGCAGGGAAATAACTTTACCAAAAAAATTGGCGCGTATACAGCGTTCGTTCACAGTATAGTCTTTCGGCCCTCGAGACATTTTGAAAATGTCATTTTGGCCCGCGTTTAAAAGTATTTGCCCACCCCTGCTTTAGAGTCTGAGCTATTTCGAACAACATAACTTTATAGTCGAAGCGATAAATCTCTGAACCTCCGAAAAAAAAAAGGACAAGACGGATCTTAATAATTCTTTTTGCATTCGATTCGTGAATGCACCAGGAAACTTTGTGAACCGGAGCCATGATATATTATTGAAAAACTGCATACAAAAAATGCATTCTTAAAGTGCATCTCAAACAGACAATAAAAAAAATTCAGAACTCGTCAATTATCGGCGGAAATGAGTTCAGTTTTGTTAATCGGAGTTTTTGGGGTCGCTGAAAACAAATATGACGTCAAAAGTGATCTCCGGGGTACCTGGTGTCCAGGGTACCTACTGTGTACCTCGTGTTGTGGAGTTTTTGGCAAATTCATTAAAAATTAGTAAAAAATCATTACTCGGGGGTTTTGGGGCCGCTAACGACGAATATGACATCGGAAGTAATTTCTGGAGTACCTGGTGCACAGGGTACCTACTGTTTATATCGTCTTGTGGAGTTTTCGGCAGAAAATTTACTAAACAATTAGTCAAAAATAATGACTTGGGTATTTTTGGGGTCGCTAACGACGAATATGACATCGGAAGGGGTCTCCGGAATACCTGGTGCCCAGGGTACCTACTTCTTTTGGAGTTTTCGGCAAATTCATTAAAAAATTAGCCAAAAATCATTACTCGGGTTTTTTTGTGTCGCTGACGACGAATATGACATAGGAAGTGCTCTACGGAGTACGTATTACCCAGGGTACCTACTGTTTACCTCGTTTTCCGGAGTTTTTGGCAAATTCAATAAAAAATTAGTTAAAATTCATTACTTAGGGGTTTTTGGGGTCTCTGACAACGAATATGACATCGGAAGTGATCTCCGGTGTACCTGGTGCCCAGGGTACCTACAGTTTATCTCGTAACTAATGATGTTTGACTAATTTTTTAATGAATTTGCCGAAAACTTCAGAAAACGAGGTAAACAGTAGGTACCCTGGATACCAGGTACTCTGTAAGTCACTTCCGATGTCATATTCGTCGTCAGCGACCCAAAAATCCCCCTAGTAATGATTTTTGGCTAATTTTTTAATGAATTTGCCGAAAACTCCATAAGAAGTAGGTACCCTGGGCACCAGGTATTCCGGAGATCTCTTCCGATGTCATATTCGTCCTTAGCGACCCCAAAAATCCCCAAATAATTGTTTTTTACTAATTTTTTAATAATTTTTTTGCCGAAAACTCCACAAGAGAGCTAAACAGTAGGTACCCTGGGCACCAAGTGCTCCGAAATTCACTTTCGATGTTATATTCGTCGTTAGCGGCCCCAAAAACCCCCGAGTAAAAAATTGAACTTATTTTCGCCGATAATTGACGAGTTCTGAATTTTTTTTTATTGTCTGTTTGAGATGCACTTTAAGAATGCATTTTTTGTATGCAGTTTTTCAATCTTATATCATGGCTCCGGTTCACAAAGTTTCCTGGCGCATTCACGAATCGAATGCAAAAAGAATTATTAAGATCCGTCTTGTCCGTTTTTTTTTTTCGGAGGTAAGGCCGATTTTAGTGTTTTATTGCTTCGTCTACTACGGCCAAAATCCAAAACTATTTTGAAGACTTTTTTGATGTTTTCGTCGGTTTTTGACGTGCATCGTCATCTGTGCTAATTTCGCCTCGTTTAAACTTTGAAAACCATTTCCCAACAGTTGATTTTCCTGGTACAGAGTCCGAATAATGTTTATTAAGTCATGCTTTGGCTTCGGCAGTATGTGTTTTGCCAAAAAGCAATGCTTTATTAAGACACGAAATTCCTTTTTATCCATGTTTTTAAACTAACACAAATTGCTTCACTCAAAATGCTATATCTCATAAACTATTAGTTCGAAAGCTGTCAAATTTATACACGCAACTTTTGAAGGTTAGGGCTGACTAAAAATCATATGGATTTAATACCAGTAGTGCCATCTATGTGTCAGCCTACGAACTTTTCATCCCACCTCTAATTTTCTGACATAGTTAATAAAAGATTCACATCAGTAACTTTAAGTAATACATATATTGTTGATTTCTTATATGAACAAGAGGAAAATTTCTCATATTTCTTATATGAGGAAAATATGTATTGGAAAACTTAATATATAGCTGAGAATTTTCTATCAAGTGTATACACGAGAACACAAACGGTGATTCTTTAACATCTGCCATCAAAAGCTTTTATGATTGCCATATATCAAACCTTTGCCTCCTTTCTAGGAAATATCATATTAAGAGCACTAATGGAAAATCAAGTGCGCACAGAATTCCAGTAAGTAGTAATGCAAATATTTTGTTTTATTATGCAGCAGCAATATAACAAGGAAAACATCAGAAACTTAATATTATTAAAATTTTGTTTTAATGAAATTATGCACTTCCTATCGTTTAACAGCAAACAAAGTTAAACAGAAAATTGTAGCCGTATTCTATTTTTCCTTTAATTATAACGAAATTTTAGTAAAAATAATAGTGATCAAAAGAACTTAATACCGTGTTCAAAGAATTTAATTGTTCCATTTTTGGTCAATTCTTCTTCTTGACTCCATCTTTTGCGATCTTGTGCTTCCATTTTACATTTTTGTACCCCAATGCTAGATAAATCGACTTCAACATCATCCATCCATCTTTTTCTGGGACGGCCTAATGATCTTCTACCATCTGGTGTCTCAAAAAATTCTGTCTTAACACTCTGTCTTCCTCTGACCTTACCACATGACCTGCTTACCTTATTCGGTTAGCTTTTATAGGTCTGACGATGTTTTCAGTACCATACAGAGTCACCGATTCAGCATTACGACCTTTCTCCACTCTCCTATCACTTCATCTCTTTGAGTGACAAATATTTTTCAAATACCAGCTTATTTATTTCCGTCTGATATAAAGTCCATGTTTCGCTTCCATGTAATATAACAACTGGGCGAATAATTGACATGTACACTCTTACTTTAGATTTTCTTTTCAGCATCTTCGATCTTAATAATGATGATAGGGAGTATAATGCTCTATTCCCCGCAGCTATCCTTGCTGAGACCTCTTTTTCTATGTGGTTGTCGTCTGTGATTACCTCTCCAGATATTTAAACTCTTTTACCACTTCGAAGTTGTGATCATTAATAGTTATGTTCTGTTTAACTCTTGGTCTTGGATTTTTGGTTACGAGCATGTATTTCGTCTTCTCTTCATTTACTCGAAGGCCCAGACCACCTGTTTCTTCCTCGCGTTCCGAAAACACCTCTATTGCGTCTCTATGACATGCAGCAGGTGGGCGGGGCCTACGTAGCTACGTCACTCTGTGAGTAGAACAGCATTATATTCAGTATTGTCGTATAGTAAACACTGTTTATTTTTGTGTTTAAGATGAATTTTACTTATAATTTGTTACACTTATATGAAAAAATATTATATTCGTAGTTAGATTTGAATAGTCCTTAGGAGGTGTGATCATAAATATAATTAATAAATAAGAAAACTTAGTAATAAAAAAATATAACTGATGGGCTTCATGACTATCGCAGCTTTAACTTTTTTTATCATTTAACACATTACAATTTTATTGTTACCTTTATTATAATATAAGGTGGAAGGCACTTCCACTTGGAATAAAATTATTTCTGTCCTTGTTTTAAAACATTTTTTCTACAACCGTGTTAAAATTGCAATTTTTAGCATCCATAAAAGCGATAAAAATGCTACTTTAAGGCACTAGTGCTTTAAAAAAAATTTATGGCACTGCAATTCGTATTGACCGTAAAGAAATTGATGTAATGTCAAAAAAATATAAAAATGGAATGTCAGTCAAGTTCAAGTAAAAGTTTTTGTAGATATTGTCCTGTAATTACGTTTGTAGAAAAAATATTGTACAATATGCGTGTTAAAAAGTACATTTTTAAGGCATTCATGTGAATTGCAGAACTCGCTATCGCTCATTCTGCAAACTTTCACATGCGTGCCTTAAACGTGTAATTTTAACACTTATATCATAAATAGGTAACTATTAAAAAACGCTCAGACCCGTTCATTGTTATATATAAATGTACGCTTTTTAAACCTAAATTTAAATTTAAACAGGGTGATTCACGCAAGCCAGGTATAGTTCATAAGCTTTATTTTTAATGGAACACCCTATATATTTTTATATTATTAAAAGCTACTTAACAGCCTGATTTCAACGACCCATATCAAGTATGGTGTATTATAGATAATACAGGATGAAATTTTGAAATTACAGTGTATGGAAACCACTTATGGAATAAAATTGTTTGTGTCCCTATTTTAGAAAATTTTAAAAAACGCCAGGATACGTCAACTTTTAAATTTAGATATACTCTCTTTATATACAGGGTGATTTACACAAGTCTATCAGTCCATGATCTTTAATTGTAATGAGACACCCTGTATATTTTTATGTTTCTGGCATTTGCTAAATCACAAAAAGTGTATTGTATAGGGTCTATTATGAATAATACAAGATGGAATTTTAAAGTTATATAGGTTAAATTTTCGTCAAGATATTAAATAGGTACCTAGGACTATTCCACGAATATATGACTGTCTTGGATTATCGCGACAACGAATATTTTAGTGTGCAACATAAGAAGTGCGAAAGTAAATAGCTCTAATAATTGTTCCAATAAACAACAATGTATTTTGCAATTTACTTTCGTTCTTCATAAATTTGCACAGTAAAATATTCGTTGTCGAGATAATCCACAACAGTCTTATGTTCGTGGAATAGGGTATACATAAAATTTTGAAATTATCTGATAATTTATCATACTTTAAATAATAGTGCAGTATATTTTAATAATAATAGTATTTTTAAATTTAGCTAAATAAAGACACATTTTCTAAACTAAGTATTAGTAATATTTTTTTTTGGTTGTGTATTTTTAGTGTCTTGACGAAATTTATGAATAATTTAAAAATTTCACCTTTTCAAAATTTCACCTTATATTGTTCATAATGGACCCTAATAATACATTTTTTTTGAGATGAAGTTATAAAGTAGCTTCTAAGCACATAAAAATATACAGGGTGATCCATTAAAACTAAATATCATGGACTATGCTGTACTTGCGTAAATCACCATGTAAATTTAAATCTATGTTTGTAAAGCGCCCATTTAAATTTAAAATTTGACCTGTTTCGGCATTTTTTATAATTTTTTAAAATAAGGACAAACAATGTTATACCATTAGTGGATTCCATAGTTAATAATTTCAAAATTCCATCCTGTATTGTTCATAATTCACCCTACATGATATAGTTAGTTAAAATCAGTTTGTTAAGCAGCTTTTAAAAATATAAAAAAATATAAAATTGTACAGGGTATTCTATTAAAAATAAAGCTTTTATGGACTCTATTTGACTTTTATGAACCACCCTGTAAATTTAAATTTGTGTTTAAAAAGTGCAGATATTTATTTAAAAATCGACGAGTATCAGCGTTTTTTATAATTTTTCGAAACAAGGACAGAAATAATTTTATTCTAGAAGTGCCTTCCACACTGTATAATTAGACGTATGTTGCCTAATAATAAAAAAAATCATATTTCTGATTGATTTTTATTATTAGAATATGTTCTCAATAATTATATTTAATCATACTAAAGAAAAGAGCACTTGTAGAAAGTTTCACAAATGATATTAAAAGCTAAAATTCCCAAATCCTAATGGCAATGCATTCGAAATTTAAAGGATATACTCACAACGTGACGTCATGCGCGACCTGAACGAAGTTAGGAACGCTACGTATCCTACCTTGGGTTATTGTATCATGATGATAAGGTGTCTCCTTGTCTAAGTCCTGATGTTATATTATACTAAATTGCGTCGATGTTCTCTTTCCTATTTTTACCTGTGTATATGAATCTGTCACGCACATTTGCGTTATATCCACTAATTTTCTTGGTATTTCCATTTCCTTTCGTTGCTAGCCATAGTATGCTTCTTTTTATATGGTCAGTTGACCTCTTAAAATAATACAATCGAAAAATCCTACCAAACACGAATCTTACATTTTTGAGATCGGGGTAAATTTATCCACTTTTTGGTTTTTGTGGCTACAACTCAAAACCTGTGTCTGCTTCACTTGCCATATGACTGTGACATGTGCGTACTCACTTGAGCATTTCTCTCCGAACGAAACGAACGAGCGGAGCGCGCTTTACCAATAAAATTGTTTTAGTCAGTATGTGTTCGCAAGCAAGGTTCTGCCGAACCGAACGAACCGATCATTTTTGGGGGAGTTTCGGTAACCGACGAAAAAGTCAAAAGCGAGCATTTGTTCATTTACGCTGAGTGGGTACTGCCGTTTACTGTTTTCGTTGTGTTCGTGCAAATATTAAATTAATAAAAAAATATGAATAAAATATTTTTAAGAATTGCTTTTCTTAAGTTACGAGTGACTAAAATTAAACATATAAAAAAATCAACTAAAAAGCAAAAAATAAAAAAAAATTGAAAAAATCTAACACATTCGTCAAAGAAAAGCGTCTTCATCGAATAAACGGTTTTCGCACCACGCTTTTCTTTAACGAGTGTGTTAGATTTTTTAATTTTTTTTATTTTTTGCTTTTTAGTTGATTTTTTTATATGTTTAATTTTAGTCACTCGTAACTTAAGAAAAGCGTTTCTTAAAAATATTTTTTTCATATTTTTTTATTTTTTACTTTTTAGTCTTACACTTTTCAAACATTAAAATATACCGTCATGTTCATTAAAATATATATAAAACATATGATGTACAAACATGAAAAGTAGTGGGAATCGGCAAAAAATTTGAAACTTTATTGTTTATTTATGAAGCATAACGTAAACAATTAACGTAAAAAGTAAAATATGTATAGTTCATATAATTAGCTACAATCTGTAAAAGTTTCAAGTTTCTTCATTGTAAAAACAAGAGAATTTAAGCATTTTCCGTTAAAATCGTTTTTTATGTAAACAATTAATAAACAAAAAGAAAATTATTGACCATTCGTGTATTGTTCCCGCGGATGCATATTATGTCTGCAAATTTTTAGTCATTTGCATTGAAAAAAGGCAGTCAAGTTAACGTCCAAATATTTGACCCAAACGATTGAACTAAAGGAAAGCGTTTAATTAATTAATACGACAAAACGAATTCTAATGTTAACTGTAGCACAAAACGTCTCTACAGGTGGTTTTTCTAAGACTACGATAAAAACACGAATTTTTTAAATTAGAGTTTTGATTGAAATTTTGTTTCTTATCGTATTGAAATTTGACATGAATAAACGCCGATTTATATACAGTGAGCACGTAAAGGTTGGAATAAATTCATTTTCTCGAGAATGTACAATTTTGGAAAAAAATCCCGAAACAGGTCGATTTTTATCTTAAAATTAAGAATTTTTGGCATGTATATCATACTAGTGACGTCACCAATTTGGGTGTGATGACGTGATCGATGATTTTTTTTAATGAGTATAGGGGTCGTGTCACAGCTCATTTGAAAGGTAATTCAATTTTCTATTCAGTAATATAAACAATATCATAATTATTTATACAGGGTGTCCAAAAAATGTTTTTCGGATTAAATTTATTGACATAAAAAAGAAGAATCTGTGTAATTTATTCAATTCAAAATACATTTTACTGCTATCAGAAAACAGGAAAAAATGTTTATTTGACAAATAAAAAATATTGTTTCTTGCAAATTTAATATTAAAGCAGCCACCCACCTGCCTCTTGACAATTTGAGCATTTAATTTAAGCGAAAAGCAATATTTTTTCTCAAATAGATATTTTTTTCTGTTTTCTGAGACCAGTAAAATGTATTTTGAATTAAATAAATTACACATAGTCTTCTTTTTATATCAATAAATTTAATTCAAATTTTTTTTTGGCACCCTGAACAGATAATTATATTAACGTTTATACTACTGAATAGAGAATTTATTTACCTTTCGAATGAGCTATCACACGACCCCTATTCTTATTAAAAAAAAATTATTAATGGCGTCATGACGCCCAAATGGGTGACGTCACTAGTATGATATATATGCCAAAACGTCCTAATTTATAAATAAAAATTGACCAGTTTCGGAATTTTTTTCCAAAATCGGCTATTTTCGAGAAAATGAATTTATTCCAACATTTACGTGCTCACTGTATAAACAAATATATGAGCGTTCAAAATTTGAAACTTTGTTGTTTATTTATGAAGCATAACGTAAACAATTAACGTAAAAAGTGAAATTATGTATAGTTCATGTCATTAGCTACAATCCGTAAAAGTTTTAAGTTTCTACATTGTAAAAAATAAGAGAATTTAAGCATTTTCCATTAAAATCGTTTTTTTTTTATTTAAACAATTAATGAACATAAAAAATGTTTTTATTGACTATTCGTGTATTGTTTCCGCGAATGCATATGTCTGCAAATTTTCATTCATTTACATTGAAAAAAAGTCACTCAAATTAACGTCTAAAGAAATGATACAATCTATTGAAGTAAAGAAAAGCGTTTAAAAAAGGACTTTTTATTTTTTTATTGAGCTAATGCCTCGACAACTAATGGCCATTGGCATGGTAGGTACGGTGAATTTTTGCAGTTAAGAATTTCGGAGATCGCTGGGAAAATTTACACTCAAAATAACAAAATTCAGTTTTACAACACTGTGTGAATGTTGACAGTAACATATCCCTCTTAAGATAAACAGAACTGTAATTTAGTCCAGACAAATTAATATATTTTTGCCAACAAAAATGAGATTTTTCAACCAAATAATATTTCAAATATGATGTGCAAAATAATTTTTAATTGGGTTCTGTTATTAAGCTTGCTTTTTTGTCATTAAACTAGAAAAAACTTTTTCATTAAAATAAAAATTAAATTAAACATTAAATTTCATTAATTAAATCATTATCGTCCAGCTATCGTCTTAATTATTTTAACCGTACTAATATCCGTCGACTAATTCTGATTAATGGGTTGTTAAAACATTTTATCTGCAGCGGCTTCTGGAATGTCTTAAAAATATCGAATTTCATTGATAAAATGCGCATATCCCACCGACCTTCGCTTCGATCATACCTAGTGTTACGTGTAGAGTGTGTGTTGAGTAAGTGTCTTGTTACTTTGCAAAGTCGACGTCATTGTCTTTGCAAAGAGACGCTATTGTATCCGAATGTCTGCGGTCCCTCCGGTGAGTACCGATCCCACAAGGACAGAAATTATTTTCATTTATTAATTTATAATAAACGGAAAATCTCTGACCCTGGTGAGATTTGAACTCACGACCATTCGGACCTTTCGATCCAAAGGTAGGCGCTCTTGCCACTGAGCCACAAAGGGGGTTAAAAAAAGAATTGATTCGTTCTGTATGTATGGATAATGACGGCTGAAAAAGTAGGATGTAACTAAGAAGAAGAAAAGAAACAGCTTGCCAGTTTCCGAAGACAAAAGCAAAGAGTCCCAAATCGATGGATTTGGGTAGTATTTTCAAAATTCTTATCAGAACTAATAATAATTACTTTTTTAGAAGTAGATGTCCATATGTCTTAACAACGTTGTTTTGTTGCGACTTACAAACAACCTCCTTATCCGATGTCTTTTTGTTTTTTATTTCTTTCTATTTGTAATAAATTGAATAAGAAAAAAGCTCCAGCAGCTATAACCATTTTTGAAGAAGTATTGAACTTGACTATAGGTTCAATTTTAAAAATGATATTTTTTACTAATGGTCCAAGAGCTGTGAGACATTTTTGAGTAGGTATTTTAGGCAAGCTGAAAATTTTTCAGGTGACTCTTCCATAATAGCCTAATACAAAAATGCCGGTCTGGCTGGAGGGTAGCGGTTATTTTCCCCAAAAATCCCCCCCAAAGTTAAAAAAAGGGTAAAAATTGTTATTACAAAAAATATCATTGACGTGACTTTAAAGTAAATTTAAATATTCAAATATTAGGAAAATAAACAAGCCAGGCGATTTGAGGGCGATTTTAGCTCTACAAGATACTTGCATGGGCGTCCCAGGATTATTTTCAGGGGATGCATATTAACTTCAGAAGATTTTATCTGAATCTGTACATACTATTAACAAGTATAAAATATACAACTATACATGCATAGCTATGTATATTCCTTCTGGACAGGGAGGTACAATTGTTATTTTGACAGGGTATTTTTTAATATTAAAAATAAATATTCTAAAAAAAGGCAGCTTTTTGGTGAAATTTTCCAACTGCCATGTGATCAAACAAATTACGGGTTCATATAAATGAAAAGCGCTATAGGTAAGCAGCAGTGTGAGAAAAAGCGTATACCGATAGCTGTTTGCGTCCTCTGTTCTAGCGAAGTGAGTCCGTTCGCTCGAGAAAAATCACGTGACCTGGTGATACCCATGTTGTTGTGCCTCGAAACGTTAGAGTAATTGTTATATATTATAGTTTTTTAAGTAACTTTTCCTTAATTAAAGGAAAATAATACGTACTATACAATAGATTTTGCAAATATGATAGGAAATGACAAATTTATTATTATAAATATATAGGTAGAAAATTATAAAACTATAAAACTAAATAAATTCTGTGTCCGAATCTTGTACTTCTTCTTCAAACTCCTCATCTGAGCTTAAATATTCATTCTTTTCTTCTTCGTCAGACTCCCCTCGAGACTCAGATTCTTCTTCTACATGAACTGTAGATAGTTGTAATATGCATTTAGAATTTATTAAAAATTAATTACTGATTAATTAATTGATTTGCTACGTATTCTCTATCATTTTGTACGGAGTCGAAGCCTGCACAACCACGGGCGCATCTGAAGAAAGACTTGCCATTGTTGAGATGTGGTGTTATCGAATAATGTAAAAAAATAATGTACACAACACGTAACAAACGCGGAAACATTAAGAAAGATGAAAATTAGACAAGAAATACTCAACACTATGAAGGAAAAAAATGAGCTACTTTGGTCATATACTAAGAAATAAAAAACCTGATGTGATTGGTTATATAAGGAAAAGTATTAAGTATTGGTTTTAAAAGAAAGAATACGTAGCAACTCAATTAATTAATCACTAATAATCTTTTAATTAACTCTAAATACATATTATAACTATTTACAGATTAGGTAGAAGACGAATCTGAGTCTTGAGGGGAGTCTAACAAAGAAAAAGAGAATGAATATTTAAGCTCAGATGAGGAGTTTGAAGAAGAAGTACAAGACACAGAATTAATTTAGTCTATAGTTTAATACTTTTCTACCTATATATTTATAATAATACATTTGTTTTTTTTTTCTATCATATTTGCAAAATCTACAGTGATGAGCGCGCTAATAACCGGCAAAACAGCTCAAAAGATGGAAAACATAATACATCTCGAAACAAAAAGAGATGAAACTCTTTTTGTTTCGCAATGTGTTATGTTTTCAACCTTTTGAGCTATTTTGCCGGTTATTAGTTTGCTCATCACTGTATTGTATAGTACGTATTATTTTCCTTTAATTAAGAAAAAGTTACAACAACATGGTTATCGCTAGGTCACGTGATTTTTCTCGAGCGAACGGACTCGCTCAGTTAGAACAGAGGACGCAAACAGCTATCGGTATACGCTCTTTCTCACACTGGTGCTTACCTATAGCGCTTTTCATTTATATGCACCCGTAATTTGTTTGATCACATGGCAGTTGGAAAATTTCACCAAAAAAAACCTGTCTTTTTTAGAATATTTATTTTTAATATTAAAAAATACCCTGTCAAAATAACAATTGCACCTCCCTGCCCGGAAGGAGTGTACATAGCTATGCATGTATAGTTGTATATTTTATACTCGTTAATAGTATGTACAGATTCAGATGAAATCTTGTGAAGTTCAGATGCATCCCCTGAAAATAATCCTGGGACGCCCATGCAAGTATCTTGCAGAGTTAAAATCGCCCTCAAATCGCCTGGTCTGTTTATTTTCTTTATATTTGAATATTTAAATTTACTTTAAAGTCACGTCAATGGTATTTTTTGTAATATCAATTTTTGCCCTTTTTTTTAAATTTGGGGGGGATTTTTGGGGAAAATAACCGCTACCCTCCAGCCAGACCGGCATTTTTGTATTAGGCTATCATAGAAAAGTCACCTGAAAAATTTTCAGGTTGCCTAAAATACCTACTCAAAAATGTCTCACAGCTCTTATACTATAATGTTTTGATGCTTGAAAATCGTCATCCTTCGTTGTTTTTTTAGTTTTAAATTGATTATAACTCCAAAACGATCAATTTAAGAGAAAAATTATTGCAAAAGGCCTTTTTTGTTTAGAATGATCCAATAAAACTAAAGTAATATCTGCCCGAGCCGAAGACTTTTTTTATATTCATAAAAGAAATTATTTTTTAATTGTTAATTAATTGTAGTCAGAACAACATTAAATCGGGCACCTCTTGATTTTTATAATTGTTAACATACTAAATTTAATTGTTTATAAGACTCTGGCTCATAAACTAAAAGAGATAAAAAAAATGTTTTAATTAAAATTTATTCCCCAATAAAAAACGAAGAAAAAAACGTTTACTAAACTTAAATGCAGCAATTAGAACTCCAGATATTGTAAAATAAGTGCATAATGCAAATTGCAAAATAAGTATTTTTCGAAACTTTTTCGATCGTAACTTGGCTTCTACGCATTGAAATGAGCCGTAGAAGGTCTCATTTTAAAGCTTAATTAATAGGTTTCCAAACAAAGTTTGTTAAATTATAATAAAGGCATAATAAAGGCAGTTTTTGATTTTTTTTCCATTTAGAGTTGGACCACCATCTCCATATAGCTATTTCAGCATTCCATGCATCTTCAGTGAAGCTATGCAATTACAACTCTGAAGCGAATATTAACAACCCTGCTTATTTAAGGAAAACCATCGCGATACAATGATTCCACCTTTTGAGACGCAATCTAGCGATATCTCTCGCAAAACGAGGAAAACAACGAAAAGCCCTAGATACAAAGTTTACTACTTTTTAAACAATTAGAATAATTGAAATAAAAATATAATAAACAATATTTTAAATCCAAGACTTTTCGTTAATAAACTGCTTTCTGGCTGCATCCTCTATCTCTGTCATTTACAATATATAAGTACAAGAGACGACGAAAATAGCAGAAAGCAAATAGGACACTTTGGCTACGCATTTACCTTCTCTCCGTCAAGGAAAAGGACCGAAAGACAGTTTCTAAATACTCAATTCTGAGTAAAGATCAAAAATAATAAAGAGAGTTTTTGTTTTTATTCGATTCAGAGTTGGACCACCATCCCCATATAGTTATTTCAGCATTCCATGCATCTTCAGTGAAACTATGCAGTCACAACTCTGAAGCGAATATAACAACCCTGCCTATTTAAGGGAAACCATCGCGATACAATGATTCCACCTTTTGTAACGCAATCTAGCGACATCTCTCGCAAAACGAGGAAAACAACGAAAAGCCCTAGATACAAAGTTTACTACTTTTTAAACAATTAGAATAATTGAAATAAAAATATAATAAACAATATTTTAAATCCCAGACTTTTCGTTAATAAACTGCTTTCTGGCTGCATCCTGTATCTCTGGCTTTTACAATATATAAGCACAAGTGACGACGAAAATAGGAGAAAGCAAATAGAGGACACTTTGGCCACGCATTTACCTTCTCTCCGTCAAGGAAAGGGACCGAAAGACAGTTTCTAAATACTTAATTCTGAGTAAAGAATTGTTTAAATTATTTGTTAAATTACTTTTTTTATTTGTTTTAAAGTTATACACGTTTAAAGTTATAATTTAAAAAAAAAATTGAACATTAATTTGTTTTTAAGGGTTTCAAGTAAATTTGAGCTATAAATATTTATACTTTAAATAACAATAATGATAGAAGAACCCAATAGAAACAATTTGAGCTTATAAAAATGTTCGTAAATTTATTTTTGGTCAAAATGTCGATATTATATTGGCGCGCTATGAGGCGCAATATCGGCTCACAATCAAGTAAGTGACGAAATTCGTAGCCAAAATATTGATATTTTGACCAAAAATAAACATATTTTTTTAAGCTCAAAATGTTCCTTTTAAGTTCTTCTATCATTATTGTTAATTAAAGTATAACTGTTTATAGCTCAAATTTGCTTGAAGCCCTTATAAACAAATTAATGTACAATTTTTTTAAGAAAATTATAATTTCAAACGAATATAACTTTAACACAAATGAAGATAAAGTAATTTAACAAACTTTGTTTGGAAGCCTGTTTTTAATTTAGCTTTAAAACTAGACTTCTAAGGCTGATTTGCTTGCGTAGAAGCCGAATTACGATCAATAAAATTTCGAAAAATGCTTATTTTGCAATTTGCAATTTGCATTGTGCACCAATTTTAAAAATATTTTGAGTTGTAATTCTTGGATTTAAGTTTAGTGAACGTTTTTTCTTCGTTTTTTATTAAGGAACACATTTTATTTGAAAAAAATTTTTACCTCTTTAAGTTTATGATCCAGAGCCTTATAAACAATTAAATTATTTTTACCAATTTTTTGACCACCGGGATCGAAATCCACCCTCGAAATTCGTAATCAGCAGCCAAAAATCCATAAGAAACCGTTGAGTTTGTCCATCAGAATTGAAAAGGACATGGTGAACTCTATTTGGCGCCTAGACTATATTATTTGATAAATAATGACATGATTTCAAAGTCAGTTCAGTATGATATATTTCCTAGGGCGTTATTTTTAAAAATAACACCCTATGAGGTCCGGTTTCACCAACAACAAATAAATAAATAAACAGCCATTCATAGAATAAAATTTATTAGAGGTTTATATTTATATTTTGTTTCAATATAATTTTGATAATTTAAAGTTAAGCTGGCGAATTTATTTATTTATTAAGCGCAACAGGCCTTGTAGGCCTATGGCTAAAATGTTTACATTTCTGATTATATATAATATGTATCGGTTTTAGAACGTCTTTCGACGTTGTCCGATGCCTAACTTCCACGTCCTTCTATCATCCCATTGGCCATCTCTAAGATCCCTTGCACTCATTGCTTTGGTTACCCCTTCTTTCCATGTCTTTTTGGGTCTTCCTCGTTTTTTGCGGTTTGGTGGTACCCACTGCATGATCTTTTTGGGCAATCTTGTGTCTTCCATTCTTTGAACATGACCATACCAAATCAAATGTTTCCTCTCAATGTCTGTTGTTAAGTAGCCATCTATTCCAATTCGTCGCCTTACTTCCTCATTTCGAACTCTTTCCCTACGGGATATACCTAACGATCTTCTAAACACATCCATTTCTACACCTTCTAATTTTTTTCTGTTGTTCTCGGTTATTCTCCAAGTTTCTGCTCCGTAAAGTAGGCTGCTTCTAATAAGTGTTTCATAGATATTGTATTTTCGCTGTATTCCTATTTCGGAGCTCCAAAGTATTCCATTTAGTCAGCCAATTGTTCTTCTAGCTTGTGTTAGCCTTTTCTTTATTTCCTCATCGCCTTTTCCCGTTCTATCGAATATTACTTCCAGGTACGTGTATTCACTACAGGATGTGATTTGTTCATTATCCTCTAGTTCGATATTGGATAACTCAGCTCCTATGGGTAGGTATTTAGTTTTTTCCACATTAATTTCCAAGCCCCACTGTTAATATTCCTCCTTTAGTTTTCTTGCCATATACTGTAAGTCGTCTTTATCATTCCCTATGATCACTTGGTCATCAGCAAATTGTAAGGTATATAAACAAACCTCTCCGAGGTCTATATTCCACTCACAGATACTCTGTCGAAAAACGATCCACACTTCGCAGGATATTCGATCATCCATCGAAGCCGCTGTCAGGTTTCACGTGGGAATGGTATTCTCGTGAAACACGGAATACCGCACAACACACACACACATTCCCACAAAATTTTCGTCCACCTGATGTGGACTTCCTGGCAATTGACGTGAACATCCCCAATAACGAAACCCTCACGATAGTCTCTTACTACAAACACCCGGACAACCACTCAACAGGCAATTGCTAGAGTACTTTTCGAGGCTCGGCAAGGCTGTGTTGATGGGCGATCTAAATTGTAGACACACACAGTTTGGTGATCACCGTCAAAACCCAGAAGGCATCCGCCTCACGGATTATCTACTAGACCTTCCTATTTCAAGAATCGCCAACACTGAATTCACGTTTTTGAACGCCAATGGGGCTTCTATTGTCGACCACATCCTAGTTACTAGTAACATTCTGGATCGGTTCGGGGATAGATGCCACGTAGGCGATTCGATAACGTCAGACCACTTACCTCTTCTTGTCGACACCGACATACTCATTCCAAAACAACCAAACCCTCCAAGATCTATAAGAGACTATCGTCACGCTAACTGGACTGAATTCCAAAACTTCATCACACAAAATCTCCCTATGTTAGGCGAACTCGATACTAACGATAGTATCGACACCAGTGCAACCGATATCGAGAACCTCATCACTGAGGCGATCACGCACGCAATTCCACTCAAACAAATAACCTATACATCACCGGCACTTCCACAATACATCATTGCCAAAATTCAACAAAAACGACGTCTTCTACGTCAATACAAGACCAACAGAAACCCACTAATCAAAACAGAGTACAACCGGATCTGTGCCAGGATAAAGAGGGAGATATCTGTCCTAACGGCTCGCCGGTGGGAAGATGCTACCTCAAAACTGGACTACAGAGACGGAGGTAAATTCTGGCAAAAATTCAAAGTCCTAACAAAACAAAAATTATCTCAACCATCTCATCTGTTGGTCAACAATCACATAGTCAATTCCCCAGAAGGGAAAGCCGAAGCATTCAGAAATTCGCTTCAAAACAATTTTCAAACGCCAGATAACCCGAACTTTGATCGCATATTTAAATTCAACACAGAATACATAGTAAATGTTACTCTCAACCACTACATTCCAGTCTATGATCCTATCATGGACCCCCTCACCGACAGGGAAACGGAGAGCTTTTGCCAAATCGGCAAAAACGGCGCTCCCGGACCTGATGGCATCAACCGAAGGTGTCTCAAAAAACTTCCAGAGAGTATCATTCCTCTTCTAACTAAAATATTCAATGCATGTCTCAAAAACAGCCACTTTCCTACTCCTTGGAAAGTGGCCAACACCATCATGCTTTTGAAAAAAGGCAAACCCCCAACCGACGTAAAATCCTATAGACCAATCTCATTAATCAATACTCTGGGTAAAGTTCTTGAGCTAATCCTAAAAGAGAGGCTCAATAACTTTCTCGAAAATCACAATATCATTCCAAAATTCCAATATGGATTCCAGTCAGGTAAATCTACTAAACATGCATTAATAGATTTCACTACCAAAGTTACTCAAACCATCAACGATGGTTCATTCGCCATAGCCACATTTCTGGATGTGCAGAAGGCTTTCGACCAGGTCTGGCACGACGGGCTTGTTCGGAAACTTCTGGACATCGGGCTACCATTGCAATTTACCAAAATTGTACACTCCTACCTCCACAACCGTACTGTCAGAGTTAAAATAGGCGATCAAAAGTCCACCCCCTTCACTCCACAAGCTGGAGTTCCCCAGGGTTCAGTCCTAGCGCCGCTGTTGTACATCATCTACAACAGCGACATCACTAACCAAAATATCCCAGGTACTCGGCTGTTTCTCTATGCAGACGACACGACTTTGCTCTCAACCAGAGATGGGCATCGACACGTCGACTTTAATTGTCGACACAGACGTGTCGACAATGTCGAGAACGTGTCAACAATGTCGACAATGTCAGCAACGTGTCCATAATGGAAAAAAGTGAGGTTATGTTATGAAATTATTCAGTTGTAAACTTTGAATGTGATCTGATCTGATCAGAATCAAAATGAGTGGCAGAAAACTGAATAAAAACTATGATATATTATCATTCAAAGTATTAAAGATAGAAGGAAAGCACGCGGCTAAATGTTGTGTATGTGGAAATGTGATAAAAAATACAGCTGCAGCAAGATTGCAAAGTCACAGGTAAGAAGAAATATTTTAATTAATTTTAGCTGGATAGCTATAGAGATTTATTCTCTGAAATTGATATTTGTATCGGCTGATAACTAACCCCGTCCCGTACTTTCATTTTAAGAAACGTCTGCAAGTTAGATCGTGGCAATGGTAATCAATCCAATAATCAAATGTCGCATGTTTCGATATACGAAAATACTGGCTCAGACACAGGTTTTACACCTACAGTTAATCCACAAGTGAGTATATAGGACGTATGTTCTACTACATATTTAGCAGGGGCGGATCTAGAAAAAATTTTGGGGGGAACTTTTTGAAATTACATTTATCTATAATATAAAAATGAATCGTAAAATGTGTTCGGAGCCGCATAACTCAACAACGCATGGATCACCATTTCGGTAGTAGTATATTGGAGAAAACATGGCGTCAAAAACCGTATAGCCATCTAACGGCAAGAAGTGAAAATAACGCACTATATATTATTGTAGATTTCTTGATTACTATTTAATTCGAATTCGGAAGGGGACATAAATTGCATCAGTTTTCACCCCAGAATTTGTATTCTGAGGTTTTCACGTTGTTGCATCTCTATATACAGGGTGTCCCATTTAAAAAACACCAAGTTTAGTATTTTACGGCAAAAAACGGATTGGCCTATTGAATTAAGTACAAAACGCTGTATCTATGCCAACTTCTGTATACAGGGTGTCCGTAGATCCGCCCTTCATATTTAGTCACCTTTCTTTTTTAGTTTCTTTTTATTTTGAATTTTAGAATACAACGAACGGTAGTTACGAAGTTATGGAAGATGGTTCGCTAGCTATTGTGACTGGAACTTCACCTGAAAACATGCTAGATGGAATTATAGAAAATTCATTAGATACCGATGCCGCCTTATTGGAATTGGAAGAAAACAATGGTGTAGCAATTCAAGGCACTCATAGTATTGTTGAAAATATGATGTTATCAACTACTGATACTGAGAGTAGTAATTTGACTAACTTAAGTACTCCAACTTCCTCCAGCACAAGCTACACAAGCACGAATAAAAGAAATTTATTCGCTACATCTCAAGCTAGACCAGCCAAAAAATCAAAGAAAATCACCGACCATATGGACATATTACAAGAGTATGAAGAGGAGAAGATAAGCACTGCACTAGCCAAATTTATATTCGGCTGTAACTTACCATTTACTGTGGTAGAATCACCTCTCTTTAAAAATTTTATAAAAACGATCCGTCCTGCTTATTTAGACAAAATTCCTGGCCGGAAAAAACTTTGTACATCGCTTTTAAATAAGTGCTATGAAGACTGTATTGAGATTTCACGTAAAAAAGTGGAAACCGAGTCAGTCATTTTGTGTGACGGTTGGAAAAACTCATCTACTAATTCTAAAACGGTTGTGACAATGTTGCATAGTGCAGACGGAAAAAATGCCTTTCTTGATGCTTGGGATTTAACCACGGAGTCTGAGACTGGAGAAAAACTTGCCGAAATAATAACAGAATCTAAAAAAATTGCAAAAGAAAAATACGATGTAGATGCGTACGGTATAGTTTCGGATAATGCTAGTGCAATGATTAAAATGGGATCCCTCCTCAAGCACAACATGTGGCACTCTACGTGCAGTAGCCACACCGGCAACCTTTTAGCCAAAGACGTGCTGGATAAAAAGTTAGTCGACAATGTGGTCATTGTCCTCAAAGAATTTAAGCAACCAGATTTAGAAAAAATGATAGTTGATAAGGGAGGGCGCAGAATCAAATTGCCGGCCGAAACAAGATGGTGCTCTTACCGAGATTCTTTCGAAAGTCTCCTAGAAAATCTGGTATATATGAAACAAGTAGCCGCTGTAACGAAAAAAAAGATTAAGCCGAAAGTCAAGGAATTAATCTTCAACGATGAATTTGTGGATGAGATTCAACAGAACATAGAAATTTATGAACCCATTTGTAATCTGATCAATGTTTGTCAGAAATCTGACACATCTGTAGCAGATGCCGTTCATCTGTGGCTCAATTTGAATCTGCCAGATAACCTTAAAGAAAAATTGAAACACAGACAACAAATGGCGTTAAACGTGTACGCATTAACTGCGTACTATCTGCATCCGAAATATGAAAATTCCAAGCTTACGTCAGAGCACACTGGTATAATAACTCAGTTCTTACTCAGAAAGTTGTGCAATCAGGGCATAGAAGAATGGGACAAATTTAACACTAAATCGGGTAAGTCTTTCAGACAAAATTATCGCTCTTTTGATTTTTAATATATTAGGTTTACAATTTCAGGAATATTCTCAACACTTTGAGAAAAAGGAGTTGAAAAGCCTCTAGTATTTTGGCGAGTGGTCAAACTGGAATGCCCAATTCTTGCTAAAATGGCTCTCAGACTTCTAAAAATGCCAGCCTCCTCAGCTCAAATCGAGAGACTCTTTTCAAATTGGGGACACATTCACAGTCTGATAAGAAATAGATTAACGTTCACTAATTCCAAGAAATTGGTACATATTTATGTTTCATTAAAGGGAGAGTATCCTGATAAAAATAGTTATGACCTGGACGAGGAAGAAATTGTAGATATGGACGGGGAAAGTACAACTATTTGATGTATTATTGGTTAAATGTTTTCTTTGGTTAAAAATTAGCAAAACCGCAAAATGTTGTAATGTTTTTATTATGCAGTCTCTGCCAAAGCACGAAGAGATTCAACACTGTTTCAGTAATTATTATACTATAATTATTATAATAAAGAGTTAGTAAAATTTAAAAAAAAGTAAACGAAATGTTAGGAAACAAGGTAAGGTTTCAATGTACTGAGATATGTTTGATTGTGGTTTTGAATCTTACCTCGTTTACTGACGTTTAGGTTTACGTTTCTTTTTAATTTTTTTAAACCTTTCTGTAAATGTTACGAGTTTACGAGTAACGATAGAAAATTAAAAATCTATGAAAATTTGTTTTGCTGGTTTTTTCTGGTTTTGCATCTATATGGTAATATTTTAGATTCATTACATTGCATTACTCTATCATGAGGTTTGCACATAATAAATTGTCTCTATATGAATCTATTTAAAATTCATTTACACTTGAAAAACCTGCAATCAAACAATTATGGAATATCCTATGAATTTGACAATCGCAAGTTAATAGTGAGGTTAAAAGTTTCAAAAGTTTGAGATTATTTGGTCTCTTTTGCAACTTGTTGAAACATTAATGCATACTTTTTCAATAAGTCAGCGCAGCCAGATTAACCTAAAATTTCAAATTAGTGCGCACGGAACGTCATTCTGATCGTTTGCTAATTGTCGACATACTCGACATTGTCGACATTGGCAACAACTTTAAATCACTCGACATCGACATGATTGTCGACATGTCGACAATCGAATTGTCGACATGACATTATCGACACCGCCCATCCCTGCTCTCAACTACCTCTCGATACAACCCAAGACTCCTCTTTAGAAGAGCCCAGGCTCTGTTGGACGGCGTCGGCGAATGGTGTTGTAAGTGGAGAGTCACGCTGAACGCGAACAAAACAACAACAATTGTGTTTCGCGCCCCTTCTGTGTCACATAGAATCATTCGCAATGAAGACGACCAATATCCTCTGAGTCTGTTGGGAGAAAGGCTTGTTGTTAGCCCGACTGCGAACTATTTGGGAGTACTGTTTACCAGGACTCTCAACTGGGACGCAGATCTAAAGGCAACTTTAAATAGGGTAAGGAACAGGGCCAGACTTCTCAACGCTCTCTCTGGAAAAATTGAAATCACAAGAAGACTCTCATTCACACTTACAGGACCTTTATTCGACCCGTCATGGAGTACAAATCATGTATCTACTCTCTTTGCTCAAGACAAAAACAAGAGAGGTTGTTGAGGACAGAGCGTAGAGTCTTGCGTAGATGTAACTATGAGCACTGGCGATATCCCTCAAACGAAATCCATAACATCTCGAACACCCCCAAAATCACCGAGAGAATAAACTCTCTGAACAGGAACTTCACAATCAAAGTAATCAACGGCCCCCCTTCCGACACCCAAGAATCTCTCAAATGTTCCTGTTCATCTTCCGGCCACGTACTCCACCGAAAACCCAAACGCAAAAAAATTCATGTACCGTCCGCTCTAATGCAAACATGCATTGACGAACTCCCGGTGGAGTACGAAAACATCCTTGAGGCTACCCCGTTAGCCTACCGTACCCACCTCTAACATTTCCTCTTCCCTACCCCGAACAAGGAGAAGTTGGTTTTTTGCGGTTTCCCAACTTCATTGCACAATTATACCTGTTCGTCCCAAGAAAATAGCCGCAACTATTTTCTCCACTCGAACGCTCACTGTCCACGCTGCGCTCAAAGCCACCTCCTGACCGCCGACGAGGGACGCAGGTTCGCCTGTCGTTGTACAATGGTTTCTAGGGAGACTGGTCGAGAGCAAAGCACGGACAGTACACGTAAATGTCTATGGAACCAACAACAATCCATCAAACTTTCTTCTCTGTTGACTTCTTAGCCTTCTGGACACCACCGTCCGGCATAACCAAGGATCCAAGAACACCAGGACACGGCGCTTGCCCCAGTGTGTTTTTCGGACTGTTTGCTTTTGCTGCCAACACTAAACATTCACCTCAAACCCTGAAGAGGACAAAATCCTAAACGGGGAAGCACATTGAACGCATTTCTTCTGATCATTATCCAGACAAGCAAATCAAACAATGTAGTAGTAGGTCTATACCCATACCGTGGCATTTACGTTTCCACTGGTTTAGTGCTTTTGCAACATATATCTTGAAACATTTCTGAGTACATTAATAATATAATAAATAACTTAAAATAACTTATAAATTTTATTTAATTACACTTCAGTCTTTTTATACACTCCTTCACCACCTCTCTCCATCTCCTTCTGTCCAATGCTAGTTCTTTCCATCTCTCAATGTTACTTTTCTTTAAGTCTTCATACACACTGTCCTTCCATCTTTTCCTTGGCCTGCCTTTCCTCCTCTTTTGTATTGGTCTTCGTGAGAGTACCATTTTTGGCATTCGTTTACTTCCCATTCTCTCGATGTGCCCCAAGTATCGTATTCTCTGTGCTTTGATCGTCGTCGTGATCGTTGGCTCTTGATATAGTTCTTCCAATTCTTTATTGGTTCTTCTTCTCCACTGACCTTCTATTTTCACACCTCCATATATTGCTCTTTGCATTTTTCTCTCCCATCTTTCTAAAAGGTCTGTTTTTGACTTTTTGAGCACCCATGTTTCGCATGAGTATGTTACTGTAGGTCTGATAAAAGTCTTATAAATTCTTATTTTTGTTTTTCTTGATACGTATTTGGATTTCAATAATGTGCGTAATGCTCTATATTTTTTATTTCCTTTAGCTATTCTTGCCTTTATCTCCCCTTCTTCATGACCATTTCATCTGTTTTGGCTCCCAGGTAAATAATTTTTTTGGCTCTTTTGAACGAGTATGTTTTTTCCATCTATTTGTACTATGACGTTATTCTCGTTTTCTTTTTGGGTCTCTCCCATTATCATATACATTGTCTTTTCTTCATTAATTTTAAGTCCGAATTTTTTGGCTTCTATTATTATGTTTTTCATTAACTTTCTAAACTGGCGAATTTACTTTCTTATAAATATTTACAGCGAGATTAACTTGCCAATATATTCGAAGAGTAAGTATTTATTTGACAAAGTAGTAACATAAGTCTTATTTAACGTTAGTAACATGGAGAAATGTGAGTTTATTGGTCGAAAAACTTTATTCATAGAATAAACTATTTGTCGTTGGTGAAACCGGCCACAAGGCTTGTTAAATTTAAATAACTAGTTAATGGCCGGTTTCACCAACGGCAAATAGTAGTTTATTCTATGATTAAAGTTATTCGACCAATAAACTTATATTTCTCCATTTTACTAACGTCGAATAAGACTTATTTTATTGATTTATCAAAAAAATACTTACTCTTTGAGTAAATTGGCAAGTTAATATGGCTATAAATATTTAAAAGAAAGTAAATTCGCCAGTTTAACTTTAAATATTATCAAAATTATATTGAAACAAAACATAAACTTGTCTAATAAATTTTATTAGCTATTCATTAATTTATTTGTTGTTAGTGAAACCGGACCTTAATAGTGTAAAGTTGACAAATAACAACCTGAGTAAAACTATGGTTATCACAATTACGCCACGACTGTTGTTGGTAAATGTATTTATTTGAAAACTAATTAATTCAAAATTCTTTCAAATTATTTGCATATAAAGAATTAGGGATGGGAAAAACCTACCGGTTTTATCGGTACCTAAAACTGGTTTTTTTACTTCGCAATAACCGGTTTTACCGGTTGTTTTTTTGTCCCGGTTATAACCGGTTTTTTCTTTTTAAAGTAAAAACCGGTTATTAGGTTTTTACGGTGATTAGATTAGGTTAGGTATTATTTTGGATCCCAATAATAATTATTATTCTCAAGTAATTATTCCAAACAAAACCATAATTTAAATTTTATTTTATAAATACAGAAGTAAACTGAAAGTGCAAACTCACATCGCTCAGAAAAGGTATTTGTAATCATAATTTTATATAAGAAGTGATCTGGTTGAAGTAGACGCAAACATCATCTTTTTTTCACACTTGACTCTTGACATTGAAAGTGGGTGAATGACTTTTTCTGATTACCAAAAATAATGTTCTGACTATGAATATCGAGTTACCGATTACGAATACGAATGTCCAAGGATTTCCCCACGTTTTCAAAACGATACACCCATACAGGAAGTATTAAATGAGTTAAAATGTATCAATTTTACAAACATACAAACGTCTTAAAAGAAATACATGATAATTTTTTTGATGGTAGTAGAAATAAAAGATAAATTGCATTATCCAATTGATTTTTAAGTAAAATATTTATCTTGATATTATTTTTTTTAAATCCCATTTGAAAGAATTTGGAAAAATTTTTTAGTTGAAATGGTTGGGTTAAATTGTATATTATGTATATATTAATCTTACGCTATATTATATTTAATAATAATCAATAAATATATAATAATAATAAAATAATAAATAAATATAATAATTAGAAATATAATAAAATGGTTTTATTAAAAATTGTGTTTTATTTATATTGATATTGATGTTTGCATTAAAAAAACCGACAACCGGTTTTTGGAAAAACCGGTTTTTTGGCCGGTTATAACCGCCAGGTTAAACCGTAAGCAAAAAAACGGTATAACCGAAAACCGGTGTTTTGTCAAAAACCGCCATCCCTATAAAGAATATTTAGTCGGACAATAAACATTGAAGGCACCACGGGTATTATGGGTAATAACGCTTTAGGTCAACGTATATCCCTAGGGCCACAGGCCCGAGATATACACCATTAACCTCAAGCGTCATTATCATTATAATACCCTTGGTACCTTCATAAATATAATTCGAAATTATATCGTTCATTAGCCGATGAAGACGTTCTAGATTCTAGACTCTAGGCTAGCTAAATTATCTGAGAAGAAGTGATTAAAATATCATAAAAATAATGTTTTACTACGGCAGGGTTAAGCTCACAGTAAAAATCGAGCAATGAAACAGATAAAGAGGTTAAAAAGACACTAGAGTTTCCATCCAGTCATTACTTAATCAAATTACCAATGTCAAAATTATTTTTAAAAGCTGACTCGAGTAATGGATTAAATAAACGAGTTGAAAACCACGCAGGTTACATTTCAGCTAATAATTGTATTACCTACGTGAAAATTGTTTTTAAATGCGTTTTTGTGAAGTTTGCGAAAATCTGTATAGAGAAAATTGTATGATGCAATGTTAAAAGCTCCTTGGGCATTGAAATTTTTACTACTTCGTTCAACAGATGGCTTTCTTAAAAATACTTTCTTTTTAAAATAAGATCTTCTAAATTAAAAAATGTTCAATAACAAAAAGCTACTGCAAATGAAATCCGAAAATAAGTATTGTTTTTACTTCGAATTGACTTTTTATTTTTAAATAAGAACACTTATATTAATTTAAATAAAAATACTTACTTCATATTATTTAATTTACAACATTAAATTTACAAAAACAATAAACGCTTAACACTTACTTTATTAGAAATATTAAGACAAGTATCTAATTTGTATTATACGTTACAAAATTATCTATTTAGAAATAGTTTCAAAAATAGCGCCAAAACATACGTTCGAAATGACTACCCGGTCGCGGTTTTATTAAAGAAAAACTGTCTCTATAGTCCTGTCGCCAGGGGGAGGGGGTACAACGGCCTCCTTAATTCAGATGGACCAACCCAAGTCTTTTTAATGTATTTTGACCTGTAGAACACGAATTTTTTGGGTAACAGTTGATCCGGATGTCGATAAGTTTGTTATAAACAAAGAACTTGAGGAATCACATAACATCGATTTTTCGCAAAACAAAACATTTTTTTTGTATTTTGGGGTCATTCTAAGCAATAAATGTTTTTACAAGTTTTTTCGTAGGATGCATAGTTTTCGACATAAACGCGGTTAAACTTTCAAACAATCGAAAAATTGCAATTTTTGAACCCGAATAACTTTTGATCAAAACATAAAATAGCCATTCTGCCTACCGCATTTGAAAGTTCAAGTCAAATTCTATCGGGTTTAGTTATTTTCATTGCTAAAAATTAATTTTTTTATTATTAAATAAAGCTATAAACACATGGTGCTTGAGTGATGTTTTCAATGATCTCCCATTTAAAATCGAACGAGTATGTAGAGTAGTTACAAGTATACGCGAGGCTATTTCTACGTAGAATGCGTTAAAACGCACGTATTGGACACGAGAAACACTATGTGTTTATAGCTTTGTTTAACAATAAAAAAAAATAATTTTTAGCAATGAAAATAATCAAACCTGATAGAATTTGACTTGAGCTTTCAAAGCAGAATTGCTATTTTATTTTTTAATCAAAAGTTATTCGGGTTCAAAAATTGCAATATTTCGATTTTTTGAAAGTTTAACCGCGTTTATGTGGAAAACTATGCATCCTACGAAAGAATTTGTAAACACATGTTTTGCTTAGAATGACCCCAAAAATGCAAAAAAATGTTTTGTTTTGCGAAAAATCAATGGTATATGATTCCTCAAGTTCTTTGTTTATAACAATCTTATCGACATCTGAATCAACTGTTATCCAAAAAATTCGTGTTCTACGGGTCAAAGTACATAAAAAAACTTGGGTAAGTCCATCTGAATTAAGGAGGCCGTTGTACTCCCCCCTGGCGACAGGACTACTAATATCAAATCGTTTCTTATTTATACTAACATAAATACTTCTCTAATTTTCATAGAACAAACAAACTTTTTCTATTAAAATCGACGGGTTAAGAATGAAAACAATTTTACGTAATACATCAAAACAGGTATAAATCGAATTCTCCAGTAAAATCTAAAAAGGGTCTATAAGGAATGTTTACATCATAAATCAAACAGGTTATAAAGTTTGTTTACATAAAATTACAAAAAATAGGCCGGAATCTTCGGTGGTCAATCGGGTCTAGGAGCTTCACAGCATTATATAGCTTAAAAACAATTGTGTGTAGTAAGATGTGGTGGAATTTATAAAACTTGGTATGTTTGTTGATGAATAACTTCTTCGTAGAATGGTGGTTTTATGTTTTTACTTTCGGTATAAAAGGTTTAGAAACGACAAAAAATATGTTATTTCGGACAGAATTGTTCTTGTTGGAATTCGCTGAGAATGAATATGACTGGTTCAATGCTTTCAGAAAACTACGACACAAACGTTATCTCGTCTTAAATGAGAAACCTCAAGAATATGATGAAGCAGAATATTCACACTAATAAAATCATGCCACAAAAAACCCCTCAATTTTATTTCTCGAGAGAGAGAGAGAACTGACCGGGTAGAGACTGTTAAGAGGACTACCTATACCAACAGTAGCTTCTCAATGACAAAATTACAAAAAAAAAGCAATATACCTAATATAAATGTGTAATATGTTCTGTTTTATCGCTTTTTATTATGTTATTAGTTATTGTATTTTACGTAAAAAATTAAATTTAAAAACAAAAAGTAGTGGAATAGTTGAGTTCTTTTTAAATTCACACTTTGTTATAAAAATTCGGATATAATTTGTATAGAAGTTATTTTAAACAAGCCTTGAAACAAAGTTATTAAAAGTGTTTTAATACCAACTAGAGGGTCAAGCAATTTAAATAAAAGTTTTGATGGTAGAAAAACTAGGGTATCACGTTTTTTGTATCTTTTTGTAAGCTTTAAAAGCCAATTTGGGAGATGTAGCATTTATATTGTAAAAGTAGGTGTTTCAACAAAGTTGCTAACTATATTCCGTGCAGTTTAAAGTGTAATGCTGTATCCATTTACGAAAATATAAAAGCGAAGTTTAAAAGATTATTTGAATGTTGAAAGTAGAACTTGGTGAATGAGCCAATTGCACAGGATGATAAAAAATGTATTCGATTAGGATAAAAAAGGAAATAACAGTTAAAGCTTTTATGACCTCAGTTGGAAGAGTATACATACAATCTGCTGATTGACAGCAACTTTATAAATCATGGGCGGCACAAAAGAAATTGAACAATAGTTTTTTGTATGACTTAATACTTTGACTAGTTACTTTCTTTAAATTCATGAAATTTTGATTAGAAATTAGACCCAAAGTCAGGGTAAGAATCATCCAAAAATTTTATAATGAGAGCGGGGCTGAAATAATAGGTGGTCCGATAATTACTTAGCCCCTCCGCCCGATGGTGCCACTATCGCAAGAGAAATATACTAGAGTTTAATACGTTTTTGTAGACGGCCTATTTCAAAAGCTCAACCGAATCAGATTCATAGTTTTATTTTATCGTACTACATACGTAGTATGAGTATAATAAATAAAGTTATAGGATCGTGCAAAAAAAAATTTTTGAGATTTCACTTTTTTTCGACGTTTTGTGTCCCCCTGAGTCTATAAAGCAAATAAAAAAAACATGTCGGAAGTATGTACGTACGTACGTATGTCGCCACCGCCCAGCAAAAACTACTGGACCGATTTCGATGAAATTCGGTATGAGTAAGTTTAAGAAAATTTTGTCGAGAAACTAAGCTTTTGAAAAAAACCTCTCAAAGGGGGGCCGAAATAGGGGGGTTATTTGGGGCCCATTTTTGCAAATTTTGACCGAAACGAATGAAATTTAACATAAAGTTAGCTCATCGATAGGTAAATAGAAATACGGAATTTGACATTTCCAAATCCAAAATGGCGGCCAGCATGGCCGACCGCCCACTCGAGACATTTCCCTACCAAACTTGTTTAAGATAAATTTAATTTGAAAAAAAACATTTATATAGCCTAAAGATGGGGCTATAACAAGAATATTATGGTTTTTCAGAAAAAGTTATGAGTTGCCTATATTTAAGCGGTCAAAATTTGATATAACTTTGAACTAGATTTTCTCAAAAATGGCTCCAAGGAATTTGTTTATTTTTTGACATATTTTTAATATCCTATCGTTAAATTGAATAACATTAGTCAAATTTCTTAACTCCTCATAGGAGGGGAGTTATCAATTTTTTATAAAAAAATATTCGAGTGCCCGTAACTTCCTCTGTAATATAAACTAAAATTTGAAATTTGTCAGACGTATATAGTACTTTATTATCTATTAGCACGATAATTTTTAGCCACAATATGGCTTCCGGTTGAACCGGAAATGAAAAAAAATCTTAATGTTTTAGACACACCCTGTATATTTTTACACATTTTGAAATAATGTAAAATTACCTTTCCAAAGACATAAAACTTGTTGCTGTAACTCAAAAACTCGAAAAGTTACAGAAAACAGAAATTTTGCTAGAATCTTGTGTATGTCCTCTCTCACGCGATCATAGCAGAGCATTATTATAGGGCAGTCAATGAGGGTATTTGGCTTCGAATTCCATCCTACTACATCGATGTACTTGATATTTTCACAGTAAGTAGGGAATAGCTCAAGAAACAATATATACCCTATATACTATGGCGCTTTTATCTTGGTGCAATTCCCACCCCTTCAAGGGGGTGGAAAATTTGTTGGTCAAAATAAGCATGGAAGTGGCTATAGAACCTATTTTTAAGCAAAAACTGATCCATACTTTTTTTTGAGAACTCAATACTTTTTGAGTTTTGCGTAGTTGAAAATTGGCCATTTTCATTTAAAAATGACACGTTTTCGGACGGTTTTTTGTGAATGCCTTAAAAACTATGCATCAAACTAAAAATACTATATAAAATTTTTTTTAGATTATAAATAACAAAGAGATTCGTTCCTTCGTAAATTTTCTATTTATAATACAAAAAGAGATATGGTAGGTAAAATGAGTTTGTTTTTTGGTGCATGTTCAAAGTGCTCATGCTTTTGTAGTGTTTGAAAAGGCCTTTAAAACGAGCACCGTTAAATGTCGGTTACATTCAAACTAAGCGAGATATGGTGCAAAAAAATATATGACTAATGTATTTTAAGGAAAAATAAGAAGTACATACATTTAACCCCTCATCCACCAGAATTTAAATGCATTGTTTTTCTTTTGCAATACCTCTTAATATAGTGTTATTTCTACTTTCAAAAAGTTGGGCGGGTGAAAAAATAAGATCAAATTATAGAGCGCATTTTTTTTAAATTCTTCCTTTTGCTCCATGCAATTCGAAAATAAAAAGTTCTATCCCCGAGAAGTGGTGGGAACCGCCCCCATGATAAAAGCGCCATAGTATATAGTATATAGGATAGACTTTGAATTAGGAGATTGGGCTACTCCCAAAATTTCATTAAAATCCATGCAGTAAAATGCAAATATTGTAAACTCTTAATTTCTCAGAAAAATTAACTAATTTGAAATGAAAGTATGATTAATATTCTATTGATTTATACAATAATCTATAGTGTATCCCCGAACATTTTCTCAAATGCAGGAATTAATAATGCGTAGAACCATAAAATATTTTCAAGTATACAAGGTATTTCTAAAATATCAAAATAACGAGTAATTTTGTTATTTTTATAGAATGCCAGTATCTAGTACGATAACGATAATAGACCGGTACGATAAAGTTCTCGGGCGGCCCTTCCGTCCAGCGTTTTTTTGTTAGCGTCTGGAAGCGAGCGTGCTGGAGATTTTAGAAAAACGACAAAAGAGCAATATCGAATGGTGACTCGATTCTTGTTTTTGGAAGTAAAACCTCACAGCGAAATTAAAGAGCGCTTAAGTACAGGGTATGGTGACTCTTGTCCTTCGATGCCGACTGACAAAAATTAGTTTATCGAGTTTCAACGTGGTCGCACGTCGGCTTTTGATAGGTCACATCTAGGTGCGCCCCAAACAGCTACCACGAAGGATAGCTACCACCACGGTCTCCTATTGTCAGACCGTCGACTAAAGGTTTGAAAAATAGCTGAGATAGTAGGCATCTCAAAAGATCGCGTGAGTCATATCCTGCATGAAATTTTGGGCATGAGAAAGCTGTTGGCGCGACTGGTGCCGCGTTTTCTCATTCAGACCAACAAGCGCCACCATAAGACCACTTCAGGAGCAGTGTCTGAGGCTTTTTGAGGCCTAACCTGAAGGATTAACTTTGAATCTACTGGTACTCACTAGCAACTAAGGAAGAGTCGATACAGTAGACGTTTCCCCGAGGACGTGCTCCGAAGAAGGCGAATATTGCCCTAACGCCTAAATTCACAATATGAAGCAGATTCAGGCAGCTGATATAGAGCAAATTCACAAAATCTGCTCTATATCAGCTGCCTTAAAAAGGGCAAAATGGTCACAGGGCTTTAATATTCTGTATTATTGGGTCGACTCGATGCTGACTTACAGAAAAAACAGCCCGAAACCAGGTTTGATCAGAAGAATATGTAATGATATACTGCAAAATCAAGAGTTTCTTAGGCACTTAAAGGAAGCGAACTTGGTTCTACTCCTAAAGCGTGGGAAACCCCCTGATTCACCAACTTCTTATCGGCCAATATGCCTCCTCGACTGCCTTGGTAATTTCTATGAAGGACTTATCAAGAAGAGGCTGGAAGGCATGTTGGAAGATGAGAGAGTTTTATCTAGTCAAAAATATGGGCTTAGGAAAAATATGCGGCTAGGGCAAGCAAGAAAAGATGGGTGGTCCTTGTTCTATTGGATATAAAAAACGCTTTTAATTCATCAATTTGGGGCCTAATAGTGGACCGAATAGTCGAATGTGGGGCTCCGGATTATGTGTTCAACATAATAAAGGACTATCTATCTGAAAGATCCGTATGCATATCGAAGAAGAAAAAGAAACAAATGACCGCGGAAGTCCCCAGGGGTCAGTCCTGGGACCCTTACTTTGGAATATATTATATAACGGGGTACTAGAAATTCACAAGAGAACAGGAGTTAGAGCGATAGCATACGCGGACGGTTTAGCCTTACTGGTGGAAGATAATATGGATCGGGGTATAACGGAAAAACTAAAAAAAGCGATAGAGAAGACAAGGCAGAAATAATAATCTTAAGGGGACCAAGAAAAAGAGATGATATATTTTTCAGATACCAAGGCTCTGAAATAAGACCCCAACAAGGACAGTAAGTGTTTAGGCATAACTTTGGACGACAGGTTGACATTTTGAAACATGTGATAGAAGCATGTCGAAAGGCGGAAGAGAGGACCTCGACGCTGAATTAACTAATGACAAATATAGGGGGTCCGGATCTCAGAAGAGGCTAATGAAGTTACAATCAATATCATCCATAATATTGTACGGGACATGAGGTCCTCCGGATGTAAAAGTGTAAAGACATACTTCTGAGAGCTCAAAGGAAACCCCTGATTAGGGTGTGCAGCGCGTACACGACTGTATCAACCATTGCCTTACAGGTGGTGGCTGGTTCTGCGCCGGTGCACATCCTGGCCAGGTAGAGAGTCCAAATGTACCGAAGGGGCAACGGGGCGATAGGTTAAGGCCACTGGTGAGAGCTAGAAGTTTAGAGACGCGGCAGAGGTAATGGGCCGCCTGGACCGCCAAAGTCGGAAAGACTGGCTGGACGAGATCCCTGATGTAGTGAGATGGTACGGATATCATCGACATCGGCACGTCAGCTACTACTTTACACAGTTTTTGATGGGGCATGGATCGTCTCGAAAATATACTCAGCGTATTATGCTTTACACAAATCTACTCACAAATCTGCTTTATATCAGCTGTCTGAAAAAGGTCAAAACGGCCACAGGGAATTAATATGCCGCATTATTGGGTCGATTCGATGCTGACTTAAAAAAAACAGTTCCAAACCAGGTTTGATCAGAAGAATATGTAATGATCTACTGCAAAAGCAAGAGTTCCTTAGGCACTTAAAGGAATCGAACTTGGCTCTACTCCTAAAGCCTAGGAAACCCCCTGATTCACCAACTTCTTTTCGGCCAATATGCCTCCTCGACTGCCTTCGTAAGTTCTATGAAGGACCTCTCTAGAAATGGCTGGAAGGCATGTTGGAAGATTAGAGAGTTTTGTTTAGTCAAAAATATGGGTTTAGGAGAGGTAGATCGACAGTCGATGCCGCTACCTGGATAAGGGATGCGGCTAAGGCAAGCAAGAAAAAATAGGTGGTCCTTGTTCTGTTGGACATAAAAAACGCTTTTAATTCATCAATTTGGGGCCTAATAGTGGACCGAATAGTCTAATGTAGGGCTACGGAATACGTGTTCAACATAATAAAGGACTATCTATCTGAAAGATCCGTATGCATATCGAAGAAGAAAAAGAAACAAATGACCGCGAAAGTACCCCAGGGGTCAGTCCTGGGACCCTTACTTTGGAATATATTATATAACGGGGTACTAGAAATTCACAAGAGAACAGGAGTTAGAGCGATAGCATACGCGGACGGTCTAGCCTTACTGGTGGAAGATAATATGAATCGGGGTATAACGGAAAAACTAAAAAAAGCGATAGAGAAGACAAGGCAGAAATAATAATCTTAAGGGGACCAAGAAAAAGAGATGATATATTTTTCAGATACCAAGGCTCTGCAATAAGACCCCAACAAGGACAGTAAGTGTTTAGGCATAACTTTGGACGACAGGTTGACATTTTGAAACATGTGATAGAAGCATGTCGAAAGGCGGAAGGGAGGACCTCGACGCTGAATAAACTAATGACAAATATAGGGGGTCCGAATCGCAGAAGAGGCTAATGAAGTTACAATCAATACCATCCATAATATTGTACGGGGCATGAGGTCCTCCGGATGTAAAAGTGTAAAGACATACTTCTGAGAGCTCAAAGGAAACCCCTGATTAGGGTGTGCAGCGCGTACACGACTGTATTTACAACCATTGCCTTACAGGTGGTGGCTGGTTCTGCGCCGGTGCACATCCTGGCCAGGGAGAGAGTCCAAATGTACCGAAGGGGCAACGGGGCGATAGGTTAAGGCCACTGGTGAGAGCTAGAAGTTTAGAGACGCGGCAGAGGTAATGGGCCGCCTGGACCGCCAAAGTCGGAAAGGCTGGCTGGACGAGATCCCTGATGTAGTGAGATGGTACGGATGTCATCGACATCGGCACGTCAGCTACTACTTTACACAGTTTTTGATGGGGCATGAATCGTTTCGAAAATATACTCAGCGTATTCTGCTTTACACAAGTCTACTCACAAATCTGCTTTATATCAGCTGTCTGAAAAAAGGCAAAACGGCCACAGGGCTTTAATATGCAGCATTATTGGGTCGATTAGATGCTGACTTACAGAAAAATCAGCTCCAAGGGGGGAAGAAAAAAGTGATCTTTCACCATGACAAGGCACCGGCTGACACCTCCGCCGTAATCGCCGTGGCCAAACTGGTCGATTTAGGCTACGAACTACTATCTCATTCTCCATATTCTCCAGATTTGGCCCTGTAAGGCTTCATTTTGTTTCCAAACTTGAAAAAGTGACTCGTGGGGTAGAAAGAGGAGTTCATAGCCGACATGAAAGCCTACTTTGCAGACCTCGAGAATCATTAGTTTTCTGAAGCGCTAGGGAATGGAGCATCGCTGGATCAAGTGTATCGAGCTAAAAGGAAACAATATTTGAAAATAAATCGCAGCTTTTCCCAAATTTTCTTTATTCTTTTGGAGGCTGAGTACTTATTGGACCGCACTTGTACATCGTTTGAAAGTTCTTGCAATTATAGATACGTTAGTCTTTAAATTTTAAAATTAAGACCAGCACTTTAGGTGATTTATTAAGAAAAAGTCCGTTTAAAAATTAATATTTTCAGCAGGTTACTTATTCCTTAGTTGACCAAGTGATGAAATTAATAATTTCCAGCGTTCATAAAATGATACAGGATTATTCGGAACGTTATTTCACGTTTCGTAAAATTGAGGCCATTAGAGCCAGAGTGGCCTAACTGATAAGAATATTACTTTACATAATCAAATAAAATTATCAGAAGCTAACAATGTCCGATTGTTTTAGTAATTGTATGTTGACCAAGAATCATCATTGGTCAACATACATTGTCAAATATATTTATTTTTAAGTTTTTATTTCCATGCGTGCTATCACCTATTTCTTGAGGTGGTAATCTTCGCAAGACCGTCTGGGAAGAAGTTCCAAGGTGTGTCGGATTCGGTCCGTCCTATCTGTATCACGGGCTGCCTACCGACTAAACCCACCCCCTCTTTTATCCAGCCGACGGGTCTGGGACCGCTCGTAGCGAGCATATCTGACCAGTCGACCTTACTCATAGCTCCCCTCTGGCATTCTTAGGGTGCATTCCATGGATTAGTTTGCCCCCGGTCGCGCCCCGCCCTCGCCCCGCACCAGGGCGGCCAGCGAAGCGATCATCCGGCGCAACCCGTGTGCAGGTAGGGCTTTCGGGATGCCCCCAATCCTGGATGGAACTAACCAGAAGATGCCAGTTTTCAGTTACGAGTAAGTCCAGTCGTTCATACTTCCATATATGCACTCTTTCTGGTCCGCCCCTTTATACTTTCTCTCATTCAACTCCAATCATTCATACTTTTAACTATGCACGCTTACTCATCCACCCATTCAATTCTCCGGTATACCCAGATTTCAAAAGCTTCCAATTTCTTGAGAAGATTATCTGTTAAAGTCTAACCTTCGACACCGTACAAAAGAGTATAGAACACATAAAATTCTTACTAATCTAATTTTAAGGTTCAAGGTAATGTTGTTTCCACATTAAAGTTTCTTTATCTTGCAGCTCTGGCCTTCTCTATACCTATTCTAGTTTCTTTGCTCATGTCCCAGTTCTCATTTAGATTACAACCAAGGTAGGTGATACTGTTAGTTCTCTCTAATTGTTCACCATAAGCTGTTATTACTTCGGGTTGTATTGACCAATGTAAAAGGTCCTTCCCTACTGACTGTCCCAGAAAACGATACAAAATATAACACAAAGGGAGAAACGAGAGTGAAAAAAGAGGAAAAAGAGCAGAGATATTTATAGTGAGAGAAGAGAAAAGAAAGAGAGTCAAGTCAAGTCAAGTCAAATTTATTCATCACATGCGACATTATACAAAGTTGTACATGTATGAGACAAGTCAAAGTTACAGACATATAATGTACATATTAAAAGTATATAAATTAATAAATACGACAAAACATACTTAAAAGTTATTTTTAGAATATGGCTCTAGCTCACAAATGTATTGATGTACACACCTCCGAAAATTTGGCTGATGTAAATTCATTCGTATATCTATTGGCTATTTGTTAAAGAAACTTATGGCTGCATAACGTGTGCTACCTTCCAACAAAACAGAACGATGTTGTGGAAGCATAAAGTGATTGTCTCTGAATCTTGTTGAATAACCATGGTTAAATTGAAATTTATTGAATTCATAAATTTTGCAAATACATTATACACGAAAATATATACAGACCAGGAATTGTAAGAAGGCTAGATCGTCCGCGTATGCTATCGCTCTAACTCCTGTTCTCTTGTGAATTTCTGGTACCCCGTTATATAATAAATTCCAAAATAAGGGTCCCAGGACTGACCCCTGGGGTACTCCCGCGCTCAGTTGTTTCTTTTTCTTCTTCGATATGCATACGGATCTTTCAGATAAATAGTCCTTTATTATGTTGGACACATATTCCGAAGCCCCACATTCGAATATTCGGTCCACTATGAGACCCCAGTTTGATGAATTAAAAGCGTTTTTTATGTCCAACAGAACAAGGACCATCCATCTTTTCTTGCTTGCCTTAGCCGCATTCCTTATCCAGGTAGCGGCATCGACTGACGATCTACCTTTCCTAAACCCATATTTTTGATTAGATAAAACTCTCTCATCTTCCAACATGCCTTCCAGCCTCTTCTTGATAAGTCCTTCATAGAACTTACCAAGGCAGTCGAGGAGGCATATTGGCCGATAAGAAGTTGGTGAATCAGGGGGTTTCCCACGTTTTAGGAGTAGAACCAAGTTCGCTTCCTTTAAGTGCCTGGGAAACTCTTGCTTTTGCAGTAGATCATTACATATTCTTCTGATCAAATCTGGTTTCTCCGTTGCTATATTCTTTATTGCCTCTGGTGGCATCCCATCAGGGCTGGTAGCTTTCCCCGTCTTCATTTCCTGACCAACGGTTTTTATTTTTTCTTCCGTGAACTCATCGACCATGGTTGGAAATACCTTAATAAATTTCTGTAATTCCTTAGTGGGGAAGAGAAGCTCAGCTGATTCCATCCGCTGGTCTTCATTGAGTTTATATGGGGTCATTATCTTCAAGGTCTTCATTGTAATCCTGTTGCATCATCATCATCATCATCAATTGCGCTACAACTCTTCGTGAGTCTTTGCTGCGTTTTCTATTGCCTTCCATGTTTGTCCGTCCTGTGCCACTAATTTCCATTGTCGCACTCCCATTTTCTCTAGATCTTCTTTGACTACAACTTTCCACCTTTTTCTAGGCCGCCCTACAGATCTTCTTCCCATCTGGCCTTTCCCAGAACACATTGTTTATAAGGCGATTGTCAGTACTGCGTATCACATGCCCTGCCCATCTGAGTCTATTAGTCTTTATATATCTGACTAGATTGTCTTTTCCGAATAGAGACTCTAGCTCGTTATTGTATCTGCGCCTTCATTCGTTTGTCACGCTGTCTCTGCAAGGGCCATATATAATTCGAAGGATTTTACGTTCCCACACCAGCAATTTATTTACTTCTCTTTTTGTTAGCGTCCATGTTTCGCTTCCATACGCGACTGCTGGTCGTATTATGGTCTTATATATCTGGATGTTTGCACCTCATGAAAGAAGTTTTAACTTCATTAGATGGTTCATTGCAAAGAAAGATCTGTTTCCTGCCATTATTCGCATTTTAACTTCTCGCTCTAATTTGTTGTCATTTGTGATTGTTGCTCCTAGATATTTAAATTATTTAACCACTTCGAAGTTATGATCGTTTATAGTAATATTTTGCCTTATTCGCCGTTGTTCTTGTTTTGAGACGACCATGTATTTTGTTTTGTCTTCATTTATTTTTAGACCGATGTTTAATGCAGCTTCTTCAAAGCTCGAGAAAATATCCTTAATTTCTAATGTTGATTGTGCTACTGCGTCTACGTCATCGGCAAAGGCGAGTATGATTTATGCTCCCAGGGCAGTTATGTCTGGTTTGATTTTTGGATAAATTTTTCGCATGACATATTCTAAGGCCAGGTTAAACAACAATGGGGAAAACGGATCTTCCTGTCTCAGTCTAGAATTTACGCAGAAAGCATTTGATATTTTTCCCCCTATTTTAACGTGTGCAAAGGAGTTACTTACACACATTTCTGTTACCGCAACTAGTTTCTTGGGTACGCCGAGCTCGATCATTGCCTTCCATAACGTTGCACGATTAATTGAATCATAAGCCTGTTTGAAGTCTATAAAGATCTGATGAACGTCCTGATTATATTCCCAATACTTTTCAAGCATGTGTCTTATTGTAAATATTTGATCAATAGTCGATCTGCCAGGCCGGAAACCACACTGGTAGTCACCAACTATTTCTTCGGCGTATTGTATTAATCTTTTTAATAATATCGAAGCCAATATTTCATACGTAGTGTTGATTAGTGAGATTCCTCTCTAATTCATGCATGATTCATTTTTTCCTTTCTTGTGTATTTAGTATAGTATAGTTGCTCCAAAAGATGGCATAACCCAGACATCCAAAGTGAAAGTTATCCTTCAAAATTAAATTGTTCTATATGGTCCACACAATGTCCAGAAAAAAGTCACACCATTTTGAGCATCGGGTTTGGGGGGAGAGGGGGGAGAAATTGGTAAATTCGTAGTTTTTTAAGTTTTTCGCCAATATTTCTAAAACTATGCGGTTTAGCATGAACAACCTTCTATACAAAATTGTTCTACATTAAATTTGAAATAAAAAAGGCCCTATGCATAATCTTTCTAAAATGAATGGTTCCAAAGTTACGGAGGTAGTATAGTATAACTGGTCCAAAAAAAGGCCTAACCCAAACATACAAAGTAAAAGTTTTCCTTCAACACCAAAATGTTCTATATGGTCCACATATTGTTCAGTAAAAAGTTACACCATTTTGAGCGTCCGGTTTGGGAGGGAGATGGGAGAGAAGCCGGTAAATTAGTCGTTTTTTTTTTAAGTTTTTCGTCAATATTTCTAAAACTATGCTTTAGCGTAAACAATGTTATATACAAAAATGTTCTACATGAAATTTAAAACAAAAAATGTTGTATACATAATTGTTATAAAATCAACGGTTCCAGAGTTACGGAGGGTTAAAAGTGAGGTTTTCGATACTTTTTATATTTTTTGGGCAATATTTATGATATAACTATACCAAAAACCCAGACATCCAAAGTGAAAGTTATCCTTCAACACCAAATTGTTCTATATGGTCCACATAATGTTCAGAAAAAAATCACACCATTTTGATTCGGGTTTGGGGGAGAGAGGGGGGAGAAATCGGTTAATATAAAAAGTATCGAAAACCTCCACTTTTCACCCTCCGTAACTCTGGAACCGTTGATTTTATAACAATTATGTATAGAACCTATTTTGTTTTAAATTTTATGTAGAACATGTTTCTGTAGAACATTCCTTACGCTAAAGCATAGTTTTAATAATATTGACGAAAAACATAAAAAACTACTAATTTACCGACTTCTCCCCCATCTCCCCCCCCCCCCCAAACCGGACGCTCAAAATGCTGTAACTTTTTACTGAACAATATGTGGACCATATAGAACAATTTGGTGTTGAAGGAAAACTTTTACTTTGGATGTTTGAGTTAGGCCTTTTTTTGGACCAATTATACTATAGTACCTCCATAAATTTGGAACCATTCATTTTAGAAAGATTATGCATAGGGCCTTTTTTATTTCAAATTTAATGTAGAACAATTTTGTATAGAGGGTTATTCATGCTAAACCGCTTAGTTTTAGAAATATTGACGAAAAACGTAGAAAACTATGAATTTGCAGATTTCTCTCCCCTCTCCCCCCAAATCCGACGCTCAAAATGGTGTGACTTTTTTCTGAACATTATGTGGACCATATAGAACAATTTGGTGTTGGAGGATAACTTTCACTTTGGATGTCTGGGTTTGGGTCTAACTATACCATACTAATTGCTACAATAATACTACCACACCATTCTTTCGGCATTATTTCTTGTTGCCAGGCCTTTTCTATTAATGGCAGCTAATCTGGAAAGCTCAACGTAGGTGGCGCTCGTGTAGTTGGAGGTCATGTCAACTTACGTCAATACTTCAAATCAATCTATTTCCAAGTAAATATTGCATATTTGTTTCGCTGTGTGAATTAAACTTGAGAAAATAAAATCCCTCAATGTTGTGTTGTGCATTTGTGCTCATCGAGAATATCAGGACACAGGTTTCCCAAAGATATTCTGATGAGAAAAAAGTGGATCGTAGCAATAAGAAGGGAGAAGGGATAAGATGTGCCGAGAATAAATGCACTTATCTGCAATAAACATTTTGTTGAAACAGATTAAGTATTGCCCCCAGATTAGACTGTAAAAAATAGAATACTTCACTATAAAATTCAGATCAAAATTTATTATAAACGCACGGATTAAGATATGCAATTTTATATATATTCACACTGTTGGCACATCTACAATCGTTTTTATGGAGTGAACATGTAAAAAAATTTATATTTGAACTAATAATATAGAAAAATGTGAAATACTAATTTTAAATATATAAGAGTAGTTTCATACTTCTTATTCGTGTAAGAGATAGCCGTATGAATTCATTTAAAAAACTCTCGCATGCCTTCTCAATTCGTTTTTCAACGCACAAACAATCTCCAAGATCTGTATATTTCGGCCATAACTTATTATTTATTAAATCGTAATCAAAAACACCATATAAAAACTTCACGAATAGTCAAAACTTTGACCTCCAACTACACTAGCGCCGCCAGGCGGGAGCAACGGCGTACATAGGTGCCATTGATGGATTCTACTTATGAGTTCATGACCGCTTGTTTTAATTAGCTCGGCATCAATATTGGATGCGGCTAGGGCATCCAATGCTATAGGGGATTTATGGTTTTTAAGCGTTTTTATGGCATGCGTAATTTCTTCCATGCTTGAGTGGGGGTATTTCTAATTCGGCCGTTTGATACTCATGTTCTCCGTTGTTTCTACCATTTTCATTGTTTTCATCAGTGAAATTTTGGATATTCAGGGTGCATCGCCCCATATATCCTCGTCCAGTGCTTTTATCAGGGTCTACCACTTTTCCTTTTTCTCTCGTTTTATTTTATTATTTAATGTTTTTTTAAGTCTTTATATATTTCTTTGATTGCCCTGGCTTCTCGTGTAATTCCTTCGAGCTCTGAAGCATCTCTCCCGTAAACATTCTATCTCATCCGTCCACCATCAACTAGTCGCATCGGAAGGGTTAGAGGGGTAAGTACCTAATGTGTACTAGTTTATGACTACCGTGTTGATTTACTGAAAATGATAAGACAGCCAATCTATATAATATAATAATGCCAACTAGGCCTGGATCCGGCGTACCAAAGAAAAGTTGATTAATAGCAAGCTGAACATTTATTAATAGCTTAATGGTGTCTAGTCGGACAAACTTTGATGTACGGGAACACTGGAACAGGGGAAGTTTTAACTGTGGAACAGTTTAAAAATTTGGACCGTCAGATTACGAAAACGTCCCATGTATTTTGTCGGACAGAACATCCAATTGACTTCATACCCTTTCATTAAACTCTCATGCAAAAATCAGACTGCTATTACTAACCAACATGATTCCTGTCATTTGACATGTTCTTCGTGTTCCACTCATTAAAATGCCCAGTTGGTGATAAACACCAGTATGATTTTTGCATGAGAGTTTAATGAAATGGTAACAAATCAGTTGGTGGTTCTGTCCGACAAAATACATGGAACGTTTTCGTAGTCTGACGTTCCAAATTTTAACCTGTTCCACAATTAAAACTTCCCCTGTTCCAGTGTTCCCATACATCAAAGTTTGTCCGACTAAACACCGTTAAGCTATTAACAAATTTTCAGCTTGCTATTCAACTTTTTTTTGGTACGCGGGATCCAGGTCTAAACCATAAATCGAGGATTCTGTCGCAGCCGATGGATCGTAAACCCCAAAATTTGAGGGAAAGAACACTATTTCAAAAAGAAATCTGACGAAACGTGGCGCAGCAGGCTTTGTGAAATAGAAAAATGTAACAGAAAAAGATAAAAACTGAAGACGGATTCAACGCAATGTGAAATAGATTCAACGCAACGTGAAATAGCGAAGTTTCTCTCAAAATTTATTATTTATGGTCCTTAAGCTAATACCGAACCCTAATTAATGGTCTCTTCACCATATTTTAATTATTTTAATCTGTATTACGTTTTCTGTTTATATTGTATGTTTTTGTACGTAATTTTAATGTTTTAAATACTTAATTTAATTTGGTTTGTTCTATACTTCCATATATTTACTGACTTGATATAAACATTATTTTGTAACTTATAGCCAAATAAATTATCAATCTATCTATCTATTTTTGTTGTCTTGTGGAGCGTCGCTCGTTTTCCCGTGAATTGTCGGTAAAATAGAGCTTTCGATGGAGCTAGGGCGCTGATACGATCAGTGCCGTGGTAGTTTTATTATGTAGTGGTCTAACTACGTTGTGTTAAGATTTTTATCGTTGTATGAATTAACCAACTTAATAAAATTTCTACCACCCACACTGGCGGTGTACCCTGATGTTCTTGGGGACATGATGGTCCGACTGATTTTATCATAAAAGTAAATATTTATTAATTTTAGAGGAGGCACTTTGGGGTGCCATCTTTTTCTTTCATTTTACTATCGGTTTACAGCGTTCTCCGACACCTTCCCGACTGATAACCGCCATTCTTCTCTGTTTAGCCCTAGACCCGGAGGAATTTCTCTTTCCTCTAGTTTTTTTTTAATTCCCTCCCTCCAGCTTTTTCTCGGTCTTCCTCTTTTACTTCTCCCTTGCGGCGTCCACGTCAAAATCTGTTTAGAGATCCTGTCATCTAGCATTCTTTGTACATGGCCGTACCACATTAGGTTGCGTCAGAATAACAAGGTTCTATTTGCCATTTTTTCTACACTGAGATTTTTATGTAACGTGACTCTATTATTTCATGTTCTTCGCCTGAATATGACACTAGCACCGACATCTATTAACAGGTGACTGAAATACGTATTTTACAAGGTTCTATCTGCGAGCATTACAAATGTAGATAAGACAAGGTTCTAACTGAAATAAAAAGCAGTCATCTAAGTACACATGGTCATATCTGCAAAAACTAAAATGTTTATAATTTAACAATAAGACTATCAAATAACTTAAAGTTGTTTTATTATAAATATAATAATTGTTAAACAATTGTATATGTGGAATATAAACCTTTATTAAATAAGTTTAACTAATAATAATAATAATAATAATAATGTTTATCATCTCTTTTTGAAAGTTCTGAAAAGGCGTTCTATCGAAAACTCAATTCCACTGTAGAACGTGTCGATAAGACTTACCCAAGCCAAGAAGAAATTCATGAGTTTTGGGGAAATCAACTTTCCACGCCAGCTGCTCTTAACAAAATGCTGGATGGATAGAAGAAACGACACAAAACTGCCAACACTACATTACCACCCTTTACGAATCCTTCACTACTGAAGAAGTCTCAAATACCATCAAAGAGCTTCACAACTGGAAATCTCCTGGACCAGACGGAGTTCAAAACTTTTGGCTCAAGAAGTTTTGGAGTGTTCATGAATGCTTATCAACACTAATTAATCATGTTATTTCTAATCCGCAGGATATACCATCATTCCTAACTCAGGGAACCACTTATTTAATTCCGAAGGATCAAAATAACACCCAAGATCCAGCCAAATACCGCCCAATTACTTGTCTTCCAACTTTGTACAAATTGGTCACATCCTGTGTAGCCCGGCGTATCTACCAACACTGTGCTCTGAACAATATCATAGAGCCTCAACAGAAAGGATGCGCTAAGGGTTCCATGGGTTGCAAAGAACAACTCATCATCGACTCGGTCATTTCTAACCAGGCATATTCCAAAAAGAGGAATCTTTTTACTGCCTTCATTGATTACAAGAAGGCCTTTGATTCAGTGCCGCATGAATGGCTTATAGATATACTGAGAATATATAAAGTCGATGATAATATAGTGACCTTTTTAGAGCATATAATTACGGAGTGGAAGACTAGAATTCACCTTCAAATACCTGGTGAAAATAACATCGAAACTGAAAATATCGCAATCAGCCGGGGCCTGTTTCAAGGAGATTCGTTGAGTCCACTGTGGTTCTGTCTAGCTATGAACCCATTATCTCAGCTATTGAACTCCACAGACGCAGGTTTTAGCATCAAAAATAACAACAATGTGGTGGCGAAGCTTAATCATTTATTGCATATGGATGATTTGAAATTAATGGCTTCCACTTGAAACCAACTCGATGAGATGCTAAAAACTGTAAAAACTTTTTCTAATGATATTAACATGCACTTCGGACTAGACAAGTGCCGTATTTTAAATATAGTCAGAGGAAAAGTACAGCCCGGAGGATTCGATATGCAAAATGGCCAGAACATCGAGGCCATGGGTGAAAACGATATGTATAAATATCTTGGAGTAAAGCAAGCGCGGAGAATTGACCATAAACAAATGAAAACAGAGATAACTACTGAGTTTATACGAAGGGTAAAACAGCTGCTTCGCTCACACCTTAATAGTAGAAATTTGTTTAAGGCACTAAACACCTACGCATGTTCCGCGCTTAGCTATTCATTTGGCATTGTTAAGTGGACAAAAACGGACATAGAAAATCTTCAGCGAAAAGTAAGAACGCACCTCACAAAGGCACAAAAACACCATCCAAAAAGTGCAGTAGAAAGAACGACATTACAACGGAATTTAGGAGGAAGAGGACTTATGGATATAGGTGAGCAATTAGACAAACAAATTGCTAATTTAAGATCTTATTTTCAGATGCAGGCTGAAACATCTACTCTACATCGCGCTATCTGCGCAGTAGATGACACAACACCGATAAAACTGAGGGAAGCAGAACTTCGCATAAACCACCTTACTAAGGACGAAAAAGTGCGCGCCTGGATGGGTAAACCTCTGCATGGGCGACATCCCAATGAGGTCAGCCAAGATTATGTCGACAATATAGCGTCGAACTACTGGTTGACATCAGGAAAGATGTTCCCTGAAACGGAGGGTTCATTACTGGCCATTCAGGATCAGGTTATACCAACCAGAAATTGCCTGAAATATATCATCAAAGACCCTCATGTCCAAAACGACAGATGCCGATATGGATGTCAAGCCCAAGAAACCATCCAACATCTTACAGGGGGCTGCCAGGCATTTGTTGCAACTGAGTACAAGGAACGGCATGACGCAGTGGGAAAAATCCTTCATCAGGAGATAGCTATCAAGCTGGGACTTCTCCAAACCGACCATCTCGCATATTATCAATACGTCCCTGAGAGTATGCTTGAGGATGGCAACTACAAGCTATACTGGGACCGCACTGTGCTCACAGACCAAACAGTGGCGCATAATAGACCAGATCTCGTATTAGTCAATAAATTAACGAGACAAACAACCCTCATTGACGTGGCGATTCCTAACAACAATAATCTACGTACTAAATTTACTGAAAAGATCGCCAAGTACAGAGATCTGGAAATTCAAATACGGAGACAATGGAGAATGCAAAGTACCCAGACGATACCGATTATTATGTCTAATACTGGAGTCATTCCGAAGACCCTCCTCGAAAGCATAAAAAAGCTGGGTCTTAATGAACATCTTTATAAGACCATGCAGAAAGCAGTACTACTCGCAACGGCCAGATGTGTACGAAAATTTTTGGGAGATACACCTGCATACCAAGTCACCTAGGGCTCGATAACACGGAAAGAGTCCCACCAGAGCTCAATCCTTTTGATACCGTAGGTATCTGGGATGAGTCAATTTTCCCCTTAGAGGGAGTGTGAGCCGTATGGCTAAATCTGGATAATAATGTTTATCATTATTATTATTATGCCAATACCCAGAGGGTAGCAGGGATACTTGCCGTGGAACAAAAACTGATACCTGGCAGTAGGTATAAAATGCACACTCATTAATATGGAGAATATTGATTTATGTTTAGGATCGCTGCCTGGGGATCGCCAGGGCACGTCTGGAGCCGGCGCTGGACGTGACAGCATGCGGGACGTCGGTGGCAGGGTGTTGAGGAGGCGGGCCCCTATCATACAATCAGCTACAGCCCAACAACAACAACAACCACAAGCGAGCCAAACAACAGCGAGAGCTCCACCCGCTGAAGGTGCTGCGCTGTAACATCTGCCGGCGCTCACTCAAGCGGGACGACCGAGGCAGCGCATGAAATGGACTGTGTCCATTAACGAAAGCATTTTGCGCTTCTATTATAAGGTGACAAACCTCGGTCAAGAAACGATCGGCTACAGACAACAGCTGTATGTCGAATTTTGCAGGGAGTACCCAGATATTCAAGTATCGGAGCAAAGAGTATCAGATCAATACCGGGTAATCATAAGAAACAACCTTATCTCAGAGGCTAGACGCAATATGATCAAAAGCGAAGTCGAACGGGAGATTAACAACCAAGGGCTAGTTTTAGATCAAGAACAAAACAACGAGTTGCGCGATAGTCTAACAAATGAAATGGCTCGTGCCGTACAAGAGTTTAATGGAACAAATCCACTTAGCAGACCACCGCTACCACGAATAAACTCTTGTAAGAAACTAGGTGCGCTGTTACAAATTGTAAACACTGAAGTCCTACCCAATTATGTCGTAGAAGCCCACACATTGGAATATCTGCATATGCTAATCTACTGTGCAGCAACAGCAATTGCTAATGTAATGGGCGTTAAGATCAGAACACGACGGGGTACTAATAACGGAAGGACTAGTAACAGAATTGCACCCTGGAAAAAAAGACTTCTCGGAAAAATTGAATTACTGCGTAGGGATATTGGTCAAGTTACAGAATATATAAGAGGTGTAACAAGTAGAAAAGTCATTAAGAGAGCTGAAGAAATAATGCGGAACACTGCAAGACACTCGAGATACGATCCAGAAAATAACACATCCCAACAGTGTCTGGACACGATTAAGAAGGTATAAAGTTAGTAACAACCGAAAATGTGACAATGCACTTTTTGAGAACTCTGAGAAGACGTTCTACCGAAAACTCAATTCCACCGTAGAAAGTGTCGACAAGTCTTACCGAAGCCAAGAAGAGATTCATGAGTTTTGGGGAAATCAACTTACCACACCAGCTGCTCTTAACAACAATGCTGGGTGGATAGAAGATACGACGCACAACTGTCGCCACTACGTCACAGCTAACTACGAACCATTCACTACCGATGAGGTCTCAAATATCATCAAAGAGCTTCATAACTGGAAATCTCCTGGACCAGACGGAGTTCAGAACTTCTGGCTTAAGAAGTTTTGGAGTATTCATGAGTGCTTATCAACGTTAATTAATCATGTTATTTCTAACCCGCAGGAAATTCCATCATTTCTAACTCAGGGAACCACTTATTTAATACCGAAGGATCAAAATAACACCCAAAATCCAGCCAAGTACCGCCCAATTACATGTCTTTCAACTTTGTATAAATTGGTCACATCCTGTATAACCCGGCGTATCTACCAACACTGTGCTCTAAACAATATCATAGAGCCCCAACAGAAAGGATGCGCGAAGGGTTCTATGGTTTGCAAAGAACAACTGATCATCGACTCAGTCATTTCTAACCAGGCATTCACCAAAAAAGGAACCTCTGTACTGCTTTATTGACTACAAAAAGGCCTTTGATTCAGTGCCGCATGAATGGCTTATAGATATATTGAGAATATACAAAGTCGATGATAACATAGTGACTTTTTTAAGGCATATAATGGCAAGTTGGAAGACTAAAATTCGCCTCCAAATACCTGGCGAAAACAATATCGAAACGGAAAATATCGCAATCAACCGGGGCCTGTTTCAAGGAGACTCGCTGAGTCCACTGTGGTTCTGTTGGGCTATGAACCCTCTATCACAGCTATTAAACTCCACTGACTCAGGTTTTAGCATTAAAAACAACAATACTGTAGTAGCGAAGCTTAATCATCTGTTGTATATAGATGATTTGAAATTGATGGCTTCTACTCGAGACAATCTAGAAGAGATGCTAGAAACAGTAGAAATATTCTGTAATGATATTAATATGCACTTTGGACTAGAAAAGTGCCGTATTTTAAATATAGTCAGAGGAAAAGTACAGCCCGGAGGATTCGATATGCAAAATGGCCAGAACATCGAGGGCATGGGTGAAAAAGATATATACAAATATCTTGGAGTAAAGCAGGCGCGGAAAATTGACCATAAGCAAATGAAAACTGAAATAACTACTGAGTTTATACGAATGATAAAACAGCTGCTTCGTTCACAGCTTAACAGTAAAAATTTGTTTAAGGCACTAAACACCTACGCTTGTTCCGCGCTTAGCTATTCATTTGGTATTGTTAAGTGGACAAAAACAGATATAGAAAATCTTCAGCGAAAAGTAAGAACGCACCTCACAAAGGCACAAAAACACCATCCAAAAAGTGCAGTAGAAAGAACGACATTACCACGGAATTTAGGAGGAAGAGGACTTATGGATATAAGTGAGCAATTAGACAAACAAATTGCTAATTTAAGATCTTATTTTAAGATGCAGGCTGAAATATCTACTCTACATCGCGCTATCTGCGCAGTAGATGACACAACACCTATAAAACTGAGGGAAGCAGAACTGCGCATAAACCACCTTACTAAGGCTACGGCTCCACGGGCGAGAAATTGACGCTAGCAGTAGCAGTAAAATGAACTTAAAGTTCCGCGGAACGGAATGGGAATAGCCGAACTGAACCGACTATTCCGTTCTGCGGAACCTTAAGTTCGTTTTGCGGCTACTGCTAGCGTCAATTTCCAGCCCGTGGAGCCGTAGCCTAAGGACGAAAAAGTGCGCGCCTGGATGGGTAAACCTCTGCACGGGCGACATCCCAATGAGGTCAGCCAAGATTATGTCGACAATGTAGCGTCGAACTACTGGTTGACTTTAGGAAAGATGTTCCCTGAAACGGAGGGTTCATTACTGGCCATTCAGGATCAGGTTATACCAACCAGAAATTACCTGAAATATATCATCAAATACCCTCATGTTCAAAACGACAGATGCCGATATGGATGTCAAGCCCAAGAAACCATCCAACATCTTACAGGGGGCTGCCAGGCATTTGCTGCAACTGAATACAAGGAACGGCATGACGCAGTGGGAAAAAATCCTTCATCAGGAGATAGCTATCAATCTGGGACTTCTCCAAACCGACCATCTCCCATATTATCAATACGTTCCTGAGAGTATGCTTGAGGATGGCAACTACAAGCTATACTGGGACCGCACTGTGCTCACAGACCAAACAGTGGCGCATAATAGACCAGATCTCGTACTAATTAATAAATTAACAAAACAAACAACACTAATTGATGTGGCGATACCTAACAACAATAATCTACGTAGTAAATTTACTGAAAAGATCGCCAAGTACAGAGATCTGGAAATTCAAATACGAAGGCAATGGAGAATGCAAAGTACCCATACGATACCGATTATCATGTCTACTAATGGAGTCATTCCGAAGACCCTCCTCGAAAGCATAAAAAAGCTGAGTCTGAATGAACATCTTTATAAGACCATGCATAAAGCTGTACTACTCGCGACGGCCAGAAGTGTACGAAAATTTTTGGGAGATACACCTGCATTCCAAGTCACCTAGGGCTCGATAACACGGAAAGAGTCCCACCAGAGCTCAATCCTTTTGATACCGTAGGTATCTGGGATGAGTCAATTTTCCCCTTAGAGGGAGTGTGAGCCGTATGGCTAAATCGGGATAATCTTTAGTAGCTTTCATGAATACAAATAATTTTTAAGCCACAAATCTTAACTAATAAACATAAATGTCCACAGAAGTAACATCAGTGCAAGAACTGGAGTTGCTTGTATGTGTTGTATGTGGAAGTACAATATACTATGGAATATTATTAAAAATGTATATATTTAAATAGTTATAATTACACCAATGACACTAATATTAGGTAACTAATAGTAATCTGAGCAAATCTGCTTAACAATATAGTAAACCTATGAAAACATTACCAACAGTAGGACAAAAACTGTAATTAAAAATTTGCATAAAAAGAAAAACATATAATATATTTAAACATTCAACTAGACCTACTTATTTACAATATATTTTCTTATGGACCCAAATTACATCAAATTCAAAAAAAATTCAATTCAATTCAATTTTTTTTTAATCAAGTGGATGATTTTTAATATGTTTTATTAATCTTTTCTTAAAAATATATAATGAAGGACTTTCCTTGATTATATTTGGAAGGCTGTTGTAAAGCCTAGGGCTTAAATAAGGGTGTGCCCTTTGTCCGATAGTTCGACGAGCTCGTGGGACATTCTCATTTCTCAAATCAGAACTCCTTTGTATTAACTATTGAAATAACCTTTTACGGTTAATAAAAATATATTAATTTCTTTTTTAATTTTCATTGTTAACAAATAAAGGTGCCGATAATAGTCAAATAAATATATAACATAGAAACTTTAAACAGTCATAACTAAAAATGTCACCTGAGGCAGATGATAGAACTTTGTTATTCCAATGCAACGATTAGTTGCTTTGTTTTTATTTCATCAATTATTGTATGCGTGATTCCCATTATTTCTCGTATTATCTCATTTGGTATCCAATCTCTTCTTAATTTGTTTGCTACTTTTCTCCAGAACTCCATTTCTCTCTCTAGTAACATTGTCTCTGTTGTTTGTTTCATTGGCCAAACTGCACTGCCGTATGTCACTTTTTTGAAGTTATACTTCTTTAGGCGCGATTGAGAATGAATTTTTATTATCCCACGTGCCTGCGCACACCGACAATATGGAGTTAGTTGCTAAATCATCGAGATAATACATTTATTCCAACTCAAACGTCCTCACTGTATATTTCATACTATAGTTGATTTTTTAACCAAGAGGAGTAAACTAAAAAGACAGATTCACACCCAAGAAAGTTACTTGAAAAGTCACCAAATTCATCTTCTTTTTTCGTTGATCATATCAGCTTTCGATGATAATCCATACATATTATAATATACTATCACATCGCTAATAGGCTATTGATTATATTAAAAATAAGATAGCTAAAAGGAACTACAACGTTAACGGGGTTTTATTATTTCATATGGTCAGTGGACATCTATATATGAAAAACCCGCGGAGTGCTACCATTTAAAGGGGTGCGTTTTTGAGAAATGGGTGAATTAGTCCCTGGGCACAGGTTACATTAGGGTGAGTTCTATGCACTTTTGGTACAAACATACCTACATAAAAATTGTTCCTGGTTAAATTTCCTATCTAAATATCACTTTTTAAAGTCAATGATACTTTTTTTTACAAAAATATATTCAAAAGAAAAAGCGCAAAGAAACCTAAAAGAAAGAAATTTTGTTTTTTGTCCCATAACTTTTGTCCACGAGGATATAGGTATAGACATTGCTTTACAGAAAAAAAAACCAACATATTTCTTCTTTAAAATGTTGTTTAGTAGAGGTAAATAGGATTTATAGTTTTCGAAATATTATTTTTCAAATTTCGCCACTCACAGCAATTTTGGGCAATTTTCCTTGTTATTTTGCAAATATTGTTCTGTAACTTTTTTCTACGTAACTTTAGGTATATGCAATGGTACACGTAATAGAAATACAAATCAATTACCTTTAAAATGGTCTACTGTATAACTTTGTACGACTTTCTTTTAAAGAAATTATGGTTTTTCAAGGTTTTATACTTTTATTTTATAATATAATATATAAATAAAATAATATTATTATATAATATATTATATATTATATAATATTATATTATATATTATATAATACCTAATATAAAAAATATCATTTTTACGATTATTTTTGAAATTTGTCATTATAAATTTTTCTTCTACATTTAGGTATACATTACATTATATAATAAAAAAGCTTATTTTGTACTTTAATGGTGTACCTCAAAAAATACAAAAATATAAAAAACTACAGATATTATTTTTCAAAGTGTAATAAGTACTTGCAACTATTTTTGATTTTAGGATTATTGTTTAAATTTCTCATTATAACTTTTTTTTTTCTTTTACATGAATATACTGTAATACATTGCTCAATAAAAAGGGCTTACTTTCTGTTCTTTAACCTTCCAAATAATGGAAACCAAGTGATTCTTTGATATTTTTTTACCTGTATTATTTAAAATTATTTCTTTTACAAAAATTACATAAACATTAGTCTTAGAAAACATTACTTTAGTTAAAATTATTTAAACGTTGACATTTAAAAAATTTTCAAAATCAAAATCCATCTCATCGTTAGCATTAGCTTCAATATCTTCCTCTGATACCTCAGTTATCTTAGAGTTCCCACAATTAGTACCCATGCACATGCACCTTTGCAGAATATTGAACAACTAATTCCTATCTCCCTACAACCGTAGTTTTTTGTACATCCTTTGGTACATTTACATGCTATTTTTTCAAGCAAAGCTTGTGGTGCAGGAGCTTTGACAGTAAATATTGAAATTAATCCATATTTTGAACTTTGTCCGGCCGAGTCAAGTGGATCCAAAGTATTACCTATAAAAATAAGATTCAGTCATGACACACAATCAGATAAAAATGTTATAATGAGAAATTTAAAAAATAATCCTAAAATCAAAAATCGTTACAAGTACTTATTACATTTTGAAAAAGCCTGTTGCAATACGGCGTTCAATATGGCGTCAAGCAATTATAATTCCATTTTTAAAAATGAATAAGCCAAAAAACTTACCATCCTCATATCGTCCAATATCGCTCACCAGTAATATAGGCAAAGCAATGGAGAGAATATTAAGTAAAAGACTGAAATGGCACTTGGAAAACAGAAACCTTTTTACTCCAATACAAAGCGGATACCGTTCAGACAGATCGACAACTGATAACATTGTCGCACTAGAATCCGAAATTCAGAAAGCATTTTCAAAACAACCAAAAGTAATCGCAATATTTTTTGACACTAAAAAAGCTTTCGACACGACATGGACGCATTATATTCTCAAAATGATGAAAAACTGGAAAATAGATGGTAAGTTTCTCGCTTTTACCAAAAATTTTCTTCAAAAGAGGTCCATACAAGTAAAAACCAATGGATTCATATCAACATCGAAATCACTCCATAATGGAATTCCTCAAGGATCGGCCTTAAGCCGAATATTATTCTTAATCGCAATTAATAATATAACAAACTACATAGAGCTTCCTGTAAAAGCTAGTATTTATGCTGATGATCAAGTAATGAATGTATACACCGTTCTTAGGCGTCAACGCCCTTCGGTAGGGATCTATGGAGGAGTATCACCAAGCCGGAAGCCCTTATCCCTTCCCGTACCGCTCCTCCATAGGCCGATCAGACGCCAGTTTATTCCAGACCAAGCCGTAGACTCTATTGAGTTTTATACTACGGCGTTGGCCTTTTATAAATTTCATGACCTAGCTGAGGCTCGAACCAGCGACCGCAAATCGCAAATCCACTAAACTTGTCGATCGACTGAGCCCCAGCTAACTGGACCGTCAAGACCGACCGATCAAGTAATATATGTTAAAAGTAAAAATATAGGTTTAGCTAGGCAAATTCTACAAAGAACATTAAACAGCCTGGAAAAGTGGTATTTAGAGACTGGTTTAACATTTTCAACTGAGAAGACTAAAGTAATAATCTTTGACAAAAGAAGAGAGGAATACAATTTAAACCTGTGTCTAAATGGATATTCTCTGAAACAAGTCCGTGAAATCAAATTTTTAGGTATAGTATTTGACTCACAACTCACATGGACTTCACATATCAACAATTTAATTCAATCCTGTCAACAACGAATAAATTTACTAAGAGTGTTATCCAATCATAAATGGGGTTTAGACGCTAGAATTCTCCTAAAGCTCTATCAAACATTAATAAGGAGCAAGCACGACTAGGGATGCATGTGTTATGAAACAGCAAACAAAAATCAACTAAAAAAACTGGATATCATTCAAACCACATCTCTACGACTATTCTTTGGAGCCTTTAGAACTACTCCAATAAGAAGCCTTCAAGTTCTAGCAGGAGAAATACCATTATACCTCAGAAGACAATACCTATCACTATGCTACAATTTAAAAATTCTAAGCGCAAAGGAAAATACCTTTCTCGCAAGTTTAGTATCGGAAGAACCACCAGAACAATACATAAATTACACCACCAAGGCAATACCATTTTACGATCGCATTAAACGATTACCGTATAGCATCCATCAAAACACCTTAGCATCCATAAAAAATATCAGACACCCCCCTGGACAGTTTCTTTACCAATAGTAGACCTCTCCTTACAAAATTCTAACAAACATTCACACACCTCTGCTGAGATCAGGCTTCAATATCATACAAATTTACTCAAATACTCTTCTTACAAACTTTTCTTTACCGATGCCTCCAAAAGTAGCAACGGAATAGCTGCTGCTACTGTATCAGAAAACGTAATTTCCGCCACTAGATTATCTGATGGCTGCAGTATTTATACCGCAGAACTTCAAGGAATACTTGACGCACTAAATCATTGTAAAAATACAAATGAAAACCAAATACTAATATTATCAGATTCACTAAGTTCTTTACAGGCCATCAAACATGTTTACCCTACCCACATCAATATATTTCTAATTAAAGACGCGTTATATCAGCTCCAATTTTCTGGGAAAACCATCTCATTTATGTGGGTTCCATCCCATGTAGGAATAACTGGTAATGAGTTAGCAGACAAAACAGCGTTCGAAGCGATAAACAATGTGAACATTCCGACTGCAGCAGGCATACCAATCTCTGACACTAAACCTTTATTCAAGAATCATGTAAACAAAATCTGGCAAGAAATATGGGATCAAACAAACACAAATCTGAAAACCATTAAACCAGACGTATCTTCAAAAAATCTTCCTATGCCATCAAAAAGAAAAGACCAAGTAATTATCGGCAGACTCCGGCTTGGACACACACGACTTACCCACAGCTACGTAATCTCCAAGGAACCGCCACCAATGTGCCAAAGATGCCAAATACTTCTCACAGTTAACCATATAATAATAGAATGTCCATAGTCCACTTCAGCGAAAACGATATTCAAGATACCCAACAGCCTGAAAGAAGTACTGGTCACAAAATTCAATGAAGTTCTATCTTTTGTAAATCATTGTAAACTGTATAACAAATTATGATTCATTTTTTTTTTCTTTGTAAACTCTAAATAATTTCCATATTTTTGTCATTCTTATATTCTAAAAATGTATCTTTTGCTCTATCTATTTTGTATTATAAATGTACCGCTAATAACCCGAGTGGTTGATGCGGATAAATAAAAATAAAAAAAATTAACCTAAAGCTTAGTTTGCAAAATAAATAAAAAATATTAATTACTATAAATTATGAAGATATTTTAAATAATGTTTGTAAATAAAACGGATAATACTTTCTAAGTTGTTTAAATATGCCTAAGTCATATTTGCCTAAGTCTACTAATAACGAATGCCAAATATCGAGGTGGACTCATTTCTTTGGCCCACCCTGTATTTTTAAAGCACGTTTGTTACTTCTAATACCATATTAAGGGATTTATACCCACGTAGAATTTAATGCCACAATATAACATTTTAATTTCTTGCGTCAAATTTCGCATTAGTTCTTTTATCATTATCTGCTCCAAAAAAAAAGTAATGGCGGTGTATTTTTTACCGCACATGCGACATCGTAATTAAAACATCAATCTGTGTATCAAGTATCCATTTCAGCAAATTTATTCAACGGGAACAAATATTCATGAAACAACCAAAATTAGGTCCCACGTCCATTAATGAAATTTCAAGAGACCAAAAAATTGAGGGAAAAAAGCTTTGAAGTTTGGTAGAGATTTATTTTGTGATACTCAACTAAAATTAATAAGAATTTTTTAAAACAATTATCTTTAGAGACATTAGAGGCAAAAGATTTTATTTTTCTACGACCATTTATTAACATGCTCATTATTCACTATTTTTGAATAGATAATAACGCTCATTACTTTACCCGTGAGTAATAGTTCATTATTCACGGGTCATTAATCACGGGCTGAAGTTAGGTTCAAGTGGTGCACGCCACTTTTAATATATTGGTCGTATATAAAGTGCAACTAAAATTAATTAAACTTGTTTATTTAATACAATAATTATTGTACTTTAGATCAATAATTCGCTTTGAATTTTTTTTAAAAAACTAACAATTTCCTATTTATCATCTAGGTACATTGACAAGTAGGTACAAATTTGTGCTTATAATTTTTCGGAAACGAATAGAACTTGAATTGACTATTTCTTGTTGTATTCAATACATAAAGCAGCATTTGCAACTAATAGGAGGCAACTAATTATTTAGCCGCTTATTATTGACAAACAACATTAATTTTGTGTAAATTATAATTTTAATCTCGAGTAGTTGATAATTATATTTTTTACTAATTAAAATAAAACAAAGGTCGTAAAAAAAGTATAGTATTCTACTCGCATGTAATGGCTATTAATTATTCACTCTGATCAATTACGATACTCGCCTTCGGCTCGTATCGCATACTTCATCGTCGTGAGTAATAGCCATCATTACATGCTCGTTGAATAATATACTAAATCCACGAGGAAAATAAAATTCCTGTAGCTGGCTGTATACCATAAATCACAAAAAATACAGGATCATTTGTAAAAGGTATATTTAAAAGACCCAATGAGGGTCACATCACAAAACAAAACGTTTTCGGATTAACAAGTAATCCATCATCAGTGTTAAGCTCTAAAATGATAAGTATAACCTAATTAATAAGAGACAATGTTGTAAAAGTTGACTAAGCTTAAGAATTGACTAAGGTCATACTTACATTAACACGCATGCGTGAGCCACCAAAAAGTTATGGGTAAAAACCCTTTAAAAGGTATTAGATCTTATATATGTAGTATAATATAAGATCTTATACCTTTTGAAGGGTTTTTACCCATAACTTTTTGGTGGCTCATGCATGCATGTTATTGTAAGTATGACCTTAGTCAATTCTTAACCTTAATCAACTTCTACAACATTGTCTCTTATTAATTAGGTTATACTTATCATTTTAGGGCTTAACACTGATGATGGATTACTTGTTAATCCGAAAACGTTTTGTTTTGTGATGTAACCCTTATTAGGGTCTTTTAAATATACCTTTTACAAAGGATCCTGAATAATATACTATTTTCTACGATCGTTTAATAATATGCTCATTATTCACTATTTTTGAATGGATAATAACACTCATTACTTTACCCGTGAGTAATAGTTCGTTACTTACAGTTCATTACTCACGGGCTGAAGTTAGGTTCAAGTGGTGCATGCAACTTTTAATATATTAGTCGTATATAAACTGCAAATAAAATTACTTAAACTGGTTTATTTAATACAATAATTATTATTGTACTTTATATCAATAATTAACTTCGAAAAATGGTCATTTGTAATTGGTCATTTTTTTACGTTTAAATCTTGTTTACTATAAATTTTGACGTTTATCATTTTAAGTGACAGTGACATTACCGCATTTGCTGTGTCTATTGATATTTTTATAACTTATGTTGTCTTTATTTTAAAAAGGGTATACAGTGATGAGCGTGATAATAACCGGCAAAATAGCGCAAGAGATGGAAAATATATTAAATTGTGCGATAAAAAGAAATAAAACTAGTAGAGTTGTTAAATTTAGCGATAGTAACATATAAATTGACATTATATTGATTGTTTCCCACCTTTAGACGTATCAGAGGAGTATGTAAACTAAAACTGTCACTGTGACAGTGGCATTTCTCAAAACTTGTCCGATACGTTTAAAGGTGGGAAACAATGATTATCTTCAATCTACTTACTATAAGTTACTGTCGCTAAATTTAACACCTCCACTAGGTTCATCTCTTTTTATCTCACAACCTAATATGTTTTCCATCTTTTGGGTTATTTTGCCGGTTATTAGTGCGCTCATCACTGTATTGTGTTTAATACACAGTGATGAGCGCAATAATAACCGGCAAAATAACGCAAAAGATGGAAAACATATTAAGTTGTGAGTTAAAAAGAGATGAACTTAGTGGAGGTGTTAACTTTAGCGATAGTAACTTATAGATTGACATTATATTGATGGTTTCCCACCTTTAGACGGATCGGACGAATTAGAGAAATGCCACTGTCACAGTGACAGTTTTAGTTGACATACTCCTCTGATACGTCTAAAGGTGGGAAACGATCAATATAATGTCAATTTATATGTTACTATCGCTAAATTTAACAATTCTACTAGTTTTATTTCTTTTTATCTCACAATTTAATATGTTTTCCATCTTTTCCGCTATTTTGCCGGTTACTAGCACGCTTATAACTGCATTATAACATACATATATGTATACAGGGTGTAACAAAAATACAGGTCATAAATTTAGTCACATATTCTGGGACAAAAAATAGTTCGAATGAACCTAACTTACCTTAGTACAAATATGCACATAAAAAAAGTTAAAGCCCTTTGAAGTTACAAAATGGAAATCGATTTTTTCGAATATATCGAAAACTATTAGATATTTTTTATTGAAAATAAACATGTAGCATTCTATTGGCAAGAGCATCTTAAAGAAAAATTATAGTGAGATTTGTGTACCCCATAAAAAATTTATGGGAATTTTGTTTCATTTAACCCCCCCCCCCCAAACTTTTGTGTACCTTCCAATTAAATTATTATTATGGTACCATTAGTTAAACTCAATGTTTTTTAAACTTTTTGCCTCTTAGTATTTTTTCGATAAGACAGTTTTTATCCACTTGTGGCTTCTTTTTTAATATGTTTACATAAAAATTTTATGGGGGTTTTGTTCTTTAAACCCCCCAAATGTTTATGTACGTTCCAACTAAACTATTTCTGCGGTACCATTAGTTAAACACAGTGTCTATAAAACTTTTTTACCTCTTTGTATTTTTTCGATAAAGCACCTTTTATCGAGATGTGGCTTCTTTTTTAATATGGTTCAAAATATACCTAAAATGTAAATCTTAAATAAATTTTCATATTATTACCTAGTCTCCATAATCGTACTTAATAATACACAAAAATATATGGTGGATCTGACAAATATTCAAAATATCTCGATAAAAACTGACTTTTCGAAAAAGTACTAACAAACAAAAAGTTTTAAAAAACAATGTGTTTAACTAATGGTACTACAATAATAATTTAATTATAAAGTACACAAAAGTTTGGGGCGGTTTAACAAAACCCCCATAAAATTTTTATGGGGTTTCCAAATTTTACTATAATTTTTTTTCTAAGATGCTACTGCCATAATAATGCAACATGTCCATTTTCAATAAAAAATCTCGAATAGTTTTCGATATATTGGAAAAAATCGATTTTCATTTTGTAACTTCAAAGGGCTGTAACTTTTTTCTGTCCACATTTGTACTAAAGTAAGTTGGGTTCAATCGAACTATTTTTGGTCCCAGAATATGCGATTAAATTTATGACCTGTATTTTTGTTACATCCTGTAATTATATTATTATGTTATTATACAGGGTGTTTGGTAAAGAATGGGCCGTAGCTTAACCTCAGATTCCTGATGTTCAAATAGGTCGATTCAGGCTAACTTACCTTAGTACAAAAGTTGATATTAACCGAAATACAGGGTGTTAAAGTTAAACTTTTATTTTATTTATTTTTAAATATTTCCTGACAGACATGGGACAACACCAACTTTGGTAAGTGGTGCTCGTATTTTGCAATCTACTAAAATATGTTAAACAAACGTTTCAGGCTACTACCAGAGGCGTACGACAGGGGAAACGTGAATGTTTGACCCTTCCCAAATTCTACGCCACTGGCGGAATTGCTATTTTAGTGCAATTTTTTGATTTTCCAATACTTTCTATGTAAAAAACATACTCTTCATTCGTAACCATAAAGCCATTAGTTTTCGAGATATTTGAAGCTAAAAACGAAGGAGCATAATACATTAATCAAAATAAGTGGGCCTTTTCATTTTTAACTTCAAATATCTCGAAAACTAATGACTTGATCGTTACGAATGAAGAGTATATTATTTGTATAGAAAGTATTGGAAAATCTGAAAATTATGCTGAAATAGCCGTTTCATCAGTGTCGTAGAATTTGGGAAGGGTCAACCATTCAATTTTCCCTGTCGTACGCCTCTGGTATTGACCATAAACGATTATTTAACATAATTTCGTAGGGTGTACAGTACCTACACTTTCTGCCAAGTACCATAATGATATGTCAAATAATCGTTTATGGTCAATACCATAAACGATTATTTAACATAATTTCGTAGGGTGTACAGTACCTACACTTTCTGCCAAGTACCATAAGGATATGTCAAATAGTTTTATAGTACCGGGCACACATAATTCTTAAAGTTTTAAATAAAGAATAAATTATTAAAAATGAATAACCATTTTCAATTTCGTTGCAACACGAAACTACAGCCGCATCATTATTCCAGTTCAATCAGAGAGTGCAGCAAGCACCTCTACCGGTTTCGAAACTTATTAGTCTCTCATCAGGAGGCACATATGCTGCTCTCTCTGACCCAACTAGGACAAACCCCGGCGTGCAGTCACGGATTGCAACGAACGAAATGGCAGGGATGCCCTAGCGGCAACTGCTATCAAAAAACTAAGTTTTCAATCTAATAGCACATAAAACAACGTCCAAAAATGTCATTCTACATCCTACCAGACTGATAAAAATGGGAACCTTCTCTAGTAACATCTCCGAGGCTTCTACAATTTGCAAGCCATAACGGATGCTGAGACTAAGGAATATGAGGGAATTTTACAATTTATAATTCACGTCCCATCTGCTCAGCGCGGTAAAGTTCCAACGAGAATGGTTCCCTTCGTACTCCAATGGGAGTAAACATAAATCAAAAATGAATAACCATTTCAATTTCGTTGCAACACGAAACTACAGCCGCATCATTATTCCAGTTCACTCAGAGAGTGCAGCAAGCACCTCTACCGGTTTCGAAACTTATTAGTCTCTCATCAGGAGGCACTTATGCTGCTCTCTCTAACCCAACTAGGACAAACCCCGGCGTGCAGTCACGGATTGCAACGAACGAAATGCCAGGGATGCCCTAGCGGCAACTGCTATCCAAAAATTAAGTTTTCAATCTAATAGCACATAAAACAACATCCAAAAATGTCATTCTACATCCTACCAGACTGAAAATAATGGGAACCTTCTCTGGTAACATCTCCGAGGCTTCTACCTTTTTTTGTTTTTTTTTTAATAAATTATTATTTAAAAAAAAGAATACTTTAAAATAATTTGACATATCCGTGTGATACTTGACAGAAAGTGTAGGCACTTACACCCTACTAAATTATGTTAAATAATCGTTTCTGGCTACTACCAGAGGCGTACGACAGGGGAAAGTGACTAGTTGACCCTTCCCAAATTCTACGTCACTGATGAAACTGCTATTTTAGCATAATTTTTAGATTCTCCGATAGTTTCTATGCAAATAATATACTCTTCAATCGTAACGATAAAGTCATTAGTATTCGAGACATTTGAAGTTAAAAATGAAAAGGCACACTTATTTTGATTAATGTATTATGCTCCTTAGCTTTAGCTTCAAATATCTCGAAAACTAACGGCTTTGTCGTTACAAATGAGGAGTATGTTTTTGACATAGAAGGTATTGGAGAATTAAAAAATTGCACTAAAATAGCAATTCCGCCAGTGGTGTAGAATTTGGGAAGGGTCAACCATTCAAGGTCCCCCTGTCGTACGCCTCTGGTAGTATCCAGCAACGTTTGCTTACATAATTTAGTAGATTGTACAATACTAGCACCACTTACCAAATTTAGTGTTGTCCCATGCCTGTCAGGAAATATTCAAAAATAAATAAAATAAGTTTAATTTTGACACCCTGTATTTCGGTTATTATCAACTTTTGTACTAGGGTAAGTTAGCTTAAAGCGACCTATTTTAAGCTCGGGAATCTAAGGTTAAGCTATGGCCCATTCTTTACCAAACATCCTGTATACTTAGTTAAATATAAATGTACAATATAACTTTATAAAATACGTCCACTGACAATAGCAATTTCCTATTTATTACCGTGACAAGCAGGTACAAAATAATGTTTTTTTTTTTTTTTATTTTACAAAATAGTCGCGTCAACCTCGGAGGTTATTAGCGACATATACATATACATAAGGTAATTTATTTACAGATGTTAGATTTTGTTAAATACATTGATATCTTTAAGGAATTTTACCAAGTGTTCAATTTTACAATTTTTTCTAAGATTTCACTTGTTGATCCGATGATGTGGTTGTTCTGTCTCTGCAACTGGTATTTTGGACACTCTGCAAGTACATGCTTAACACTTAGTGGGATATTACAGTTTTCATATAAAGTGGGATTAGTGTGACCAATTATGTGTCCGTGGGTAAGTCGGGTATATCCTAGACGAAGGCGAGTAACAATGTCATGATGAGTTCTGTTGTGAATTTGAGATTTCCACGGTTTTACAAACGTTTTCACTTCGCGAAGTTTTGAAGTTGAACTGTCCCACTGGTTTTGCCACAGATTTTTGACTTTCACTTTAATAAATGATTTTAAATCATTAAGAACTACGTCTCTCACTGCACTCGCGGTTTCACTGTCCCTGGCTTGTTGGGCTGTCCGATCCGCCGCTTCATTTCCTTGGAGGCCAATGTGTGAAGGAACCCATAGGAATTGTACAATATGGTTGTTGTTTTGAATGGTAGCTAGTTCTTTTTTAATTAGGAGAGCAATTGGATGCTTCGTGTACAGTTGGTTAATGGTATGGATGGAACTGAGGGAATCGGTAATTATAAGAGCATTGGATATATTACTGGAGTTAATATGAACGAGAGATTGATAGATGGCGTATAGCTTGCCAGTATGTATACAGCTTAAGGATGGTAGTGTATACTCAAGTGTACTATTTGGAGAAATGACAGCTGCCCCAACTCCAGTAGATGTTTTAGAAGCGTCTGTATATATATGATAGGATTTAGAAAATTTTGTTAGTTTGTTGAATGTTATAGTTATAATTATTGAATGTTCAGCTCCTGGGATAATTCAGTCGATGTATCCGTGTCAGGTTCTTCATCCTCGTAGTTGTCTTTTGTGAGCTGTCTCGTAATTTTTTTGTTAAGCTTTGTACATTTCAATTTTAATGAGCGTTCGGATGTATATGAATGAATTTTGGTTATGAGTTTTTTAAATCCTAGAATGTCTACTGTATATTTATTTACAACGCTGATAACATCTTTTGTTCCATGAGCGTTTTCAAATAAATCAACTGTTTCCTCAAAAGTTAATATTTACTTTTCGGAATTGAATAATTCTTTAATTGGTTGCATTAGCGTTTCTAATGGTATTGTTGATATTTTTGTTTTTATTCTTTTTTGTTTCTGAGTTGGCTTTGAAAATACATCGTCACTAGCTGATGTCTCAATCGGGGGTGATATTGCTTCAGATACAGTTCGTTTGGAGGATGATTTAGATGTATTTTCTTCGTTGGATACGCTAAATTCTTTTGGTGCTGGATTCTCTTTATTTTCATTAACCGAGCAAGAATTATTGCTTAGACTGGAAGATGAAGGCTGGTTAGTTATGACTATGTGAGGTGAGGGGGCTGATGAGGTGGATATATTTGGTTTAGATATCACTGGCATTGTATTATCTGTAGTTGATGTATCAAGAGGTGTTAGGTTGGTTGTAGATAATATTTTTGTTAGTGGCGTTGAATTATTTGATATGTTTGTAGAAGTGCATGTTGTTGAAGGTGTAATAGCAGTCGTTTCTGTTGAAGTTACTGTACTAGGTTCGTTTCTGTTTGAAAGTGTAGCAGTTGGGACAGCTGTTTCTGAGTGATTTACATTTACTGAGCAACTACTGGAAATATGGCCATGTTGTTTGCAAATGAAACATAAGTTGTCTAATGTCAAAAAAATTCGATTTGTAGTATCTTCATGAGTTACTAAAATGGTATCAGGAATTGGACCTGTGGGTGGAGATACGTAAATATGTCGACGGAAACTGAGTACATGTTTGTATTCAGGATTGTTGGTTCCTATTCGCAAAAATGACATTGATGAAGTTGGTTTTAGCCCTAAGAGCAGTAGTTCGTTTTCTATTACCTTATGCGGGATAGTGGGAGAAACATTGGATATTAGGAGTCTTTCACTTGGAGTAATTAGTCTACGGACTTGAATTTGTGTATTGTTTACAGTGATGAAACCTCTACTGTTTGAAAAAAATTCATCTACGACTTGTTTGGTTGAGAAATAGATACAGATACGATTGTTGGTGATTCTTGATGAAAAAATAATGTGTTTTGGACTAACTAAAGCTCCTACCGCTAACAAGTATTCTTCTAATTTAACATCGTTGAGAGAATTAAAAACTACTGCTTGTAGCTTGGATGGATAGATTGTTTCTTTTTGTCTACTAGCTGCAGCAGAGTAAGATAAAGGTTTTTGTGATGTGGATTGCGATAATGATTCATCGCTATTATTAGTGACGTCGAATTCCATTTCTCAACACCATTTGATTTTCCTAAGTACGGACTTGTTCCGCTTCGGATTTTGGTAATTGTCTTTAAAGACAAAAAATTGGTGTCGATCAATGACTGGTGTTGTTTATTGACGGTTTTATAAAATTCTTTGGTTATGAAATACTTATTAATAGAAAAATATGTACAGTGGAACCTCGATAACTCGGATTAAGCGGGACCACGGCCGATCCGGGTTATCGAAAATCCGGGTTAGCCGGAGAATGTGGTAAAAATTAATAAAATACGGTATACTTACAGATAAACTCCGTTATAATTGAAATACAACTGTACTACACACAATACGGTCACACTCGGAACGTTATTATGTTATTTAAGAACAGTGGAGACTAGCGTTACCACGTGTCCCGATTTGCGCGGGACGTACCGATTTTCAGGGGTCTGGGGACGCGTACCGATTTGTACTTAATCGGGACACTAAATGTCCCGATTTTCACCCACGAAAACCAATTTCAGGAGGACTTACAGTGAATTTTATAACTATGTTATAAAAACAAGGCACTCCTAAAAGCGGAAAAATCGAATAAAAAATATAATTTTAATAAAAAATAAATAATTTACTTAATCTACGATTTTCTTTTGTAATTTCGTCTGATTATTATTATTATGTAGGATTAAATACAGATTATAGAAACACCTTCTAGTCCAGTAAATGAACGGGAAATACGGCGATACCGTGTAATTTTCGGGATGAACTCCGGATTACATGAAAATTTGGACGGCTTGTGCCGTTGGTTGCTTTTACTCGGAGGGGGGCGTTTGACAGTCACCCCTAATTAGGGGTGAAAAACCGCGCGTTTAAAATAAGTCCGGAGATGGATAAATTGACTAATTCTAAGCAATTTAGTTCTATAGAATTTTAACTTAGTTAATACTTTTCGAGTTATTTACGATTGAAAATGTTTATTTTTCGACAAAAAAATCACGTTTTCAGGCGATTTTCACAAATAACTCAAAAAGTACGTATGTGATCGAAGAAAATATTCTTAGCAAAAATGTAGCATAATATAAAAAACTAAAAAAAAACTGTGAACTCGTAAAGTCTATAGACACAGCAAAAACAAAGTTGTGGCTCATGAAAAATACGTTCTTATTCGTCAAATTCCAAATCAAATGTTTCAACGTGAAATAACCAAGAAATGAAGCATATTTTCGGGAAAAACCAATTAAAACTTTTTTAATAAAAGCTTTATTTTTATATTTTAAAAAAGTTTCTAGCATCAAAACTAAGCGAGTTATGCTCAAAATCAAGTTGACTCCTTTTTTTGGTAAAAAAATCGTGAAAATCTCCCCTTACTTAACACCCCAAATAAAATTAGTTATCGTTATCGCTTTACAAACAATTTACATTATGTAGTTTTTATATGATTGAAAAGGCCTGAACGAGTCTCTAATCACGAGTGTATGCAAAATATGAACAGCCATGTTTTAACCAATTTTTGTCTTACAGAAAAACAAAATGGATCTATCATATTTATTTTATAAAGCCAAAACCTACCTACTTTTTACTCCTTGAGATTGTTAGTATCGCTTATACTTTTTAAGTTATTTTGAAAAGAGAGCATTTCCAATATTTTATGAAATTTTTTTTTACTATAAACCCAATATTTTTCAAAACTAAACACTCCTAACCGGTAAACCTTACAGATCGTATAAACAATACACATATAAAGTAAATGGTAAAGCGGTAACGATTAATTTTATATACGGTGCTAAATAAAGGCAGATTTTCACGACATTTTTTTACCAAAAAAAGGAACCAACTTTATGTTGAGCGTAACTCGCTTAGTTGTAATGCTAGAGACTATAAAACAAAATTAAAGATTTTTTTAAGCACTTCAAAAAACTTTAATAGGTTTTGCCCAAAAGTTGCTTAATTTTGTGGTTATTTCAAGTGGAAAAATTCGATTTGGAATTTGACGAATAAGAACGTATTTTTGATGAGCTACAACTTTGCTTTTACTGCTTTTATAGACTTTCTGAACATACAATTTTTTTGCTGTTTTAAAAGCTACATTTTTGCTAAGAATATTTTTTTCGATAAAATTACTTGAAAAGTATTGACTTTAATTGACTTGAAAAGTATTGAGTTTAAAAATTATATAGAACGAAAGGTTTTTAGAGTTGGTCAGTTGATCCATTTTGGGACTTACTTTAAACGCACGTTTTTTTTTTTACCTCCGAGAAGGGGTAACTGTAACTGCCACCCCCCAAGTAAAAACAACCAAGGGTACAAGTTCAACTTTGAAGTGGACAGTAAGTAGAACCTAAAAGCACATTTTCATGCAATTCGGAGTTGACTCTGAAAATTACACTCCAAAACTATGTCATTGTTGTTTATTTGTCCCGGTCATTTACTGGGCTATTGTTGTTTATTTGTCCCGATCTACAACCCTAAATCCCGATTTGTTTTTGCTTACGTACCGATTAAAAACAAATCGGACCTGGCAACACTAGTGGAGACTAAGAACATTATTTAAAACAGAATTTTTTAAATAGCTTTTTAATCTTTTTTAAACAATGCTAAGACAGTTTGAAATAAAAAAAGGAATATCAGGTGCCTGTTGTTTCCGATAATCCGAGTCAATTAACGTTGCTCAGCCGCCGCGCCGTGTGCCATGAGTAATTGTTACTATCGTATAGTTCTTATTACACAAATACCCATTATCTCTTAAATATTATATTACATACATTTTTATTGTTGAAATGTTTGTCTGATGAAAATCGGTCCGGGTTAGCCGGACTTCCGGGTTATCGGGGGCCGACTTATCGGGGTTACACTGTACTCACAGAAAATGTTTTTCTATACACACTTAACTAACACTATTATACTTGATGTTAACGTAGTGTAAGAATACTATGATTGGTTTTTGTAAGTTAAATTTACTATTTGTCAGGATCGATCAAAAAGCATGTGTGCTTATTCGATATCAGTGCCGGACTCTACAAAATAATGTGTGCTTATAATTTTTCGGAAACTAATAGAACTTGAATTGACTATCTCTTTATGTGTGTTTACAATCCTTAAGACATCATTTGCTAATAGCATACAACTAATTATTTAGCAGCGTATTATTGGTAAGCAACATTTATTTTTTAAATTATAATTTTATTCTCGAATAGTTGATAATTATATTTTTTTACTAATTAAAATAAAAAAAGGTCGTAGAAAAAGTATAGTATTCTACCCGCATTTAATGGCTATTACTCACGACGATGAAGTTTGCGCAAGTAATTCATCAGAGCATCAGCATCATTGCATGCTCGTTAAATAATATTTACTATCTATTATTTAATTTAAATTATTAAGCATTAGTTGGTTTAGGTTATATACATTACCATAATCAAACCAATTTAAAATGAATATGGCGTTTATTTAATGACCTTTAAAGTGCTGTGACACATAAAGGTATCCTCATGCTTTCCTGCCCAATTGCAGTTGCAGGTAATTAAAATCAATGCAGATTGTATTTTGCCACTTAGCGAGCTCTAGTTTTCAATTGTGTGTTCCATTTTGCATAAAAGCGTTGGAGGGTGCACTTCAGAATATTTTTTCTACGAGCGTGCAAAAATGTCTACTTTCGCGCACGCATTTTAGTTTAGAAAGTTTTACTTTTCCGCACGCGTGTTACTTTTCCGCACGCGGTTTGCTTTTCCGCACGCGGTTTTTACTTTTCCGCACGCGTATCCACCGTCATGGAAACCAAGATCGTCGTCATGCTAACTAATTATATTGAAAGTTTGGTTTTGACAACATTGTCAAAGAATTAAGTCAACTTTTTAACAATTTTATTATTATCAAATACAAAATATGTAATTTTAATTATATTTATTTATTACTTACAATGTTTATATTGAACGTACAACTGAATCCTACGCTTTTTTCTTCAAATATGCTGTTAACTTAAAATAATCGCCTATATTGACATTTTTTTCAATTTTTAATACTGACTTGAGCATGGAATAGCGGGACCACAAAGTATTTGGTTTGCAGATTTTGGATAGACTAATAAAATAAGCCAAAAACACTTCTTCTTTTAAGCTATTTACACTTTTTTCTTTACACCAACTCATAAAAATATTGTATTCTTTCTTGTTCTTGCTTGCTGATTTTTTCGGTAACAAATTAACATAATTGCCAACGTCGAGGATAGATGGAGGTAGTTCTTCGTCACTTGATGCCATCTAAATCATTAAATTATTTTTTAATTCGTAAGTAAAGATAAATTTTAAAGTGTGTGACGTGCTTCTTGACAATAATTGCTTTGTCTGACATCGTTGCTATGCCTTTAAAATATTAAAACCTGTACATAACAGGTATTTAGGCACCGCATTGAATTTAATTCGGTGTTATTAGATGGTCGTCATGCTAACCAATTATATAGATTATTTCATTCATAGGAGATTCTGACCAATAGAAAGCTACAGACATGCAAATTAAGGTGATAATTTTTGATAATCTCCCGTCTTAAGCATATTACGTCAGATGCCCTTCGTTGCTACGAAAAAATACATTCAGTGACATTAATGACAAATGTTTTAAAAATTATAAAAGTGATGACTTTCAACCGTCAAATACATATTTATAACAACTGTGTGTTTAATTTCACTAATTGGTACTTACTAGAGGCGTGCGGTCCATGGAAGCGGGGGAAGCGCCGCTTCCCTATTTATTTGTCGATATAAGAAAATATATTATTAATTAATATCTAATAATACCTTTTTTTCCATAATCCAAATAATCTACATATTACCTAGCCAATAGGCATTGAAAAATATTAAAAATTAATCGCGTACGAACGAACTCAATATGCACACAATTCAACTATTTGGTCCACTCCTGGCAGAATCGCATCTCAAAATCGCCGCTTGTCATGCAGTTGTCCCTTTTAAAATTGGTCAGGGTTCAATGACCGCACCCACTAGTCGCGCGAATTTTGGTATGCCATGGAAGCGCTCGTTATATCGCCTTCCCGAAAGTGAGATGCTCCGACTGTTACTGCTGCTAAGGGGTGCTTAGGTATTACATACATTCGCTTAAAGAATATTTCGATTTAAATTTTTTGCAGAGATATTTCCTTTTACTGATCTTTGATTTGAAATTTTACAGAAATCAAATGGTATTGCATTTTGTATAAGAAAAATTGATGACTTTATTAATACGATAATTAAAAAAACGAGAGCAGTATAAAAATATTTGGGATAAAACTGAACATATGGGGTTTGAACATGAAAGAAAAATAATGAAGATTGATAATTTCGGAGACAGAGAGACAGAGAAAACAGAGGAAATAAAGAGACCTTTTGATAATATTCTACAACAAATGAATTCTAGCTTTCAAAATTTTAACGATTTAAAATTTGTAGAATTATATATAATCTGAATATTTCTAATTATAATTCATCAAAATTTCCCACAGAGGAATTTATGTCATTACGATTAAATAATGAAAATTTTTTGATATCCCAGCTTTGCATTCTCAGTTAAGTATCATTTATGAAACAACTGACATGAATGATAAAGAAATACCCAGAAATCTGGGATTTCTTTATAACTGCTTTAAACAAGTCGCTGTGTGAAGTGGTCAAGTTGTGTGAATTAGTACTACTAACTATCCCAGCCACAAGTGCATCAGTTGAACGAAGTTTTGCAGTATTAAGATGCATTAAAAGTTTCAAATTAAGAGTTTAAAAGAAATTCAACAAGCGAAGACAGACTTTGAAAGTTAGCCCTATTATCCATTGAAAAATACTGCATTCAACAATTATCAGAAGTTGATAGGAGAATAGACCTCGAGTATAAATAAGTGTCATTATAGTGAAAGTTGTGTATTGTGGAAAATGCCTCGGAGTATATTTATTTTTAAATAGGATTCTTCTTTAGAAAACCAAGCCCGGCGCGAGGACTCAAGGCCCGAGCTAGCAATACAGATCAATGATAGGTCACTAGTCACTAGAAATAGCGGGAATAGAGTGCCTCACGCATTCACGCGTCACGGATTTAGTGTGTGATTCCTTGTACGCAGGACGTCTCACATAATTAAGTACTTTGCTGATAGAGAGCCCCTGCGCATCAGAGTGTTATCAGGTGGAAAGTTGCTCGACCCTCGACCCTTAAGAAAATATTTTTATATCCTTATTGAATCGCTTCCCCTTTCGAAAAAGTCACCGCACGCCACTGGTAAAAATTTTGGTTTTGAACAGTTTTATTCATGAAATAATCGCAACAAATTGCACTCGAACTCTAAAATTAATATAGAATTTTTGCCCTCGTGACACTGACATAATTTCACTCGACTTCGGCTCGTGAAATTAAAACTGCCAAAGTGACACTCGGGAAAAATTCAATAACTTTAGAGCTCTTGTGCAATTACTACTGAAAGTTTGGTTTTGAAAACATTGTCAAAGATTTAATTTGTGTATGTATTTTTATATTAATTCAATTAATTGATTACGATTTGGTCATTTTTAAATGCTCGTAGAAAAAATATTGTTCCTAACTCTTGCAGAAAGTCTCTTTTCCGCACTCGACTGCTTGCCGAACTCCGCTTCGCTTCGTTCGGCAAACTGCAATCGCGTGCGGAAAAGTATGACTTTCTGCACTTGTTAGGAAAATAACTATTTCTGAATGTATTGAGTTTTAGTTCGATCGTGTGGTTTGGTGTAAAGATGATAATAATATCTTATAATAGGGATATTATTTTGGTTTTAGTATGGTATAACTAGACCCAAACCCAGACATCCAAAGTGAAAGTTATCCTCCAACACCAAATTGTTCTATATGGTCCACATAATGTTCAGAAGAAAGTCACACCATTTTGAGCGTCGGGTTTAGGGGGGAGAAATCGGTAAATTCGTAGTTTTTTACGTTTTTCGTCAATATTTCTAAAACTATGTGGTTTAGCATTAACAACCTTCTATACAAAAATGTTCTACATTAAATTTGAAATAAAAAAGGCCCTATGCATAATCCTTCTAAAATGAACGGTTCAAAAGTTACGGAGGTAGTATAGTATAATTGATCCAAAAAAGGCCTAACCCAGACATCCAAAGTAAAAGTTTTCCTTCAACACCAAATTGTTCTATATGGTCCACATATTGTTCAGTAAAAAGTTACACCATTTTGAGCGTCCGGTTTGGGAAGGAGATGGGGGAAAAGTCGGTAAATTAGTAGTTTTTTTAAGTTTTTCGTCAATATTTCTAAAACTAAACTGTGCTTTAGCGTAAACAATGTTCTATACAAAAATGTTCTACGTGAAATTTAAAACAAAAAAGCTCCTATACATAATTGTTATAAAATCAACGGTTCCAGAGTTACGGAGGGTAAAAATTGGAGAATTGGAGAAGTGGCAATTTATAGAAATTTTCTTTAACAGGATTGTGTTTTGTAAATAAAATTTGCTATTTCAGTGGCCGATGATATGTTAGTGATAAGCCCTTGAAGAAACGTCAACCTCAGCACCCAAAATCATCATCAATTGCCCAGATAATATAAAAAGTATCGAAAACCTCCACTTTTCACCCTCCGTAACTCTGGACTGGAACCGTTGATTTTATAACAATTATGTATAGGACCTTTTTTGTTTTAAATTTTATGTAGAACATTTCTGTGTAGACCATTGTTTACGCTAAAGCATAGTTTTAGAAATATTGACGAAGAACTTAAAAAAAACTACTAATTTACCGACTTCTCCCCCATCTTCCCCCAAACCGGACGCTCAAAATGGTGTAACTTTTTACTGAACAATAGGTGGACCATATAGAACAATTTGGCGTTGGAGGAAAACTTTTACTTTAGATGTCTGGGTTAGGCCTTTATTGAACCAATTATACTATACTACCTGCGTAACTTTGGAACCGTTCATTTTAAAAGGGTTATGCATAGGACCTTTTTTATTGCAAATTTAATGTAGAAAATTTTTGTATAGAAGATTGTTCATGCTAAATCGCATAGTTTTAGAAATATTGACGAAAAACCTAAAAAACTACGAATTTACCGATTTCTCCCCCCTCTACCCCCCAAACCCGACGCTCAAAATGGTGTGAATTTTTTCTGAACATTATGTGGACCATATAGAACAATTTGGTGGAGGATAACTTTCACTTTGGATGTCTGGGTTATGGCATTATTTGGATCAATTATATCATACTATTTACCAAATGAGATTTTTAAGCTAATGGACCAACTAGATAAACCTAGTAAAGTAGAATACGTCCAACCCAAAAAAACGATTACGGCAAATTGAGTATAAAAGTCTTAGTCTGGGTAAATTAGGAAAAAACAAGGGAAAGTATAGCAGTATATATTATATTATAGTAGGGGAGCCAAAGAGGGGATTTTTGCAGTTACTCGAGCGCGTCAGATTATCACATGGGGAGAAACTTTGTACCCTGTAAATGTACCTCTACCATATATTGTCTCTTAATACAGGGAAGTTCGTTAAGGGGGGTCCGAAAAAAAATCTATCCTTAGAAAAACTCGAAATCGTCAGATTAAGATAAGGTGAGTTAAGTACATGCAAAAAATTGTACTTATATTTCAAAAATCTGACCATTTTAGCGGGATGTAAGGAAATGGGCGAGTCACAAAGTTTCACAAAAAAAAGCAAATATTTCGCGAAATGGAGGTCAGATCGAAAAACTAAAAAATACGGGTTCAATATTTTTCAAAAATCTATCGAATGATACCAAACACGACCCCCACGCAGAGGGGTGGGAGGTAAATTTAAAATTTTAAATACGAACCCCGCGATATTTCGCGAAAGGAACATCAAATCAAAAAACTGAAAAATACACGTATTCAATATTTTTGAAAAATCTATCAAATGACTCCAAACACGACCCCCACGGAGGTGGGGTGGGGGTTACTTTAAAATCTTAAATAGGAGCCCCCATTTTTTATTGCAGATTTGGATTCCTTACGTAAAAATAAGTAACTTTTATTCGAGACATTTTTTCGACTTATGGATAGATGGCGCTATAATCGGAAAAAATGATTATTTGAAATTGAAATGGAAAATTAAATTAAAAATGTAAAGTCCCCCACTTTATGGAAAACTTAACCAAACTATTTTTTTGGTTTTATGACCTACCCTTCACAACCCAATAGGTTCCCATAACGCTCGAGTAACTGCAAATTTAGCATACTTTCCTCCTTTACTATTAGTAATATCGGTTTGCAAAGTCCGCAGAAAGTGTTCTTTTTTGTTTATTAACAAATTAGCGCTCCGGAATGTTTTTTTTTCAATAATTGCTATGTAGTTCCAAAAATTTTAATGTTATACCAAAAACACTCTAATTAAAATTCATCGTAATTTAATTCTGCATATAAATTGCTCTATTCGGATTTCCTTTGACTATGTTCCTTGGAAATGCCGGGTTTCCAACAAACTCTTTTAATTTTAACTGAAATTTTAGGGAGGTAATTATTCATTACTAATTAAATAGCTTGTGACATAAAATGTTTTTTGTAGTAGATTATATTTCCAGCAGCCGGCGAAAATCATAGAAATAGCTTAGCAACAATTAAATTGTTAATTTAAAATTTACGGTCGCAATAATAACCAGAATAATTTATTATGATACACCAGAATAACTAGGATTTTAATATAAAAAGGCACTATACACAGGGCCGTGCCGTGCTATGATGCGACGAGGCAGTCGCATCAGGCGGCATCACAAGGGGGGCGACAAATTAAATAAAAATTTAATGAAATTGGAGAAAATCTTAATATGTATCTATGTTCCGAATTTCCAGGTGAAAATGAAATTCGAGCCAAGAGAAAAAAGCGTTTATTTGATTACGAAAAATTTGTGGACGAGCTCCTTTGTTCATCTATATAATTTTATTTTTATTCATATTTTAGACATTGCCGTTAATTCTTTGATTGATCGATTTTCGCTTCTAGAAACTCATAATAAAGATTTTAAATTTTTATATGATATTTTCAAATTTACGGAAATGGATGATAAAACACTAGAAAAATATTGTATGAAACTTCATTCAATACTTTCAATAGAAAAAGAAAGGGAATGTGATATAGAGACAAACGATCTTCTAGAAGAATTGCGTGATATATCCCAAATGATACCTTTAGAGGTTTTGAAATATTTCTGCTAAAATGATCTAATTTCTTTATACTCGACTGTAGTTGTATCACTAAGAATTTTATTAACACTCCCTGTCTCGGTAGTTAGTGAAGAAAGAAGTTTTTCAAAATTAAATATTATTAATAACTATTTACGAAGCTCCATAAGACAAACAGTACTAAAAAATTTAGCACTTACTTGAATAGAGTTCTCACTAGCTGCTACACCTATCTATCCCCACTCGACTACACCAATTGTATTTAATTTAATTTAAAAATCAAATCTGATTGACGAGTTTGTCAAAATTAAAGTCAGAACGGTACATACTTTATTTAATTTAAAGTATGTTTTGTTTTTTTTATTTATTTATTTTTTTTTATTCATCTAGTTTCATGTGTAGTGTGTGTGTTGAGTAAGTGTCTTGTTACTGTGCAAAGTCTACGTCATTGTCCTTGCAAAGAGACGCTAATTGTATCCGAACGTCTGCGGTGCCTCCGGTGAGTACCGATCCCACAAGGACAGAAACTATCTTCATTTAATAATTTATAATAAACGAAAAATTTCTGACCCTGGTGAGATTCGAACTCACGACCATTCGGACTTTTCGATCCAAAGGTAGGCGCTCTTACCACTGAGCCACAGGGGGTTGTTTTGTTTTAAAAATAAAAGTTTTCGTTCATTTTGTATAGTTTCATTTAAACGGGTAGGCGCAAATCTTGGTTTAATGCTATTTAAATGCATTCGTTTTTTTTTCGAATCCTGAGAAAACTAATAAGTATTTTTGAAAAATTTAAACGCAGAATGAAAGATTACATTACATATTACCGAGGGCCGAAAGTTACAGAGGTGAAAAAAAGAGAAAATTTAGTCTGAATATTTCATTAAAAAAACTTTTTGTTTTTTTTAAGGGATTTTCTACTAAGCCCTCGGTAATAATGTAATCTTTCATTCTGCATTTAAATTTTTCAAAAATATTAATTAGTTTTCTCAGGATTTGAAAAAAATGAAAGCATTTAAAAAGCATTGGATTCCCTTAGACCCCTTAGGCGCAAAAAATAATTTGCGTCTACCCGTTAATAAAAATAATAGTTAAGTCACAGAATAACTAACCATAATAATAATAGTTAAGTTTCAATAATATTTAAGGGGCGGTATTTCGAAGACTTGCATCATATTGAAAGGATGTACCGCACGGCTCTGACTATACATATCTAACGTCCTTTACAGAATTGAACTATTTAAGCGGCCTCAGGGATGTTTTAAAGTTCTAAATATTTTTTGGCTTATAAACAAATAAAATATCTCGGTAACTATTAGATAAACGCCCGATTTCATAATGAAGTCCACTTTAACTTTATTATGAAATCGGGCGTAAATTAAATTAAGAGACCGGTATTGGAAAGGACTCGGTAGGACCCTTGCTTTAAGAGAAAGCCTTGCTTTCTCCATACAAATTTTCACATATATATTCAACGAGACTCATAACTTATATTTATAATAATAAAAACGATCGGTATTACGCTAATATACAGTTGAGTCCCTGAATATTTTCCCGTGCGTCATCATTTAAAGCATGCGAAATAAGGCGATGATAAGTCGGAAATTGAAATTTACTAAACGCAACAGCAAGTGACAGTAAGTGACTTGCTGTTGCGTTTAGTAAATTTCAATTTCCGACTTATCATCGACTTATTTCGTATGCTTTAAATGACAACGCACGGGTAAAGATTCAGGGACTCAACTGTATGTATAAATCTGTACCCCGAAGGTAAAGGACACTACGTCCATTTTTCTACTTTTTCAGGAGAGTAGTTTTAACATTTTTTAAATTTGTAATTAGTAAATACTCGCATGTTTTTTATATTTAACCAAGATTAGTATATTATTTTTGTCGTATGCATAATCGTTTTTCCCTCTATGAAGTGTTGTACATCTGAAGTTTAACTTTCATTATAATTTTTTTTTTAATTTATAGTGGGACCTAGTGTTGTTTACCTCTAACAACTTTTTTAAATAATGTGACATTGCATGTGAAGGTCCCTACGAAATAAACAAGACAAACTTCTTAAACTATTATTATTTGATACTATTATTTTATTAGAGACAAATAATATAATATAATAATTCAGTACAATTATAGACGACAAGGCTCAAAATTGTTAGAGGCTATCGTCTTCATCTCCTTGGTGGTAATCGTTTGTGGCTTCATTTCTATGTCAAATTTTGTCAAAAAACATGACAAACCGCAGGAATAAAGGGCAATAGTGGAATTAAGTCACTGTACTTTGGTTTTGTGATTGATAATGGGTTTATTGAGCCGATTTAATTGTGCTGTAAACGTTACTTGTTGCCTTCTATACCTCATGAAATCCACCTCATACATATTTTTATCATTGAAATTAGTTTTATAAGAAAGCTTTCCAATGTGTTGGACTTGTAGGAAAACACATGTTGACAGCAGAACAAGCTCTTTGTTAACATTATTTTTTGTACTTACAAAAGGAGGATTAGGTGACGGTTTCTTATCTAACAGAGTTTTTTGAAGTTTTTGAAATCTGCAATTTCCTGCTGATGTTTGCCTAACTAGGCTCTTGCCAGTCCCATGGTGTTAAAATGGTAAAATTTTAGAGTTTCTGTCATTTTCTCTCGATCAAAGCCTGAACACTGCCTGCTTCGATATGTATGTGCTCTTTCACTAAAAACTTTTTGTGATCGTCTTTATTTGAGTGTATGCAGTATCCAAAAGTAGCACTTATATTTTCATTTTGACTATAACAGTTATTGGTTCACAGAGTGATGTCCTCTACTTGACTACCTGGAATTGTATTGTCCCCCATTTTCAAATTGACGGGGCAATTTCATTTACCACACATGCCCCTTTCAATTCGTCCCACATCATACATTGTACAGAGGAGTCACCCGCATCATATATACATAATGTAAAAACTATCTGCGAATAACCACTTTTTTCCTTTTAGTTTTGTCCAAATGTCTTTAATTATTGCATTCATCAATGTACAATTGATGCATCATTTTTATTTTAAGTTCTGTTCCCAGATAATTCCTATCGCTCCTTTTTCTGGAATAATGACTCTCGTACGTTGGGAAGGAATTGATATGTTAATGTATACTATCTATGTTTTCGGTAAGACTTTTATTTATTGGCCTGTGTCTACCTCTTTGATCAGCTTTTATTAAACATCCTGGCTCAATTTTTTTCAACTTATTCACTACTACTAAATTAGATTTACAAAGTTTCTTTGAAAACATAACCTTACACACCTTCAATCGCTGATTGTTCACTGTAAATGGTAGTGTAGTGTATTATTTTTAAGCACTATGTCTAGATGGTAAATAACAGTGCGCACATTTAGTAGAGGTAAACAACACCAACTCTACATGGTGTGGTTTACCTCTGACTGGAAGTGGACTTGGTGTCTATTAAAAAGTCGGTAACTTGCCGTGAAATTGTCTCTGAACATAGTGTGGTTTACCTCTGTGTAGAGCTTGAAAAGTTATATTCAAAAGTGTAATAATCCCAATTTCGATAAAAATGGATCTTATGTACTTTACCTCCGGGGTACAGAAATAAAAATACCACCTGCAATAACGAACATACTTACCTATCATTATTTTGTAAGTATGTGTATCAAATATGCTTTGCTTTTTCTTCTAATGGTGGTCAAAGTTTTTCTGTATCTTCTCATTATAATTATGTAACACCATTTCGTTAGTTCGTGTTATTTATTATTAATATTTAATATCCGTTTATTGGATTTATATTTTCCAAATTTTAATATCCATTTAAAGAAGTGAATAGTAATAAATTTATATTTGACTTTTATGTATCTATACTCGCACTTGTAAGATCCTTTTATTTATTTAATCGAATTGTGATTTCCATTTCAAAGTCAAATTATAAAGCATTAGTTGGTTTAGGTTATATACATTACCATAATCAAACCAATTTAAAATGAATATGGCGTTTACTTAATGACCTTTAAAGTGCTGTGACACATAAAGGTATCCTCATGCTTTCCTGCCCAATTGCAGTTGCAGGTAATTAAAATCAATGCAGATTGTATTTTGCCACTTATCGAGCTCTAGTTTTCAATGTGTTTTCCATTTTGCATAAAAGCGTTGGAGGATGCACTTCAAAATATTTTTCTGAATGTATTGAGTTTTAGTTCGATCGTGTGGTTTGGTGTAAAGATAATATTAATAACTGGTAATACGAGAATAGCCTATTGATTATGTACTTTAGAAAGGAACTACAACGTCAAAGGGGTTTTATTGCCTTATATTGTCGCTTAAGTTCTGGCTTTGCTTATTGGTATTTTAACTTCTGGTTTTGTATGTTCGTGTCACACAAAAAATACATGTTATCCTGATACCAAAGATCTGAATTTTAAACCCCATTCTTTCAATATTTTTTAAAAGTTAAAATAAAAAAAGACGATAAAATCCTTTATAAAAGGTATATTTGTTGAAATCCCTAAAAAGGGCTACATCACAGAACTAGTTTTCGATCGGTAGACCGATCATCGTCAGTGTTTACCTAAAATGTGTATGACCTAATAAGATAATGCAAAGTATTTAAAAATTTTGACTACGGTTTTAAAAAGTTATAGGTTTTACTCACGTGAATCTAACATGCTAACCACCAAAGTAAAAATATGTGACTATATGGTAGCAAGTGGCAGTGACAGCGGAAATTCCGAACGATGACATGACAGAAAGACACTTCCACAGCCCTAATAACACAAAACATTCCAGGAATGTTCCTAGAAGGTACACACAGGACATTGAAAACATTCCTGGAATGTCCCTAAAAGCACATGAACGTCCCTGGAAAGTCCTAGGAAAGTGCTGTGTCAGCATTTTAAACATTCCTTAAATGTCTTGTTGAAACATTCCATGAATGTCTACGAATGTTCTTAGGACATTCAAAGTATATTTTTTAGACATTCTCTGAAATATATCGTCAGTGATGTGACAATACCTCCTATATGTTTTTTCATGAGTTTTGCAGGAGACGAAAAATATTTTTTAAGCTCATCTCCTGTCTTCATACGTAAGTTTTGACTTGTTTTGTAGTAAATAGGTAGTTGAATTTGCTACGAAACAAGTCAAAAAATATATGAAAACAGGAAGTGGTCCAAACTTTCATCTCCTACAAAATTCACGAAAAAGCAGATAGGAGGTATTGTCACATCACCGACGATACACCAGAAGTATATGTGGCCATACCAAATAATACATCCTTGATAAATATAATAGTATATTATTCAACGAATATGTAATGATGACTATTACTCACGATGATGAAGTTTGCGACACAGGCCGTAGGCGAGTGTCGTAATTCATCAGAGTGAGTAATAGCCATTACATGCGAGTAGAATACTATACTTTTTCTACGACCTTTTTTATTTTAATTAGTAAAAAATTTAATTATGAACTACTCGAGATTTAAATTATAATAATTTACAAGAATACCTAAATGCTATTTACCCCTAGTACGTGGATGAATAATTGGTTGCCTACTATTACCAAATTATTATGTATTGTAAAAATACAACTAGAATAAGTCAATATAAGTTCTATTCGTTTCCGAAAAATTAGAAGCTTAAATTTGTACCTACTGTCAATTAATCTAATAAATAGGAAAATCGCTGTTGTCGGTGGACGTATTTCAATAGTTTTAATGTATATTTACATTTAACTATATATAATATAATAATATAACTATACATAATATGTTATAACATATTTAACACAATATAACTTAAAAAATAAACACAATATTAGTTATAAATTCCAATTAACATAAACAAAATGAGCTAATGTCACTGTCACTCAAATAAATGATAAACGTCAAAAATTTTTGTAAACAAGATATAATCGTAAAAAATAGACTCTGACATTGTTACAGTTAAAATTCCTTTAAAAATTTTTCGAAGTTAATTATTGATATAAATTACAATAATTATTGTATTAAATAGACAACTTCAAGCAATTTTATTTGCAGTTTATATACGATTAATATTAAAGGTGGCATGCGTCACTTGAATCTAACTTCAGCCCGTGAGTAATGACCAGTGAGTAACTTCAGCCCGTGAGTAATGAAATATTACTCACGGGTACAGTAATGGGTGCTATTATCTATGAAAAAAATAGCGAATAATGAGCATATTATTAAACGGTCGTATAAAAACATTTTTATTGCACAAATTTTATTTTTTATCCTAGAAAGATTCCTAAAAAATAATTTTGTAGGTCTTTACAAGATAAATCAGGCTGTTTATATTAAATCCTTTTAAAATTATGTGTCGCAAAAAGAGGTAACTTTGAAAGGGTTTGTAAATGTGCTTTTTGTATGATATTACAAGTTTTAATTATCAATAGCTCACGCAATTTTTGTCGTAGAAAAAATTTTTGCAAACCGAGTTCTTGGGAATTAATTAAGCTACAATTTTATATTTAAATATTTTTTCGTATCTCTGATGATAATCCTTCTATTCTGAAGAAACTGGCAAACTAATCATTCTATGCCGGTCAAACCTCTAGAACCTATTAATAATACATAAACAAAGAAGACCAAATAAGGTCAATGACTAATTTTAACTCGCGAGTAGTCGCGCGGTGAGATAGAATCTCAATTTTTATCCTTTTTCGCGATAACTTGATGAAAAATTTTGCAATTTTGAAAAAATTTCGTAAGTGCCTCGAGGAAGGGTGTAGTAATGTGTAGGAATTTTTTTTTCTTCTTCTTCTTTTTGTGGAATTTATGGCTTTGGGGAGAGCCAATTAGCTTTAACCCGTGAGTAGTCGCGCCGTTAGATAGAATCTCACATTTCATCCTTTTTCGTATTATGTACAGTAAAATTTGTCAGTAAGGGCCACTAAAAATGAAAGAACTATTGGCCGATATAGAAAAGTGGACGGTATTGCCAGTTTTTGTAGTCTACATATAAATGGTTTGGGAAATTTTTAAACTGGCCGTTAGGACAGGTGGCCGATGTTGGCAGGTGGCCGTTAACACAGGTTTTTTTTAATAAAATTGTTAGAAGTATATACATATTTTCAATATAAAAAGTAGATAAAAATAGTACAAAATAAAAATTTGTTTTAAATTTGTATTTTGAGATAGAATCTCACACGCGACTATCGACGTTACAGAAGTGAGCGCGACTACTCCCGGGTTAAGTAGGGTGATAAGTAGGGGGAAGTTTCCGATCACTTTTTCGCTGAAAAAAATAGGGACTGACATTCTTTGTATTATAAGTCACTTACATTTTAAACTAGAGACTATTTTTTTATTTCTGGAGATAGATAGTTTTAAATACTTTAAATTAGTTTGAACAAGATATCCTCGAAAAATGCATTGTTTTTCCGTCTGTTGACTTTGAAACTACAATATTTAGCATTTGACAAAGAAGAGCTAACATATATGAAGTATAGCTCGATTACTATGGGTCTTAAAGAAAATTAAAAAAAAGGTTTTGTTATTTTTTCAAAATATACATTTTTGTTAAACAAAGTTGTTTTGATAAAACGAAAACTTTGTGAGTTATTCGCAGAAAACTGATTAAAAATATTTATTTTTTCGATATAAAACTAACACTTTCGATAGCGAATAAATTGAAAACTATTAATTTTATCAAAAAAAGTCTGGAACGTTTTTGCTCAGAATGAATGATTTTACCAAATTTTGCGGTCAAAATAAAATAAAAAAATTTTACCCCCGAGATGTGGTGGCAACCAACCCATGGTAAAAGCGCCTTTCGGCCTCATATAGGTTTTGATTTATGGACTATCCACTACTTATCCTTAAATTTTCAAGCCAATTGGCCCATTCTGTAAAAATTGCGAGGTTTTGTCCTATCTTAAGCTTCATTACTTGGACTATGAGAAGAGTGACCACAATCACTCCACTGTGATAAATAATCAATTAAAATGAAAATAAACTTGACGTTATAGTTAAAATGTTTGCAATGAGGGTGGTAGGCAAACCACATTACACATTAAATCGAAATCTTGAAATCGATTTTAAGCCCTCTTGTGATTACACCTGGGGTTACAGTTACACCTGCCAGTTTTAGGAGTGCGAAATTGGATAATAAAGGCGAGGGATAGGAAGGAATGGAAGCTGATTCTGGAACAGGCCAAGACCCACCATGGGTTGTAGAGCCAATTATGGTGATGAAGAGAAGATAAACCTACTGTATTGGAATTCACAGCATCCATTATTAAGCATCCAATTAAGAGCAAGACACACTCTTTCAAATTTTAAGTGTCCTTGGTAAACAAACACACGTTTGTTTATTATACATATTACGTGACCCAGATTACTCCACACAACCAGTTGTACCAGTTGTCAATCTTGCGGTGTCAGCGATTCAATATTCATATTCCTAATTCATGGCCAAAGCCGACTCAGCATAAATAATATCAACACTTTCTCTTTTATTTATATACACAGAAAACATCGGAAGGCATTCTAATTTCATTGCGTGATCAATCATCATTGATAATTGAGATACACCAGAGGGTGAACGTACATTAGCACACCAACTCTTTACAGTCGTACTCCGAGTTGATAATAAATGAATATACTGTGAATAGTGTTTACTTCATCAACCCCTATCGTAGGGGGTAACTACCCCCAACCACTCTGAGATGGTCCAGATGATGTAGAACTAATATACTACTACTTATTTCGTTTCGAGCTGAATAGTCTGCTTCTAAAGCCAATAAAAAAAATAAATAAGATAAGGGTGACCAACAGACATTAAATAATATGTGGCATCCACCGATCCACTGGGCTACCATATATATGTGTCTATGTTTGCGTACGTCTTTTACTGTGTTATAATTGTTTTTATAAATAAAAAATAAAAAAATTGTTACTGGAAGGCAGGGGCTTTTAACGACTATTTTTATTCTATGATACCATACAAAAACTTATATTTTAAAGCATTTTACTTTAAAGCATTGTGTGTAGAGGACCTTTTTTCCCTAACGTACATACAGAGTTGCGAAAAAGTCTGGCAACACGGTAATTTCTCGGAAACCGCTAGAACGATTTTTATAAATTTTGGTGGGTAAGGGTCTTCTCATGCGGCCAATATTATAGTGGTAATTACAATGTTGTAAATCTTCCGTTTTTCTGGAAATCTAGTGAACTTTCTTATTTCAAATGGAACACCCCATATATTTTTTACGTTTTGAAATCCTTAAGAAATACTGATTATTTTTTATGTTATATTCCCTATACCTAAATTCCGTAATTTCGAAGTTATTGCTACATTCATTAAAAGCATTTTTTAAACAAATTATAAAAATCAATTTTTTTGATCCGGGTAGACATTATTTTAGATTCTTTGGATTATCTTGAACAAAAAAGGTCTTTTGTAATTTTCCTCTAAAATTAATCGTTTTCGAATTATAAATAATTTAAAAATGAAAAAAATCTAAAAATGAATATTTTCTAGGTTCAAAAACACAAGTAAAAAATATTATTTTTGAAACTACGAAATACCTAAACTCAAGTTCAAACCTTATTTTATCAGATACCAATGGACAATTTGGTCTTATTTCATTTTGAAATATTGTTTTTTAGTTGTTAATGCAGCCCGATTACCCGTTCTCTCATATGCGCTTCATTAATAATTAAAAAAAGAATATTTTAGAATAAAACGTGCCCAAAAATTCTTGTAGGTAGCTGATAGAAGAAAGTTTTTGGTTGAATTTAGGTACTTCTAAATTTCAAAAATTATTTTTTTTTTACCTACTTGTGTTTTTGAACCTAGAAAATTGTCATTTTTCGATTTTTTTCAGATTTAAATTGTCTATAACTCGCAAACGATTTTAGAGAAAAATTACGAAATGCCTTTTTTGTTCCCAACGATCCAAAGAACGTAAAATAATGTCTACACCGAAAAAATTGATTTTTATAATTTGTTTAATTTTTTTTTTGTAAATGTAGCAATATCTCCGAAATTATGGCATTTAGTTATAAGGAACATTACATGAAAAATAATCAGTATTTCTCAAGGACTTTAAAATGCAAAAAATATACACGATGTTCTATTTGAAAAAAGAAAGTTCATTAGATTTCCAGAAAAACGAACGATTTAACAACAATGTAATTACCACTTTAATATTGGCCGCATTGGAAGACCCTTATCCACCAAAATTTATAAAAATCGTTCTAGCGGTTTCCGAGAAATTACCGTGTTGCCTGACTTTTTCGCAACCCTGTAATATATTTTAGTTTAGTTCGCTCAGTTTTGGAGTATGGTTCTCTCATTTGCTCTCCTTCATATTATAATATGGATATTTACAGCATCGAGAGAGTTCAAAATAAATGTTTGAGGGTATGTGCTTACAAAATTGATTTTATTTGACGGAAATACATAAAAGATCATACAGTGTGTCAATTTTAAAACTTACAATGGGCTATATCTCACGAACAAAAGCTGATATCGAAAAATGCTTACTTACAATGGGCTATATCTCACGAACAAAAGCTGATATCGAAAAATGCTTGAAATCCTTTCTAGGATAGTAAGGGGGAACTAAAATGACATGAAAGAGAACTCACCCCATCAACCTCCTAGCCCCACCCACCACAACCAAAAAAGTTTAAATTGCAAACCCCTACTTGTCATACATCATTGAAAAGACTAAAAAAATGCTATCCAATGGTATATATAATAATTATACAGGGTGTTAATATCAGCCAGCTTACTATGACTTTTGTATTAATTTGTAATGTTATCTCCCGGTCTATTATTTTGAATGATAAGTGTCCGTCGGTACTTATTTTTGTTAAATAAAAACTTAATTTGCCGTTTTTGCAAAACAAGTTGAAAACACCTGTTTTTTAGGTTCTGTCAGATTCAATAATTTTCGGTTTATTTGAGACTTTTAAATGTCATTAGTTTTCATCATTTGTACGATCGGTACTGTCATTCAGCTGTAGTTGTCACGATGGTTTACAGTATACCTGAACGCGTGGAGATCATTTTCAGATTTGCCTCCCAGAGCCAGTGTTATTTACCAACAGCTCAAATATTTATTGAAAGGCATCCGGACAAAAATGTAAGTCACGTGTACGTCCGGGATTTAGTTAAAAAGTTTAATTATCCGAACAAATGGATTGAAAGGAGAGGTCCTATTGAGTGGCCACCGAGGTTACCAGACTTACCGCCACCTGACGTTTTTCTGTGGGGTTACCTCAAGTCAGTTGTTTATAAAACTTAGCTTGCGTCGCTTGGGGAATTGCGAGAAATAATTACGCAAGCATGTCGCGCTATTACTAGAGCAACATTTGCCAAAGTTCTTGCAGAATTTGAAAATAGGCTGTATTATTTTTTACAAAACAACGGAACGCACTTTGAACATTTACTTAATTGAAATTTTCAACAAATTTGTAGTTCAACAAAAACCTCATTAAATTTTCCATTTAAGCTAAAGTTTCACAATTATTGCTTCACCCTGTATAATTAGTATTTATACCATTGAATAGAATCTTTTATAGTCTTTTCAATGATGTATAACAAGTAGGGGTTTGCAATTTAAACTTTTTTGGTTGTGGTGGTTGGGGCTTATCGGGTTGATGGGGGTGAGGTCTCTTTTATGTCATTTTAGTTCCCCCTTACTATCCTATAAACGGTTTCCAGCATTTTTCGATATCAGTTTTTTTTCGTGAGATATAGCCCATTGTAAGGTTTAAAATTGACACACTGTACATACAGGGTGTCCCGGAAAATAGTGCGTTCCTTAAAGGTATAGGTAGAAGGCACCATGTAGAACAAAAAACTCTTATAACATTTTTTTCTAAATGCAACCGTTTGACCAAAAAATTAAAATATATTTTGGTATGCAAATTTAAATCTGACAACTATGTGCGGTACGCAAATTTAAGCATAGACAGTCCCATGTAAATTGATAGAAGATAGATAGTAAACAGATAGTTTTAAAGAATCCTGTTTGGTGTCAATGCCGAAAATGTTTTAGAATCGTGAGTATATTACCTATTTATTATGTTATTACGTTGATTATTTATGGCAGATCACTAAATGGAGAGGCATACTGTAATTAATTTCTTTCAAAATGTTTTGCCGGTATTTCTCGTCCTATGAATGGTGTTTGTGAAAGGTTACTTGAAACATCTATTCGGTATAATAATTATTTTCAAGTAAGTACAACTTAGTTATTTCAGTTCACAAGTAAACAAATTACTGAGACATTATCTGCTGTATTTAAGTTCCACTGTAAACTATTAAAACTATGTAATTCAGTTAAAGGCTTCAGCAATGCTCAGCATTCAACCCATTTAAACCTTACTAAATACATAATACTAGTTCAGTTAAAAGATGTGATTTTATGTTAAAAGATGTGTTATTCGTTTAAAATTATGCAATAGGTATTTCAATACATTTCAAAAGAAAATAATTTTAGTAAACAAATTAATAGTAAATACATAAGTATTACCTACTATTAGGTTGGATTATTTTAAATACTGTAAATCACAATCACAAACGAGTTCTTATTATCTGTTATTATTCCATAGGGCGTACGATGTTGCCAGTTTATTAAAATTTCCAAACATTAAAATACAGGTATATGGAAAACAATGTTAACTTTTTTTTGGAAACGGTTAACTTTAGAAAAAAATGGTATAGGACTTTTTTGTTCCAAATTGTGTATTCTCTCCATACCTTAAAGGAACGCACTATTTTCCGGGACACCCTGTATACTTTCAATACTTAATATCTCGTCACTACTTCATAGAATGTTTGAAGCTCTTACAGAAATTTATCCTTGTTACTATTTACCGTACCACTGGGCAGATACTGGGCCCATACTGGGCAGAACATCGAAGTTGTCTATACGTAACAAACTGTTGGTATACAATACAATACTCAAACCGGTCTGGACCTGTGGGATCCAGCTATGGGGTACAGCAGCAAAATCCAACATATCCATAATGGAAAGATTGCAATCCAAAGTGTTACGCTCTATAACAGACGCCGCATGGTTCGTGTCAAACAAAGACATTTATTGTGATCTTAGAAGTACCTACGATCAGTGAAGTGATAGTTCAGTGCAGTGTTCGGTACATAAAACGCCTAGAAAGCCATCCAAATGCCCTGGCAATAAACTTGCTTGATAATAGTCAACAAACTCACAGACTAAAACGTAAAAATCCACTGGACCTTATTTATAAATAAGTTTTATACCTCACCGTAATTGTGTTTATATTTTAGATATATGTATTGTTTGTAAATGTAAAATGTATGTTTGTATGTAGCATATTATCGGAATGTCATGTTTGTTCCATACTAGAGGTCCAGTCATTGGACTGACCTCTCTAACGTCAATTCTTTTTTATTTCAAACCCCAAAGACGCTTATTGTTAGAATTTTTATAACTAACAGATTGCTGAATAAACGTTTCAAAAAAAAAAAAATTACCGTACCACTGGTAGCAAATAATTTCTACTTTCACAAGATCATCATCATGAGTGGCGTTAGAGCTCTTTATGAGTCAAAGCCTTCTTCGGAACAATCCTCCATTCGCCCCTGTCTCTGGCAACCTCTCTTTGCTCTAATTCCAATAGATTTTAAATCATTTTATAAGTTGTCTTGGTACCTAAGTCTCGGTCTTCCTCTTGCTCGTTGTCCTCTCGGCCCCCTTCGGTTAAAAACTTTTCTGACTGTGGAATCTTCCTCTCGCCTGATTACATGACCTGTCCATCTAAGGCGTGCTACCTTAATGAATTTTACAACCTCAGGTTCTCCAAAACTTCTATACAACTCAAAGTTTTAACGCCTGCGCCACAAACCCAGTTCTTGGTCATTCTGTGTCAGTGACCAAGTTTCTGAACCATATGTTAGCGCTGGTCTTATTAGTGTTTTGTAGACAGTCAATTTAATTTTTCTATGTATTTTTGAGGTCATCCGTCTTCTTAAACCATAGTAACGCTTATTGGCTAGCACTATTCTTCTTTTAATTTCTTCATTGACGTTGTTATCTTTAGTTAGCAGCGAGCCTAAGTATATGAAGGTGTTGACGCCTTCCAGTTCTAGGTCGTCAATTATTATTCTTGTAGGTGTCGGGTTACCTGACCTAGTGCAACACAGATATTTTAGTGGAGTCACTGAAGGTTTTCACCTCCGATTTCGTTGAACCTTTATCGATTTTCATGAAAATTGGTGAGTAGTTAGAAGATACTCCAAGGAACAAAGGTGACATGATGCCAACTTGCGCTTTTACCCTGGGGGTGGATGTCACCCCTTCTCGAGGGTGAAATCTATTTTATTAAAAATAATACCAGAAATCGATAGAGGGGCAACTTCTAAGCAAAATTTGTTATATAATGTTATTAACATAAATCAATACTTTTGGAGTTATTAAATATCAAAGATTTTATTTTTTCTTTAAAAAAATGCATGTTTTAAAGCTGTTTTTCACGTATTAATCAAAAACTATAAGCTTTTGTAAAAAAAGCTATTATTACCAAAAATTAAAGATAATAAACAATTTAATACACTTCCCACTTAAAAAACTAAAATAATGTTATTTCAAAGTGAGTTATGGGTAATTGAATGTATATTTTTTTCGACGAGTACTCAAATCTAAGTATTTAAGCTTACATAACGGGAAAACGATGCATTTTATAGAATATACTTGTTAAACACTTGTCAAAGTACTTCATTATACCTATCAAATGAGCTCCAGTAGAAGTTAATAGTATCAAAATTAAGCAAGTTATCATGAAAACAAAAGAACTCTTTCGATTTTTTTAGGAAAAAGTGAAAAATAAAACATATGCCATTTCCAAAAAATTAAAATTTGTAGTAATTCTCACAAGAATTTCTTTAGGATAACAAAGTTAATGATTTCAACAATTTTGACCGGTTTAGAACGCATATTTTTGAAAAAGAAAGTATAATTTAAAAAAATCAGAATTCTTAATATTATCGTACTCTTAATTTTCTTTTGATAATAACTCCAAAAATACTCAATATACGTAAAAAAATGATATATAACTAAATTTTAGTCTTTTCAGTTCCAAATACTCTACCCATTTTACTATTTCCGTGGAATAAAAAATAACCGAGATAGAAACGTTTAAGGTTTCAATTTTGCTGCGAGAACCATGTAACCGGGGTATTTAACTTTTTATTTTTAAAAAAGTAAGAGGTTTATAAGACTAATTTCGACGTTTTTTACTAGCTCTTAGAATCAGCTTTTAATAATAGTTTTTAGGTGAACCTGATATCTTAAAAATTAACGGAGTTATTTACAAAAACACTAACATTTTTGGTGCATAAATTTCAATGCTACCTACTTGTTCGAGGGCTTATTTGATAGATATATCTATGGACTTTGACAAATGTTTAATAAGTTTATGTTACAAAATGCATCATTTTCCCGGTATTTAAGCTTGAATACTTAGATTTTGGTACTCGACGAAAGAAATATACATTCAATTACCTATAACTCACTTTTAGTTAAGATTGAAAGGTTTTTCTGGTAAGGAGTTTATTTAATTTTTTATTAGCCTCAATTTTGATAATAATAACTTTTTTGTAAAAACTTATAGTTTTTGAGTTATTTATGAAAAATCGATTAAAAACATGGATTTTTCTCACGAAAAATTAAAATTTTTGATCTTTAATAACTCAAAATGTTTTGATTTATTTTAATAACTTTATGTAACAAATTTTGCCTATAATTTATCCCTCTATCGAATTGTGGGATTATTTTTAATAAAATAATTTTCACCTCCGAGGAGGGGTGGCATCCACCCCCAGGGTAAAAGCGCAAGTTGGCACCATGTCACCTTTGTTCCTTGAGATACCCTCTAACCACTCACCAATTTTCATGGAAATCGATGGAGGTTCAACGAAATCTGAGGTAATAGCTCATATCCACCTTCAGTGACTGCACTATTTGGTCTTTTGAACATTTATATTTAGCCCCATTCCTGTGCGATGCTCTTAACGATCGAAATGCTTTAGTCAGAGATTCTGTGAATCTACCTATGATGTCTATGTCATCTGCATATCCGGCAATTTGTACTGATTTGTTAAAGATAGTACCATTCGTAATTTGGGACTCTCGAATTATTTTTTTTCTCAGTTAATTGGACAAAATGCAGCGGTATTTAAAGTTCTACCATAGCAACTAGAAGTTTACCTCTATTAACTTAGGCTTTGAAGTCCACGAATATCTGGTGGGAGTCGACGCCGAACTCTAGGGTTTTTTCAAGGATCTGCCTCACTGTAAATATCTGATCCGTTGTTGGGAAACCGCACTGATATCCTCCTACTATTTGTTCGGCGTAGGGGAGGAGCCTTTTATACAATACCTTGGACAACACCTTATATGCCGTATTGAGTAGAGTGATGACTCAATAATTATCACATACCATCATGTCTCCCATTTTGTGTAGGGAGCACAGTACACCCAACTTCCAGTCTATGGATGTTTCTTTCTGTTGCCAAATTGCAGTTATCAGTTTATGCATATTAATCAGTCGCCGCTGTTTTTGAAAAGATAGGAAGGGTGATTATCCGAACTTGGGGCTTTATTATTTTTCAGTGTTCAGATGGTTTCTCGAATTTCTTCTGCGGTGGGGAGTGGCTGCCGATCATCTTCATTCATTTTAAGCATGGGATCCTCCATCTCGCCATTTTCTTGATTGCCACTAAGCAGTTCTTCAAAATGTTTCGCCCATCTGCTTAGTATATGTTTCTTGTTACTAATTATAGAGCCGTCCCTATCTTCACTGGCTATTATTCGGGGTATCAATTCTTTTCTGCAGCTGCTTTTCTGTTGGTAGAATTTTCGTAAGTCTTTTCGATTGTGGTAGTTAACAATTTCGTTTAGAGCGTGTTCGTATTGTTCTTTCTTTTTTCTTCTAAATATTATTTTTTCTTCTCTTCTAAGATTTTCATAATCTTCGAGAGTTGATCTTGTTCTGCGCTGCTCGAAATTCTTATATGCTTCATTTTATTTTTGGTTAATATGTCTACACTCTTCGTCGAACCAATTTTCGTTTCTTCTGGTCTTGATAGGTTTTAACACAGTTTCAGCCGCTGTGTGCATGGCTTCTTTACATTTAGGCCAATGCTCTTCTATACTTAAATTTTCGTCGATGTTTGGTAACGCTTCGTCTAAAATTTTCATGTAATTAGCTCTAGCAGTTTCAGATTTTAGCACCTTAGTATTATATTTTGTGGATTTTGTGCTGTGACCTTTTTTGCGTTAGATATGCGTGCTCTGTACGCATATCTTATTTTGAAGGTATAAAAAAGTGCTTTAAAAATATTTACAGTCGGAAGAATGAAAGAATACCCATAAACGATCACATCAATCACTTATTTTGTATTTGCTGTCTTTTTCTATAAATAACAACCGTTTGTAAAAGAAAGAGATAGCAAATACAAAATAAGTGATTTATGTGATCCTTCATGGGTATTCTTTCATTTTTCCGACTGTATTAACATCTGCTATGAAAAATTAACCATTTTTCCGTTATTTGAACTTAAATCTTTGCATAAATTTACGAAAAACAAAAAATTCGTTTTCAATGACTCATAAGGTGCTTAACATTATCTAAAAATTTTAATTTAAACTGACTAGTTTCTTTGGTTTTTTATAAGCTTCAATTTTCGATTATGCGCGAAAAACTATTGAAAAACGTGGTTTGTTTTGGAATTTTGAATTGCGAATAACTCAGAAATTCTTAAGTTAAGTAAAAAAAATTCTTCATAGAATTCAATTCTCTATCGATTTCCAGTGTCATTTTAAAATTTTAAATTTCCACCCACGAGAAAGGGTGGCATTCACCCCCGGGGTGGAAGCATATCTTGGCACCAAGTCAGGTTTGTTATTTGCATAATTTTTGAGCTACTATCCAAATTTCAAACAAATCCATGAAGGCCTTTAGAATTGCGAGGTGAATTACTTAAATGAATGTACTATATCGAGTTATGCGAAAAAAATTTAAAAAAGCAGCATTTTAGATACATCAAAAACTAAAAATTATTAACGACCGATATTTAATCTTAAGCTCGTGAAAAACTTATAGCGGAAGGTCGAGCTTTGAACGAATTGACCTATCGTGATAAATGAGGTCAGTAGTGTGTAAGTTTGCCTAGAATCGACGAAGCACGACAGCGATATATGGCTAAAATAAATTTCCTTCTACCAATACCTATGCAAACGGAAGGGTGTGTTATAAATTTCACATAAACGGTAAATGCAGATTTTGTGTGTCAGTATTACCGCAGGGTTATAGAATAGAAATATGCTTTATTGTCACTGAAAATTATACAATTTTATGGACAAAGCTTAACATAGGGTCACGAAAAAGATATACATAACAATAAGAAATACAATTTTATAAAATTAGATAAATCGTCAATAAAAAAAATATAAACAAGTTAAAAAAGTGAAGTAAAAAAACAAAAACCAATATATTGCAAAATTACTATAAATTGCAAAATTGAACATACAACATAATATAATAAAACACAAACAAAGGAACTTACAAAGAAATACACTTTAGTTACTTGTACATTACTGTGATTTCTTAGTTAGTCATTAAGAAACTCTTCTACTGAATAATATGGTCTTTTAGATAAATGAGCTTTTGTCATTTTACGGAACTTGAGAAAGGATGTTGCAGATTTGAGTTGTAAAGGGAGATGGTTGTATAGTTGTTTTGCGGAATATAGTTTAGATTTCTTTACTAACTCAGAAGACGGGATCGGTAAATAGACATCAAAAGTTGAATTTCTGGTGGAGTAGTCATGATGAGGCCTTGCTGGAAAGACATGCATGTGTTTACGAATTAAGCAAACAGTTTCTAAAATATACAAAGATGGAAGGGTTAAAATTTCGTGATCTTTAAAGAAACTTCTGCAATGGGTTGTTCTTCTGAGGCCAAACAGATATCTTATTGCTCTTTTTTGTAATTTGAAAATAACATCAAATTGGGCAGCTGTACTAGACCCCCAAAAAGGAAGACCATATCGAAGATGAGACTCGAATAAAGAAAAATATGTTATTTTAGAAGATGCTAAATTGAGTTCCTTCGAAACAGATCTTATGGCGTAGCAGGCTGAGGCGAGTTTCTTACTTAACAAATCGATATGAAGGGACCATTTGAGGTTGTTGTCTAAAAGAATACCAAGAAATTTTACAGAATCAACGGTAGAGATCTGGCTGCTATTCACAAGCAGGGGTTGAAGAGCACCTTTATATGATAATGCTACCGTTTTTTCCACGTTAAAGGAGAGTTAATTAGAGTCAGACCAGGTTTTTATCGTAAGAAGATCAGAAGTTATAGTTGCATGAAGAGTTGCAATAGTTGAGTTGCTCCAAGTGATACTGGTGTCATCAGCAAAAAGAAAAATTTTTCCATCGATTTTTAAATTAGTGATGTCATTTATAAAGATAAGGAAAAGTAGATTTTAGGTTTAGGGACCCAATACTGAACTTTGTGGTACTCCACATACAATGTTTTTGAGACTAGAGTCAGTATCATTTGCTCTAACCAGTTGTTTCCTATTATCTAAGTAAGATTTGAACCAATCCAAAGAAATACCTCGAATTCCATAGAAATTAAGTTTTTTAATAATTAAGTTTTTTGAATTAAGGTTTTAAGGAAAAAATAAATAAATAAAAATTAGGTATTTGTTGTGGAATCAATGGAGTTTTTACTTACGGAAAAAATCAAAAAAAAATTTTTTAGTTTCATTAAGAAATGTATAATAAACAACATGTCAAAAAGTTCTATTAAAAAAGTGGGTGCTTAATTTTTTATTAAACAAATTAATTGCGAAATTAGCTGTTTTTTAAATACCTTTAATAAATAATACCTTTATAAATGTTAGAAAAAAACCGACTTGACTATCGAAAAATTCAGAAAATTTGAGATTTTTCTTAAATTAAATCTACAGCTTCTATAACTTTTATTATAACGATCAAGTCACCCGTTTTACACACATTGGCGCACTGTACGGCGGCGTTCGGCGGAGCGCGCGTTTTACTTACCGTAACATAAATTTTTAATGAATTAAATTTTACAAATCGGAAATAAAACAAAAAAAATAGCAAAATGGATACCACCGTAACACAGGAAACGAGGAAGACCAAAGAAATCGTGGATGGAAGGAGTTCGAAGATCAATGAGCGAACGAGGATTGACAGAGGACGATTGTAATGATAGGACGCGATGGCAATTGGGCATCGGACAACGTCGCAGGACGTTCTAAGCCGAATCTATATATATATATATACATCCCGCTATCATTATGTCATCTTTTCATGTTGCAGTCATTTGGCATCACCAAGAAATACTATCATTTTCGAATTTTAATTCGTGTATGTTTGTTGAGCGCATTTTTTAACGCCCTGTATCGTTCTCAGTTTTCTAAAATTTTAATTTTAAAAATTTATATTATATACAAAAATTTTTACACTTCATAACCATTTTGACTTCCACCACATAAAAATGTGTATTTCCCATCATTTTGCCGCTTTTCGACGTTGCCACGAGTTAAAAATACCGATCTTTTGAGAACAGGTAGAAAAGGTCTATTGTAAACTTAGAGGATGGAATATTTTGGTAAAATATTCCATCCTCTCAGATTATAAACTACATAAAAGGTAGGTTCTTTACCTGTTCAGCTGGATTACCAAGCAAGGGTCTAAATATTTTACGAGTTGAATTGTGTTTATTTAATTTCATCTGTTAAATTAAAATTTCTCATACCGACTTAAAATATTTGTTTGAAAAATTCATTTTATATTTTCGTTTAATTTACTTAGGGTTTTTGGTCAGAATTTTGAAGAAACGCTTGGTTTGACATAAAATTTGGGACACGTAACTATAGCTAATATGTTAAAGAAAAAAAGTGATATTGTGCCGATATGTGCTTTTGATCTGGAGGTGAGTTTCGTCGGTTATAGGGTATGAAAACAAATACGTTCAAATAAGTCCGGAATTGGATAAACTGACTAATTCTAAGCAACTTCTATTTTATAGCGTTTTTCACTAAGTCAATACTTTTAGAGATATTTGCGAGTGAATATGTTCATTTTTCAACAAAAAAAAAAACGTTTTTATACGGTTTTTCGCAAATAACTCAAAAAGTAGGTACTTTATTGAAAAAAAATTAGCAAATAGTAAATATAGCTTATAAAAAAGTGAAAAAATGGTATATGTGTCAGGTCTGTAGACCCAGTAGAAGCAGAGTTATTGCTAAGCTTTGTTTTAAAACCAAGAGGAGTAGGTAAACTAAATGGCAGATTCACACCCAAGAAAGTCACTAGAAATATCATCAGATAAATCTTCTTTTTTGGTTGATCATATCGGCCTTTGACGGTAATCTTGACTAAAAATCTAAAAATAAAAGGAAGAACGCAGAAAATACAAAAATTGCTGATAAAATAAATAAACTGACCTATGAAATGCCAATAGTGTCAAAATTTGATATGAGTAAAATTGCCTGAGGTTGTACCAATTACAAACAAGGTGTACGGCGCGGGAAATTTGAATGACTCCTCTCGTTTAAAAACAGACTAATTATTTATATGGGAAATAAGCCACAATTAAAATGAAAAAAATAATTTTATTAACGTTTCGACGCCCAAATCGGGTGCCGTTGTCAAAATACAAAATATTACTAAAATAAACTAAAATGTTGTTGCTAAGCAAAAAAAATTCTTCTAATAATTTATTTAATCTCACTCATTTATATTGGCAATTCAGACATATATTATACATTTTAAAGTAGAAGACTTTAAAATGATATTGCCAATATTTATGAGTTGCGTTCCTGGGACGACTTACTGAAAGATAGTTCATTCGATTACATGAAATTAACCCCAACTCAAGAATATCCGTCATAAAAAATTATAGCATGTGATATGTCTTTAAAAAGACAACCAAATGCAACGACAGTAAAATTCTCGCGTTAGAGACTTCATAGTAAATCACAAGGGAAAACCAGGAAAAACCCTGTGATACTATCCCGACATCGTAAGTATTTGGTCTTACATTAATTTACTCTCAAAAAATAATACCAAATTCTGACTTGTAACATGTTTAAATTATAAATATTATTAATAATACTAGATATATAAGTAATACTAAAATATGTACTAGCTCGATATTATTGACTTACTAATCTTGGTATTTTCTTTCTATTAGTAAGTCAATAATATCGAGCTAGTACATATTTTAGTATTACTTATATATCTAGTATTATTAATAATATTTATAATTTAAACATGTTACAAGTCAGAATTTGGTATTATTTTTTGAGAGTAAATTAATGTAAGACCAAATACTTACGATGTCGGGATAGTATCACAGGGTTTTTCCTGGTTTTCCCTTGTGATTTTCTATGAAGTCTCTAACGCGAGAATTTTACTGTCGTTGCATTTGGTTGTCTTTTTAAAGACATATCACATGCTATAATTTTTTATGACGGATATTCTTGAGTTGGGGTTAATTTCATGTAATCGAATGAACTATCTTTCAGTAAGTCGTCCCAGGAACGCAACTCATAAATATTGGCAATATCATTTTAAAGTGTTCTACTTTAAAATGTATAATATATGTCTGAATTGCCAATATAAATGAGTGAGATTAAATAAATTATTAGAAGAATTTTTTTTGCTTAGCAACAACATTTTAGTTTATTTTAGTAATATTTTGTATTTTGACAACGGCACCCGATTTGGGCGTCGAAACGTTAATAAAATTATTTTTTTCATTTTAATTGTGGCTTATTTCCCATATAAATAATTAATCATAAAAATGCCACAAGGAAATAGCTTCAGAACAACATTAAAAACAGACTATAGTGAAAAATAAGCTCTTATATCTCAAATTCCAAATCGAATATTTTAACGTGAAATAAAAAAAATGAAAAACTTTTCTGGGAAAACTTATTACAACTTTCTTAAAGTGTTTAAGAAAACGTTTATTTTTATTTTTTTTTAAGTTTCCAGCAGCAAGAGTAAGCAGGTTATGCTCAAAATACAGTTGTTCCTTTTTTTTTGGTTAAAAATATTCTAAAAACTCCCTCTAATTAACAGCCCAAATGGAATTAATCGTTACCACTTCACAAGTAACTTTATGTATTGTTTGTGTTTGTAAGTTTCATCAGTTCAAAGTGCTTATTTGTGGAAAAATTTGGTTTTAAAGTAAATTTTTTTAAATCTTTAATTTTGAAAAAAAGACTTTTGTCAAAATAACTTAAAAATTATTAGGGATACCAAATATCTTAAAGAGTAAAAAATGTAGGTGTTGCTTTTTTAAATATTTGGAATTTTTTGATTTTCTGGAAGACAAAAATTGGTTAAGATATGGCTGTTCAAAATTTGCATATACATACTCGTGACTAGTGATTCGTTCGAGGCCTTTCAACAAAACCCCTTTCAAAAATAAGCATTTTGAACCAATGCAACTTACAGATCATATACAGGGTTTCCCCGAAAATAGTGCGTTCCTTAAAGGTATAGATAGAAAGCACAATGTAGAGCAAAAAAGTCTTATAACATTTTATTCTAAATTCAGCCGTTTGACCAAAAAACGAAAATACATTTTGATATGCAAATTGATACTCAATTAGTAAATAAACAAGGGGTCCCATTAGATTAAATTTCACAGTCACAGGTTCTTCTACGCCATGTTGCCAGGTCATATAAATTTATGAAAATAAAAATTTACTCTTATGGAGAACAACGTAATTTTTGTTGAAACGGTTAACTTTAGGAAAAAATGTTACAACACGTTTTTGTTCTAAATTGTGTATTATATCCACACCTTAAAGGAACGCACTATTTTCGGAGACACCCTGTATAAACAATACATTTATCTAAAGTAACGTGTGAAGCGGTAACAATTAATTTTCATGACTTTCTTTTGCCAAAAAAAAGGGAACGATTTTATTTTCAGCGTAACTTGCTTACTTTTCACGCTAGAAACTGTTTTAAAAACACCAAAAAAAATTTTTTTTAAACACTTTAAAAGAGTTATGATGAGTGTTTCCCGAAAAGTGCTTTATTTTTTTGGTTATTTTACGTTGAAATATTCGATTTGGTATTTGACGAATAAGAACCTATTTTTCATTAGCTGCAACCCTGCTTCTACTGGGTCTACAGACCTTATACTGACACCTCTTTTTCATAAGCTATATTATTGCTAGGAATATTTTCTTCGATAAAATATGTACATACTTACTTTTTGAGTTATTTGCGAAAATCCGTCCAAAACGTGTTTTTCTATGAAAAATAAACATATTCACTCGCACATACCTCGAAAAGTATTGACCTAAAACTTTTATAGAACAAAATTTGCTTAGAATTAGAATTAGTCAGTTTATCCACTTCCGGACTTATTTTGCACGTATGTTTTTTCACCTCCAAGAAGGGGTGAAAGTCACATCCAGGACAAGAGAACATATCGGCATAATCTCACTTTTTTCTTTGGCATTTTAGCTACGTGTGTGCCAAATTTTATGTCAATCCAAGCGGTTCTTTAAAATCTGGAGGTTTTGCGATATTTTATCGTGAGTGAATGGAATAATAATTATTACAACGGCAATTATTGCCGTTGTCACTTTTAGATAAGAAGTCATTATCACAATGATATAGTCAGGTTAACTGAATTGTATAATTATTGTTTTTATCATTAAATGTGAAAACCTAGAATTATCCATGTCTGTCCGTCAATAAACACAACTCGTCTATTAGTAGGACAGAAAGAATGACAAATAAGGTGTCAAATGAAAGCCTATAACCAAAATATGATATTACATGTGAGAAGTTTGACCTCGGACTGCCTGTTCCAGAGTTGCAACCGAAAGTACTGTTTTAAATTCGTCGAAATAGTACAAACTATTGGTCAACACGACTAAGAAAGACCAGAACAAATACATACTTCCGGTTTCATGCCTGTCTGTTCGTCCATATCTGTAGGTGAACAAAATTCATCCGTCATATCAGCTGACAAAAAGTTACACGAAGGGTTCAAATATCGACTGCCGGTTCAACTTCCGGTCACTTTTTGTGAAAAATTAGAACTTACGATGTCCAATTGCTTGTTACAATTTTTTTTATAAGTGTTCTACTCTATCTATTCTGACTTTTCATTAACTTACTTAGATCACATATAATTTAATACAGTTTTGATGTCAGGGTCTTCAAAATTTATGTGGTGAGTTCCGGTATGTGATGAATGAAAAACGACTCCATAAGCAGAAGAAAAAAGTGTTCTCAAGACCTAAGACAATACATCGACTCACAAGAGCGTTGTGACAGTAGCAAAAATTCGAGTTGGGGTTCTAATTACTTTCTCATGCGGCTTACTCTCCTGACTTGGCCCCCTCCGATTATTAAGTGTTCCCAAATCTGAAGAAATGATGGGCGAGTCACAAAGTTTCACAAAAAAGCGAATATTTCGCGAAATGAACGTCAGATCGAAAAACTAAAAAATGCGTGTTCAATATTTTTCAAAAGTCTATCGAATGATACCAAAAACGAACCCCCACGGAAAGGGGTGAGGAGTAAATTAAAAATTTTAAATACGAACCCTGCGATATTTCGCGAAATGAACATCAGAGTGCCAGTGTGTGCTTTTTTTCTGGGGATGAGTACCACCCCCTTCTCGAGTGTGAAAAAATATAGGTCCAAATAAGTCCGTAAGTGGATAAACTAATTAAATTCCTTGTAACTTTTGTTTTTAGATGGTTTTTCGCAAATAAATCAAAAAGTAAGTATTTGATCGAAAAACTATTCCTAGCAAATATAAAGCTTATAAAACAGTAAAAAAAATGATGTATGTATGAAGTCTGGACACACAATAAAAACAGAGTTGGAGCTAATCAAAAGTTGGTTCTTATTGTGAGCAGATCAAGTTTCAAACCCTTGCTTCAAGGTCCTTAAGAGATTTTTGTCATTATTTTATTACAAAGCTGTTATTTTTAATTATTAATAATTAGCGCTATAGTCCCGGATTTATCGTCGCCCCTGTTAGTGAAATTATTCCGATTCGATTTTTTTGCACAAACTTACTCAAAAAGAGGTCCTTATAACATATTCACAAGGTGCCGTGGTCGAAAAATTGTTTAAACAATTTTTTAAACAAATCCACAAAAATAATTTTTTCACTTTGAACAATTTTTTTTTAGATAATTTTGGACATTCTGAACAAAAAAGGTCTCTTGTCAATTTTCTCTAAAATTGATTGTTGTCGAGTTATACGCGATTTAAAACCTGAAAAATGCGAAAATGGCCATATAACTCGACAAAAATCAATTTTAGAGAAAAATCTCAAGATACCTTTTTTGCTCAGAATAACCCAACTTATCTAAAAAATCGTTCGTAATGAAAAAATTATTTTTGTGAATTTGTTTAAAAAATTGTTTAAGGTGATACAGTAGCGATCAACAGGTAGCCAAAACGCGTTCCAAGATTGCGGCTGTAATTTTGAATATTTTTTCAAGATATTTGGCACACGTATCCGTAATATAATAAAGAATGGCGGTACAGAGCCCAATTTGAAAAATATATTAGGTAATATTTGAAAATTATTTTGTAATTAAATACAATATTAAAAAAACGAGCCTGTACCGCCATTAAGAAGAACAAAAAAATACACTTTCTTCAAATAAACTTTTTTATCCGATGCCTAGATTTTGTGTCATTTTGGAACTACTAAAATGTTTTATTTCATTAGTCCAAAACAAAATTTAAATTTTTTAATTCGACAAAATATTTCCACGCACAGGCTGTGGTCTGTATTAATTCGAGAACCAAGAGAGACAGCTCATTAACCGCCTTTCATTTTTTCTTAGAAAATAAACGATCTCTACACAAAGTACTTATAGGATAATACGCCGCCGTTATGAAATGATTGTAGGATGTTAAAATGACGAAGGATGTTTTACCCGGAAATCCGAATTTTATATACTTTTGTTATATTTAATACCCTAATAGCACACGACACCCTTTGGACGTCCAAAATAGGTCAATTTTTGGTCCTAACGTCCATGGACCATAAACGGACGTCCTTTGGACGTCCGACGCTGGACGTACTTCGGGTGTACTAAATATGTACGTCCTTTGGACGTCCGGCGTTGGACGTCCGGCGTTGGACGTCCTTCAGGTGGACTAAATATGTACGTCCTTTGGACGTCCGGCGTTGGACGTCCTTCGGGTGGACTAAATATGTACGTCCTTCGGACGTCCGGTGTTGGACGTCCTTCGGGTGGAATAAATATGAACGTCCTTTGGACGTCCGTACTCGGACGAAATACGGACCTTTTCCAATCGTCCATATTGGACATATTCTACCAATAAGGGGATTAAACAGCAAAATTATTTAATAAAATATTAACTTAATTATGTTAATAAAATAGTTTAAATGGAAAAGATTATAAATCATATTTAATTCAAAACTGTATATGTAGTTTAATATCTAATACATGTTTTTGTTTTTATGTAAAGTGTGAAAATCTGATCGGTAAATTATTCGTTATGTCCACTCTACATCAACAATAAATTGAACAAGAAATTGACTAAGTTATTCAAGGCCAAATTTGACGAGTACAAAATGTATGATTTGTAAAAGAAAATGAAGGAATTTGATGAAATAGAACAATTGGATATGTTTTATTTTGTCAAATTTCTTTATTTTCTGTTTATTCACGGCAAAATTGGAAGTAGAATTGTGTTTTGTATAAGCCAAATTTGACCTTGAATAACTTGTCGTCAATTTCTTGTTCAATTATTGTTGATGTAAAGTGGACTTTATAATGTTTTATTATTCCCGTTACCAAGATGATAGAAGTTTGGTGGTTAATTCTAATAAGCAAAAATATAATTTTTATCAATGTATCCTTACTACAGATGAATATTGAGAGCATCTTTTTGAAGTTGAGCGTACGTGTGCCCAAAATAGGTCCAGTTTTAGTCCTAATGCGGATGGACTATAAATGAACGTCCTTCGGACGTCCGACGTTGGACGTACTTACGTGTTGAATAAATATGAACGTCCTTTGGACGTCCATTGGACGTCCGTGCTCGGACGTCCGTTGGACATTGACATCGATCCGTGAGCGTCATCTGCAAAGAAGAAAATCACAAGCCAGGACAACCAATCCAAATAGTGAGTGTTTCAAACTTTTGTGTTGTGTTGTCAAAAGTTTATTTAATTATTTATGTTTTTCCTTACATACTTACATATTTTTTCAAGCTTTTTGGTATATTTTTCATATTTTTTACTATATTTCGATAAAAAAATTCTTCGCAGTTTTATCCTAATCAACATCATCATCATTCTATCCAAAAAGGCAAATCGCCAAAATCGCAATTTTATCATATGATATGTATATTTGCATTTTACCACATTTTTTCGATGTTTTGAAACATTTTTGTATATCTTTTGTGTATCTATCTATATTTTGTATATCACCCCTCCTCGGGGTGAAACTCACCCCCCAAATTCACATACTAATTTGTAAGTACACATACTTTGTAAGTATGGAATAAAGGTTGCTTAATATTAATCAGTTTATCGAAGTCCGGACTTATTTTGAACGTTTTTCACCCCAGAGAAAGAGTGAAACTCACCCCAGGGCAATAGCACACATTGGCACAATATCACTTTTTTTCTTTGGCATGTTAGCTATGCGTATGCCAAATTTCATGTCAATCCTTTAAAATTTACAGCAAAAACCATCAAAGAATGTAGTAATACTTGTTTTCATGAAGTCGGTGATAGAGTTTGACAAATCTTTATGGTTGTTAAATATCTTTTAATTTGTGTATTCGATTTTTAAAGGTAGGTACTATATACGTCCATTTGGCACAATAAAAAATAACCTTCGACCGGTACATATTGCTTGTATCGATGCTCGGTGCATTGTTCAGTCATAAATTTTACCTGTCCCTATAGCGTCGGCCGTCGCGTCGGGTCCTATTGTAAATTATTATAATAATAGTCCGTCTCGGTATTTTATTATTTCTGTCATAAGTATCTCTGTGGAAATGCAAATGCTGCTTGTAACATCCCAAAAACCAGCTCTACTATTAATTGTACTCGTATAAATAAGTGTATAATATGTACCTACCTACTTATTTATTGTATTCATTTATAGACCTGGATCCCGCGTAATAAAAAAAGTTGATTAACAGCAAGCTGAAAATTTGTTAATAGCTTCACGGTGTCTAGTCGGACAAACTTTGATGTACGGGAATACTGGAACCGGGGAAGTTTTAATTGTGGAACAGGTTAAAAACTTGGAACATCAGACTACCGAAAACGTTCCATGTATTTTGTCGGACAGAACTTCCAATTGATTTGTTACCATTTCATTAAACTCTTATGCAAAAATCAGACTGGGTACCAGTCTACTTTTATTCTCTTAATATTTTTACTTAAAAAAAGTGTACTACAATCATCTCGCTAAACTTAATATACCTGTTTTCGAGATAAACCCATTTTAAATCTGTGATATAACATAATTTTTTGCATAATATTGTAGTTAAATCCGAAAAATCAACTTAAAACCATAATAATAATTGTGCCAATTCTCATTTATGTCATTTATATTTTTGGAGATTTTTATGGTTTATAAGTTATTTTTCGAGTTTAGCGAGACGAATGTAGTATATATTTTTTAAGTAATAATATTAAGAGAATAAAAGTTTTGATTCGAAAAGTATATGTAATGTAGAGTTCCCTCAGCGATGTGATATAATATTATTACAGTATAGCTCCCCGTGCATGACAAGCTTATGGAGGTAGCCCATATAGCCTAGGCTATAATATTATTAAAAAAATCACTTAGATGGGACAATGGCTTTAGGAAATTCGAGACATCAAAAATGGCCCATTTTTAAGGTGGTGCGTTAATTTCTTGGAGAAATGTAATTATAATTTAATGTAAATAATCTAATATCCAATAATTGTAAATTAATATAAGATGTAATATAAGTTCCTTAAAAAATATATTTTTTATTTCCCACAATACATTCTCCACAGGTATAAATATCGTCTCTAGACGTCCACCGAACGTCCTCCCAGGACGTTAGATGGATGATCGGCAGCAATACATTGGACCAAACTGGGACGTCCTATGAAGGCCCAATTGACGTCCACCGAACGTCCCTTCGGACGTTAGGTGGACCTCCATTGGGCGTTTGGCAACGTGGAATTTGGACCAAAATTGGACGTCCTGTTAAGGTCCAATTCACGTCCCCTAAGACGTCCGATTAAGATCCAATTTACTCCGATTAAGGTCCAATTTACGTCCAATTAAGGTCCCATTTACGTCCGATTAAGGTCCAATTTACGTCCGATTAAAGTCCAATTTACGTCCGATTAAGGTTCAATTTACGTCCGATTAAGGTCCAATTTACGTCCGATTAAGGTTCAATTTACGTCCGATTAAGGTCCAATTTACGTCCGATTAAGATCCAATATATGTCCCCTCGGACATTAGATGGACGTCCAATGGACGTTCGGTAGCGCGACATTTGGACCAAAATAGGACGTATAAAGGACGTTCCTCGGACGAAAACGGACGTCCAATGGACGTCCCTAAAGTCCGTGAAGGACGTCCATTGGACGTCCTTGTGCTATTAGGGTAGGTACCTACCTATAATTCTGGTGATTTTTTAAATCCTCTATTGTTAAGAGAATTTACACCTTTAGCCAAAGTTTTACGATTTTCTAACGGAAATTAACAAGTTATTTTAAATACGCACCAATTATCGATGTTGAAAGGAGTTTTTCAAGTTATAAAAATATTTTGTCTGATCAAAGAATATGTTTCCTCGTAAAGAATTTGGAAAAACACATTGTAGTGAATTATAATCGAAGATATATTTATAGTGATATTGTTGTTTTATTTTAAATAGGTAACTATTGGTAGCAGTTTTTGTAAAAACTGTGAATAAATTGCATATATAAAAAATGATTTTATTTGAAAAATAATAAATAAGATTACTAAATAAGACAGAAAATTTGTGGTTTCCCGAAATGCGCATTTTTTGAATTTTTGTGCATATCTTGCGCATATTTCGTAATTTTTTACCGCATATATATGCGAATATTTCATCAAAATTGATCGCATATAAATCCGCTCCCTAGTCATTGTATTCTGTTGGCTGATTCCAATGATTTGAGCCGCCGTACGACACGTTGGGACCAATGGGAGTGAAGATACGTAACTAATACCTATCAAGAGGTTTACTCAAACTTCTTTTCTGTACTTATACCTACCACTCGGTATAAGTACAAAAAAGAAGTTTGTGTAAACCTTTGCACAACTGTGTAAATACTAAAGAAAAATCTAAAATATTAAAAAAAAATAGTGGAATCCGTTAATCTGTTCTCGAAAAAATTAGCTATGAAAATGAGCATAATTTTCTCTATCCCTAACTTTTGACGAGCAGTTTAGCTTAAATGGGGAAAAGCGGTAAGCTTAGACCAAACACCAGTAGGAGGCATTCAATTAATTGAGGAAAAAAATTAAATGGATAACAATATTCATTTCAGTTATAGAAAAGGCATTGCCCCGCTAGAATGGTTGAAATCACAAGTAACAATTAATAGTCCTACAAAAAAGACAGGCGCTTGAAAGTGATAAGACCATTGAACAATAAGCCTGCGAACTGCCTTTTAAACACATTCTTAAAAATAATCCATAACACAATTAAAAAAAGGTTTGTTAAGAAATTCTTTTATAGACTTCAGAAATTCAACAACTTCTCCTGATTATGTTTAAAAAACGTACGGAATGCACTAAATGAAAAAAAGAAGAAAAAGATTTATCATACCGTTATACTCTAATATATTCTTACGTTGAATATTTGATGCTTCCCTGTAGAGTATAAAACGGACAGTTGTGTTTTTCCCGTGAGCTGCCTTGTTTAGTCTTCTTTGTCGTTCTATTCGTTAAATCCTATCCTCTCAAGTCACAGCGTCAGAAAGCAGTGGGTATATGCAGTGAACGGGAGGCCTATGTCGAGCAGTGAACGTTGGGGCCCTTTCGCGTTTATCATATGTAGAGAAGTCGCTTGTCAGAAACTGGACGTATGTAATCGTATTCTATTTGTTAAATACTCTCACCTAATATGTCATACCATGTGTGTTAATCCATTTTATTTCTACAATTTTAAAGTGTTATTACATGCCGTCATTTCCATTTGTCTACACCATCTTATTCTGCCAGTTAAATCCCATCATTTCAGACGCTGTACGTCACGATTGAACCAATAGAACCGTAGATACAAGACTAAGGCCCTTTTGACATGATGCTGTAATTGATTTTCATACGTCATTGTATTATATTAGTCAAATCCAGTTATTTTAGGTGCTGTACGCCACGATTGGACCAATAGGAGCGAAGATACGTAAATAAGGCCCTTTTGACATATTGCTGTATTTGATTTTTCTGTGTCATTGTATTCTGTTCATTAAACCCTACCATTTGAGCTGCTGTACGTCACAATTGGACCAATAGGACTAGATATACATAACTAGGGCCCTTTTGACTTGTTGCTGTATTTGATTTTTCTGTGTCATTGTATTTTATTTGTCAAGTCCTATTATTTGAGATGCCGTACGTCACGATTGGTCTTATAGGACCGAAGATACGCGACTAAGGCCCTTTTGACATGAGGTTGTATTTGATTTTTCTCTCATTGTATTCTGTTTGTCAAATCCTATCATTTGAGGTGCTATACATCACGATTGGACCAACAAGACCGAAGATACATAACTAAGGCCCTTTTGACATATTGCTTGTTTGATTTTTCTGTGTCATTGTCTTCTATGATGTCTAAGGCATATCTCTGATAT